>NC_026660.2:5761168-6401298 GCF_000004075.3 Cucumis sativus | reverse complement strand
TTGAAGGCAATTCAATTCCTTTTCTCGTTTTTTTTTTTTTTTTCTTTTTTTCTTTTGGGGTTGTTTTGTTGCGGTGGTATTTTCTGGAAGCAAGGTACTGACGGTCTATGAGTTTCTTTCTTTTCCTTTTAGTATCATTCTCTAAAGACTTAAGAATGTAAACTTTTCTTGCAAATTTGAAGATTAATGAAATAATACATTGATGATATCCAGCTTCTTGATTTATCATATTAATAACAGACAAATCCCCTTTTGTTTTCTGTACATGAATTATATTGGCACACAAGGTGTTTGTTGTTTTTCCGAATGGACAGGGCACCGGAAAAATACATAAGCACATATCAAACAATATCATATTGAAAGAAAATTTGTAGTGGTAAAGAGGAGGGAAAACAAAGCACAATATTAGGGTTTTTGATTTTGAGGGCCTTGTGGAGGGGATGGTGGCAAATGGGGTATCCATGTTCTGGGGTCTCTAAGGTCGAATGATGGAGGTGGGGGAGGGAAAAATGGAGGAATACGGGGAATCCATGTTCTGGGGTCTCTAGGATCAAATGCAGGAGGTGGGGAAGGAGAAAATGGAGGGATATTAGGAATCCAGGTTCTCGGGTCTCGGGGATCGAAAGCAGGAGGTGGGGGAGGGGAAAATGGAGGAAGATGGGGTATCCAGGTTCTTGGATCGCTGAGACTGAATGGAGGTGGTGATGATGGCGGAGGCGGTGGAGGAGAAAATGGAGAAACATAGGGTATCCAGGTCCTTGGATCACTGAGACTAAATGGGGGTGGCGGAGGTGGTGCAGATGGTTGAGATGGACTTGGAGGTGAAGGAAATAAAGGAGGCAAAGGTGGGAAAGGAAATGGTAAAGATGGTGGGTTAGGACAAGTAGGGAAAGGAAAAAATGGAACAGGGGGCAGTGGAGGCAGTGGGGGCAGTGGAGGCAGTGGAGGCAATGGAGGAAGTGGAGGTAAAGGAAAGGAAGGGAATGGTGGCAGAGGAGGAAAGGGGAAAGGGAGGGAATAAGGAGGGAAGAAAGGGAGAAAAAACTTTGAGGAGGTAAAGGGATCTGGAATTTTCTCTTTCTTACTCCCACATAAGCTTTCGTTCTTCTTCATTGGCCTATAACTCAAAGCATTTAAGCTGAATATACATAGATTATCTTGCTTAGACTTGACTGATATCTCTTCCGAAGTAGTTCTTAAACCTGGGACATTGCAAACTTCAGATGAGCTGCCTATTAAGCTTGCCTGGCAAAATGACTGCATTGTCATACCATCAGCACAATTGATTCCATCCACAGATGGAATTTCCAATCTATATACTCCATATTTATCTGTTGTTCTGTTGACAGAGAAGGCCATTTGCTCAGCCATTTTGGGAGCAATTGCTCTGAATTTGCACTGTAAATGAACATCCACACCTGAACACCACACATCACGTAGTCTATTAACACACAATGCTGGGCAGTTCAAATTCTTTATTATGAAATGGAATTTTCTTACCAGGCAAGAAGTAGCTGTGTTTGGAGACACTGTTGCTCAAACATGTGTCACAATAAACTGCGCCCACTATTGTGATTCGAGTGACTGACGTTAGAGCTTCAGCTGTTCGGCCAAACAAACTAGTGAAGAAAGATGTTAAAACAAGGAGAAGAAGGAGAGAAATGGTGGGATCCATAAGAAACATTCAATGAAGTGGAGGAGGTTTTGCGAGAAGCATCAATGGGTAAGATCTTAAAATTTTCAAGTGATTGTTTGCTATATACTGTTTGCATATAATGTGCCCGTGAGTTCTTGGTGTTAGACCAACTGTAATCAGAAAAGAAAAAATGATTATTCTATTCACTACAAACAAAGACATGTGAAGTACCTTTTTGGATGAATGTGGGGGCAAGTGTAAAATGAAAGGGGTTTTGTGGTTAGTCTTTTAAGGCGGATTCAGAGATAAATGGGATGATTAAAAGGCTATTTGATTTCCTAGATCTGGAAAGATGCAAGGAAGAAACTTTTCATATTTCTACTGACTACCCAATAAGTGGAACTTCATTATATTTAGGACCCAGAAAAATGCCACGAGAAAAGAAGAAAAAATTTCTATGATACCAAATGAAGCCCTTGTTAGGCAATTTCATAGGATTCATTTAGGAACTGCCCTGAATTTAAGCTCCGGTTGATTGGGAAAAGGATTCATTTTTAGCCTAAATCCTCTGCCCTTCTAGACTGTCTAGTTGTTGCATGGGTGCCACGGCGTCTAGACTTTATATATATCCCTCTTATTTGTCTGTTTTCATTTCATTTGATTATTCTAAATACTTGTATAAGAAGCTAAAAAGATCTTAATCTTAAAGCATCTAAAACAATATAAAAGGATTGGCTGAATTATAAGCTCGGTGCTCGCCGTTGCAAATAAAGCTTTGGTTAAGCATGTATTGTCTCTTTTGCATGCTTCCCCTGTACTCAACTGTTTTGCTTGTTTCTTATGATGTTGGGAACACAACAAACACAGCAACGAATAAACAAAAAACAAAAAGATGTATTAACTTAACAAAACTTATAATTGAAAAGGCAGCAGAAAAAAGGGTCAGATGAGCTGCTAAAATAACGATATATAGCGTCAACTTTTACAAAGGCCCAATATCATATTTCTGATCATGACATTCGAAACATCGATCAACTTTTTGAAGATCTGGATGAAAACCCTTTAGTTTCATGCCTTTCTAAAATTTATGTTTGAGTTCAACCATTTGTAGACTAGATATTCAATTTTTTGGTCTGTTAGGTTGAGATTTCATACTTTATATCAATTAAGTTATAGTCATCAGCTTTTTACTTAGTCTATTAGCCTTTTTTATCGATAAAATTGTATAGAAACTTTCACATTTATTATAGTTCACATGAATATTCTTTTGCTGGAAGTATGAATTTTCTTCTTCTTCTGCTTCTTCTGCCTTGTGAATGTTTATCATTTGTCTTTCTTTTTCTTTTTTTTCTCTTGCTGCACTTTGTGTACTAAAAGTTGAAGATAATTTGGAAAAAGAAACCCATGGGAATGATCACTTTTTAAAAATTGTTTTTCTAAGAGTTCTATCCTAAATCCTCAAAGACTACCTTTAAAACTTTAGTTCTTTTTAGTCTCAATTGTGTGTTCTTTTTAGCTCAATTGTGTGTTCTTTTTAATGTCAAATATGCTTTCAATAGCTGTAACAAATATATTATGCAACACTTATATTTTAGGCTATCTGTACCAAATTTGAGTTTAACAATGGGGTGAGTTGATTTTATATTAAATGCAATATGATTTTTTTAATGATGTAGCTGAAGGCTCAAAATTTATAATAGAATATGTTAATGTACAAAAACAGGATAAATGAATTCAACTGTTCCATCCGTCAGCCAACATTCTACAAAAATGGTTCTTTCAGATGACCCTTTAGGCCATATGGATGGAGCCAACACTTAATGCTTCATAATTATATATACAAAGTGATTTCCTATTTATGAACCGTTGATATTCACTGATTTTATTGCTTTATCGTTTTTTCAACTAATTAACTGCCCATTCTATTATTCAGTTAATTTGATCAGCCTCCCTTTC
Source organism: Cucumis sativus (assembly GCF_000004075.3). Classification (NCBI taxonomy): domain Eukaryota; kingdom Viridiplantae; phylum Streptophyta; class Magnoliopsida; order Cucurbitales; family Cucurbitaceae; genus Cucumis; species Cucumis sativus. The sequence goes on along the minus strand of NC_026660.2, from coordinate 6,397,706 downwards.
TCTTAGTTCTCTTTGTTTCAGTGTAATTCAAACTTTTTCATTCTTTCTCTAATGTTAATGCAATCTGACTTTTTCCCCTCCTTTCCTTCAACTTTCTATTCTAGCAGTGTTTGAAAAAAAATGCTAAAATATTATATAAATACCTTTAAACTTTCCTCCCTATATACTTTCAAAAGTTTCAATATTACCAACAAACTTGTATACGTTTCATGTATACGTCTCAAATTAAGGCTATAATCCATCTATATATCTTATTTTAAATTGGGTTAAAACGTGGAATTTTACAAAATCTTATAAAATTTTAAAATAATAAATTATCTTTGATTGAAGATTGATTCAAATTAAGTGATTATTTAAATTAATGTTTTTTAATTTATTTTTTGTTAACATGTTAAGTTTGTGGGTAAGAAGGTGGATTTTATTTTTAGCAATTATGAGTTTTTTTTGTAAGCACATTTTAATTGATTGTTCGTATATGAGAAAATAAGTTATCCATAAGGTGTCTACAATTTCTCCAACGTCCTTAAAACATACCAAAACAATTATTTATTAAATAAAAAAATCTCACATGTATAGATCTATCAAACTATCACTATACTACTCTTAATAGTCAAATACGTTTTTCTATTTGACAATAAATTTTAGGTTAATTAAAACAATAATCACTAACATTGGTTGTGTTCATCAAATAAATATAAATCTATGGTTTTAACTTAAAATTGGTATAAATTTTGTATGAATGAGAATATTTTTTTTAACTGTTTTTGAAGTATGAAACTTCTAAACTGTTTTGTGTTTTTTTAAAACAAAAGTTTAATCGTTTCCATCTAAAACTAAGCTTTTTAATTTTTGTTTCTTTTTTTTAAGATGAAGAGCATATTTGAAACTTTTCAAAATTTAGAATATTATTGATATACACAAATTTGAAAGTTGATTTTTTTTTTTTTTTTTTTTTGTGTAATTTAACATTTTTCTGGTCAGACAAGGGAAGTTGTTAAATGGGGCTGGTCTATTTATATGTATAATTTGGATGTTGCTTACATAAATGATGAATATCTGATGGAAGTCTTGATAAATATCTATCTATAATTTGTATGTTAGAAGAAAATGGAGAATGAAAAAGAGAAGTTCATCCGAATACTAAGCTTTTTATTAAAACACAAAAGAAGTGAAAGAAACGTAAAACATCAAATCTCAATCATAGCTTTTCTATCAGTCAATTTTCCAAAGAGATATTAAAACTAAGATTGCAACACCAGTTTGTTCTCTCCACAGAGGCTTAGAGTGCTGCGGTTCAGAATGGCTTCCTTCATGAAACCCTTGAAATAGAAGCATTTAAATATCACTAGATAGATATTGAGAATCAATTTATTATGTTTGTGCTTGTGCTTGTGCTTGTGGTGACTTTGTTCTTCCAGGTTTACCTTTCATACTATAGTGTATGTCAATTTAAAATTTTAATTTTATATAATATCCGGTTGAATTGTGAATTTTATCTATTCAATTTAAAGTCTACTGCTCTTCAAGAACCAAAATTTTCATTAATCATTTTGTTTAATTTAAGCTTAAAACTACTAACAATAGTTATTTTCCAATTTTCTGAACTTTTGTATGATCTACGGATTGTTCTGGACAAATTGTATGTTGAAACTATGTGTCAACCGAATGTCTGAGTTCAAAATTCTTGATATTAGCTCATATTTGGGATGATAGTACATTGCATGAGTTCTCAACATAATCATATATAAAACCTAGTACATTTTTTTTTCAGTACAAGTTACAAACTGCAAAACAAAGATTGCATTTGGTTAGGCTGTAATATCGTTGTTTTATAGCTGAAATTTCTTGGGATGTTATTTATCGCACTACATATTAACCTTTTAGATCTTTCTTTTGTTTTGGTGTAAGATATTTCATGTTAGAATTAAGTTTGATGTTATTAATTCAAATCAAAATGTTCATATTTTAGTGAAATTTTGTTATTAAATTTTTATACAAAAATCAATCCAAACACACCTTAAAACTATCCATGAAATATAAATTAGAATTTCAAGTAGAAATTAGGATTTGAAATTGTGTGTGACGATAACATATAACAATACGGTGATTCAAATTTCTGTTTCATATCACCTACTATACACTATTTTATATCTCAATTTTTTTTTTTTTGAAATCCTATAGAATATCTACTCAAAGATATAATTTTTGAGATGTTTATAGAAAGTTCAAGGATATAACGTGGTAATTTTTGCAACAAATACTTTTTATAATTTAACTAGGAAGAAACTTATAGAACAACATTGGTTTTGTTTATATTTGAAGTGATTGTACTCATGTTAATTTTTTAAAACTATTTTTCTACTACAAACCTAGGTTTACTTTGACACTTTTATTGAGTTTACCACCTAAGTTTACCAATATGTAAAATAGAAGAATAAGAAAAGTAAACTTATGTGAATGTGTGTGTAATTTAATACACTGCATGTGACAAATTTTTAAGAGATGTAGATGTGAATCCAACAAAATAAACCTAAGGTTTTGACTTTGTACTTCTCCGCAAGCTGTGAAAATTAGAGGGAAAATATGGAGAAAGGAGAAGATAGAGAGCAATGATTCTCACAAAATGTTCCAAATTGGAAGACTATGGATATGATCAAGACATTCATTATTAGTTCATGGTTTGGGAGTGATTTTGAGTAAGTTAAAATCTTCTTTTTTATTGTTCAAAATTTCCTTGGAACACATCTTATTCAAATCACTCAAAATCAATTGTACAAGTGATTTTACCATTTCAAAATTACTTCCAAATATACAATTTATTGAGATGACAAACCTAGTTGAACTCAAATTTACCTATGCAACATATGTTCAATAATAATTCCCTAAATATGAATGTGGAAAATTCTTTGCAAAGATCGGACCATGTATAGTTGACTATATACATTGAAAAGAAGAAGAAAATAATAGAAAACAACATGAGTTAATCATACTTAATTATTAGATCTATAAATTATGCTTTTGTAGACAAATTACAACTCCTCAGTGTAGAGAGAGAGAGAGAGAGCACAAAGAGTATAAAAATAAAAAGGGACAGAAGAAAAAATAATTGAAGGAACAACATTATTTTGCCTCTCCATGCTTTTATCTTGTTTGCAATGGACACAAATGAAACATATAATATGTGTATATCATATATATACTATATGTGTATATATATATATATGTGTGTTTATCATTTTATTTTATTTTCTGAAATTAATAATAATATATATAGCATGAAAAAGTAGTTAGAACAATGTTGTTGATTAACTATTTAGTTTCTAAAATGAGCTAAATTTAATGATAATTAACCTAACTTTTCTTATTAAAGGTTGAAAGTTTGATCTTCATTTCTTTAATTGGTAATTTGTTGGACTAAAAAGGTGACAATTTAATGTAAATGTTATTGCTTAATAGGACTAATTTTACACCTTGAAATAGTTTATTAATTAATGAAGGTAAATGGTCGGTTTAAAGGTAATCTTAGTTTCTCAAACTTTATTCATTTTTATTTTTATTTTCACAATTAATCCTACTTGTTTCACATATTTTAGTTTTATTTTTCTTTTAAGTTAGATATTATATACACACCATTAACTTTAAAAATGGATTATAGATGTAGTCTCTAATTACTAAAGTTTCTTCTATTACCACTTTTAGTAATACTTCTATCATATGTATTATTATGTAGAACGAAGTATGGGGGAAAGTTTAGAGGCAATTCTTGAAATTTCCCAAAAAGAAAAATAGAGATCAACTTTTGAGATGAAAGTGATATTTTAAAACAATACAATCATAGTCAAAGTTCATTATACTCATTATCCTAAAATGTTATCCATAAATTTCATATTTTGGATCCTTAGATATCTCTTATCATACCAATATCATACTCTTTAATTTAGCTAATAAGAACATTTCTAAAACAAAAACTAAATGAAAAGTTCAATGAATTCTGCTAAGAACAATTTAAGAAGTGATATTGAAGAGATAATTTTTTTTTTTTTTTTTGAAAAAAAGGCATTTGTTCCATCTCTCTCTTTCTAAATATACTTTTTAGTACAGCAAAATAAAACAAGAACAGATCTTTTAAATGGGTTCATTAGTATAATTTTGTATCAATTAGAAAAATTAGGAGTAGAGAATTAATTAAGAAGAAGAGTTGATAATTAAAGCATTTATAATGAAGCCTAAATTTCCATATCTCTATACAGAAATAAGACATATGAAAATCAATCTATCTGATACATAAAATTAAACCCCAATTGAAGAAAAAAAACAACTTGAACTTTGTTAGGAGAAATAGAAAATTTAAAAGGACAAAAAAAATTATATATTGAAAAAAAATAAAGATCATGATGATGATCAAGATCTAGAGCCACAAGGCCCCAGCTTCCTTGAGAAGAGGAACCAAAGTTCCATTAATATGAGAAGCCATAACTCTATCCATGGACCCTACGAGCTTCCCGCCGATGAAGACGACGGGGACTGGTGGCGAGGTGGCTCCAACCAGCCTCATCAAAGCTCTTTCAATGTCTTTGCCTCTGGGGTCATGGTCCAGCTCGTACACCGTCGGGCTTACTCCCATTCCACAAAGCAACCTCTTGAGAGCGTGGCACATGCAGCAGCTGCTCACACTGAATATCACCACTGCACTCTCCGCCGCTAGCCGGATTACTCGGTCCACGGGGTCTCTTGATGCTGATGCCGTCACCGGCATGTAGTACTCCCATGAACGCTCTGCTTGATAATGCATCATTTTTCTTCGTGATGAGTGATTGAAAAGAAGTGGGAAATGAATAGTTTGTGTTTGAGGGATTTTTGTTTTGGGTGATTGTATAATTGTGAGGGATGTGGGGGTTTATATAGGGGAGAGAGGGGAAGTAGTTATGTTGGTGGCGCCCCAAATAATAAATTTTTACCTTTGTCTTTATCTTTTATGTATTTTGTGTAGCCATGACATGATTTTCCAATATATTTTGCATTGTAATAATCTTTTTACATCTTCTTTTAAGTATATACTTTAGAAAAGAATACTCAAAATATTAAATCAAATAGTGAGTTTGATATGATGTTGAAGTTATAGTAATGATATCTAATATAAGGTGATGATCAAAGACTAAGGTATGTCTAGTTAGATATTAATTAATTAGATAGAAAATAAAGATTAGAAGAGGTGGAATACAAAACTATAGAAAGTAGAGAGCATGTTAGATTATTATATAATAGATAAAAAAGAATGAAAAAAGAGAAACGTGGTTAAGTGAAGTGGAGTAGTAAATTAAAAATGGAGGAGGCAAGAGAAGTAATAAAAAGGAGAATTTGTCTGTTGTTGTCGAGAGGCGTGGGATTATTATGTTTTCTTATGTCTTTTTTCTTTCTTTTCTTTCCTGTCTACTGTGTCAAGAGAAAATGAATTACAATATTATTAGATAGATTTACATTAGAAAGAAAAGAAAAATAGGGTTTGTCAGAATTCTGAATGGGAGGCGGCTGCTGGGATTTAAATAAATAAATACATAGAAACCAAAAATTAATAAAAGCAAAGAGAAAGTAAAAAAATTATCTTTTCTTTTTTTTAAAAAAAAAAACAAATTGTATAAATAGATACGGCTGTGATGTACTGTGGTTGTTGTCGGGTTGTTGTTTTTTTCTCTTCTGATAGGAAGAAGAAGAAGGGAAGAAGAAAGGAAATGTCTGACGTGACCCTTACGCGCATGTTTTGCTTTTCTTTTTACCTCTCTCTCTCTCTTCTTATTACCATTCTCAATCCACACCACACAACCCCTTTCTTAATCTTATTATTAACTTCCAACAAAAACAAACTCATGACTCTTTATCTTATTTAGCTCTTCTTTGGTTGGTACTTAACTGTTTCAAATTCTCAATATAATTGAATTCTTTTTAGTCAAGATTACGTATATATAGTTACCTGAAGTTATTTTTAGGCTCAAAAACTAAGTTATATGAATATATATACTACTATTACTTTACATTTTGAGTTAATTGTGGTTTAACAAACAAACCCTAAAGAGATGAAAAAGAAAAGGTAGATGGTGAAAGGGAGAGGAGAAAAGGTGAGGATTTTTTTTATGGGGTTTATCGCTTTGACCTCTCGTGGATCTGCTGAAACAAACCTAACTTTTCATTGCAAAGCACACACACATGAAACTGATCAGCTCAGAAACAGAAAATAAAGTGCATAAAAAGTTTCAAAAACAAACAAACAAGCATCATATATATATATATATATATATATATATATTATGTAAAAAGAAATCACTTTCACAGTTTGCAGACTTTGGCCTTTCATACATTACTTTGCTTCTTCTCTCTCTCTGCTTTTGTTCCCTCTTTTCATGTCTCCATTTCTTCTAACATTTCCTCTTTTTCCATTCACACAACCCAATTTTGTTTTTATATATAAACCTTGCTTATTATCCATATCTATCTATATACATATCTTTTTTTAATATTACTAACCAACCTAACTAAGCAGTTTATATAACTCAACTGTTAGACAACATCAATTAGTCAAAAGGTTTGAATCTAATTTTTACTTTATTTATCGTTAAACTTAAGTAACAAGCTTCTTTTAACCGTCTATTATCTCTATATATTTTATTTAATCGTTTTTAGGGTACATACCTACTAGTTGTTTTAAGAAGTTATTTGAGCTAGGGAGTCCAACCAATGTAGCTATGTGATTAAATGTATACGAAAAAGTTTCAAACTTTTCTTTTTTCTTGGCCATATATCTAAGGATTAGGACAATATAATTGCTAAATAATTATGGGTTGGCCACATATTGAATGATTTTAGAAAAATGCGAAAAAGTATGTTTATGTCATGTTGTGGTTATACTATATGTGAGAGTTTTGTTAAAGAAATTTAGTTTAATGTATTCTCACTTTTATGTTGGATAAATTAACAAGGAGACTTGTTTGATGAAAGGATAAAACACAATGGTTAAAAATGGTCATACTCACACGTTATTATATTAATATTAGAGATTTAGAAAAATATATAAATTAGATGTTATTACATATGATGACAAATAATGGAAATTAAAAAAAAAAAAACAATAGAATTAAGAAAAGGAAAGGTAATAATATATGATATCTTTTTATTAAATGTGTAGAAATTAAACATTCCCAATTCATACTATTCAGAGTAGTTGTGTGTAATAGCAACTCCAATTAAATTGTGTCCCCTTTGAAGTGATTCTCATATGTCATAATTGTACCTTTGCTCATGAATATCTCCAAAGAAATTTAATGAACTTTGTTTCATTTTCAAGAGAGAAAAGAAATAAATAAAAAAACAAGAAATCCAAAGAGATTAAAAATAAAAATATATAGTAAATGTATATATACATATATTCATGTTTTCTTTTAAGTTCAATCTCTCACCTTTTACTATATATTTTTATGTTAGTTTAGATGGTAAATGGTAGCAAATAAACAAATTGAATTTATCAGTAACATACTAACATGAAGCAGAAGGTTGAAAATTTGATTGAACAGTTTTTGAAAAATCAAATATAAAAACTGTACGATCATTTTTTTTAGCACAGCACTTACAAAAAAGGATGATCCAACAATGTATCAGAATGTGGATTACATTGAGCTAAGCTAAGTTAATACAGTAGCATGTGTTATTAAGTTAGGAAGGCAAAAGGCAGTAGATGAGTTATGGTGTAACATTTGATTAGTTAATTGTAGAGAGAGAAGGTGAAGGGAAAAAAAATAAGGTGGTGTTAGTTGTATAATTGAAAAAGAAAAAGAGATGAAGAGGAAGAGGAAGAGGAAGAGGAAGAAGAAGAGGAAAGGGATGGGAAGGCGTGGCCTGCAAAATCAGAACTGGGACGGCGGCTGCTGCGTACGGAGGCGCCGAATACCGGCGCAACATCAGGAAAGGAAACCCATCAACATAATATTTTCCCTTAATTCCAACTTCTACCCCTTCCCAATATATATATATATATATATACCAAATTTTCAAATATGTTTCTTTATAAAATACAATATTCACCATCTTTATTTTTAATTTATGAAAATTTTAAAATAGAAAAATAAATTAAAATATCAAAATTTTGAATTCTATTAATAATAGTTAATTGACAGACTTCTATCAATATAGCGTATCAATGACTATCAATTATAGAATTTAAATTTTTGTCATTTGTCGTAAATATTTTATAAAATTCTTCTTTAGTTTAATCCATAAGTACAATTATAATAATTTGTAAACATGATAAAATTAGCCAAATCATTTATAAATATAGTAAAGGGAAGTTTTTAAGAACATTAGATTTTACAAAATATTGACAACATTTAACAAGTTCTATTACTGATAGTTATTGATATGGTACAGTGATAACTATCACAGATACAATCTAAAATTTTGTTAGAGCTCGTTAACATTTTAATTTATGTTGCTATTTTTAAAAATATTCATCTAGTAAATCTTTTGTTTTATAAATATTTAAATAAATACTCGTAGATGTCCAACATAAATCTTTTACTGGTATAATAAAAATGTAAAATTTTACTATATTTATTAATAATTTCAATTATTTCAATATTTAAAATTATTTTTAAAAATTGTTTTTAAATATAATGAAATAACCCAAATATTTTAGGACGTGTAATCAAATTTCAATTCTTTGGAATAATTACCGTGTATATATATATATATATAATACACACTAATTTTGATGTAATATAGGAATGATTTGACATGACACATAGTAATAATGAAAAGTAAAAAACAATTGCCCAAATTTGATTGACTGAAATTTGAGTTTCAAATTTAGTTTATTGTATCTCATCTATATAGTTTTTTAATTGCAAACTTTTAAACACAAACTTATAATATATATATAGAGAGAGAGAAAAAAAGGAAAGAAGAAAGAAATAAATAAGAATAAGTAGGAGGGTGATAAAGGAAATGAGAAATACTACAATGATGTTGTTTGGTTGCTGTGACTTATTGTGTAGTAAAATAAATAAATAAAAGAGAAAAACACATAACTTCCAACTACGGATTTGGTAGAAATCATAATATAAAAAAAGGGAAGAGTGACGTGGCAACCTCAACGAACCATTAAATAGCGCACACGTCATCAATTTGAATGAACACATCAAACCTTGTTGCTAATTGAGGGGACATTTCATCGCCACTACTCATAAACCTCTTTCCAACTCAAATATTTTCCTTTTAAAACTACTATACAATTATTTATATAAACTATAAATTAATTAAAATATATATATATATTGGGAACTCTTCTTGACATAAGATGTTTCTTTAGAACCAATAATTGTGAAGTCAACTTGGATGGGGGGGAAATAATAAAAGTAAAAAGAGAATACATACATTTCATATTGGAACAAAATAATGAAATCTATGTATAACACATATGGATTTAAATGCCATGCATTATTCCATACCACCTCTTTTTGTCTTCCCTTTTTGAATCATTGTCATAAAATCATTGTTTGGAATGTTAAAAACATTTTCTTCAATTCCAACATTTATTTTTATATATCAACTTTTACAATTTCTCTCCATAAAACTTCCTTCTTTCTTTTTACATGCTCCATTTCAACCAATTATTTCACTTACACTATGTAACTTATACACCTATATGATATATAAAAATGCAACCCTTTTAATTTATGATTTAGAATATAGGAAGTCAACAAGTATGATTTATGCTATTAGAATACCACTGTTTTATAATATCCAATCAATATTACTACTAAACAAAAGCAAGAACATAACATTATGGGAAAAAAGCACTTGCAAGAGTTTTAATGAATGTTAAAACATTTTTTTTTGTTAATTGTCTACTTAAACATCAATAAACGCCTTAAAGTTATAATGAGTGTTGAGTTATAGTACACGTAATAGTGATTACCTCAACCCCTACCCTATTTCTTTCTATTATATTTTATAATAGTGGTCTAGTGAAATCATAGTTAGAGTATACCGATAATAATAAACTACACAAAATATGTGCTACCTTAAATATATCATAGGTTATTTTGATATAATATTGAAAAAATTTCTATATGGTTTTAGTTTGTTATGTGATTAATAGTATGTTTGACGGATTAAAAGAAAGAGTGTTTCTCAAAAATACTTGAAAAGTTATTCTAAATTTTAAACAAAATTTTTAATATATATATATATATTTTTTTTTGGGGAAGTTATATGGTACAATTTTAATGGTGTTGGAGAACAACCAATAATGGACTTTAATTATGGGCCAGTTAGAGACCTTCGAGTTTAAGGCCTTGACCCATTAGTAGCCCACAAGAGCAAACACAAAACTCATAAGCCTATTTTGAGGCCCAGTTAATGAATTTCCTTATAGCCATATTTGCAATATTAAGATTTTATTTTGTTTTATCTTTATGAAAAGAAGGCATAAATAATATTTGAATAAATTATTATTGGAGGAGAAATCTAAAAATAATAATAATAATAAAAAAGAATGAATAAAAATAGTTTCCCCTCAATTAACGGTAAGTGGGAATGAATATTTCAAACTTATGAAATTGGGAAACATCCACTTCTCATTAGTCTATAACGTTATTTCAAAGTTAAAAAGAAAGATACAAATGTATAGCTTTCTCAAATGAACCCACCATCAAATTATCAATATATAAAATTCAAACCCATCTTGTGTTACCACTAATACAAAAATTGGGCAGCGCGCTTTTTATTTTTGTAAATTTCATGAGTTGGAAAGAATTAAGGTTATAAATTTAAAAATAATATAAATTATATTAAATCACCTTTTCAACCTCTATTACTTTAACTTTCATTTCAAAATAACTCTTCCTAAAAATAGCAAATTCATCCTTATCAAGTGACGTGACTAATCAAACTCTCACTTCAATCAAATATTAATAAGGTTGGTTGTGTTAATTTGAATTATAAATTTAAAATTTTGAGGTTTGATCTCTCCCTTCCTTACATTAAAATATATTATTTTAATAGAATCTACGAAATGTTTGGACATTTGTAATTGTATTAGAATGGAACAAAGTGAAATAAACAATTAAAGCATTTTGAGTGCAAATTCTTATTAAAAACCGATTATGTTTAGACATTTTTTAATTAAATCTTTTTTTCCGTTATTTTTCACCTTTTAGGATCACTTTTTTGTTACACCATCAATTCAACACCAATGTCAACACCTTTATGATTTTCAGAAATCATGAGTACATTATAGCTCACTTGAGATTAGGGACTAAATTTTAGAGACCTTTAAAATTTTTGACCACACATATTATTGTCTAAGCAAGTTTTCGATGAGTTCTTAAATTTTCCTATGGTTAAAGATTTAATAGAAATATAAAGCTTACAAAGTTGGTATAAAATATATTTTGAGTCGATTTGTATAAGAGAATCCACGTACGAGGATATGTATGTGTCGAGCCTACAAGACTTTGATACTAAAGATAGTATAATAACGGACTAATTTAATGAACATAAAAAAAGATTAGTTATCTCATTTCTTTGAGGGTAAACGAGTCGGGTAGGAGCATATTTCCAACCAACCACTATTCTCAATCTAACCCTAAAAAACCCTTAAAATATGAGTTGGGTTGGGTGGATTGCAAAAGGCTTGCTTTCCTTTTCTAATCTCATCATTCTACTATTATTCAAAACACATAAAAACTACAAATCTACTAAATTTTCAACGAAGGAAAAAAACTCAAACTAAATAATCACGAACATTAAGACACTGAAAACTAAGAAGGAGACAATTAAAGCTAGAGATGAGAGACCGAGGCGAGACGTGGCATGAAGAGTCCGAGAGAAGAGAAGGAGACGGTGAGATTGAAAAAGACGAGAATGATTGGAAAGACACGACGAGAATGATTGAAGAGAGATGAGAAAGGATGAAGATTGACCTTGAGCTAGTTGTTTTTAGTTTATCCATTTACAAAATTAATAATAATAAAAAATCAACTCAACTCTTATAATATAAATTAGATAGTGTTAGGAGTCATTTCTCCAAATTACACATTTACTCTTTATAAGCTTTAGAAAAAATGTTGGCCAATAATGAAAAAGAAAAGAAGAAGGAAAAAAGAGAGAATGTAGGGGGTTATGAACATGCTAATATATTGATGGAATTTTTGAGTTAGAATTGAATGTCGATTCCACGTCCATACAATATGGTCAAACTCTAAGTTTAATCCAAAGCCTCATTTTCATTACCACAAACTTATCTTTCTTTCTTTACATTAATTATTATTAATTTCTTAAACGCTTATTTGTCATTACCACAAATTGTCATCTCTACTAACATTTTAAATATAAATTTTGAAAAACATATTCACATGTTATGTACTTTCATTATTATTGGGAGACATTTTTAAAAACAACCAAATAAGTTAAAACATTTACAAAGCTATAACAAAATTTTAAATTTTAATTTCTATGACTTTCGGTAAATGTGGTAAATATTTTTTTGGTATTGAAGGGTTAAATAATAGTATGAAAAAGGGAAGGGTTGTTAGAAGGAGAAAGAAAGTGAGAAAGTGGTGGAAATGGGAATCTTTGCACATATGGGAAAATCCTATAAACCCACCAATGTGTGTTTTGCCTTTTACAATATTGTCGGTGCTGACCTTTTTTTCTTCTTTCTTTTCCTCCTTTCAAAATCAAAAATAGATCTAAAGATAAAAAAACAAAATTTAATTAAACTTCAATGGCTAAATTTGATACATTAGGAAGAAAAAAATGTGGAGAGTTAGGGAAGTTTGGTGACCATGTGTAGTCTAATGATTTATTTCTTCCTACAAAAGACTTATCCAAAGATAGAGAATCATTCTTTCCTTCTCTACCTTCTAAAATGCTGCCATCCTTTAAATAAAATGTATTATAGAATTAGAATTTTATTTAGGGAATTTTTGTATTCCTTTATACTTATTATTTTTTCCTTTGCTTTATTCAATTTTAATGATTTTTAAATACACTATTCCCACTACAAATAATAAATCACAAAAGAGAAAACTATAAGCTTATATAAATATGAAAGAAAGACATAATTATGTGTTAATTTTGCATAATTATTTTGTAAAATATAAATGGATCTGAATCACATATAAAATAATAATTTTATTTTCCAGGAAGCAATTAGTAAAATTCAGATATAATTTATGATTTTTATAAACCAAGTGACACATTTAATAAATATGTCAACTTGATGTCCTATGAAAATTTTATTTTATTTTTGGGTTCAAAAAGAAAACAAAGAGCAAATAATTCCATTTATTGAACTAAATTAATAATTTCATCTTCAATATAGCTTTAAAATTGGAATATTTCTACCACATGGATGAACGTTTTTGTTGACAAATTATAATCTTAGTTTAATTTTTTCCACATTGGTGTGTATGTTTAGTTTTTGAATTAAAGTTATGGTGGTTCAACTAATTAAATAGTTATTAGGGTATAGTGGGAATATGAATTTTCAATAAATTAAATCTATAATTTATTGTATTATATTATGTAACCATTCATCTCATGTCTAAGTTTCAATTGGCTTATAAAAATTATGGTATATGATATTTAAAGTAAAAGATATGCATATTGAAATTGTCCAATGAGAGTTTTGTGAAACATAGTAAGAGTTTTATTATGAAGGGTTGATGTTTATACCTTTTTAATATCAGTATAAGTTTTAGCATTTAAATGAGAAGTTTTCATTATTAAAGAGAGGAGTGTGTTTGTTTCTTTGTTTCTTTGATTAGATAATGTTATACAAATCTTACTAGTTATGGAAATTATCTAATAAATAATATGCAGTTTCTCATTTTAATCTAATTAATACGATATTGAAATCGTATCCATAAAGTCTAAAGAATGGACTTTAAGAAAGTAGACGGAGGATCTTACGTTAGAAGGATGAAGAGGTCTCACAATCTTTATAAAATACATAAATGACTCATTTTAAGATCGAATACCAAATTTAAAATAGGGGAGGCAGACTCTAATTAAAGAAAAATTAGTTGAACTAATTAGGTAGTTAGGCATTAAATTATATAGATGTTGAGAGCAACTTTTAAACCAAACTAACATTAAGTAGAACTGAATTTGAGAAAATAGATAAAACTTGAACTCCTTTCTTATGAACTTTGAAAAATATATTCAATGAAAAGAATGATCAAGAATAAAATTACAACAATAAGAAAAGGTTATTTGTTGGATTAAAGACTGGAGAGAGTTAGAAAAACACAATGGAGAAATGACGTTTTTCCCTTTTTGAATCTCATTCATTAGCTGTTGTTATCACTTCAAATGACAAAGAGAAAATTTCAATCACTGGAAATTTTTAAAAAGTTTTCATTTTCACACTTCACTAAAAAAAAAAGGGAAAGAAAAATGTATAGAAAACCGTCGGATTTGAATCCGAGGGTGATGACAGATATGGTTGTGATTGGTTGAATTGAAATCAGCGTCAGAAGAACGCTAAAAGGGGAAGAAATTTAATGGAAAAAAATTTGAAGCTTTGAATAAACAAAGAGATGGGTTGAATATGGAATCCACCAGTCCCCGCCATTTGAGGTCTCTCTTTTAGTTTTAATCACTGCTTGTGCTTAAATTCAACCCCATTTCCTCTCTCTATCTCTGATGAACACGACCCAACAAAACAGTTCAAAGAAATGGTGCGTAATTGGATAATTATTCAATTATTCATGGAGAGAGAAGAACAGTGGATGTGAAATTTGAGATGGGATTTTCTTTTCTTTTTTCTCCTCTTTTTCCCTTTCCCACTTGTTTTTTTTATTCTGTTTTGTTAATTGAATAAATGGGGTTACTGTAATTGTAATTACAAGGAGGGGCGTGTGGAAGCCGAGTAGAGAGTTCAAAGCAAAGCCGGCTCTTCTTCTTCCAACTCTGGTCTTCATTTTCACTGTACAGACCCCAGTTAATCTATCTCACACGAAACCTTTTGTTTTTCCCCCAACGACCCTCTTCTCTTCAACATCCTTTATTCCTATTTCTATACTGTTTCGGTTCTTCTACTTTCTCTTTCTCTCTGTTTGGTTCTTTTGTTTTTTCACCTACCCGATCGGGGGGGAAGGTTCTGGAGTACTGAAATTTTTTAGGAACGGACAGATTTGGACTGATCCTTGATGTGGTTTCTTTGCTTCTCGTTGTAATTGGATTGGATTTTGAGTCCTTGATTCTGGCGGCGTTTGAGATCAATTCTTCCAGTTGTTTTTGTTTTTTTGGGGAGTAAAAGGATTTTGTGGATTGGGTTTTTGATTTGAGGATATGGGTTGTTTTCCTTGTTTCGATTCGAGGGAGGAGGAGAAGTTGAATCCTGAAAAGGAAAGCGATGATGGTAAGCAAGACCATCCAATGGTTCCACCAAACATTGCCAAGTTGCCTTCTGGTGAGTTTATCTCTTCTTTTTGGTTCTTGATCTGGAGTTGTCTCTGCTGAAGAATCTTTGTGTTCTTGATCTAAGTTTAAACCATTCTTCATTGTTGTTCCTTTTCTTGCTTCTTGTTAGTCTATGAAAGGTTTTAATTCAATGGAGAAAAATTACTGATTACTGATTGCTGATTAGTGGACCCCAGTAGATTTTCTTAAATTTGATAGACTTGTGTTCTTTTCATTTGAGGAATCATGGTGAATTCTATCTGACTGATGGGTATGTAATAGGGATCAGAGTAGCAATGAATTATTTGATGTCACTAAATCTGGCAATTGTGTTCATCCAAATTTTTGTTCTCTGGAGCAATCATGCTTGTATGCCAGCCAATAGTGTTTTGCAGTATTAGATTCTTTCCACTTAGCAATGATGACTTCGTGATCTTTCTGCAAATAGAGTTTTAACACTCCAAGTGTCTTTCCCTATTTTCACGGAGGTCAGATCCTAGGTTTTAGAATGGTAGGAGGGCTGGATGCTTCAAATGGATCGGTTACTTAATTGCTCTGATGGTATGTTTTCCTTGCAGGAATAGACAAACTTAGATCGAAAAGTAATGGAGGTTCCAAAAGGGAACAGCAGATTCCCACACCTCTTGTCAATATTTCTGCTCAAACATTCACTTTTCGTGAGCTTGCAACAGCTACGAAGAATTTTAGACCAGAGTGTTTTATTGGGGAAGGGGGATTTGGACGTGTATACAAAGGGCGGCTCGAAAGCACAAGCCAGGTTATGTGTCTATATTTTAAGGCATCAAATATATATTGTTCTAGGCATAGGCATACAACTTTCAATTATATATTATACTTGGATATATATTGTTACAGGTTATCTTATGTTGGGAAAATAGTTTGGAATTGATCTTTTACTTGAAGGGAATGTTAAAATTTAATTAGTCTTCATGATCTGCGAGGTTCATATCCATTAAGATAAAGACTTGTAAGGAGGATGAAATTAATATCATTTATCTATTTAAAGAAATTATGAGTTTTCTAGAAATTGTATTATGTTAGCTACTTATTTTTGTTGAAAACAAGATTTTGTGTTGTTGCTCAAGTACCTTAGAAGTTACTTATGCCAGAGAAAAGTAGTTTGGTATGTATGCATCATGCATGTATGTATATGTATGTATGCATGTATGTATAAATTGTAGGATTGAAGGTATAAGTGTTTGATTAGGTTATATATATGTACTATTTTATGTCCTGATGCTATTACACATGATCAACTTCCATGGGAAACTTGGTGTGGCCAAGATGAATTATGGTACCTACAAGTTTGCTATGCAGACTTTTACTGGAAGAAAAGACAGATTTGTCATGCTCCAGAATTTTAATTGAATTTATTCACATAAATTTGAGGAACAAAACATATATAGATGTATAGGTCTGAGAACGATTAATTCCTTTACAATATTAGTCCACCAAACTGGGATTGATCTTCCAATAAGTATAAGCAGCCTTCGTTACATGGAAATGCTAATCTTGAGCAATCTTCCTCTTACAAAGAAAATTTCTGATTTGTACATTTCGCTGCAGATTGTTGCTGTTAAACAGTTGGATAGGAATGGTCTTCAAGGCAACAGAGAATTCCTAGTGGAAGTTCTCATGCTTAGCCTTCTGCATCATCCAAATCTGGTGAATCTGATTGGTTACTGTGCTGATGGAGATCAACGACTTCTTGTGTATGAGTTCATGCCTTTGGGATCATTGGAAGACCATCTTCACGGTAACATTTTTTCCTGACTTTAAATCTTATTATTACGATCCACACATGTTAATAAGAATTCAATATATGTATTTTCTTTTAGAAATCGTTTGTTCATCACACCCTGCAATTTAGGGAGAAATTTTAAATTTAGATCTGATGTTGATTGTTGCCTCTTAACTCTCATTTGCACCTTTGTCATTCCACAATATATTTCCACTTTTCTTGTTAATTTAATATTGGATATAGTCTAGAACATACTTTGAAAGGGTTGAGACCAAATTCTTATGATTTTTGGTTGCCTGCTGTGGGCTCTTGGAGAAAGCATTCCTCGTTTTCTCCACCACCTTTTAACTTTATCACATGGTAGCTAGATTAATATTTAATTGTCTTGTGAGTTTTATGTTGAAATCTAAAGACACTGTTGAAATGAAAACAAAGATTTTCCATTTAGTTTCTGGAAGCATTTCTCATCCAAATAAGACAAAGTTTCAGTTGATCTATGATTTCACACAGAAAAGAGTACCTCTTATTGACTTATATACTTTGTCTGTTGTTCATAATTTATCCCTTGCAATATTCTTGCAAGCTATTTTGGAAAGGGGCAAAGTCCAAATCTAGGTACTTTATCTTGCATGAGGTTATGTGATTTAAGAAAAGCTGTTTTTTAGTTCCCGTTATCCATTTTTATGAATTAAGTAACCTTCTCTACTCTGATTCACAGCAGCTATTAATGAAGCTTATTGAGTGTTATTGGATCATATCATCAGTGTTATTGCAATTATGTGAATTATACGTCTTGGAATTTGTGAGATGTGTTGTGATAAACTCTAAACTCGCTAGTTTAGTTTATGAATAAAATGAATTAATTATGTTATATCAATCTTACCATTTGATTGTTTTATAGTCACTTAGAAATATGCATGAGAGGAGTGTTGTTACATGCTTGATCATATTGATTCCGTTTACTTGATAAATAATAGCAACAAGGAAGAAAACGAAGAAAAATTGTAGCAAGTTAATAAAATTTCTAATATTGTCTTTATTAAAGTTGTTATAGAATCAGAATCTAAATGCAGATGACTATCATGGCATTGTTTACTAATGTTTAGGATCAGAATCAAAGTTAATTTGGTGTGAGACCCGCAAAAAAGTAGATAGAGAAAGACACAAAATGGGAAGAATGATAGTGGTACCTACTAAAATGAGAGAATTGGAATGACATTCCTTATCCTCCCAAAAAGAATGAACCAATAGAAACGGTTCTTAATATTTTATTTTTTAGCTCAAGGCTTAGCAATTGGGAATCATGCTTTATCCTTTTTTAGATTTTTATCTTCTTAATTATTATTTTTTTACTGCCAATGGAATGGGATTCTACTGGATTTAGGGAGAATTTCTTGTTTTCCCTTGTAACTTTATCCATGAAGAATGTTACTTTACTTACATAGCAAACGTCAAGTACTTTTAGCCTTCTGTCATTGTATCTTGTTAATAATTTTTTTCATCTTACTCAGAAATTCCACCTGAGAAGGAACCCCTAGATTGGAACACAAGGATGAAAATTGCTGCTGGTGCAGCCAGAGGTCTAGAGTACTTGCATGACAAAGCCAACCCTCCAGTTATTTATAGAGACTTCAAATCTTCCAATATATTACTTGATGAAGGATACCATCCAAAGCTTTCTGATTTTGGCCTTGCAAAGCTTGGCCCTGTTGGAGATAAATCTCATGTTTCCACCAGGGTTATGGGAACATATGGTTACTGTGCTCCCGAATACGCCATGACTGGACAATTAACTGTCAAATCTGATGTTTATAGTTTCGGTGTTGTCTTCTTAGAGTTGATTACTGGAAGGAGAGCCATTGATAGCACCCGACCCCAAGGAGAACAGAATCTTGTTACATGGGTAAGACATGATATATTTTCAGCATGTTCACTAGTGTTTTGTTGTGTGCTAATTATAATTGGGGTCTTGTTTTTTACAATGCAGGCACGCCCGTTTTTTAACGATCGCAGAAGATTCTCAAAATTGGCTGATCCACAGTTGCAGGGGCGGTATCCGATGAGAGGTCTCTACCAGGCTTTAGCTGTGGCATCCATGTGTACGCAAGAACAGGCTGCCGCCCGTCCGCTCATTGGAGATGTGGTTACTGCGCTGTCTTATTTAGCAAATCAATCCTACGATCCGAGTTCTCCTTCAGGTACTGCTGCTGCTGGTACTGCTGCTCAGAGAGGTTCTGGTGACCGGGATGAAAGACGGAATAGAGACGAGAAAGGTGGAGGAGGGATGGTAAAGAATGAAGAAGGTGGAGCATCTGGACGAAGGTGGCCATTGGATGGTCCCGAGAAGGACGATTCCCCAAGGGAGACTGCTAGGATTTTGAATAGGGATTTAGACAGAGAACGTGCAGTTGCCGAGGCCAAGATGTGGGGAGAAAATTGGCGAGAAAAACGACGGCAGAGCACACAAGGCAGTTTTGATGGATCTAATGGATAAAGTAAATGCAATTAGACGAAGATATGAAACAGGAATGATCATCTCTGTTACCTCGTCTCCTTTCCTGCACTATGTATGATCAGTTGAGTAAAAATGAAGAAGTTTCGATGTTCGAAGGGCTTATTCAAGCTTCTAAATCATTGCTCATAGGCTGCAACTCTGTCATTTGTAAGCAGCAAAAGCAATTGATGTAGGGGTTGGGTTGGTCCTTAAGGGACCTGGTCAATACTTTTTCTCAACTTTGTTCAATTAAAATTTTCCTCTTTTATATGAATTCCCTAAATTTACACATGAGGAAGAAGAGGAAGAAGAAAAAGAAGATAATGATGATGATGATATTGAAGAAGAAGAAGAAGAAGAAGAAGAAGAAGAAGAAGAAGAAGAAGAAGAGGCAAGCATGGTGGAGGAGAATGTAGAGAAAGAGAGAGTCAGGAATTGAAAAGGTGAGACTTGGCATTTTTTATTTGCTTATGTCCTGTATGAACCAAAGAGATACAAAACTGTTTGAATCAGCCAATTTTGCTATTTTCTTCTTCCTATCAAACTTCATCCCAGTGCACCTTCGTTTCCCTTTAGCTTTTTTACATATACAATACTAATGTGTGGGCATTACACGCACAAAAAAGGCATCCTTTGTATGATCCAAATATGGTCTTTATGAACGTTCAAAAGCGACTTATGCATATTCAATTCAACAAAGCACTTCCTTCCCATTTCCTCTCCGGACTTTCGTCACTTCAACTCGTTTCGTTTCGTTTCTTTTAAACAACCATCAGCTTTATACCGAATTTTAAGCTTTTTTGTGAGTGTATAACAATCTAACATATACACAACTAACTAATTAAATTAAATCATCCTTACTCACTCATTCCATTTATAAACCTTTGTAATTAATTATCATTCACCTATCACTATCAGTTTGTTAAACAAATATTAGTTCTTTTGGCATGTTGTGTAATTTTTATAGCTCAACCAAAGCAATTTGAAATGTGGTCTTGTCACTTAACTTGTTTGTTATTTGAATAATTATAGTCTGTTAATAAATTCTTATAATTAGTGACACAATCTATCTTGAACTCGATTGAAATTCTACTATATTTTCATTTTTTTTTCTAATATTTCAAGTCTAATTCTTATATAATTTACGACTCCACCTTGTAATTCTTAGCCCTAAAATTCAATCACATTTAATGGATCAATTACTTTTAAAATTTTAAAAATCCACCAAGCAAATCATTTGGAAAGTTAAAGACATATATTAAACACAAAACTCAAAACGAACGGACTAAACTTATAACTCAATTGAAAATAGAACATAGAACTACACAGTAACATGTACGTAGAAAATCAAAATTCGTAAACTTGAACTTATAATTGAAACACACAGGAGGAGGTAAAGAGTGAGCAAACAATATATGATTGTAAACTATATAGATATATAAGATAATAGGAAATGATGTAAAAGTTGGATGAAAGGAGAGAGAAACGAAAGGGGCAATCTTTTGGTGATTGATGAAAGTGTATAGACAAACTTTGATTAAGTATTGATTTTGTCACAGCTGAGTTTGTCATCTTCTTGAGCTTCTTGCTTTATTATAATGACTTCCTTTAATTGTGCATCATTTCCGTTGGGCTTTTTCATGGCAAAAACCTCAGAAACTGCTATGCTTTTCAAAACTACTTGTTCTGGCTGTTTCTTCTCTTCCATTATTACTATTTTCCTTTTTCTATAAATTGCATATACCACCATTTGAAGTAACCCCAATATGAATCCTACCACATTTGGAATCTGTATTCAAAATTATTAATTTTGTTCAGAAAATAGTACAAAATACTAAAATGAAACGAAGCTCGATCAGTAAATTTAATTTTGTTCACTTACAGCAATGCATATATCGTTCAAGAGAAGACCATAAGCGAACCACATGATGGCACTTAGTGTAAGGAAGAATGAGAGTGTAAATGGCATAAACTCAACACTTTTTGTTGTCATCACTTGTCTCTGCATCCAAAATTAATTTCTGTTATATATCTATATGTATACATCAATGTCTAGTAGTTTATCAGTATTTATCACGAATAACTTGTGACATTTTACTATAGTTATAAATATTTTTAGTTTGTTTCACTCAACTTGAAACAAACTACTGAATTTGAAATGAAGTAGAATGTGAAAGATTAATTAACTTATAAAATTTGAAACTTATCGACCTACTTAACCAAAATCGCACTCAAAATTGAAGGACTAAAATAATAACATTTCCAAACCTATAAACCAAATAAAACTAAATCCAAAATCTAAAGATTAAATATCAGAAGAAGAAAGGTGACCTTTTTAACTTTTAAATTTATAACCTTAAGTAAAGTTTAAATTCTGTGTTTAACAAATTATTTTTTTTAAAAGTAGTTCAAATACTAATAAGAGATCAATTAATACAAAAAAAAAAAAAAACTTAAATATTAGAAAGTTAAAAGGAGTAAATTTGTAATTTGGGCTATGTAATAAGACAAAACGTTACTTAATCAAGTAAATTAAAGTAACATAGAAGGGATTGCTTATTAATTCAATCATTACCATCATGGGGTAAGTAATTTTGAAAACAACATCATATATATATATAGATGAGTAGATACAATAATTTTTTGTAATAGGAGAATATAGAAACCTTATAGTACTAGAATCATTTATATTTTCAACTATGTAAACATTAGATTTATAAATTGTGAGATTAATATAGTAAGCATGCATCCTTAATTATTATATATAAAATTTTTCCATAATAATAATGGAAAAGGGAAAGAAAATACTCACCAAAATGCTTAAAGGAGCTGCGAAAACAGAGACAGAAACAGCAACACAAATCCACCCCATAACATCAGTACGATTTGAAGGATTAGGAATGAAGTGAATGGCCACAAGGATCAATCCAAAAAGCCCCATGTTCATCATAGCAAATATTCTGATTGTCAACATCTATACCCCAAAACAAAAAAAATTGTCAATGGAAATGTATTTTTACGATTAATAATAATTTAAAACAGGAAGGAAGGAGACTAACCCTGACTGAGTTGGCAGCGAAGACGATGAAAACGATGAAGTAGAGAAACTCGATGACACAGCCAAAGGAGTTGATGGTGATGAGAAGAAAAGTGTTGGTTTTGAGGAAGGCATAGCAAAGCCAAAGGGCTGAGCTGAAGAGAGCGACTAGATATGGCAATGCGTGGAAGCCCTCCGTGGACTTCTTTTGCCATATTCGGTAAAACGTTGGCCTGAGAGGAGAGATCAATAATCGAAAAACACAGTTCAGTTTATTAATTTGTTTTACTTTTCGTCTGATGTTAACGTAGGGTTTGAATTGATGAAGGGTTAGATGTAGGAAACTTGTAATTAAACATTTGATTGATTAATGTGTGTTAAGCCAAATTAATCGTTGTTAAAAGAGAGAAGGGGGAAATGGGAAGTGAGAGATAGGAGAGAGAAGAAACTCACAAAGGAGCTAAGTAGACAAAGAAGGAAATGATGTTACCTGCAAGACAAAATTTTTATAAGTTAGTTGAGAAATCATTAATGCATGTCACGGCCCCCAATAATTAATTCATTCATTAAATGCATGTATCTATTTTTTTAATTTCTTTAATTTCATTCTCACCAATGCTATATTTTGTTCTTTAACAATCATAACACAATAATAATAAAGGAAGAAGATTTATTTGGTTTTTTTCTTCTTTTTTTTTTTTAGATTTAATTTTAAGAATTTTCATCAAAAGGGTCTTCAAAGAAAGTCATGAGAAGAGACCATTCCTTGAATGGGATGAATGGGTTTGCTTACTTAGCTAATGTTAGATATTAATTTTTAATAAATCAAATGACAAGAAAAAGTAAAAGGATTCGAACGAGATCTCTTGATAATTTAAAACATATATTTTAATTAGTTGAATTGAATTTGAGAGGTATATCATGATAATGGGAAAAAATGTAAATAGACGTTAATGATTACCAAGAAGGCCAAATGTGAAAACTAAGAGATGAGGACTATGAAAGATAGTCATTTTTTTTTGCCTTCAAAGTAATAACGCTAACAAACTGCTTCTTGTTCTTGTTCTTGTTCTCGTTCTTGATATGAAAGTAGAGGGGGGCTGGGCAAGAAACCCTAGCCTCTCTCTTCTCTCTCGCTCTCGCGCGCCTTTCTCTCTCCTTTGTGTAGCCCTCTCTCTTGATGTTTTTATTTAAGAGAAGATGATATTGAGAAGAAGCATGAAAGATATTTGGTTTATATAGAAAGTGAAGTGATTGTATAGAAAGAAAGAGAAAAAGTTGAATACAGGTGGAGGATTGGTAGGTAAGTTACCACAAAATCATGCATCCAACCCATATGTGCACCTTTGCTTACTCCCACACACATCTCTTACGATCTCAATCTTTTTTAGTTTTACGAAAAAAAATTATTATTGACCTAATAGTTACATACATTTAAATCTTAAACTTAACTTTCATTCACTTTCAAATTTAACAATTCATTAAAGTTTCATTTTAAAGCTACGGGTGCGTAACTTCTACATGTGTATAAGACGACTTCTATGAATTTGATGGTTAATATAAACTAGATTAAAAAATGCAATAACTAAAAAGAGTAACGATTATTATTATCTTTTTAATTTGAGTGATTATTTTTCATTTGCTTCTCTTCCTCTATCTTTCTTCTCTCATTTAGGATTATGTGATAAATTTTCCTGCTAATTTGGTGAAGTTTCTTAAGAGATAATTCTAAATGGAATAAGTTTATTGTGAAAAGTTAAATTTATTTATTATTCTCTCAATAACTTTCATGTTATAAAGATTTGATTCTACCAATCTACATCCTCTAAAAGAATTACTATTTTATTTTATTGAAAAATTTATTTTTGTTGTATGATAATTAAAAACATAAATTATATTTTAATTTAAAATAAAAAACACATGAGATGGTGGAATCAATCTCTAATTTCAAAATTACATTGTATCAATTCAGCTATATCTTCGCCATCTCAATTTCATTTATACATTATAATTAATTGATGGATTTTAATTTGAGTAATGCAGAGCTATATCTTCACCATTTCATATTAAATTACTAACTTTTTGTCAATTATATTACTTGGAGTTACTAAAACCATTAGGAGAAAGGTAAAGAAGGATTAGTAGGAGGTACACCCAATATCTCCGATTAGCAAAATCGAGCATAATAAAAGTTTGTAATTTGAATTATTCTAATCATTCTACGGTCTATTATACTAAAGAACCTGAGCTAAAATAAGTAACTACTAATAAGGTAGGTTAGTTTGATTATGTTTCACCTTCAATGTGAATTTCATCTAATAACTACTATACGGAAGATTTTATCAAATCATAAAGTCTAAATTTATAATTTTTTACCAATCGTTATATATAGACTACATTTATAATTTAATCATGATATTTGTATTACTATATTTTAAGGTTAGATATTCAAATTTCATTCTCCATCTACTACTATACTAGAGAAAACTAGGAGATGAAATTTTGCTAACTTGTGATGTGTCGACATTTTGGATCAATATTTCTAAATTTCCATCCTATCATAAACAATCATAAAACATTAAAAGAAAACGCACAAAATTGTCATTAACGTAAATATAATAATAAATATTTTTATTTTTCTTAAAAATAACATATTCATCAATATGATCATGGTCATAAATTGAAACATGACATTTATGTCGGTATCTACATTTTAATTTTTGTATGAGATTAGAGCGAAAAACTTTCTTTCCTATACTTTGCAAATGTATGAAAACTCGAGTGTATCATAGATCTCTCGCTCGATTATGTTTTGTCATTTTTTTCTTCTTCTTCTTTCTTTTGTAAAGGTTGAAATGAAATCCATCTACAAATCAACATTGATTGACTAATTATTTACCATCTTTTCCATTTGTATTGATCAATGAATATTTTGAGTTGACAGTTGTATGACCAAAAGAATCTAAATATTATTAATTGCAATCTTCTTGAAAGTTACACTTTTATTATTAGCTTCTTATGGACCACATTAAGGTGATGTTATCATCTACCCTAATGAACACAAAAATAAATTAATTAATTTTAACAGCTAATTTGGTAACTTTTAAAAAGGTTAAAAAGAGTTATTACTTTATATTTTAAAAAAACATTTCTAATACTCCACGAGCATTAATTTTTTTGAACACTCCATCTATTTATTAATGGGTACATCATCATCATCGATTTAAAAATAGGGTAAGATCCACTTATATTAATATAGAGCCTCCCGATGATATATAAACAAAGAATGTATATGACACTTTGGTAGTACTAAAAAGAATACTAATTTATTCAATAAAAGAAATGATTCTTCCATTTCTGACTTTTTTTTTTTTTTTTTTACCTTTACCTATATACATTTGGATAACAAATTAAGAGATAAGTATATGTGTGCAAGTAAATGTATAAAGTGCTATATGATCAACACTACACCATTAGCTAGTTTTGTATGGACAAATAATTCCTATTTCATATCCAATATGTCCTTTAATTTTTTAAATTTAAACTTTGATGGAAAAAACATGAGGATTTTAACCAATAATTTAGAACCATTAAAAAAACTAACAAACAACAGATACATAACACCACTTGACCACTTTGGTCATGTTGACATCTACTCACCCAAAAAAAAATGTATGTCTAATCAACTTTTCTACTTAACAGTTTATGAATAATTAAATTGAAGTATAAATACTTTAGCTACATCAAAATTTGAAATTAACTACGTGATAATTGAGATGTGCATCTGGATGCTTATTTCATAACTTGCATTTATATTACCACTAATATAATCATCATTATGAGTGGTTTGTTTTACCAAACAATGCAATTGACATTTGGCAAAGTTTAGGAACCAACCAAATAAAAAAGAAATGGGAGACTCGAGTCAAAATCGTACTCTAATTAAAATGCTAATGGATCGATCTAAAAGCTAGAAAGGGAAGCCCGAAAGCTCCATGCTTGACCTAGACGGAGGTTTAGCATCATGTTGTATTGATGCATGCTCTATGGATGCACCCTTATCCAAAGGTGCAAATCCCACGATGAGCTCACTAATCCTAGTTCAAATAATCTTTATAAATAATATAGCATTATAATAACTTTAAGTACAATTAATTAATTATGACTTTCAAATATCTAAAAGCATCAAAAGACTAAGTCACTTTATGGGCAGATTTTTCTCTTTTCCAAGGTCACAATTTTCTTCTTGAAATAAATTTACTTTGGATAAAAAAGGATCCTTTGATCTTATTTTTCTAATCTAAAAATAAGTTACCTCACAAAAATGAATAATAAATGTGTATAATATATATATAAGAAAAGAAAAAAGATAAAGGAAGTTGATACGAATGGAAAAGTAATATAGAAGAAAGGTATATATAATTGGAACCTAGGAAAAGATAATTAAAGGAAAATAGAATGGTGTGTAAAAAGAGACTTTTTGAAATGTGTTGATAAATAAAACCCAATCCCATAAGGGAACCAAAAAGGAAAAAGGAAATTTGATGTCACTAAGCCAAAGCAACCATTCTCATTACATTTCTACAAACCCCCATATTTCCACCTCAGCCCTACTTGTCCATTCACTATACCCACACTTTTATCAAAAAAAAGTTCCATAACTATTTATACAAATATAAAAACTTTCAAACTCATTCAAAATGATTGGTGTTTTAAAGAAGATATAAGTAAGTTTTTTACCCAATTTATATTAACAAAATCTGAAGAAAAGAAAATATAAAAATTGTAGGGTGAAGATGTAATCTTTTTAAGATTTAAGTTTTAAGTCGTATATCAAACACGTAACCTAGTTATAAAAAAATTGGGTTCAAGTTTAAAGATGCGGTCTTTAATTGTTTCAAACCCTACGTAGTAGATAGCATTGTTGGAGAAAAAATTTACCTATTGCAACAACATTTTTTAAAAAAGGTTTAAACTCTTGGTAAGTTAATTAAGGTTAGTAGAGTAAGTTTTTGAACTTTTTATTAGTTTATATTTAATAATAGATTTGAAAGGGCATGTTGAACCATGGTTGACCTATTTTTCATTTGTGAAGATAATGAACTTATTGGGCAGAAAATTAAAATAAAATTGAGAGTTAGGTAAATATATAAACAGTCTTTAAATTAAAATGAAATTGAAGAAGTTGTAGTTGTAGTTGAGCCCATATTGTATATAGTGATAGACAGAAAGTTTATGTTGGCTTCTTTGTCCACTGTGTAACACAAATTAATTTTAAGTTAGAGACAAATTAATGGAAACCATTGTATGTTGTCTTCTTTGTCTACTCTGCCCTTTTTGTGTGTGTAAACAAAACAAAAGAAAGGTTTCACAGTAATCTCTCACAATTCTGTTTTCTCAGTTTTGTTTGAGAGTGTTTTTCTTCCTCTTCTTTTCTTTTCTCAAACCATTCAAAATTTATAATCAAAATGGTTTCGTGTGGTGCAATATATATTCATATATGTATACACAAACTTTTTGCTTTATTTTTTAAATTTGCAGTTACAACAAAGAAGTAATGGACAAAAAGATGATGAAAACATTATTTATTTCTCTCTTTACAATTAAAGAAAAGTCTTATGGTGGACATTATCTTTCCTTTTTATTTCTTTCTATCTCTTTAACTAAAAGAAGAGAAATATTTACAAACTATAATATATTTAGAAATTTAGAAGTAGAGTAATTTTATATTTGATATATGTTGTTATATTTTGTAATATTTTTGACGATTTTGTTATTTAAAAAAATATTTTAGTTTAGGGTTTTTCTTACTTGTATTGCTGCCTAATGTTGTTTAATATATATATATATATATATTGTTTGAAGTCTGGCATTTATATTAGGAGTTAATGAAAGGTTACTTGTGAGACATTTTTGTTTGTTATGTTTAATAACGAAAGAATGGGGATTTCCTTTTTCTTGATAAAAACGTTGTGTTGTTGATAATGAGAAAAATAATAACTCAAAAACTCTTTATAACTATGGATTGATGTTTCCAGCTAATTGTTTTGCCAGATAGGTTATCTTTATGAGACACAGAATTAAGAAAAGGGTCCCTTCTAAGAGATTTATTGCTTACTTAACTATATATACATATATTCCCATTCAATTAATAATTCATTGACATGTAGTGTGAAATTGTTGAAATTAAATCCACGTTAATTAGTCGATCACCATCTAGTACTACAAAAATAAACCGATCTGCCGACATACAAAAGCATCTAGAACGTTTCGTAAAGATAAAAGAAAAATCGTTGGCAGTGTGATTCGATCGGAAGATCATCTCCCAACGCCTAAGATGGTTGGGAGATACAATATCTATCGACCGGCCTTACTCATTGCCTGTCAATAGATATCCATGAAAATGATCAAATGATTTTCGTTGAATGTCCTAATAAGCCCAATTGAAAGGTTAAGAGTATCTTCTTCTAATTACGGTTCTAGCTCGTTAAGAGTTTTTCTTATCTTATTAAAATGATTTAATTATCTTAATATAACCTAATATTCCAACGGTTAAGTTTATTGAAATCAATATTACATATAATCAATAATTTGGCTTACAATTCAAATGTGTTTTTAAATAAGATAGAAAGCTTAACAAAATGAACATGTATAGAAACCTAGTTACAATTGTTTTCTCGGTTTTTCTCTAACCAAAGGCACCGTTATACTAGTTTTTTCTAACTTGTTCTTTTTCTCTCCTATGACGTAGCTAACTCATTATTAATGAACTACTTGTCTTTGTGTAAATAATACATCTATATGTTAATTGAGTTATGTCGCTTTAGAATATGAACGGCCTAGTAAGGGTTTTTTTTTTTTTTTCCCGGTGACAAAGGGATTTAGTAAGAAGCTGTTAATAAATTTGCATTTATTATAATGGTATGTTTTCAAAAGTTGATTCACCTTTCTTTTTCAATATAGTTTGACTTTATTACATTGAAAGACTTGGGAAGAATAGTTGAAGTGCTTCTGTTGCGTAAAGCATATATAATCAGCATTAAAATGGTAATTATTTCAAGTGCATTATGATTTTAAATGTGAACAATCAGCTATGGAAAAAAAATTTATGTAACATGTGACCAAAATAATTGTTAGGGTAATTGTTTGAAATATTAAATATTAATCCCTTTAAAAATTATTAAATTTGAATTGGAAGACCATCAATTTTTTTTTTTTTAGTTTAGAGAAACATTTAGAATTTAGAATATAATGAACTAAACACATTTATTCATCGATTAAAATTGTATTTTTTCTATAAAAAATGAACAAGGATGAAGTTTGGGCTCGATGTAATGTAGGCTAGCAAGATGGGACATGGATTGGACAAATAGCGACCAAACTTTGGGCCGAACTAATGAGAAAGAGGCCCAATTACTCAAGGTGGGCCTAATATGGGCTACATTTTTGCAAATAACTAAATGAGAATAGTGGTTTTGAAGAATAGATCACTACCTTTAGTTTGTTGTATAAATAGGCAAAGTACATAATAGAGAGAATCTTTTGAATAGTTTTGATTGTGATTTATAAAATTAAACGAAATAAACCAAAAATCTAAAATTTGAATTTAACCAAATCATCCAAATATGCTAATGCAAATACCATACAATATGAAAAGATTATAAACCATGTCTAGGCAAAAGAAAATAAGTCGAGATACAACTTTCTATACATAATGTAATATGTTATATTTCTAAAAAAGAATGTGGTCGACTATATATTAAAATAGGGTAATTGTGCCATAAATAACACTTAAATACTAATTAATTATATACTAACATTTTTAAAAATTGTAAATATGAAATCTATGGGTCGTGTATATATATATATAGCTAATGAACAATATTTCTAAGAAAAACCTTCAATATGTAATAAGAATATAATATATATCAACCAATCTTGTTTATTTAGATATTTGTTAATTAAACTAAAAATTGTGAAGCTAATTTGTGATAGAAACATTCTTTTAAAAGTGTTATATATTCTTTGTAAGTTTTTTCAAAAACATTTAAATGATATATGCTTTAAAAAGTGCTTTTCACTTTTTCAAAAGCTAGTTCTCGTCATTCACCTACCCTCAAGTCTCACACATAAAATAGATCAAACAAATTAACATTATGCATGACTCTATTAGAACTATAGAAATATTTGTGTAAGTATATATAAATGGTGATTCATCTTCTCTTCCATGTCACATTTTGAATCTCTCATGTAACTGATTGAGTACAAGAAATTTGGCTGATTATGAGTTCAAAGATATTGTCTTCGAAATCTAAATTATATTTATATTTGTTATATTTGTACTTATTGTATAAACTCTTTGAGCCTAAAAACACAATATATATATACACAATATATATATGCTTTGTAATCTAAATATTTCGTGGGTAAAATATTATTAGTAAATTGTAATTTATTCTTTTTTTACGTGGAATTTCAACTTATCTTTAAATGAAATGAAGAACCAAAAGGAGGAATTTATTTTCAAAAACACAATTTGTTTAAACAACCCCAATATATTCTCTTTTTTTGATAGAATATAATGGTTATCCAAGAAGAAGAAGAATAAGATAGCATGAAAAGAAGTTATTGAAAGTAGAGGAACACAGCATGTAAATTGCTTCTACAAATGGAATAAGTAGCTTGTAAGTTACCTACATACACACACACACACACATGCATTTCCCTTTAATCTTTTCTCTTTCCTTTTGTCCTTAAGGGAATTCCAATTTTACAACTAAGCAAAATTAAAACACTTAAGTGCAAATTAGTATGGCTAGGCCTTCACATGTTGAATCTTTATATTTATCCCTTTTCTTCTCTTTCCTCTTTTCTCTTTTCAACTTTTTCTTTGGGAAAAAGAGAGAAGAAGAGGAAGTTTCTTTGTAAAGTGCTTTCAGATTCAAACTTGAAAGCAACTTTTTTTTCTTCTTTGTTTAATTTTGTTAAATATATAGCATTTGAAAAGAAGAGAAATAAGTTAAAAAAGGAAGCAAAGTACATTTTATGTACTATTAAGCATACGTGCAAGCATTGATGATCAATTGTTGCAAGTTGTTGTCTTCCCTAGCCCATCATTTTTTTATAAGTTCTTTTCATTCATATGTGTATATTAGATGTATTTTTATTAGAGAACAATCTCTCCACACCATATAAACAATGTGTTTAAATGTTTCATGTGAAACAAATAATCTCATAATTAAAGTATCTGAATCGTGGTTTAACATATCTGACACACGATTCAACGTAATTATTACTATGTTAGACTTTTTTTCCAAAGAAAGAATGAGCAACTCCAAACTAAATTAACCATCAATTTAAAATGCTCAGCCCTTCTCATTCAAAACTAAAATGACAGTTGATAAATAAAAGACCAGATCTTATAATCATCTGATCGTTATCATAACATTTTAGTCTCTACGGGGTCTTGTAAAATTTAATCCTCTGATCGTTATCATAACAATTTAATGATGAAGTTCTTCGGTTGTCTTTATATTTTTTTCTTCTAAATCATTTCCTCTTCTATGATTTGTTTGTCTCTTTGCTATTGTATTCTATTGATTATTGTACTTCCATAATTTTGATATTGTTTTTTTTTTCTATTGTACGTACGTCAATATTTATATTGTACTTCTTCGTACCTAGTCGTATGAAACTGACATGCATCATTAATTTGACATTTTATAACTTTTTCTGGATTAATTAGTGAATTACATTTAGTATCTTTATGTTAAATTTACCTATATCTAAGATTTTGTTTTAAAGAAAAAACATATCTTCAACATATTAATATGTTAGTTTTTTAGAAATTAATGTATCGTTATATTCATCGTATTTGTATTGACGTTTGTGCTTGTTAGGTGTGAAATGCATGATATAAATTGTATTCTAAAGTTAAAAGACCATTTTTAGTTCACATATATGGGTTTGTTGTATTTTAGTAATATATACTTATACGATAACCTAAGTTTTTAAATCATATACTCTTCATGATCATTTTAAACTTAGCATTCGCTTATTGGGATGATTTTAAAATAAATGGTCTTTATTATTGCCTTCTCCAATCTCCATCATAGATTTTGTAAATATAAATTTGATTAAATAACCACTTTTATTCCCTTAAACTTAGTTTGTACTATTAACAAATAAATAAATGAAAATGGTAGGTAGAGCTAATAAGTTGGAGGATTTTCATTCAAAAATTAAACGAAGCAACTCATTAACTCAAATAAAAAATGACAATGCAAATGAAATACTATACTATATTATGTTATTGAAAAGAAGCAATTCCTTTTCTTATATAACAAAGTTAGCTCATTAACCTAAAAGGGTAAAGGTAAAAGAAAAAGAAAAACTTCACGAATAAGATTCCTTGTACAAACTTTTTTTTTTTTTTAAAAAAGTTTATTACTAAATTGAATACTAGATAAATATAATTTTTGTCAATTAATTTGTCATAATTTGCGTGTCTTAATTAATTAACTTGATGAATGCAAGATAAATTTATAACGCGACGAAAGAAAGAAAAAAAGATCACTTAATTATTGTTATTAATTTCTCTTGTTCTAGAAATCCTCTTTCGAGGTTTGTTTTTAAATTTATATCATAATTTAAAACTATATTAATTCCTCCAAGGACATCTCAATTAACAAATTTATATGTGAAAACAACTTCAAAAAAGGACAACATCAACCAAATCAAACGTTTATAATAAAATTATCACTAAATATATATAATGTAACGCTCTATTAAAATATATGTATGAGAAGTAGTTCAAAAGCGACTCGTTTTAATTTTTAATTACAAATTAACAATTGACATAGAATCAAAATTATAATAATTAACATAAATAAAGTAAAATAGACGTTTGAAAACAACGGCAATTCGTCTTATGGTAATGAGAGATGAGATAATGAGCTTTGTAATATATTACATATTTTGTACTCATATTTTCTTGGGAATGTTTGCATATTCTAAAAAGTGAAGAAATAATGTGTAATTTATATGTTATTAAGAAATATTATGCGACTAAAAGTGTTTTTAAACAGAATTTTGAATGATTTTTTCATCTAATTTTTAATAGGGAATACTACTGTTATGTTATGTGATTTCCCAAGTAATCAAATACATGTTAAACATTAGAGTTTTTATTCCCTCTCAGATATTTTTACAATCTAAAAAGAGAAAAAGGAAAAAGAAAACTTTAAAATAAAATAGAAGAAGAAACCTAGAATTTTCCAAATTTGATTGATTAACATACATGCATTGAGTACATATATTTTTCTATTTCTAGAAAAAAAAAAGAGAAAGAAATTGAAATGCATGTATACAAAATACATACATGAATGATATTATTATTATTAATAATAATAATTGAATTGTTGGTTGAAAATAATTTTGTAATTAATTAATTAATTAACTTGTTATCCGACAATAAAGATAAGATTAAGTCGGTCACGTCTTTGATTTAATACAATATTTTGCAAAGTTCAAAGAATTGAGTTGCTAAGCTCTATATTTTATGATTTAAATCATTTGGTGCATAGTTTTTTATACAGAAAATGTAATTAAACACCCAACCCACTCACCACTTTTTCCCATCCTTATTAAATTTTCTTGGCTCCTTCCAAAGTTTGACAATAAATAAATTATATATTAAAACACCATCATGTGTAAATGATTGATATATATATAATTAGGATAATGAATAAGCACTCTATAGTTTTTGTTTTAATCATTAAAGTTTCCAACTTTCTCTTCCTTTTTTCTTTTATGGTTTATATATGTATATGGCCTTCCATTCATTTTTGCTAGTGGATTGAAATTTGAAAACATATTGATATTTTAAATTAACAACAAAAACACCTCTTCATTTAAGTACAAAATAATCGAGGGTCAATATTTTGAAATTAAATTAAATTTGGTTTTACCTTTTTGTTTCATGATTCTTTTCCCCCCCTCCCCTCCAAATAAATAGAGGGAGATGTTAGTTGTTTGGATTGTTGTGTAAAAAGGCAATTTACCTTTTTTGATAGTGAAATTTTTTGTAACATTAATCCTTCTAATTCCTTCCATTGTGTGCTCTTAAAATAATTGTATTTGACTTTTTGGGAGAAAATAAATACAATAAAATAATGTTGGAATAAATCTGTATAAAACATTATCAAAAACTAAAGTGGTGTTTGATCTCATAAGATAGGTTGAAAAGTATATTAAAATTTTTAAACTACTAAATTTAATTAATAAATATGATGTTTTAAGTTAGATTTGAAGCTAAATGGATTAACAAAGGATTCACATAATCAACTAATTGGAAGAACAGCCAAAGGCCAAAAGGATGTGTTATAAAAAAAAGAAAAACGATTCAAAGGGAAGGGGGAAAAATGGCAAAGCTGAAATTGGGTTCATGAGAAAGGCAAAAGGAAACATTTAAAAAACTAAAGAGACTTTTTATAAATAGAGAGGGGAAAAAAGGGAAGAAAATAAAATAGAAAGTTATAAATAATAAAAAGGAGTAATAATTTTTATTAAAATAAAAAAAAGGGGGGGAAAAAGAGGAAAAAACACAATAATTGGTAAATTTGACGTTTGTGTGTGTTTGGGGCTTCAAAGGCTCTTCAACACCCACACGCAAACTCCTTTGACCTCTCCATTCTTTTTTATTTTTTTAAATTTAATTTCTCAAATATCAAATAGTTATTAAAAATATAAAAATCTCAGCCGCAATTTGGCTTACGAAAGAAAGCTTTATTTATATTTAGGTTTTTTTTTATATGCTATTGAACAAGTGGTGGGGTGAGAGGGAAAGGGAGGAATTTTCTTTTTTTTTTTTTTCTTTTTGGTGTGAGTGAGAATCTGTCTTTTTTAATTATATAAAAAAATGTTAGTTTTTTAGAAAAAGGAAAAAGAAAAAGAAAGGGTTTCCCTTCTCCCTACGGAATCAAGACAGGGTAGTTTCTTCAATTGTCAATGTTTGAGGCTCCCGTTTAACTAAATCTCAACCGTCCCACGTTACTCCCCTTTTCTTTTTTTCCATAACTGCCCCTCTTTCTTACTATAGTTCTGAGAGAACCATATCCTAATGTTGTAGTTAAATGGTAAATTTAGTCATTTCATAGTTTAGGTTTTGTCTATTTGTTTTTTAAATTTTCAAGTTGTTCCATTTTACAGAGTGTTTATGTTTATTACATTTATGAACTTTTAATATGGGAGGTATTAGATATTTTTAAAGTTAAAAGGCTTGTAAGATGTATGGTTGAAAAATACTTCACATACTTACTAGACATTTTTTTTAAAGTTTTTGGTGGTGTGAAGATCTTGCTCGTGGTTTTTCTACTATCCTTCTACCCTCTATTGTTGGAGTAGACTTTGGTAGACTTACAAAGGTACTCGTGTAGGTCTGGTGTCAAGTTGAGTACAATTGAATACCTAATCTAGTTTTATGAATATATTGTTTAACAAAAACATGGAGAGAATTGTTTACCATTTAAGGTTTTGTTGTTGGTGTAGGGTTATTTATAATGTTCTTCTTTTGACTCTCATTTTGTATATGTGCAATATCTACAGTATCAGAATAGGTGTGGTCATCGAGTTGCAGTGTGTTAGCGTTGAGTTCGGCTTAGTTATTTCCTTCTAGGTGAAACTTCATAAGCTCGGCTGGTTAACTTGGAATTTCCTAAGGTTTAGTTTATTATAATTTTAAGATTTTATAAAATAAATTTTAATTTGAATTATATGTGTGTGCATGCATACACGTGTGCAGACATATGTGTTTGTGCATGTGCGTGTGTGTCTGTGTGTGAGTTGTGTGTCTGTGCGTGTACGTTTGGGGTTTGAGGCTTGTGTTCGTGTATATGCTCATGTGCATGTGTGCTTATGTAATCATTGACAATTTACTTAAAAGTAAAGTCATAAGTTTTGGGATTGAACCAAATTGTCATAATTTAAGGGTATTTATGTCATTTAAAAGAGTAATTTAGTTTGAGAACTTGCATGTTAACCCTTAAAATACGAGGGTTGTTGGCGTATTTTACCGTGTATTTTAAGGCACAGTTTGAATTGAAAATAATAGATAGGATAAATTTAGTATGTTAATTATAGAATTTAAAAATTCAAAAGTGTTACTGTAATAATTTTTATAATAATTAAAATTCCGTGTGAATTTAGTCTTCGTGATTTTTTTAATAATTCAACTTTGCTAAGCATTTGTATTGTTATTGAAAAACTACATAAGTTTTCAACGTGACAAGTTAATGTGCTTAATTATCGTGACAATGAGGAGTGGGATCCGTGTATTATAAAAGAATTTATTTTAAATATTTAAAAATGGTAAAATATTGCATATTGAATTTTATTTTACATGTAATTTCTCAATAATAAAAAATCTATCATATTTTTTTTATGAAATAAATTTAAATTTAAATTATACGCGTGTGCGAACATGCATGTACTTGTGCGTTTTAGGGTTTGAGACTTGTCGCGTGTGTGCTCATGTGCATGTGTACTGCTTACATAATAATTAACAATTTACTTAAAAATAATGTCATAAGTCTTGGGATTGAACCAAATTGCCATAATTTAAGTGTATTTGTGTCATTTAAAGGAGTAATTTAGTTTGAGAGCTTGCATGTTAACCCTTGAAATACGAGGGTTGTTGGCGTATTTTAAGGCATGGTTTGAATTGAAAATGATAGTTCAGATAAATTTAAGCCATGATAATTATAAAATTTTAAATTTAAAAAATGTAACGGTAATAAATTTTCTAATACTTAAAATTTCGTGTGAATTTAGTCTTTATGAATTTTTTTTTTTTATAATAGTTCAACTTTGCTAAGTATTGATATTGTTATTGTCATAATAAGAAATGAGATAGAAAAGAGCTTATTTTAAATTTACAAAAATGATAAATATTGTAGGTTAATTTTGGTAAAGAACCAAGATAGAACAGTATAATTTTAAATTTGGTTTTTAGGTTTCTCCAGTTGTTCAGAAATAAAAATATAACTTATATATATATCAGTGTGTAAATATATAATGTAGATATGTATGTCTATGTATATATACGTGTACGTACATATGTGTACGTATAACAATTAATAGTGTACATCTTACTACTATCTTTATCATTTCGAAGATGATTAATAAATTTAATAACGGTTACTTCTACCAACTATAAAAGTTAAATTTTGTCTTCAATATTTGTTGAACAAACAAAAAAAAAATAACTCATCATCCCATTAATAATGTCACGAACAAAGTACATACTATAAAAGGGAAAATACATAAAGCTCGTTATTTATAACAAACTCCAATATACTTATAACGAACTCCCTTATATAAGATTGGTTAGAAGCAAAAAAGGTATAAATAACTCCAATATACTTATAACGAACTCCCTTATATAAGATCGGTTAGAAGCAAAAAATGTATAAATCTAGTTTGTTTTTCCAATTGATCGGGAGGATAAAAGGATAAAATTGTAATCTAGAATTTAAATTCTTTAAAATTATTATTTAATTATAAATTATAAATTTTATTTTTTACTTTCTTGTTCAATTTGTTAAGCTGTTGCATAAAATTCATAAAAGTTAAAAAGAAAATTTTTCTAAAACATATGACATTTGATATATAAAATAAAATTTTAAAAACATACACTACTACAAAAACAGGCTCTTTTGACGTTTTTAAACTGTCAAGAAACTACATATTGTACCAATATAACCATGTGGTCAAAATCATTTTAAATCTCCACAAAAAAAAATGATAGATAATCAATAACAGAATGTTGTGCTTAAACTCCACCTCTTTTTCTCCATTTTCACTTCTAAATTCACTCGTCAACTTTCACGTGGAAGATGTACCTTAATTCTAATGTGCATAGACAATAGTCTAATGAAATATTGTCACTAACCTCTTTCAATCTATCATAAAATGCACTAAAAACATGGTTTATGAAGTTGTTTGCCCTCCAAGTGCCGCAATCTCATATTTCCTGGCGTTATCCTTATCTTCATCATAAATCTCAACCTGCACACAAAAGTAGTGATTTACAAATAAAATAAAAAGTTGAAACTATTCAAAGTAAAACTTAAATGAACTTGAAAGAGTTCATCAGTTTTACTCCATTTCGTAAAGTAAATAAATAGTAAAGAGTTTCAATCTTTTTTATATATATATTTGAAAATTGCATATTCAAAAATACAAAAACATAAGGAATATAAAAGGAAAATTTGAGAAGAAACTCACGTTTTGGCATCGAGTTCTGTAACTTCATTCATGCAGTTCCTTCTATCACACCTCCTTGCATTACAAACACACCGTTGCTGAACACATCTTCATTCATACGTAAATTTCCTTATTTCTTTTGTTTTTTCTTTATAATTCATCAAAAACTAGCTTCATCATCTATCTGGATCGGACATGTATTCCAACAACAAAAAATGTGAGTTGTAGTTGTAGGAAATAATCCTTTGTCCATAAGTCCCATATATATTCAGAATAAAATGGTTCATTGAGATCCATTGCAGAAGTGCTTAAACAACATTCCAATGGGCTATAGAAAATTAAATCACAGTAATCAACATTTAAAGGGCACAATGAAGAGAAAGTGCCCCTTACTAGTTTCATCACCAAAATTATAAGAACTCCATGATTTCTTTTCCCATAATTGCAACATCAACATATAAACAGAAATATAAAGAGAATTAGAGGGAAGTAAGAAACAATGACCAGTTAATAATCAGAAATATAAACAAAAAATACTTAACCAATTCTCTCGCTAAAGAAAACACTTACCTAAAGCTCGTTGAGCTTCTAATAAGATATTTTCAATGGAAAACCTACCGGAAGATTGCAACCTAACAAACTAAATAAAAAACCACATAATACTCATTCTCATTCATTTCAACCACTGGTTATCATTAGATTGGTGGCTAAAGGAAAGAATCCTAAACCTTAGGCAACTATGAGGGGAAACATGCATAAACTTTATATGACCAATACAAAACAGATTATATCTTCATCCTAGTTTCTCCCTCACTGTAGCAATAAGAAACCAAATAGGAAAATGTAGTAAAAATCAAGAATCTGAATGACTACAAATACTATTTATCGCAGATCGATAAACTTCAAGATTATCCTTTAAGTCGCGTGCGAAATGTCTCAACCATTGAAGCAATGTTTCTGTATATATATAACACAAAACTCAACAATAGTTTCTTCTCTGCATATTTTTCTTCGGAGGAAATTAAAAATGAAAGACACATCATTTTGTTCTAAATATCAAAAAATAATCTCTAAAATAATAAAAGAAACACGATTAAATTCAATCATCAAAAGGGTAGTCACACGTGAGGGGAAAGTAAGTGCATTGTATAACTAAACAAACACCACATGTTTTTCTACACACTTAATGGTTATAATGCACGAGAGGAGATGATAAGACATAATAGAATTGCAAATCTAAGGTGGTCAAGTCTCTAACACTTCGAACTATAACTTTCTTTCAACACAATCAAACAAAAAATCAATACAAAAAATATGCATAAATCACAACTTGATATTCAACTATTATTGTCTTTGAGTTCTAGAAAAATAAATTGCTTCTTACCTATTTTTGCAACTATAGTTAATATGAAAGTGTAACACAAAAAAATTAAACAATGTGGAAAAAATCTATAAATATTTTACTTATTGTATTTTTGTATTTGTTTCATGTGATTTTTACTTGAAAATATCTTGAATTTACACAATGGTGACAGAATGTTCTTACCATTAGTTATTAATTTATATATAATTTGAACTAATATATGACATATTTATTTTATAAATTTGACTTTCTTTTTAAATTAATATAAAGTATATTATTTTACATTTTATTTCTCAATAAATAAATCTATTATAACTTTGTTTTCTTAATAAAATAAATTTTAATTTAAATCTAAATTTGAATTATACGTGTGTGGGACATGCATGTACTTAGTGCGTTTACGGTTTGAGGTTGTGCATGTGTGCTTATGTAATAACTGACTATTTACTTAAAAATAATGTCATAAGTTTTTGGATTCAACCAAATTGTCATAATTTAAGGGTATTTGTGTCATTTAAAGGAGTAAATTAGTTTGAGAGCTTGCATGTTAACCCTTAAAATACGAGGGTTGTTGGCGTATTTTAAGGCATGGTTTGAATTCAAAATGATAGCTAGGATAAATTTAAGCGATGATAATTATAAAATTTCAAATTTCAAAAGTGTAAATGTAATAAATTTTCTAATAATTAAAATTCCGTGTCAATTTAGTCTTTATAAAAAATATATATACATTTTAGTAGTTCAACTTTGCTAAGTATTGATAATGTTATTGAAGAATTAAAGTTAAGGCGATTAATCATCATAGCAATGAGAAGTGAGATTCGTGTGTTAGAAATGCGCTTATTTTAAATTTAAAAAAAATGATAAAATTATTGCAAGTTAATTTTGGTAAAGAACAAGAATAGAACGGTAAAAATAAAAACATATATATATAAATATATAACTGTGTAAATATATGAAAAACATACATGTAATTGTATATAAAAACATATATAAATAAATGTGTAAATATATAATGTAGATATGTATGTCTATATATATATATACACGTGTATGTACATATGTGTACGTATAACAATTAATAATGTACGTCTTACAACTATCGTTTTCATTTCGAAGATGATTAATAAATTTAATAACGGTTACTTCCACCAACTATAAAATTTAAATTTTGTCCTTAATATTCGTTGAACAAACAAAAAAAAAACTCATCATCTCATTAATAACGCCACGAACAAAGTACATACTATAAAAAGAAAAATACATCAAGCTCGTTATAAATAACGAACTTCAATAATATCCTTATAACGAACAACGAACTTCCTTAATTATAAGATTGGTCAGAAACGAAAAAGGTATAAAACTCATTAGTTTGTCCAATTGATCGGGAAGATAAAAAGGACAAAATTATAATCCTATAATTTAAATTTTTTAAATTATTATTTAATTAGAAAATTTCAAATTTACTCTTACTTTCTTGTTCAATTTGTTAAGCTATAGCATAAAATTCGTAAAAATTGAAAGAAAAAAGAATAGGTTATATATATATATATATATATAAATGTATAATTGAGATTCGAAATGGAAGAAGATAATAGGGAAATAGAAAATAGGAAAATGATTGAAATAGAAATTAGAGAGATAAAGAACAAAAGAAAATTGAAAAAGTAGGATAGGGAACAGAAGAGAAAAATCAGTAAAATTGGGAGACAGATCAGATATTACAAAATCTCATGAGATGTATGGGACCCACTTTCCATTGTTTTCTTTTAAAAAAAAAAACTCTAAATTGCCGTTTCTGTCCCTCATCTGACGTGGCTGCCCCTCGTTTTCGGACACATCTGGGCCCCTCTTCCTCCTTTATTCCCTCAAGTACCCCTCACGCTACTTCTCCTTCTACCTCAATTACCTTTCTACCCCTTCCCTCTAAATATATCTTATTCCTTTTCTCAATCAATTTATTCAATTTATTTACTTTTAAAAAAAAATACTCATTACTTAAACAAACTTCCAAATTTAAAGACCAAAGGTGATATTTTAATTTTTTTTTACAGTATGAATGGATATATTTGAGTAATAAACGTTTTTAATAATTGATGCATATTGAATGTAATTTAAGTTACATTCATTTTAGTGAGGCTGTATTTGTTTTTTTTTATAAATAAACTAACTTTAATTTTCTCTAAAAAGGCAATTTAGTTGTCACTTTTTGTTTTTGTTTTTATTTGTTATATGGAAAAAATAAATTCTCTCTCTTTCTTTTTTTTTATTTAAATTTGTTTAAATAACTTGCCATGCATAAACCTCCAAATCCATGCGGCCAAAATTCCATTTCAATGCCTTGCATGCAAATTTCTTACAAGAATTTATTTCTAATATCCTTTCTTATCTTATTTGAGAAGACGGTTTGAAATTCATAATTTGTTCGTACAAGAAAATAAATTATTTCTTATTCAATACATGCAATGATATTTCGATTATCCCTTCAAATATTAATGATAAATAATGTCACAAACGTCAAACATTTGAAATTTCAAATAGTTGTTAAAAATTTCTCAACATAAAAATATGTTTTTATATTCAACAATTTCGAAATAAAAAGTATCTAAAATATCCAACATCATGTGGTTTTGTAATATAAATGGAAGAAATTGATGTTGATCCATGAAAAAATTAAATTCCACACATCCAACTTTTCCAATTGTTATTTTCTAATGGAATCTTCAACATATTGTCAATCTTTAACCATCATACTTTTTAAATAATAAAAAGAAAACAATAACAACAATAATATTCTAATTCTTTTTTTTTCTCTCCAAAAGGAAAAATAATTAAATGTATAAGTAATTTGAGATTTGATCTTTTGTGCATATGGGATTTTATAAATTGACATTCACCTCCACTTGAAAAAGAATATAAACAAATAAATCATGTAATATTATTATGACTAATATGCAATAAATTAATTCTAATAATATATTAAAATTTTGTTTTAGTCTAAGTAATTACAATATAACCACTATTTATATTTAAAACAAACTTAGTAAAAGATTTTGTAATATTCAAAACTAAAACTATAAAATAATGGTGGGTTTCATGAGTTTGCTAATCATAAACTAATTTTATCGTTTTTAATTGTTAATTTAATATTGTTTACCAACACTATTTCCTCATTAATTAAATTATTGGCTTTGTATAAAGTTATTTTGTTTGATTTTTTTCACTAATATTCACAATGGTATCTTACATTCTTTCACTTTTTTATTTTAAAAGATGTTTTAAAAAGAAAAATACATGAATTGGCCAAATATAAAAATTAGAAAAGAAAACAAATAAAATGTTACGTAAAAGAGTAGTATTTTTTTACATAAATTTTAAAAAAATATTCAACTAGAAATGAAAGTGACTTAAACCAAATAAAATCTATATAAACATAGTCCGACAATTATAAAGCATCGTTTTATTCTTTTAAGATCGAATGTTTGAATCTATCCTTTCTTTTTTATCCCATAAACTCAAAAAAGAATCTATTAGATTGAAGTTTTATTTGGTTAATTAGTTAAAGAAAACTTTTAGCTAACTTTCTTTTACTTGTTAATTAATCAATATTAATAAACTAATATAAAACATGTTGGAGATGAAAAGAGTTTAGTTTAGAATAGTTTAGTATAGGCAAATGAAAGAGTTTTAAAAGTTCACTCTTTTTCTCCAATGGGATTTTATTTTCATGTGTGGGTTTGTCAAATAATATTCTCTCTATAGTGTGAAGGATAAGATTAAATGAGGAATACAAACAATACCATCCAAAAAGGAATTTAAAGTAGATTTTGCATATCTTTGATATATGTTTCCATAGGACCGACTTAGCCATCTTCGAAAAAGGAATTAGGGCATAATTATTTTTCAAGTTGTGTTATAACTATTGGATTAGTCTTTTATAAATTTTCATGTTACAATTTAAGTTATGCTTATAAGAATCTTTTATTTAAACAAAAATTAATTGAACAATTGATACTTAAAAATACATATATTTGATTTCAACCAACTAAAGAATTTAAAGTTTGAATACTTCATATTCGTATTTGTTCATGCACTATATTCAAAACAAATAGTCTTGTGATTTACAAAAATATACCATTGTCTATATTTTGAATTTATATATTTAAATATGTACCAAACATTTTTTTTTAAAAAAAATATGAAATACAAAA
This sequence comes from Cucumis sativus, assembly GCF_000004075.3. Taxonomy (NCBI): domain Eukaryota; kingdom Viridiplantae; phylum Streptophyta; class Magnoliopsida; order Cucurbitales; family Cucurbitaceae; genus Cucumis; species Cucumis sativus. The sequence continues at coordinate 6,353,120 of NC_026660.2, read as the reverse complement.
TACAAAATTATGTTTTCAAAAATCACTAATCAAATACACTAACAAAACATGTTTTGTTAACCAAAACAATATTAAAGATTATTTTTAGGTGTATCCACTTTTCTTTTTCTTTATAAATAATTTTACCAATATTTATTTATAGCTAACCTACATTATATGCTACCTTATATCCACATAATCAATCTTTTATAATTACATGCGTTTACCTTTTCTACCTTCCAAAAAGAAAAGTTAACGATCGTCGTGTAGTATAATTACATGCGTTTACCTTTTCTATCTTCGTTGTCTTTTTATGATGGTCGTTTAGATCTTTATACCCCACTTTGTTATCTTAAAAAGAAAAGTTAACGATCGTCGTGTAGTATTTTAAATTTCAATTAGACACGTAACGTTGATGATCCAACATTTATGGTATCTTTCTTACTAATAGAACACGTGAGTTTTCAACAAACTTGTACTCACTCTCATCACTTTCAAAGAAAATTTTGAATGTTTCTATAACGGTAAACAAAGTACGTGAAACATTTTATACATAAAGTAAAGAAAATAAATATATAAATAACCATTGAAAGTTACAATTTGTTTATTTAAAATTTCAAAATCTTCACCAAATTTTCAAATGTGGTTAGAAATTCAAAGTGTTTTTCAAATGGGTTACAGAAAAGAATAGCTTAGAATAATTTTTTTAATATAAATAATTTAGTTAACAAATAAAATGTGTATAAATTAAAATTTATCTGTCTACTATTTGACAAATTCCATTTTTTTTTTATAATCTTTACTGTAATTTGTACTTTAATTTTTGTTTCAATTTATGTAGTCTACAAGGCAATGAACTAATTTTTTCTAATTTACTAAATTTGTTTTTAGTTTACTACATAAAATATAATTAGTTAAATTTAACCAAACTATATAAAGAATAAATTGTTCGACTTAATAATTTATAAGACCAATAAAATTCAAATACATAAATTATTTTAAACTAATCTTCTAAATTATTAGGAGTGAATAATAAATTTAAATCATTTACTAAATTAAATCCATATGGTTAGAATATATATATTAGAAAAGGATTTAATTGGAAGGAATTTGTAAATTGGAGGGTTTTTCGGTACGGAAAACCAAAGGGCAGATTGTTCCCCACATCACAACAAAATAAATCAAATATTTTTCATTCACTATAAGGGTATTTTTGTACTTTGATTTTCCCCCTCTAAGCCTGACATAATATAACATATCATTCTCCACTCCCCTTCATAATCTCACAATGACCATTATACCCCCTCCTCTCTCTCTTTTTATCTCTATTTAAATTATTCAAATAAATTTAGATTTTCCGTTTTTATTTTTTTGTCAAATAATTTAATAATTTGGTTAAAATCTTTTGTTTTTGCATATTGGATTGTTTTACCATTTAAAGTTTTTTAAATTGTTGTTCGAAATATTTATAGTTATTCAAACAATGTAAAATATTATTTCATTAATTAGAATGTTTTTAAACTTTTTGTTTGATATACTAAAATAAAATTATAAATTTTACCCACATCTCACATATTATAACTTATAAAATAATCGAATGAATTGAATGATTGATTCAACTAAATAAAAATGATTGGCATTAGAACTTTTCAATTACTAATATTAAGGTGGAATTAATTTTAGTATAGTGATCACTTTTGGTTGGAAAAGCACTAATAATGTTGCTCTTTGATTATCCTTCACCAATTGAATTATATGTAAATTTCATCATTTATTGTTACTATAATACGGTCAAATCAAACCACTCGATCACACATATTTATGTAATATAAACTTAATTAAATGTTTTCTTATACGACATATGTTTTAGAAATTAAAAACTATCGTAGATGATAGAGTTAAAAACCAATAAATACGATAATAAGAAAATAGTCATAGAATTTGAATAGATAATTTAACATTTGACAAATCTAATTATCTTAGCTTATATATGTTATAAATTATATTCATTGAACTATTTATTACTTTTTATATATATAATTGAAACTCAACTTGGGCAATATTTTAGATGGCTTGTGATTTTTGTTCTCCATGGTCAATTTCACTTCATTTTCTCCATTGATAACTTAATATTTTATTTGACCCATAACTTTAGATTATGAATTTTAAATTATTTCTTTCCAAAAATCTAAAATGCAAAACAATGATAGCATTTCAATCAAAGTGAATTTTAAATGCAAGAGATCATCATATCTTATAGAAGATAATGTAAGTTTTGTATTGAATAAAATAATATAAACTTAGTGAGATTTGATCTATGCATGTAACTTTGTTTATTTATCTTATTGATACAAAAAAATCATATGGTTTTATAAATATTAAAATAACCATTGAATATATAAATAAGAAGTTTAAAACAAAATATTCTTATTCAATTAAGCAAAAATGTAGTAAATATTTATATTATTTTTAAATCCAAATTATAAAGTGACCAAATCTTGCACAAGCCTAAAAATAAAAAAATAAAATTATTGTATGTTTTGACAATTGTATTGATTACATCAATTAAATAAAATTAAAAAATTATTTACAATAATTTTGATTCAAATAAAATAAGCATATAAGTAACAAAATGAATCCTATTGTTGTGTTGGGTACAATTTGGTTTTTTGTTTTTGGTTTTTAAAAACTTCCAAACGTAAAATCAAATTATAAGAAAATAAGCTTTAGTTTTTATAAACGAAAAAACAAAAAAGATAAACGATTATCAAACACCTATGATTTAATTTTCAACCCGAGCATCATATATATATATGATGGAAGTGGATGATTAGTATCGCAACTATGTTGTTACCTACAATTTTTTTTTTTAATTCAACCAAATTCAGAGTCAAAGTCTTCCCTTTGAAGACAATTCATCTCTAAAGTCCAAATACATTAGTCATCAAATCAAATGTGCAAAGAAAAACCTTAGTTCTTAATATAAATTATAAATTTGTTTTAATTTGAGTTCCTTTTTAGTTCAACTATCCCCTAACCTTCAAAATCATATATTCTTTTAATTACTTCGTGTTGTTTATTCTTTTACGAATTTTTTATTTTTGAAATGAACATACTTCAATAAACGTAATTTATTCTTTTAGAAACTCTCCTATGAAGCTTCAATCTCAATGTATTTCTTTAAACAAATATTCTCCTTTTCTTTCTCTTCTTTTTAACTTTTTCATGTGGTGAAACTATCAATGAACCAAATCTAATTATGATCAAATAATTGTAGACATAATTTACGTTCATATATATTGAGAGAAACACCTTATTCAAATAAGTAATTTTTTTTTCTTAAAAAATGTTACTAAAAAAGCAAGGCATTAGGCAAACACAATTCAGCTTATAGGATCACAACTTCGACTAAGTTATGTTAGAGAAGCTAAAGAAGTATACTTTAATATATATCTCCATAAACTTAAATTAATAAAATACAGAATATGACAATTCCACACCATAACTTAATACATAATAACATCATCAATTATTATTTCATAAGCCACTATATATTTCATCCCTATCTTTCAATCCACCTAATAAAATGTTATCAAGTATTTTAAAAAACTAGAAAAACATAATTAAAATTTCATAAATAAATAAAAAGATCAAGTTTGTATTTGGTTTGTGGATTTTAAAATGTTACCATTTTATTCTTTTCCTTGACTAACACTCTTAACTTTTGGTTTATCTATGGTATTTACTTTTCACTACTTAATGTTAAGGTTCGTAAACCAATTTATATACATTTATACGAAATTTACACTAATAGAAAAAATGAATAACTTATATAAAATTTATTATTATCAATTAATTAATTTCGATAAAGATTAAATTTGAGATGCATTGAAATCAAAGTTTTAACAGATAAGTTATAGTTTTTTAAAAAATTAACTCAATTTTTGTAGCTATAAAAAGTGAATTTAAAACTTTCACTTCCTAATTAATTAAGTAAGAAGAAAATCTCAAAGTTAAAAAAAAAAAAAAAAAAAAAAAGGACATGAGTCATTGTCGAAAACTCCAAACGTAAAAATGTAAATAAATATTAAACTTAGAGATAAAATAAAAATAAATAAATTCAGTACTAAAAAGAACAAAAAGAAATATATATATAAGAAATTGAAATTGAGATGTAAAAAAATAAACCAAAAAGTGAACATTATTTCAATTTAAAGAGTTAATAATTTTTAATTAAAATTTGTATTTGGTGCTTTTAAAGGAAAAAAAGAAAAAAGAAAAAAGAAAAATGGTAGATTGAGTCTTGTTTACGCCAAACATGTCGTCCAATTCTATTCCTTCTCCCTTTCCTTTCCATCTCTTCTCTTAGCGCAGCAGCAGCAGCGGCAGCACCCATTACTATAAAGAACCTTCACTTTCCTTCTCTTACTCCCACGCTTTCATCTTCTTCTTCTTCTTCTTCTTTCTTCTTCCTCTTCCCTTTTTCTACTTTTCTTTTTTTTTCCATTTTATGCCTCTTCTTTCTCTTCCCCTTTTCCCATGATTCCCTTTCTCCAACTATAAGAATTCCCCCTCTTTCACTCCCACCAATTGCACCAATTCACCCTTTTTTTCTTTCTGGGTTTTCTCTTTTCCTTCTTCGGTTCACCATGGACAAGCTTAATTTTGTCAAAAATGGCGTCCTTCGATTGCCCCCTGGCTTCCGTTTCCACCCCACCGATGAAGAGCTTGTTGTTCAATACTTGAAGCGGAAGGTTTTTTCCTGTCCTTTGCCTGCTTCAATCATCCCAGAAGTTGAAGTTTGCAAAGCTGATCCATGGGATTTGCCTGGTTAGTTTTAAATTTTCCCCAATTTTTCAAGAACTTTCGTTTCTACGTCTGTTTTGGGGGGTTTTTTTTATTTATTTGTAAGAAATTGGAAGTTGGTAGTGAGGGATTTTGTCGTAATGAATGGGAAACTGGTTTTGTGTTTTGTAGGGAATATGGAGCAAGAGAGGTACTTCTTTAGTACAAGAGAAGCTAAATACCCTAATGGGAACAGATCAAACAGAGCAACAACTTCGGGCTATTGGAAAGCTACTGGAATCGACAAACAAATTGTGACTTCCAAAGGAAATCAAGTAGTTGGGTTGAAGAAAACTCTTGTTTTCTATAGAGGAAAACCCCCACATGGCTCTCGAACTGATTGGATTATGCACGAATATCGTCTTGCTTCCCCACCAACTGTTTGTCTTAATGCCTCACAGGAAAAATCCTCGTTTCAGGTGACTTGAACTTCTGGGTTTGGCTTTACTCTACATACTTTAGATTTTGGACATTGTTTGCCATTGATTCTGATTTCATTTTAAACTTTCAAAAAGAATGATGGGTTATGATTTATATCCTAAGAAACTCAACAGCCTAACACTTTAGCAGCTTCTATTTGGTTAATGAACTATTTGAAATAATTAAAGTGTTGATGAATTGTGCAGAGTTGTGTGGGTCCAATGGAGAATTGGGTTCTATGTCGTATATTTTTGAAGAAAAGAAATGGACATCAAAACGAAGAGGAGAGAAACACAAGCAACAGCAACATCAGCTACAGAAAGACAAGGATGGGGAAGCCAGTGTTTTATGATTTCATGAGAAAAGAAAGGGCTGAAACAGATTTGAATTTGGTTCCTTCTTCTTCATCTTCAGGTTCAAGTGGGATCACTGAGATTTCAAATAATGAATTGGATGATCATGAAGAAAGTAGCAGCTGCAACAGCTTCCCTTACTTCAGACGAAAACCTTAAGAAGAGCTTAATCTTTTTTCTTTTTTTTTTGGAAGGGGGTCTTCTTCAATCATCATCTTCCTTTGGTTTAGGAGTAAAATTTCTCTGATTTCCCAATGTCAGAATAACCATGAAAGAAAGAAAAAAGAAGAATGTTAGTTGTTGGTTGGTCATTATGTAGTTTTTAAGGTTTCTGGTCTATGTTTATGCAGACATATATCAGTATCATAAGCCCAAAAAGAGATCAATGAAACTGAATCGGCGTTTTAACTTCTTCTTAGTTACCCACACTAAGACTCAACAACAATTGAATTATTTATCCTTATTTATTCAGATTGAAAATATCAAACTTATTAACCTATATTGGGATTAACATGAAGCAAATGAAAGATCATTATCAAGCTTTCAAAGTCATATGGTAATTGATCGTCTTAACTTCCCTATCAAAATAATGCTGTCTCTTGTTTGTAATAAAACTTTTTAACTCTTCATTCTTGTGCAAGCCATGCAGTTATGAATTATTTTTCACCATCTTTTGTGTGTGTAAAAAGAGAAATTAAAGGGAGGAGAATGGAAAGGGTTAGGGGAAAAGGGAGGAGAAAAAGATGGAAGAGGTATAAATAGGACATTAATAAATTTGTTGTATAATTTATTCTTGTGTGTGTGAGTAAGAAAAACAATTAAAAGATAAATAATAAGAACAAGAACAAGAATGTGATCCTCGGAGGATCCGATTAGGAGGAAGAAGTTCTCTTCTTTTTTTTCTTTTTTTCTTTTTTTTTTCAAGGAAAGGCAAAAGAAAAAGAAGAGGAATTGACTCTCAAAATCAAAATAAATAAATAAATAAATATAATCACAATAGAACCCAATTCCAAATTTCTTCTTTTCTTTCTTTAGGGAGGGGAGAGGGAGGAGGGTTGGAATGAGAAAGAGTCTCCAACAATTCTAAGCTGAGTATATATGCTGATTTTAAAAATCTTCAAATTCACTCAAATCCATTTAAAAGCAAAATTGTTTTGAATTCGAATCCTTTTATAATCTCTTAATTATAAAAGAAAGTCAACTTTCATTGTTCCAAATGTCAGAGCAATGTCCCCCATGCCTTCTTCTTTGTTGTGAAGAAGAAACCACAGAAACAAAACGCCATATTTCTCAAAATAACACTTCAGAATTAACTTCAATTCTTTTCTCCAATTGATATAAAAAAAAAGTAATTAAGTGGAGTGAATGGAATTGAATTGAATTAAGAAAGCGCAGTAATGTGATGATTTTATAAATCATAAGATTAAAAGGTTCGAGTGAGAACCCAAGACAGGTGTCAGGCATGCAAGGCCTCGCCGGCCTGCGGTTGACTCACCCACCGTCGTGGTGCGTTTTATTAATTATTAAAAAAAAAAAAAAAGTGACAGAGTGTAATAAAGAAGAGGTGAGTAGACGTGGTACGCAAAGATTGTGATATCATAGGCAGGGGAGGTTAAAATGCGTGGCCCACACACCAATGAATGCCCGCCAAATGGACACAAAAAAACCCAAAGGGCGGCATATTTTAACACTTTTTAAATAAAAAAAAGCTTCCTTCACACACGGGGTTAATTCAGCTTCTCAATATATATATATATATATTCCAATTCTTTGCAGATTGGAAACAAATTTGTTAATAAAATTCCAGGATTAGGTAAAATGGGAAAAGGAAAAAATTGACCAAACCATAAAAAAGGGATGGTTAATGCTTGTCAATTTTTGTGTTGGGTTAATTTTGGTCAATTTCGGTTTTAAATTTTTAATCTACATTTAGCAAATTTTTTAATTTGCTTGATTAGCTTTATTTGGAATCATCCCTAACAATATCTAATTTTTGGGGTTTTTTCATTCTTTTGGCTCATTGTTTGTAATTTTATTTTATTTTTTCTTTGAACTAGTAAGTCAATTCAACCGTACCGGAAGTCTATCCTTTTCAATCTTTTGCTTAAACTCTTGGAAATTATTCACCTCATGGGTTGAATTTGAACTGTTTAAAAATTAAAATTATGAGTTTATTTATCTTGTAAGCTACATTTATTCATATTTTTCCAAATCAATCGAAACTCAATTCACACAACAAATGAAAACAATTTTTTTAAAAGAAAAAGAAGGGGGTAAAGCATGATTCATAGAAATCATTCTACATAAGAAAGGGGATTTTTAAAGAAAGTTATAGTCAATAAAAAGAGGCAGTATTTTAAAAATAAATGATAAAAATGGTGGCCTTGGAATTTCTTGTGATGGAAGGTTAGAATCAGCAAAGGCTGTTGAAGTTCTTCACGTCACCTTTATATGAACAAATTTCATTGTCAAAAGATGAGAGAAATTTTTTTAAAAAAAAAAAAGTTGAGGAATTGGATTGGATTGTGGATTGCTGACTTAGGGTTTCTCATTTGTCAATCACGTGGGCAGCACGTCATGGTAGACCACAAAAACTTACAGCTAAAACTTTTTTATTAAAAAAAAAAAAAGAAGAAAGAAAGAAAAGAAAAGGAAAGGGAAAAAAGAAAAAAAAAAATTCTTATGTAGGCCAACCTGATAAGGTCAATAACATTTAAAGAAAAATCCTACCAATCCTAGAAACATATCAAAAGGCAATAAGGAGGGGGTCTCAATCAAGCAAGGGCAATAGAGAAATTTTGAATAGAAATTACCTATCAGTGAAGGAATTGTCATCAATTATGTAAGTTGACCACTTCTTCACCCAACCACTCTTATAAGCTGTTTGTTTTGGACAAACATTAAATAAGAGAGGTTGCTTTGAATCCCTGCAACAGAGACATTTATCCATCTCCCAATCTTTTTTTTCTTTCTTTTTTTTTTTTTCTTTTTTTGCTCTCCCTGAATCTCTGCAAAATTAAAGATAAAAATCAACTTATGCAAAAGAAATCCACCCCAGAAAATTCTTCAGGTGGGGTCCAGTAAAGCAAAGTTAGGAACAATCAGGATTCCTTTCATGTCAATGTTTGATAATCAACCTACTCTATATACTTCTCCAGTTCAATGGTTAGTAAATGCCTGACATTTTGAGACAGCAATTTCAAACCTTTAATAGGAAAGACTTTCAAGAAATGCAATATTCAAATTTGGTGAAAAACTGGGTAGCAAGGTTAGTGGTACCTGTAATTGGGTACAGTTCATGCCCAGCAGTTATGAAACTGAAAACAATTCCTGCAAAAGAAATGAAACTCAAAAAGACTTGACAGTTTAGACGGTTCAGCTTAATACACAAGTGGATGAAGAAAGAATCTCCATGATGATGGAAGGAAACCCTATACCCACATACCCTATCTATCATTTTAGGAGTGGAGTAATAATCTTATCGTATGATACAAGTTAAGCTTTTAAGAATCAAACTGTATGAACAAGTTTGTCCTTCAATTTTTTGGCTGCATTTTCCTCAGCATTATATTCAGTTCTGGAACCAAACAGACTAACCATCAAGGAAAAAAGGTCCCGAAAGAACTTTTGAGTTATAGAGATATCTAAAGAAATTACTGCTGATGAAATTAGATTTGTATGCAACGTCCATATACCAGTCAACTGAATACATTACAACTCACAGTTTTTCAACTGGATTAAATCATTAGAGACTTATTGTTTTCTGACCTATTTACATCAATAAGAACTTGGATAGCACCATTATATATCGTATTCATATTTTCTATGAATCCAACATAAAGGAGTATGCATTCCAATAAAACTTGACATAGTTCCATCTTCTATCAACCTACCTAGAAGGCTCATTCTACTCGATTACCCAAAGCTCATATCATGTCTTTGAGGGTTGTAACCAGATAGAAATACACTACCCAAGCACTAGAGAGAACGAACATTTTCTGGAAGGCTTGTCCTTCTTTTCCAGTTCAGATATTTTCAATAAAAATATTGATAGTGAATTTGCTAAGAAAGCTAAATATCAAATACTTTACTGAAAGACGAGTCATTCATGAGGCAGCCAGGATCGGGAAAAAGAAAAACTAATCACATTAATTCAAATAACAAAAACAAATAGAAATTATGTGAAACTCCAGGCAGCAATTCCACACTAGTGTATGTGTGTCATCACTTACATACGAAGATGAAAACTTTTGAGATCACTCATGTCTACTAAAAGCTCACTCTTCCTTTCTAAAAAGCCCAGATAAGGGGAAAATTTGGCACTGCAATGCTGAAGTTGCTAAACTCTTTTGGATCCTACGGAGTTCTACTCATTTTTTTCAACTTGACTAATATTATCTCCTGAAGATTTCGGCGGAGGTGGCTCAGAGCATGCCTTCAAAACAGCTTCATTCTGGAAAGAAGTAATAATATGAATTTAGAACACACATCAATAGTTTAAAAGTGGTTCTTGCACTAGTAATGTAACATGATATTAAAAAAGCAATATGTAAATCATGCAACTCAAACAGCTAAACAGTAAATATCTATGCTGGCCCTCGAAAATTTAATTTCACTGAATAAACATTCCACTTTAAAAAAAAGGGTTACGAAAACAACTTGAAAACTTTGAAATCCATGCATCAAAAGCAGGACAGCAATTCTTTAATTTCTTTTCTTTCCTTTTCTTTTATAAGAGACAGTTCCAATGATTAAATGCAATTTACACGCACAGAGAGGGGAGACTGGAGAGAGATCATTCTAGGGAAGCTACCCCAAGTTGCAACTACAAAGATAATTTTTTTTCAAAAAAAAAAATAGTTAAAGATTTAAAGATTTTTCTTGCTCAGAGAATTCTGTCATTCCGTTTTAAAGGGAAAAACCTCCACAGATAAGAGAAAGGTTGTTTGGGGATCCTTTAGAAGAGTGGCCCACTTTGAAGTGATGAACACAGGAATTTGAAGCATAGGGACCATTGAAGAAAACATGTCATTAAGATATGTCTCTAACGATGTTGGTGAGAGAGATCCACTCTGCATCTGCAACATCCAGATTTCTTCTAAGATTGATGGTCCATCTCTAACCATGCTAATAATCCAATTGTTGTTATTAGAGAAAGGATAATGTCTCGGGAGGTCAGAAAATTTATAAGGACAGGCACTCCCAAAATCTAATTTTCTTGTTGTTGCCAACATGAGAGAAGCGTTATGGAAGAAAACATCTTGCAACTAACAACAAGAGCCTCGGTACTTCCAAAAGAAGAAATGAGTTTCTAGCTCTTTTTTCTTTTGAGAGAAACGACTATAATTTCGTAGACAGGGTGAAAGTATGTACAGAAGGTAAATTCTCCCACTCCTAAGAATTACTTTAACATTTCTAATGGTAGGGGAGAAAGGAGAGCATAATTTTGGAACTAAGGGTACTTATTACAGCAAGTCATAGTCATCAAGACAAATAAAAATAAGTAAATAAATTAAGATCATCTTTCTTTGTCTTGGAAACACATGTATTTTGCTCACCCCAAATGGTCCAAAAGGAAGCCCTAATAATCTAGTTGTTCCAAAGAAATTTTTCACATTTAAATAGAAACGGCTTTTATTGAGGAAAAAGATGAAAGAATACAAGGGCATAATTACCAAAAGAAAAAATAAATTCTTTGAAAACGCAGCCTTGAGAAACATAGAACCTCATCAAGAACCAAGCATCACGAAGGTCCCTCCCCACACCTCTGAGAATTGTTGTTCCAAACCCCAGCAGGCAGCAGACAATAAGAAGAGGCTTTTCTTGAAGAAAGATGGATGGAGGAAGAACTCCGCAATTATCAGGTAACATCTCTCTAACAAGTTAACTCAAGATCAAACCACTAAAATAAGTAATTTCACACAAATCTCACAAACTGACAACTCTAAAGAAAGTGATCCAAGTCTTTTTCTACCTTCTAAGAAAGAATACAACAAGGAAGGGCCCATTGAAGTAGGCATCTTTCTTAGAAGCCTATCAAAGTGTTCACACAACCAAGTAAGACTTTTCGGGTAAAGAACTCAACTTTTTAAGGAATATAATCCTCTAGAGCACATCAAAGACTGACTCACTAGCAGAAAAAGGGTTCCAACAACAGTCAGAAGGAACAAGAAAAACCCTCAATAGAATCAGGATTCCAAACACGAACATCTGTACTCCAAGTTCTCCCAAAGTCTAAATTGAACTCACCAAGCAAAGACAAACTAGTGGAGTGGCTACCTCCGTCATTTCCCTATCAGACAACAAACAACGTTAAGCAAGGGAGAAAGATATTAAGATCCCTAGCCAAACAAAGAAATCATAAACCAAACGATTTTTAAAGGAAGAAATGGTATAAGTGAGGAAACGCAAAGCAAAGGGGTCTATCCCCCACCCACTGGTTCTTAAAAATACAACTGCTTACCTTCACCCACAACACAACGAAGAAGAAGCGAGGAGGAAAAGAACTCGAAAGAAATATCTTTCTAAAGATTCCAATTTCTACCTATATAGCCCCTCTGAACAACCCTTCAAAGAGATGGAGGTCATACTTAACAGTGTTTTCAAAGCGCAAGGCGCACCCTAAGGCCCAAAAGGAGTCTCTTGATTGAAGCAAGGTGCAATTAACAAAATAATAACAATAATAAATAAATAATATATAAGGTTAGAAAGAAATAAACTCAAATAATCTTGAGGAAAAGAATGTTTAAAAGAAGATACAGAAATAAAAATGATATTGTTTCTACTGTGACTCTTTTTCTTCTACAATTCTCCTTCCTTTCTTCAATTTTTCTTTAATTCTACCTTTAAAAACTTTGATACTTCCTTTTAATCCTATTGGATAAGAATGTTTTCTTTTCTAAAAAAAGTTGAGTAATTGAACAAGGTGAGTGCCTGGTCACTCTGAACTATATTCAAGGCAACTGAAAGGCACAAAAGGCAAGTGCCTTACTAAAGGTGCTTGCCTTGGGTACTTGCAAGCCGTCAAGACCTCGCCTCGCCTCAAGCAAGCACCCGGCTACACCTTAAACATTAATACTTACTAACAATAATCCTATGCCATAGAAAATCAAGCACAATGGAAATGTGTCAAAGCTATTTAGCCAACATAGGTGTGTTGCATAACCTTAAATGTTGCTTTCCCAAGTTAGATCAAAGTCAAAAAACAAATTTAATGGCTTCATCCTCTTTGATCTCCTTGTACCCTCAAGCCTTATTTTCAAGTGGTCTCTTTCTTTTACTTTTCTTTTTTTTTCTCTCTTTTCTTATAACCATGAGTATCTGAGTCATTGGTTCCTTTTATGAATGCAGAGTTTGAATGGTTAAGTAGCACTAGTTCATGGCTCATTGTCACTCTATGCAGCTTCAGAAGTACGATTTAGATTTTTGAAGAACATTTGTTCAATGGTCCACGCCCCTAAATCCCTCTTAACATAAAAGTTATTTTACATATTCCTTGACCTTGGTTGATTTGCTTTCTATGTGTATACCCAATTTTGATTTTGTCCATGAAGATTTATTCAAGGTTCATCTAACTTGAAATGTTCTACAACTTGAGTGAAAGCAATCGTCAATATGAATTGGAAAGCTAATGTTTCATATTAAAAAAAACCTTTTTTTAAGATAAGATGTGTCGCCAAAACATAAACATGCACATAAAAGGAAGACTCCAGTGAAAGATAACTCTTTCTCCAACTCGCTCTAGCCAAGGAGGTGACAAAATGGTCCGCATAGCATGAATAAAAAAAAACAATAGTTACAAGAATCCTTAACTAAAAAAACTCCATCTGGAAGTTAGAAGGTCATGGAGAATCAATATTCTTCGAAGATAGGTAAAGAAGATTAATTCCTTTTTCAAAAGGTAGTTGGATTTTAAGCCATCCAGCTGAAGTTTATTTTCCAAAACTTTTCGATTCTCAAAGACAGGTGATTTGAAAATCGTGAGGCCTGATATTCATCGTTTATAAGAGCCTCTCTCACATTTGGAGACAAAAATCCATATATCTTTTGCATAACCTCATTGACCTTTCTTTCTACAAACCAGCATCCTAATACTAGAATCCTCTCGACAATATTCTTATACAATCTATCTGGAAAGACATAGTTACTAAGAAGTAAATTAATTCTATGGAACCTATCATTGGAAGGGTTACAATCCCAAACAGATTGCAGACGAAGGAACCCCAGATGTTCTTTGACTCCAAGTTGGTATATTCTTTGTAAAAAAATCCTTAGAAGATCAGAACCATCTCACATTCACCATTCTCCCATTGCATGTTAGGGTATCCTCCACAGGTGTTTTAAAGTTTCTCAGCCACTAATGTGTTGTACTCCACAAAAATCCCAATTAAACAATGGGAAATAACGAAATGAGGACCCTCGGTCTCACTTAGTACGTAATATTAACATGGTTTCCAATATTTTCTACACAGCTTACAGAAAACGTCATTCCAATGCATATATCAAAACAAGCTAAAGAGTCTCCTAATCTACTTAATTTGCTTCCACACTGACGATGGGATAATCAAGTACTCGCTATTTCCAAACGAACCTCCAGAGACTCTTCTAACACAAATTAATGGCGTGCATAAACAGAAAAATGATAGTGAGACTGAAATTGGGATGAAGAAAAAAAAACCTGCCAAACGCGATGAAGCCTTTTTTTGGCGTTGGCTTTACGAGTTGTGGTGAGCTTGATTCTCTTCCAGACTAAACCTCCCGAATCATGCTTCTTCACAATCTCCAATACCCGTGTCCCCCAAAATGCACCCGCCATCTCCTTCCCCGCCCGAGCTTCTCTGTGTAAGTTTCCCCTCAAAAGCTTCGGTTCTATGCCGATCTCTCTCAAAACGAAACAATAATATGATAAATAGGTTAAATTACACTTTGGGTTTGTAACTCAACTAAACCCCCCACCTACGTGCTTTTATTGAAGCTAAATGATAGCAAATGACACCTTCTATAAACTAAAACTATAGCCATCAAATAGTTTGTAAAAATAGACTAAAATTTTTTAAATGGTCAACAATAACACATTTTTCAAATTTAAAACTATCCTCTTCTATAGCAACTTTTGTAACTATCCATTATTATCACTAATAATTGCTATTAACGATAGTTACTAGTTTTAAAATATCGTAAATAAACACTAATACCGATAAAAGGTTATTACTATTTGGATAAATAAACATTTTTCTGAATTGAATTATTTGGATACAATGCATTTCCTTTTATAAATAAAAATGTACCATAAAAACTGTATAGCAACTAAACTAAAATTGAAACGATTAAACTGTTTAATAACAGTAAATAATCTAACTATTTTAAAATATTTGTTAGTGGACAGCCTTAATAATTACGGATATAAGTTATTAGTCTAATAGCAGATAGTTGTTACCACTACTAAAAGTTCAAAAGATGGTTGATGTGATTTTTTAGCTTTTAACTCAATTTTGTGTTATATATGTAATTATTTTATTATTATACTATATATTTTATTATTTTTAACTTAAATATTATTTATGCAAAGTGGTTGTTTATTAAAAGTAATTTTCAAGATATTTAACCCTATTTGTATTATTTAAAAAAAAAACTACTTATATTATTTGTATATTACTTTCACAATAGACATTGATAGATATTTATTTGGGTCTATCACGTATAAAAAATAAAATGTTGTTATGTTTGATATATTTTAAATAAATTTATCATTTAAAACAACTTAAAAAAACAATTTTTTTGGAATTTTTTTATTACCAATAAGTGAAGAATTCATCGGTCAACTTCAACATCTTTTGAATAAATCATGTCAATTATGGTTGAGTTAATTTCACTTTGGTAAATTTTTTTCTCCACAAATCGAGAGTTTGTAATGTTCTTAATGTTTGTTGATTAATAAAACTATTGCTTATAAAAAAATCTTACAAAAATAGGTTCATGGCTTTGACCACGTTTGATAGCATAAAGTATAAATTTAATCTCTACGAGTTTAATCTCTAAACTACAAAAGTAGAAATCATACAAAAATGGTGTTTGGACAATCAACAATGGCTACGACAGCGACTTGAGGAGGATATTTTTCCTACTAGATTTTTGTGTGTGTAAGTAGAGCATTGATGGCCACTCATAAGACACTTTGTTATGTCTTCCCGGAGTATACAAAATTCCACAGATGAATCTACAATATCGTTGTTTCTAAAAGTTGTCGATAAATGTCAACAAATAGTTAAATGTCTTTTATGTGTTTGTTTAATGTTATACTAACTTTGGATAGATGGATTTTTTTTTTTAATGTATTTGTTTCAAAATTACCACAATATTTGTCTTCCTTTGTACTCCAAACTTTGTTATGAGTATCGTAGATATTTGACATTTGTTTGGATATACTTGTAAAGATCCAAGGTTTAAATCGCTACCCATCCAATTATTAATTTATAGTTTGATATGTTTGGACTAATATTTAATATAATTTTGACAACCACAAAAAAACATTTAAACTATATTTTAAATCAATTTTATATAAAGAAAAAAGAAGTTTAAAACAAAAACAATTTGTTTTAAAATTTGGAGTCAATCAAAACCAGCTCTATACCAAATTATAATATAGTATAAATTGATATCTGAAGTGGGACTATTTGCAACAGAAACAAGTGGTAGATTATTTGCAAAATTAGTTAAAATATTTGTGTGATTTCAAATAGTTTTTCGTCCACTAGACAAATAGTTTTATAAACAAACAAACTACCCTAGTTTTTAACATATAGTTTGATAAGGC
This sequence comes from Cucumis sativus, assembly GCF_000004075.3. Taxonomy (NCBI): domain Eukaryota; kingdom Viridiplantae; phylum Streptophyta; class Magnoliopsida; order Cucurbitales; family Cucurbitaceae; genus Cucumis; species Cucumis sativus. The sequence goes on along the minus strand of NC_026660.2, from coordinate 6,336,710 downwards.
AAATAATTTTATAACGTGGTCCCTTTTCTCCCACAGAATATTATCATTATAATTATTACTATTATTAAATAAGGAGGAAGAGAATCATAAATTTGGCTCTACGCCACTCCCTAAGGTCGCTTCCGTTTAAACTTTAAATGACACACTTTCCCCCAAGTATCCCTTTCTTTAATTTTATTCTCTTCTACTCACATTCAATTTTAAATTAAACTTACGTACATAATAAATACTCATAGTACAAAATTCCAAGGTGGAACACACGGTCATTTTTCATCTCGTCTTACCATGAAGCGTGTGATCAACATCTCACGTCTTCCCCAACAAATTTAGTATAGGGTTGAGCTTAACGCTCCAACTTTATTAAATCTATATAATATATATAAAGAAAATGATTTAATATTTAATATTCGTAGATTGTTTGAGAAATAGTAATTAAAAATACAACAATATTTAAAAGAAATATATAAATATAGAAAACTACTCGTATGATATGTCACTTAGACTTCTATCATTGATAAATAAATTTTGTTATATATTTTTTAAATGTTGCTATATACTTAAAAATTTTGAATACAATTGATATATTTGCAACTATTCTCTTTCCTAAATTATAATTCGAAGTTTTTTAATAAATTTTATGGATTCACCATTGAACGTGTCTACTATCTCGTGAGCGTTAGCCATCATAGAAGACTCCAAGTATCAATTTTCTTCTTTTTAAAAAAGTTTATTCCTAACTTATACGACTTTGGGTTAAAATACCATTTTAAACTATTATGACCATTTCTTTTTTAAAGAAAAAACTTTTCCTTTTACTTTTTCTCCCTTCTTTCACACATTTTTGGATTAACTTAAATCTTATAATTTTCTCCATAATTTTAATCCATTATATATATTTTTAGATTTTTTTTATATTAATATTTTTTAAGTATAACTCAACTAGCTTATACTTTTAGGTGTGAATAAGAGATTTCGAGTTCAAATCTCTCCCTCCTAACACATCTAGAATGTGTTTGGTCTAATTTTTAAACTGATTGTTTTTTTAGAATAATTCATTTTGAAAAGTTTGAAGTATTTGATAACCATGTGTTAATATTTTTGAAACGTGTTTAAAACAATTTTTATAAAATTAAAAAGTCAATTGTTTTAAATAGCATTCTTTTCAGTTAATATAAACAATTGCTCTTAAAAGCATCACTAGCTAATATCTTTGAAAATAAACCATTTTATAAACAATTGCTTTTAAGATTAATACCATGTACCAATGATGTTTTTAAGTAAATTGTATGTATGGGATTTTGGAACATGAACGTTTTCATTTCTATCGCACTTACCGACATCAAATGAGTTTTGTTCAGTTTGATAGGTATTATATCTATGTGTTGCGTGTTGAAAAAAGCGTGTTTTGAATATAACAATTTAGGGGTTGATATTATTTGAACCTTCTTCGTCATAAATAATACATTTCTATACTCATCTATTTTTTTTTTCAAAATCTATAATATTTATATAACCTCACCAATTAAATAGCTTAAACTGATGGGCTAGTGGTCAATCAATTAACATCCCACCATAAAGAAAAAACAAATTTGTTTACCTTTCAACCATTGATCAATTAAAGAATTAATATCTATCCCATAAGATCTTCAAAACTATACTATTTTTATAAATAATTACAAATTTTAGAAATGTAGTTCTAATTCAACAATTAACTATAAAAATTTCAAAGTTCTACCAAATTTATTACAATCAAGTAAATATATTTAAAAGATTATTAATTTATGAAGGGTTTAAATAGTATTCAATCACTGCTAGAACAAAGGGATTAGTCAAATAATTTAAGAATATATTTCAAATGAAAACGCATTAAATAAAATCTTAATCAACCAATTATTATTAACCAATTATAGTGGAATAATTAATTAGGGTATTTCATTAAAAAAGTTGGACCCACTATAAAATTAAAGTCTAAATAATACAATCATTTTTAATTAAAAAATGAATTGAAAAAACAATGATGTCAACAAAAATAAAAGAAAGTAAAGAAAGATATAAAGGAACCTTCACTTTTATAAAAATGTCATATATTCGTGAGCATATAAAAATTGAGAACTACTCAACTATGCCTTTAAATGTCTAATCTTAGTTTTTATATTTTAAATTTAATAATTAATACTAATTTTTAAAAAATTATGATAAAAAAAACTATTTAAAAAAAATTCAAATTAGCTATATAGAATTTAATGATTGGACTATAATTACACAATAATTAATTTGTTAATGAACGTAAATAAAAATTAACTTTAAGAGACTAACTTTAACTAAGAACATATAAAGAGTTTTTTTAAGAAAAAAAATCAACAAATTATTTACGTTTAACAAAATCATTAAAAGATATTTTTGAGGATTTTCCTTATAAATTTATATCTAACATTTTATTCTAACCATCACGCCCTCAATCCAACGGCTCCACGGTCGGCCGTGAACAAACATCTCCGCCGTTCATTTGAACCTTAGGTTTCTCTTAAGTGGACACGGACACAATCACACAATCACACAGGTTGTTGTAAAATAATTGCATCTTAAGCCGTTTGATTTTGATCTCAATGGGTTAGGTGTATTGAGTAATTAAAAGACTTTGGTAAGCCCATATTGTGCGTGGCGTTGCCTCACAGTAAGCAATTCATTGCGGAATTTTAACAATTAGGATAGGGAGGGGGAAAAATAAAACAAAAATAAATGAATATCCAAAAGTAGAAATTGCGAAAAAGAAATATAATTAATTTTAGTTTGGTAAGGTGGTGGTGCCTTGGCTTGGCTTGCCGTCTTCAAACCCCCTCTATTTCCCCAAATCTACCGTCTCATTGGATCCAACTCTTTGCAGCGATCTAACTCCATAAACGCCGGTCAGGTAAGCTTCTTATTCTTCCCCTTCTTTTTTCCTTCATCAATCTGATTCTCTTCTACCTGCCGTTTGTTCTTGAAGCTTCACTACCTTTTCATTTGACTTTTCAATTCAGGTTTTGAACTTCTTCTGCTACTTTTGTTGTTTTTGTGAATGCATCTGGTCTATTAATTATTGTTCTTCTTTTTAATATTGAGGTTGATTTTGTGTTTCTATATTTTCTTTTTCCATTTCTTGCTGAAGTTGGAAGTAAAGCTGGTTGGTGATGTTTGATATGGAATTATGATTTGGATTGTTTGATGAGATATGTAAGTTTTTGGTTTTGTTTTGTTAGAGCAATCTTTTGTTCGAGAAAAAAATGTGGGGAATCGTTCGGCAAAAAGTTGGCGCTGGAGCCTCCTCTATTCCGGTAAGGTTCTATGCCCTTGAATGAAATTTCTTTTTGCATCGGATAAACGACTTTTCTTCAATGATATTATTATTATTATTATTTTTAATTTTAATGATTTATGGGCAGGCTTTGCAAAGTCTTCGTCCAGCCGCCTCGGCATCGAGATACTATTCATCTGCCGCAAAAGAGGTATTACACTGTCTGTGTCCTTTGATAGTTTTTTCTATTCTTATTCAATCTCAGCTAGTGTTCTACGATATTGTATGCTGAAACTGTCTAGAGTCAATAATTTGGTCTCTTCTCATCAATAATGGCTAAGGTTTCTGTTGAAAATAACGTTCTGGACTGTATCTTCCCTACTGTCACATAGAAGTGAGTTCTTTTGTAACCCATCTACTTTAGATCTTTGTGAATAATGTAACTGTTTTCCATTAACTCTCTTTCTCTTTCTGTTCTTTTGGCTTATACGGTTGTGTTATGGTTGAGAAATGTTAGTCCATCTTGCCGCTTGATGTTGTTTGAAAACAAAAGGGTAACCATTTTTAACCAAATTTATTCCAAATATGCACAGATGACCGTGAGAGATGCTCTAAACTCTGCACTTGATGAAGAAATGTCTGCTGATCCTAAAGTTTTTTTAATGGGAGAGGAGGTGAGGGAGAATGAACACAAACCCATTTGTATTATATTATATGACTTTTCTACGCTTATGGTTAATTTCAAACATTCTGATGCAGGTTGGAGAATATCAGGGTGCTTATAAGGTTAGATAGGTTGAAGAGATGATCTCTAATTCACGTGATATTTGAATATCTTATCCATTTGATTGTACATTTCAACAATTTTTGGCTTTTCTATTCCCTTCAAGTAGATAACCAAAGGGCTTTTGGAGAAATATGGTCCTGAGAGGGTTCTTGATACCCCAATCACAGAGGTTGTTTCTTAACCCAGAAACTTTGTTTTTCCTTCAATTTATTGAGCTGCTTGAATTTTCACTGCTATTTTAGGGTGAAATATATTAAGGAAAAATTATTATATTCTCTCTGACCTTAATGTTATCTAAATTTATGCAGGCCGGGTTCACTGGTATTGGCGTTGGCGCTGCTTACCATGGTCTGAAGCCTGTTGTGGAGTTTATGACATTTAATTTCTCCATGCAGGTTATAACTATGAGCTGCATACAATTCCTTTTCGTATTGGGTCTTTCCTGCTTGTACTCATCTGCTTAACAAACACTTTCATGAATATGTCCTGCTGTTGTCTGGTTTGTTTCATTAGCTGATCGGAGTTATTTTTTATTTCAAATCATCCAGGAGTATTGGCGCTCACTGTTGACTTTATTTGATATTTTAACTTTAAAATTGGATTTGTTACAAAAACTTTTTTTGTTTTCAATGGTTTGTAATTGAACATCCACCAATATGCTGAGGATTGGCAAGAGAAAAACTTGCGGTGACATTGAACTGCTGTTGCTCTTTTATTCTTCTGTGGGGTTATGTTACTCAATACACCTTGGTCATTGACTAAAGAAAGTAGTGAAGGAACCCTGCAGGGATTGAGTATCTTACATAGCAATTTTAGTGCAATATAGTTACGATAATGGCTGCTCTTTTTAGTGTATGGATTCTATGCACTGGTTTGGTTTATAATTTTCTTTTCATCTGGAGTTTTTTTTTTTTTTTTTCCACTAGAGTTGCTTGAAAATCTACCGTAATTAAGAATTTGGGTTGTCTTAATTAATTCATCTTGTTGCTCTCTTCTACATAATGTATGTCTTTGTCTGTAACTATTTTTTAGCTTTCTTAGGCTCAATAGTCATGAAATTACCGTACATCATTAATATAAACGTACAAATTTTATTTAGTTTCCATTGTATTGATTCCTTCTACTGTTTTGTAGTTCGACTCTCCTTTTCAATCATTGGTTGTCTCACTCTCAGTTCTGTTTCTTTGCTGTAGGCCATTGATCATATCATTAATTCTGCGGCAAAAACAAATTATATGTCAGCTGGCCAAATTTCTGTGCCAATTGTCTTTAGAGGGCCTAATGGTGCAGCTGCTGGAGTTGGTGCCCAGCACTCCCAGGTTGATTTTTCTTTCTTCCTCTTTCTCTTTCATGTGCGCACACATATAATATTTGATGGGTTATAGTCATATTATGTTCGTCTCTTGTTGGGAACCTTTTACCGCTAAAACATTTTGAGTCAACTTTGGGTCTTTCTTTCTGAAGAGTTCCATAGTTATTTGGATTGGCGCTCTTTCTTATTTTGTTAGGCTAGTTTTATGTGTGCATGTGAACTTGTCCACACACATATATATAAATTATGTTTGTCTCTTGTTGGGAACCTTTTTGGGCTGCCATTTTCTAGGTTTGACTTTTATTTGTCTATTTTTCTGCTGGCCTTTTGGTTGGCCTTTTTGTATTTTTTCATTTTTCTCTATAGAAGTCTGATTTATCAATGGGAAAAAAAATGATACTTAGCTTCAGATGGTGCAATTGGTTAATCCTTGAAACATGCTTGGAATTTTTCTGTGCAGTGCTATGCAGCATGGTATGGGTCCTGCCCTGGCTTGAAAGTTTTGGCCCCATATTCATCTGAAGATGCACGTGGGCTTTTAAAAGCTGCTATAAGGGATCCAGATCCTGTGGTGTTTCTTGAAAATGAGTTATTGTAAGTGGTTAATGAAAATGTCTATATGCTTTTCCTCTACTTTCCACTTTGGGACACATCTAATTTTGAGCATTATTTCAATGGAAAGTTTTGCTTGTAAAAAAAAAAATGTCTATGTTTTTTCTCATGAAAATAATAGTTAACAATGTGCACTGCCTCCTCAGATATGGTGAATCATTCCCTGTTTCCGCAGAGGTCCTTGATTCTAGTTTCACCGCTCCTATTGGAAAAGCTAAGGTGACTCTGTTGTTGCTTTTTAAATATTTTAGAAGATGGTTTCCTTTCTGTTTTGGTATTCATTTTCTCTGTTTAACTTTATATCTTTCAATTTTGGTAGATCGAAAGAGAAGGGAAGGATGTGACTATTACTGCTTTCTCGAAGATGGTGGGCTATGCACTTAAGGTCAGTATCCTTTAGTTATTTGGTTCATGGGGGTTGGTTGTTTATTTTTAATTAGTAACTTGCCGTGTCAAGGATTAGGTTAACCTGTGAGGGGCAAGAGAAGTTCTTTAGTTGGTGAATATGATTTGAAGTACTTCTTTCTTGAACATGTATCTCTAGAATGGCTGAAAATCAGTTCTTTTAAATGTGACATTTTCATGTTTTTCTTTTTATGCTTTATGCACTTTTGTCGGCACTATATGTAAATGGTGATGATTTACATTAATGGCGTTCAACCAATAAAGGTGGATCTGAAGATCATACCTTAAGATGCTAAATTGTTTGTCGTGTAACTTTTAGGTTGGATTATAGGCTGTATAATAGATTTCTCTTGGTATGTACTATACCATATTTTGATAGACATGTTTAACGGCATTTATAGTTTCTTAGAGGTTGCAATTTCCGTTCATGACTAATTTGATTGCTTGGATTATCAGGCAGCTGAAGTACTTTCCAAAGAAGGAATTAGTGCTGAGGTAATTTTTGCCAGAAGCTAGTGTTCTTTTCATAGATGTTGTAGATAGATTACGGTTTGTTGATCAAAAGTGTAATGACTTATATTGTCGGTATAGGTTATTAACCTGCGATCTATTCGACCACTAGACAGAGCCACAATTAATGCTTCAGTTAGGAAGACCAGTAGATTAGTAACAGTTGAAGAAGGCTTTCCTCAGCATGGGGTTGGAGCTGAGATCTGGTTTGTCATTTTCCCCTTCCCATGATTATTCATCTTGATTGATTTTGAGGATGCGGTATTAACTTAAGCATTATTTATTTATTTTTATGATGGCAGCACATCTGTTGTAGAGGAAAGTTTTGGCTATCTTGACGCGCCAGTGGAGAGGATCGCTGGGGCTGACATTCCTATGCCTTATGCAGCAAATCTTGAAAGGATGGCTGTCCCTCAGGTTCATTTCCACACCTTTTATCCATCCTGAAAAGTTTACTTTCAATAGAAAAAGGAAGAAGCAATAAATTGTACAGATCGAGTATCCTTTATCCATAGAGATGGAAAAAACTGCAACCTTTAGTCTCTCATCAAAATAACACCGAAGCCTTCTCTGATCAATATCTTTTTACCTGTTTTTGGAAAGCTTTTAGTTTCTGGCAAAGAGGCAATGCCAGAAGTTTTGTTAAATATTTATATATTTATACAGCTTAAATATTTATATACAAAATTTCAATTCTACAAATTATGGGCTGGCTTAAGAGTTAAAGCTTTTTTAAAATCTTAGGCTCTATTTGACAACCATTTAATTTTTTGTTTTTGAAAATTATGCTTGTTTCCTATCAAATTTCATACTAATGATTTTCATGTTTTCTAAGTAAAAGAGTTGAATTCAATCAAACAAACACCTAGAGGTGGAAGAAGGATTTACACAAACACCTAGAGGTGGAAGAAGGATTTACACAAACACCTAGAGGTGGAAGAAGGATTTACACAAACACCTAGAGGTGGAAGAAGGATTTACAATCTTACTTTTCAAGAACCAAAAATTATAACTCAAATGTTTACCAAAGGAGGAGACCTTGGTTTTCCTGGAATCTAAGACAAATTAAAGACAGGCAATTGCGGCATCCTTCTTCTTTGCTCCAGTCCTTATTGATGGTTTTTCTTTCTAATTGTATAGGTTGAGGACATCGTTCGAGCAGCAAAAAGAGCATGTTATAGAGCCGTACCATTGGCCGCAACTGGTTAATTTGCCCTTCCAATCCGGAAAAATTTTCCCATCTTAGGGTAAGATTTAATGACTTATCTGTCATTTTCTGTTCCTGTTCCCTCAATCAAGGAGAAATTTCACTCTTCCCTTGTACAATAAAACCTATTGATGTTTAAAAACTTCCCCCCGCTTTCTTTTAGCCAAAGACAATTACAACCATTATTCTTTTAACGGGCAAGTCCAATCGAAGTACAAGATAAGATACTTTTTTGTGACAAAGAAATATCTTTTTCTTGCCAAAATCTTCTCACGGATGTAGGATTTAAGTTTGGTGGTCCGTAGAATGATTTTGAGTTTTAGTGAATATATATTTTGTTGATACTTGTAAAGTAATAATTGGCTTAGCAGATGCAGGACACTGTACTGGGGATGGAACCAAGTTGTTAAAAATTAACTTGGGAGAATATTTTTTCAAAGAAGGGAATTTCAATTTTGTCAACTCTATATTTCATAGTCAGATTTTGCTTCTTCTTCTGCTTTGCCCACCAAACCCTTTGTTGTTTGTCTTGTAAGTTTGAATCTTCCCTTGGTCTTGGTTTTTCATAATGTCAACACCCAATGGACCTACTGGCTATGAATTATATATCTATATATGTTTTAATACATTTATTTACCATTTTAATAATATGCACATGGTTTCTATGCTGGTTGGTATGAATTGTATGTTTATGAATCTCTATAAAATACTCTACATTGGACTTTTAGTTTTGAACAATAATAAACAGCTGAGGTTTCGTCGTGCTTAGATTAAATTGATTTACGATTGGGTTGGACTTTAAATGATCAACGATAGTGAGAATTGGTTGTTTTTAATTTATAGGTTGAAATTTTGAAATATGATTTTGGTTTGGATTTGATTTTTAAATGACCAAATTGGGCTTTGTATTTTTGCATATCTTTCAAAAGAGTTCCTATTCATTTATCATAACTTCTGGTGACAAATGTGCATAATTGTTATTGTTATTCCTTTCTTAGGGAAAAAAGTAACTTCGAAGTAGTGATAATGATAAGTACTAATTTAAAATATATTGAAGGTACAAACATTGAATTTTGGTTTGGAAGTGGGATCCAAGTGTTCATGGACTTGTAACCTAACGGGTAATTTATATATATATATATATTTTTATTGTTTTCATGGTTCTTGTTTCTTTGCTGATTAACAGAATATTGAACGATGCTATTGGTCTTTTTAGTGTGAAATAAAGATGTCTTAGAATATGTCTAAGTGAAAGGTTGTACTTTACATTTTCTTTTTAAAAAGACGTAAAGAAACTATGCATTGTTCTCATTCTTAAATAATGCATTTGATACCTGATTTTCAATGATTTAATGAATGCATACTGAAGGAATCAATGATTTGATTAGATCATTTACTATATAAACTTTAAAAAAAAATCAAAATTAAGTCGTGAAATTAAATGTTTTCCAGTTTCATTGTTGATTTTAGTTCCATTTGCTGCATGCTTTATATTATACAAGTACACGTAAAACATAAAAACAAATGCATCTATTCATTTCAACATGAATGTGTACCAAAAAATTTCAGTATGGAAATACTAATGACAATAACTTTGAGCTGACAAACATATATTTTAATACAAAAAAAACAAGTTCGGATATTTGAAAGAAAGAGTAAAATGGTGATTATTCAAATATACTTTTCCTGAAATCTGAAGATACAAGTTGCATAAATTGAAAACTCCGAATCAGTTCTTCAAATTTGGTCCAATAAGAAACAAAGTCAAAGTTGTTGAACAAAGAAAAATCTGGGTGTTGTGTTCCCAAATTATATTTCTGTTTGGTGGATGCTATTTAGTTTAATTTGTATAATAAATTAATAATCCTCCTTAATTAGTTGTTAAAGACCAATTGAATCTTTCACACTGCCCACTTTGCCTTGCCTGTCTCCATATTCTTAATTCACTTTACAAAAATTCCAAAATTGTTAACCATCAAACGTAGTTCAATTTAATATTTGGACTGCATTTTTCTTCAAATCCATAATGCTTTATTTAGTTGACTATTTGGTTTATATAATTGACATTATGATTTCATGGCAACTATTTAAATTTACAATGCTTTTAAGTACATGAATGAGAAGGATCTAATCTTAAACTTCAATTTCAATGTATAAGTTTTGTACAAAAAAAAACAAAAAGTATCATTCATTTATTCAATATCATTTGAAATTACTCTAAAATCCAACTCTTGTATTTTTTTAGGGTAGAATTGTAAATTAATGACAACGACGATTTGCTCTCGTCTCACCGTGAATATACCTATTCTATCTCTATCAAGCGACCTAAGATTTTTTTTCTTTTGAATTTTAAAAGTCAACACTCTTATGAAAAAGAATTATCAATGTTTTAAGATATACTTTATAGTAATGGAACATATGCTAAGTTTAAATTTATATTAAATAAAAATTATGCTTTTAGTGAATATATAAGTTTAAGAATCAAAATAATATTTTTTATAAATAATCTAACAAACAAATAAATAAAAAATGGAAGATTCTTTGAGAAAATAAAATGGGGAAAAATATCTCAAGCAATTTAGGTTGACCTTCATTGTTTTTTTTTTCAACCTCTTGACTCTTCAAATTTTGAACATTTGCAAAAATAATCCTTATTTATTTAAATTTTATTTGCCCTAATAAGTTGAATTTTTATTTTTTTTTATTTTATTTTTGCACAATTTTCTTCCCTCTCCATTAAATAAACTAAAACAAATATTTTTCTCTGATTTCTTTTTGATAATTTCTTGGTAAATTCTATGGTTGAAAACTGCTTTTTTACTTTTATTTTTTGTATAAATTATTATTATTATTTTGCAAAAAAAAAAAAAAGCTTTCAATTTTCAATAACTTAGGAAATGAGTTTCCCTCCTAATTTATTATTCTTTCCAAATAATTATACACATAAACAACTTTTCTTTGAAAATTTAATTTCATTTATAAAAGTTGGCTCTGTAATTAAAATAAAACAAAAGATAAATAGAGAAAGTTAAAAAATATATATCAAAATATGTTCTTTTTAATTTTTAAAATATTATTTCTATGCCAAAATTCATATCTCTTACTTTTTTTAGATCACACTCTTCACTTTAAGCAAACTTATTGTCGTTGTCACGTGAAAGTTATATTCAATTTCATGTTCGGGTTTTGAGATCGATGTAAAGTATACAAATTAAAACAAATGATATAAAATCAAGTGAAAAATAGCTCTTTGAATCAAAATATATGAATGAGAATATAAACCTCTAAATGAGTTTGACCAATTAGGCATGTTTAAAACAAAGAAAAACATACATGGCCACAATTAATGATTATGAATATCTCTACCCACTTAAAAATGTAGTTGGACCAAGGACTTTAGTGTAAACTAGCAGATTAAAAAGAGAATATATATACATAATTAAACAATTTATAATATTTTAATAACAATAATTATATAAAAAAAGAACCCCAAATGATATATATTTCTCTCAAAATTCTCAAATTGCTTTAAATGCATGTGGATTAGATCTCACGTGCAGTACCTTAAAAGAAAATTAAACTCATTATGTGAAGAAAAAAAGGAAAAGGAACAAAGAATTCGAAAAGCTAAAATTGAAGTAAAAGTTTTTTTTGTCTTAAGAAAAGAAATCCCAGAGGACTTAAATTTTGTACGTTTTTGGTCCTTAAGAGTACCATTGACAAAATGTTGGTTTAGTATTGTATCAAATATTATTATATACTTTGGGTTTCATGATCTTAATACATTGCAAATAAATTTAATAAACATAGCATAGCATACCAACAATTGATTTCGTCATTCTTTCAAAGTCAAAAGCTTCATATATTTTTATAATTTACATTTTTTGTATGGTTTGTTTGTGTATAGAAAATGGATTTTGGGTAGAGAAGAAAGAAAGGGGAGTAAATATGATTTAAATTTTGTAATGAATTACAATGTCAGGGAAATTCGGCTAGGCTTCACTTCTTTAACTATATATTATAATTCAATTATTACTCCACCATACATTTATTGTTATATTATTATGCTTTTTAGTCCCAACAACATTTAATTTATGAATGCTGCTTGAAATTCTTGCTCCACCATATTTAATGTCTATTTTATCTATTTTCAATAATAAATAATAAATATTGTGTCTATTTAGTTTTTTTTTTCTTTTTTAAAAGAAATTACAATCACATATCTATATTTTAATTGCATTCACTTTGGTATTGAAAAGGACATTGGTCGACAAAATACTAATTAATATTTATTCCTATTCCCCTTTTGTACATCTAATTTAAAGTCCTGTATTTTCAAAACAATCTTTAAAAGTTAATTTTAATTAAATTTGATAAAGCAATAATAAATTTATGGCAAGAAAATACACCCATTACTATATATTTCCAAAACTTAAAGGGAAACAATGATTAATAGAGTTTTAAAAAAAGATTGAAAGTAAGTGATAGAAATTTGAACATCTAACCTCGTAGGAAGAATACATATATACCATATAATCTCCATAAAAACCAATCAATTATTTATAAATTAGAATTAGGCATATTCAGATAACAAATATGTTTTTTTTTTTTTTTAATGAAAATTATCATTCTCATTCCTTCATATATATATATATAGTAAACATATAAAGCGAAACCAATTGTAGTTGATATATGATATGCTTTCTTAAAAAGTAGAAAGTTAGACTCCATTGCGATAGTTATACTAAAAAAAGAAAACAGTGAAATGATCTAAACACGTAATTTGAACTCCTTAACTTTTAGTATGCTAGAAAAACAAGAAAAGTTTAAACTATAAACGAGTAATGATAGTACAACAAGGTAAATAAGGTGGAGGAAAAAAAAAAAAAGATGGGAAGTTAAATCAGGTTAAAATGAGTAGAAAGTTTGTATTTATTTATTGTAGGAGATAAAGTTGAAAGAGAATTTAGGAGAAGAAGCAATGTAATAAAAAAGAAAGAAATGATCCATAAGGAGAAAGAAAAGGAAATGAGTGTTTGTTTTGATAGATAGATTAATATAATAAGAATAATGAAAAGGTATATAGAAAGGGAAAAAATGAGAGGAGGAATTGACCATTGATTGTGGAATGCAAAAAGGAAAAGAAAAATTATAATAATTAAAAAATGATTCGAAGATAATAAAAATAAGCATAGGAATTAAGAATGTAAAATTGAATTAAATAGAAAAGGAAATGATTCAAATCCGGTAATCAATGAGAATTGAGTCAAACTGAAATGATCAATTCCACTAATTTTGCGCACTACTACGTGTCTTTCACACACTAAATTTCAATTTAATAATTTTCTTTTAATTTTTTCTTTTTTGGTTTTTGTAATAAATAAATAAATTAATTAAATTGAAGTCAAGAGGGAGAAGAAAAGAGCTGTGGGATTTTTAATTTTTATTTTTTAATAAATAATAACAATAATAATAATAATAATGAGAAAATAAATATTTATTGATATTTGGGTCTTCCATTTGTGCCTGACGCAAGCTGAGAATGGAAGAGTTTGAACGAAGAAAAAAGTGGCATTGAGATTGAGGGCTTTTCTTCATCATCTTCCATCTCTTCTTCTTCTTCTTCTTCTTCTTCTTCTTCTTCCTCTTCCTCGTACTCTCTGAAACTTTTTAATTGCTTTTTTCCCCTTTTGGACTTTATCAATTTCTTCGATTTCTTTCCCTTCTTTCATTTTCTGAAGGGACGGAGAGCATCAAAATGAAGACTTCCTTCAGGAAGTTTAGGGGTTTTGGACTGCACAAGCACGAACCTAAGGACCGTGTAGATCTTCGTCCTTTGGCTCAATTGGATGAGCTTGCTCAGGCTTCTCGGGTATTCTTTTTTTTCTTTTTTATATATATATAACCTTTTGCTCTTTCTGCTTTATCTTCTATGAGAATTACGGAATTGGCAAGGAATTGTGAAATCTAGACCTGGCTTGTTTCAGTTTTCTTCAAATTTTAATACCCAGTTTTTGTTTTTTGTTTTTTATTTATTTAATCTTCTCAGTCTCCTGTAGTTTTAGCTCTGAAACTCATTCTTTACTATTGAGATTTTGTTTCTGGTAATTCGTTTAGATTTCTTAGATGCACGAGGATGTCTTGAAATTGGAATTTTAGGGTTTTGGAAGTGGTGGGAAGGGATTGGATTTTCATTTCCTTCCCCTTTTTATTCTCTTCCTCTTCCTCTCCTTTTTCGTGGAGTGTTTTAGGATTATTTCCGAGTGTTGATGTTGTCAAATTCTTACTGGTTACTGTGGTATTGTGCTTTCAGCGTATGGAAGAAATGAGAGACTGTTATGATAGCTTACTTTCTGCAGCTGCCGCTACAGAAAACAGTGCTTACGGTAAGTTTTTTGGATCAACCAATGTTCTAACTTATCCAGTTTCAGTTAGCCCTCTTCTATCTCTCTTATCAGCTGCTTAAATCAAGAGGCTATTATGATGATGGCTTACTTCATTTGCATCTTCTCTGCAAATAAAAATCAATAAGATTTCAATGTTATGCTCGCAACTATCTTATTTGATTGTAGATTTAAGGAAAAAGTTGATATTGGTATACATGCAATTGCAAATGAATGTATGATCTAAATGGGATGCTCTAACACACAATGCTCAATGACGCAAACTCTATGGCTCTTTTAGTCAATGTTGTTGCATTGTTAACTGTTATTTGGGGAGGCCAATTTTCAATGCTCACGTAAAGTGGCCCTGCGGATTTTATTTTTTGTTCCAACATTTTCCCCTGTGGATTTCCTTAACAGTATCTTAATGCTTCTTGCTTTTGTACTCACCAGCTTTGGATGTATCTGACTATCTGTATATGAACGCAAGAGCTAAAGTTTTGCTATCACTAGGAGATTCTGCTATAATTAAATTTATTTCTTTGAATGCATAATGCTCCATGGATCTTGTATTTTCATGATACGTAAGTTTGAATTTGAGCCTTTCTAAATCTATGGGGATGTCAGGTCTTAAGATCTCTAACACCGTTGGTATATTTGGTTCTGCAACATCATCATCTAACTGCTGTTCTTATCCCTTACTTTTAGAATTCTCAGTCTCGTTACAAGAAATGGGTGCATGCCTTCTTCAGAAAACCGCACTGAATGAAGATGAAGATAGTGGTATGTTAAACTTAAATTTTCTCTCAATGCCATTAATTACAGTAGGTGTGTAGGATGAGTCATGTATCTTCTCACTGCATACAGGTAAGGTTCTGATAATGCTAGGAAAGGTGCAATTTGAACTCCAAAAACTTGTGGATCGATATGTGAGCTTGCTTCTCTCCTTCTCTCTCTATTTGACATTCTATCTTCCTATGTATCTAATGTCAAAGCTCTTGGGTTTTGAGTGCTAAATTCAGTACTGCTTCAATTTTTCAGCGGTCTCATATTTCACAAACAATAACACGCCCATCTGAATCTCTTCTGAATCAACTTCGAACAGTTGAGGTATGCCCTTGATGGATCTTTGATCTAATTGATTTGGCCACTGTTCTTTGAGATATTATTTAGTAATTAGTGTATTCTCACTGCCACACTACTATGGTTCTAGGCATCAGCTCGTTATATATTACTATTGTACATCCTCCATCACTGTTCCGGATATTGTTTGGCTATCTATGGGAATCTAGTCTCAGCAATGAAGTTTGTGTTGAAGATTAAGCACATCTTTCATAACTACTTGGGAATGGTGGTCTGTAGTTTGCTGCCGTTCCCATCTCCTACCCTTTGGTTGTTTGTGGGAGAATGATATCTATTGAATAGTGGAATAATCTGACGTTCTGAACAGAAGTCTTGAAGGCCAAGAAACATTTTTTTTCTTGCTCTTCTTTTCCTGTTTTAGATTGTAAACAGACAGTTCTTCACCTAAGCCTGAGATATATGCTTTGGAAATTAGAAAGCCTAACTTTTTAAAGAAGTAATGAAAGCCTTGTTTACTGTAGCTAATTCTCTCAAATTGACACATGATCAAGAGTCCGGTGCATGCAAGTGATGACAGTTTTTGTTCTTGTTTTTAGTTGCTATTGTTTTGCTATCTTCTTGTTGGGTTCCTTATTTCCCATAATGTTCCACATTTCCAACTTTTCACCTCTGTCTGCGTGTGTGTAGATCTTGATATGTTTGTTGGATTGTGTAAATCCTCGATTATTGGATTAATTGTGTATATTATACTTTTACTGCAATCTAGATTTCACTCTGGAGTTTGAACTGTTTCTTATGTCATTTATCTTCTTTTAGTTTGTAAATAAATTACATTTAATAGCTGTGAAGCTAACATTATTGTGTGTTTATATTGTAAAATTGTCTCGATTTTTACTATCTTTTGAGTATAATATTGAAATGAATAACCTAACGTACTGGCCTTCACTTGGATGCAGGAGATGAAAAGGCAGTGTGATGAGAAAAGGTTTGTTGCAAATTAACTGTTCTTACTTATTAAACCCACATGCATATAGAAACCCGGTTAGTCAGTGGGTTAGTTTTCTTTCTGATGTCGCCCTTATCTGTCTCTGTATATTTTACAGAGAAGTATTTGAGTACATGAGACAAAGGCACAAGGAGAAGGGGAGGTCAAAAACTTTCAAAGGAGAGAGCTTTACATTGCAACAATTGCAAACAGCTCGAGAGGAATATGATGATGAGGCAACATTGTTTGTTTTCCGGCTAGAATCTTTGAGGCAAGGACAGTCACGCAGTCTTCTCACCCAGGCTGCACGTCATCATGCTGCTCAGGTTCAGTTGTCCATTTCATGGGAATTCCTCTTTTTCCTTGGACCTTCCTCTGAATTTTATTTTTGATGATTTACACCATCTCCTGCTTGGAAACAGTTGTGTTTTTTCAAGAAGGCACTTCAATCTCTTGAGGCAGTGGAACCACATGTTAAATCACTGACAGAAGAACAGCACATAGATTACCGGTTCAGTGGACTGGAAGATGACAACATGGATGATGGAAATCGTGATAGTGTCGATGATGACGATGATGCCTATTATGAGGTTGATGATGGAGAATTAAGTTTCGATTATGCTCAAAATGATCATGATCAAGCTATTTCAACATTACAGAATTCTGAGGTGCTAATTAATTCAAATCACTTACCTGATAATCTCTGAAATCTTTTCAAATGTCTGCATTTCATGGGGATATTTGGAACATGGTTCAGGGGAACAACTCATTGTATATGGTCTTTATAGATTTACTTACCCTAGCAATATCTTGCTTAGTTGGCAACCCTTTTTTAGGGAGTCTTTTTTGTGCGCTTGGTTTCTTTTGTATGCCCTTTGCATTCCTTCTTTCTCAATGAAAGTAGTTGTTTCTATTATAAAAAAATCTGTTGAACTCAATTCTTCTGCAATCACCATAGTTTGGCCTCCTGTTTAAAAGGAGAAGCGATAAACTTTAATTTGTATCTTTGAGGTCATGGGTCTAAATCATTGTAGTCACCTATATGAGATATGAAATGTCCGTATGGACTTGACCTTATTTATTCTAAGGTGCATCATACGTTTAGTTGTTGAATTTAAGCACTCAAACTTATGCTAATTTTGTAATGTGTATGGACAATGCAGTTGGACCAGCCAGATCTTGCATTTCATCATGTGGAAGCTTTGAAGGTAATCTTGGCTAGTGTACAAGTACATGCACTGCGTGCTGTCACATTTTCTTCCTTCATGGAGTGTTGAACTTTGGCAATAGATGTGCTTCCTACCTCTTTTACGTTTAACATCATTGATACATGAAAAGTAAGAGGAAAATTCTTCCATCTTCAGACATTTATGTTTCTATGTGGCTCCTTGCAGGAAAATCTGGACAGAAACCGTAGGAATTCTTTTTCCTTTGGTGGTAGAACAGTAAGCCAGTCTGCTCCACTTTTTCCTGATAAAAAGTTTGATGCTGCTGAAAGAGTAAGACAGATGCGTCCTTCATCAACTCGGAAGTTCCATACATATGTTCTACCCACCCCAGCTGATACAAAGGGTTCAAATTCTAGGGTTCCTGGAAATCCTCTGCCTAACACCATACAGACAATACGTCAGCAAAATTTAATGCGGCACTCGTCACCATTGGAACCAAGGAATTATGATAAGTTAGTTGGAGATGAAAACGCGTCGGGACATGGGGCTACAAAGGCACAATCTGTACTCAAGGAGAGTAACACAAATGCATCATCCACTCAATTACCTCCTCCTTTGTCTGATGGTTTGCCACGACACAGTTTAGCTGCTTCTGATGCTAAAAAGATTAAGAGACTAGCCTTTTCGGGTCCTTTAATAGGCAAGCCATCAACTAACAAGCCCGCTCCAGTCGAGAACGCTCAGTTGTTTTCAGGACCTCTCTTACGGAATCCAATACCACAACCTTTGTCATCATCACCTAAAGTGTCCCCAGTTGCTTCCCCTACTTTTATTTCCTCACCTAAAATAAATGAGCTTCATGAGCTTCCTAGGCCTCCTATTAGTTCAACATTTAAGTCGTCAAGACCTGCAGGTTTAATTGGTCACTCAGCTCCCTTGGTATCCAAAAGTCAAGGACAATCTGCTGCAACTAAGACTGTTGTAAGGAGTACGGCATCTCCATTGCCAATGCCTCCTCCCCAAACCATCACACGCAGTTTCTCCATTCCGTACAGGAGGGCTATGGAGACAGAGACCTTATTTCCCGAGCCAAAACCTTTGGAAACTGTTCGATCTGCTGAAATGGTATTAGACACATCTTCACCTCCCTTGTCACCGCTCACCTTATCTAACAACCAGAGTCAAACATCAACAGGTTCAGAGAATGGTCCTGTGGTTAAAGGTAATAAATCCATTTGCTGTTAATTATCCTCCTTGTCTGAAAGTTAACTTTCCTCATTTCTTAAGATATCTCGTGAGTTAGGTGTTACACGAATTGTGAATATTCAGGTAAACCTCAACATCTGGGGTATTAGATTGAAGCATGGGGTGGCTGACCGTGTAGTTAGATGAATATGAGGAGTGACATTAGTTTTGGTTTAGATTTGTTAGGAGTTTATGACCATCCCAACCATGGATGCATGGGGCATGCATCTGGATATCTGATTCTCAAAAGATGTTACGTGCTCTATTACTAGATTCAATGACTTCTATGTCTTTAATGCTAGATTGTGACAATGATAAATGGTATTGCGATAAATGTTTACAAGTAGATAATATCCATGTTGCTTTACACTTATAAATGATAGTATTTGTTTTTGAGTTTTTTTTTACTCTGCCTATCCATACATAGATTCCAATGATGAGATATTCAGTAATTGTGATTAATTTGCACCTAGCTAAAAGTATAGCATGATACAACAGTAAAAGTCAATGCACTATGTCTTTCTATGACATCGTCATTGTCCAACCTCGGTAATTTAGAGAGAATTTAGAATTGGATATTGTTTTCCCTCTTTACCAACTATTTAAGATGAAAATCAATTGAGATGGATACTGACATAGTGTGAGGGCCCATTGGAGATCATTGTAGAGTAAGAAAAGCGACCAGAACACATTTAATAATCAATTGCGGGTTGGTGAGGTTGAGAAGATTTTTCATTTTTGAGGTGGTCATGGGCAATGCATATGAGGAACTCATTTAAATCATGACTGTTGAGACCCATTCTGAGTTGAGTTAGAACTAAGAATTAGGTTGAGTTGTGGGTAAAAGCTGAAACAAATCAACCAACAAGATTGCTTCTTAATCATGTGGTACACAAACTCGGAATACTAGAGAAGAAAGCAAGATAGTTAGATTTTCCTTCTGTTTCTGAGTATGTCTGTCCTATGTTCCAACATTGATGTATTTATTTGCTTGCAACAGGTGCAGATTGAGGATACGTTATGTGGATATATTATAGCTGTTGATAGCAGAAAAAACGGTCAGGGCCAAAAGGTAGTTGTTTCCAACCTTCATCGAGTACAGGTCTTATGTTGTAAATAATTCCCCGTCAATTCTGTTCTCGTTTCATGGTGACCGTTTTGGCACGTAATTAATTAAATAATTGCCATTGCGTTCATCATCCAACGAGTTTTGTATCTCCTCAAGCAATTAATGGAAAAAAAGAAAGAAAAAAGAAAAAGAACCACCCCAGCAAAGAAGCAAACCCCTCCAGAGAATAACAAAAATGATTTTCCCTTCCAATTTTGTACCCTTTAGTTTATATTTGCTAGGTTGAGCAATCAATGCTCCTACAAAATGTTGAATGTATTATGACTTTCTTCTTTTATTCATGGATCAAGTAACCTTTCTTTCTTCAATTGATATGGGAAGATTGTGTGTACAAATCACTCTTACATGCTACTTTTGTTTACAGTTAATCTGTATTACTAGCATTTTAGTTGTATATGAGTTTATGGATTTGAGGTGTCTGTATTAGTTTAGATTTGAAATGTGACATTAAATTTACAAGTAAGCTTCTTTTTTATTCCCTTATCATATACTACTCTTTAACACTATACACTGCTTGGTTACTTAAATTTAGGGTCTGACTTAGTCCTTATAAAAGGGTTTAAAACGGTATTTCTCTTTCCAAACAAACAAACCTACTTCACAAGTTGTCCACCCTTGCAAATTACAAATTTGGAAAGTTGTTACCCTTTTTATCATACAACCTAAATAACAAGGTAATTTTAGACTATAAAAAAGGTTGATTTACAAGCAAACATCTTCCCCAATGAATCAAGTTGTACATTCATTTGGTAGATAATAGACTATGATAAGTGGTTAATAGGGTTCTGCTCTGTATCTGATAGAGCTCAAATATTTTGGGTATGGTTAAGTTGGTTTGTTCTTATCTAACAGAGAATGGTTTCATTATACTTCTTTTTCTTTCTTTAGCTAGAATTTGTGCAATGTTTTGAATATTTTTCAACATCTGTCTGGATTATTTAAAAGCAAGCTAACCAAAACGACCTCCCAATAGTTTACATTACAATATATATTAAGAAATACTATTTTTACAAAATACATAAAACTCTTTCTCCCTTTAACTAAGGTACATTAAGTTCAAAACATCAGCAGGTTCCTCCATTTTCATATCTCACAAATCCCATTAGTTCTGGCCCTTCCAATCTTGGGTTGTTCTTGAAACTGCATAAATCGAAAAATCAACCAAACATCTATAACGAAAATAGATCATCGCAAAAACAAATCAGTCTTGATCGTTCACCTTTCTTCTGAGAACTTGGAGAAGGAGCCTGATGTCGGAATCGTCCCACACAGATCGTTATCCGATACATCACTGTGAAGATGGAGTTGTTAGATCATCACTAGCTATTATGAAGATAGGAATGAAAGACAAACAATGTGGAAAAATTTAATGTACTCACATGATTTTTAGGTTGCCAAGTTTGGTGAGTTGCCTCGGTATTCTTCCACTGAGCTTGTTCCCATTCAGTCTCCTGTGCTTTCACATGATCCAACCGTTAGATTTTAAACAAACGGTCCACAAATAACAAAATAAAATATAGGTTTCTAGATTTTCAACTACATGTCTAATCAATCAAAATTTTATCAATTAATATGCCACCAAATGTTCTAACCTACCCAAATTCAACACGCCACATTATTCTATAAAAAAACTGTGCAAGAATGATCTATAATTAACTACAACCTTACTTCTACCCGCAATCACAAACTATTACAATTTATAGACTGTAATATAAAAACTTAATGTGCCTAACACTCGGTTAGTAGATACCGTAAAAGTGATTGAATATATTTAGAACAGTTGAGAGAATAGAAAGAGAAGACTGACAGGAAGTTGAGATTGTGGAGGTTTTTGAGAGAAGAAGGAATAGAGGCAGTGAGGTTGTTGTGGTAGAGATCTAAACTGATGAGGCTTTTCAACCGTCCGATCTCCTTTGGAATTGGACCCACTAATTCATTCATGTACAATTCCCTACAACAACCAATCCAACATTAAAGTTTGCAATAAATTAAGTTTACAAAAAAGAAAAAAGAAAACCCACCAAAAGTCCCAAATTTCACATTCATTCATTCATTCATTGTTATTATGATCCCTTTAAAATAGTTGTTTCATTGACTTGGGAATTGAAGTTGCTGACTCTTTCTTAAATCAAACCAAATCAATTCTTGAAACAGCATCACTAAATTAAATTTAACAGTTCCAACATAGTTAAGTAGACAAGACATAATCACTCACAAATATTGAAGGTGTTCGAGATTCCCCAACTCAGGAACTAAGTTACCTGATAGCTTCGCATTTCCAAGATCACTACACGAAAAGAAAAGACATATATTACAAGAGTTGGAACGAACACACAAGACTGAATATAATACATAGTCTTGAGAAGGAAGAAGGTATTTACAGGCGAGTGACATGGTTAGCAGAGTCACAAGTGACATGGAACCAAGTACAAGGATCAACAAGAGTTGGATCCCAACTTTGTAAGACATTGTTTGGATCCTTCACTGATCTCCTCAAGGCATAAAGAGCATCCCCTGTGTTAATCCAAATGTTAAAAAAAGAAAAGAAAAGAAAAGTGTGGATGGTAAGAATAAAGATGAAATTTTGAAGTACCTTCAGAGTTGGATGTTACGGGGACTAACAAATTTGAGAGGAGAAAAAGAGAAAGAGGAAGAAGAAGAAGAAGAGGAGGAGGAGGAGGGGGAGGGAAGGTTTGCATTGTGAAGGAGAATGAAGAAAAAGATTGAATCTTTTGAAAATGTAAATATATTTGAGAGAGAGAGAGAGAGAGAGAGAGAGAGAGAGAAACGAGGGAATGGAGCAATAAAGGGGAATGGGAAAATGGTAGGATGGGTTTTGAAGAATTTATAGAGCCCATAAAAGGGGAGGAGAGGAGGATAGTGGTGTTATATTGTTGTATTGTGCTGTGTGTACCAATCTTTACTTCTTGTTTTTGTTGCATATTTTGTATTTGGTACCACAAAAAAAGTGCACATCTTTATTTTAAAATTCCATAAACTCTCTCTCTCTCTCATTCTAAGGAAAACAAAACACTTCTTTAAACAATTGAACTATAAAAAAAAAAAAAAAAAAAAGAAACCCAGATCACAAAGTGACTTAGCAACACTTTTATGTATGGTTGGTTTAGTAGAGATTAAAATGCAAAGGGAAAAGTATGGATAAATTCCAAAAGAAAGGAAGTAGAAGAGAAATTAATGTTAATGGAAAAGTGTGTTCCAATTCCAAAATGCAAATGGACAAATTATGGAATTAAAATTGAAATGAATTATGGGTGTATGATGGGAAACATGAATTTGGTAAAGAGGCATATAAATATATGTGTTTGTAAATTGTGGTCCTTTCATTAGAATGTGACAATACCTATCTCTATGCCCTACTTTTTCCTACCACCTATTCTCTTTTCTTTTCTTTTCTTTTCTTTTCATTCATTTTTCTCATTAAAACCAAAGACAATTTCAACAAATTTCTCTAATAAAAATAGCAATAAGATTCTCTTTGAGTGTGTGGGAATCACTTTCATGAATTTATTCTTAATCACTCGTTACAATTTCAAAACCATTTTCTTAAATCTAAATTAAGGTTAAATATTATTTTGGTATCTATACTCTTCTTAACTACTGTTATTGAGGGTTATTAGATGTAAGATTTATTTAAAATAGAGAAATATTCCAACTATATATATATAGATATAACATTTTTATTATAAAAATTGAAGAACAATTCAAATATTTTAGCAAAAAGTTAAAAATTATAAATATATTATTATTTTTTCCTGGAATACAATTCAAAACAAGTCATAAAATTTGAATTACCTTGAAGTAAATATATATATAATCTTCTATGTAATGAATTCTATCTACGTTAATATCACGTCTTAACAAAATCTCAAAGAGAATAACTTTTCTTTTTGAAACATCATTTAAGATTATTTTAAAAAGAAAAGAACAAATAAAAAACACTTTTGGTTTTGGAAGAAGAAGGAGAAGCAGAAGGAGAAGCAGAAGGAGAAGAAGAAGAAGAAGAAGAAGAAAAAGAAGAAGAAGAAGAAGAAGAAGGGGTGAGTTACGTTGAGTGGTACGAAGAATCCCACACTTCAAAAATCTTTTGAAATCTAATGGCCCAAAAATAGGGTTCATCAGACTGACAACCACTGACTATTTCTTTATTCATTTTCTTATACTTTCCCCCTTCAATTAATCATTATTAAAAAAAGCACAAAACTTTAGGGAATAACATTTAAATGTATATTAATTAAGAAGTGAAAAAGTTTGACTGATTAAAAAGAATATGATTTTTCTTCTTCTTCTTTTGCTTTGGTTCACCAAAAAGCACGAGTGGGCATAATCCTATACTTTTATATAACCAATGGAATTTTCGAATAATAATGTTTCTCTTTGATATTCGTGGCCTCTCACAACCCTTTTTTTTTATTATTATTATTTTACTTTCATTTCCCAAATATACAATTAAATTACATACAATTTAATTAGAAGAGAAACAACTTATTGTTCTCTTCGTCAATTAAGTGTTAAGACTTTACTGTGTTTGTTGATGTACAATATCATTCTATCATAATTAATAAATTTGCAAAAGTTCAAAAGAGGAAAAAATATATATATTTAACTATTGGTGACGTGTTTGTCACCTACACTTTTTAGAAGATATGGATATATATAAGGTTGAGTTTGATAATTATGCCTACTTAGTTTGGTCTATCTAGCTAGCTCGGTTGGGACCGGAAGCTAGCTAGTCTAACTCGCAACCGTAGATTGAATATTAAGTTACTTCAAAGGAATTAGACATTCACCATTCTCATATTGTATTGATTTTATACGGTTTGTTGAGTTTTAGGGTTTGACCTAACTTTTGTCTAGACAACAAGCTATAACATTATACTTTTAATGTAATTTGATATTTCTAACTAGTCACCATCTACTTTTTATAAGAAAATTTTTGAGATGTAAAAAGAAAAAGTTAGTATTAAAGTTTTGTAGGGTTACATTTGGAGGTATATGTTTGATTAGAAAAAAGGTTGGCCTTTTTAGGTATATCTAAATTAAGCATACCCTAAATTTTGTTTGACATTTGATTAAAAAGGGAAAGGCAATAGATATGGAATTACTTTGAAAGAAATATATATATAGTATATGTATATATTTGTAGTTAAGTCAACTGAAACCACCAAAATAATAATGATAATACTTTCACTTTCACATTCATTTTTTTAGAGCAAGAAATCTACATTTATTGTTCTTCCACTGCAAAAGGAAAACAAAACCTTTTCCCCCTTTACACATATAGCCAAAATTTATACCATATGATTGTATCAATTAAAATATGAGTTGGTATACCCATGAATTAATTGGTTTCGATCCAACTATTAACGTATTATTACATATTTATATAATAAATTTGGATCAAATAGGCATGATATAATATGATATGATATATGTGTATGTAGATAGTAATATAGAGGTTTTGAATGTGTTAAAATTTAGAACTTAAATATAGTTTGAGAGTTTGGAGATTAATATTAGAAACACCAAATGATGCAAATGGGGAGGGAGAGATGGGCTTTTAGAAAGAGGCCCACTAAGAGGTGTGAAGAAAGGGAAGTGTGCATGTGGGAGACTCTTCTTTTGATGCCTAATGCTTTCATCTCTCTCACCAACAAATTAAAAAAAGGGTCCCTCCACATATCTCTTATATATTAGTTTTGACTTTCCATATCTTCATCAAACATTAGAAACCCAAATCAAAAGTTGATAAAAGAATTTTGTTTTTTGCTTTGAAAATAAACAAACTCTTCATAAGATACCAAAATAAGAAGGTGGGGATAATAAACCAATCTAAATATATTATTATCAAAGAGTGCTATGTTGACAAGGATTTCCAATGTTGTGAAATAATATATATAAATATAACCTCTCATTTTCATATCAACATTATATCATCTAAGTTGTACTTTAATGAGATTTTGTTATAAGATTTCTTTTTCTATGAAGAGGTCAAGTTGTGATGAGTTGGATAAATTAGCATGAGTCTAATCATGTAGAATAGGTAAGTTTTTGTTTGTATTTACAACCACCCATATATTTTGATGTTCTCATCTTATTTGATTGGTTATTAGAGTTGTTATCACTAGATTTTGAAATTTTGCTATAACCATCAATATTTTTCACTTTCATCCATTATTTATTTAAAATTTTAATTTCTACCCAAATAAAATAAAAATAATGAATAATAATGATTGGAATGATCAAAGTCGTAGCATTTGAAATAAGAGCTTTAGATGGGTATGATATTAATGATGATAAACATATGTCCTTAAAAGAAGTGACTTGACTAAGCCTCACCCAAAGAGAAAAAAGAAGAAGAAAGAAAAGAGTACTTTAATTCTAACTTTTGTTTTCCCTCCATTTTCTATTCAATTTCTTTGTAAAAAGTTGCAACAAAAACAAATATTGGTTGACAAAAAGTTGTCCATTTTCTTCCCCCTTCTTGTTCTTCTAATGTTTGTTTATAACATAAAAAAAACAAGTTTCTTTTTAGTTTCTAGATTCTAATACATCAAAGATACATATGTTAAGAACGACTAAATTGTTCTATGCAACTTAGATAGAAAATCTTTGTTTCAAACGTGGATGTGGATGTGGATGGAGAATGCACTCATTATTTTCAAACTCAATCATGTGCTCGATCTTGACCCTTTTATCAATAAAGGTAAATCAAAGATT
Source organism: Cucumis sativus (assembly GCF_000004075.3). Taxonomy (NCBI): domain Eukaryota; kingdom Viridiplantae; phylum Streptophyta; class Magnoliopsida; order Cucurbitales; family Cucurbitaceae; genus Cucumis; species Cucumis sativus. Next base: position 6,309,871 of record NC_026660.2, on the reverse strand, counting down.
AAAGCTTCTAAAAGTTACTCTTTCTTTCTTTTTCTTTTCAATAAAATAAAACCAAAACCAAAAACAAATTTATAAAATTATAAAATTATCAACCTTAGCTTATAATTTTCTTTACAAAAATAACAAGCATAGAGATATCAAAATTAATATTACAAATTTATATTAGTTGAGTTATGGTTATGTTTGTTTTGGTAAATACATATACGCGCACATGGGAGTGGGTGAGAAGCATAAGAATAATATTTAGCATAAGGTTAAAAAGTAAAAGGGATGGTGAAAAAATGGAGCAGGTAGTTGATGTTGAATGTTGATGATAAAAGGTAAAACAGCTAATTCCTCTTTTCTTATTCCCATTTACTTATTCTTCTGATCTATTGCTTTTAAAAGCTTCTTCTAAAAGTGTAGACATCATTTCTAATAAATATATATCTAATAATTTTGACCCTCTTTTCCACTTACTAAATCAATCATCAACCAAATTTCTTCTCAAATTGCAAACAAAAAAGTTTACCTCCCTTCTACTGTCTAATAACATACACAACTACTACTCAGAAAAAACAATTAGCAGACCTTCTTCTACTACTTTATAAAAGTGTTCAACCAGAAACAGGACTTAATAATACTTATTATTTATCGTACAAAATCCATGAGAAGAGTTTTTGGGGTTCAGATAGAAATAATCCCACATTTTACCTCAAGGTTTTGACATTTCTTCATCTTCCTTCAACTTTAAATTTGAGCTAGTGGGTCTTGTATTATTGTAGTCACTGCCAATTCTGCAGTTCATAAGCAACATCAGTTTTTCAGTTCACTTTTTTTACTGAGTAAGAAAATTTTTGTGTTCATATTAAGTTATAAGATCTTAATTTATATAGTTACCTGATGAATTAGTGGGACGAGTTGTCCCAAAAAACGAGTTTAGTGAAACGTTCCTGCATAGACAATACTTTCGTTTAAACAAAGTTTTCATAACGGTTCTCATTATTAATTTTCGTTGATTTTTTGTTTTTGATGTTTTAGGTTGATAGGTGATTTCAAATGGTGTATGTTAAGAAATCAACCAAATATAAAATAGACCAGAGAGAATCACCACCATTGAAATTTTCATTGTTCACTCGCAATTATATTCGTTTATAGAAGATTTTTCTCCAAGTCTAAAAGCAGCAAAAAGTAAACAACTAATTAGGGATACAACAGGACTCTTGTGGAGCCATTTGCAAATAGGTTGAACCACAAGCAAGAAGAGTGCTAAAGTAGGAATATAATTAAATTTATTATAACTCGTCGTTGCGGGGTGGTTTAACATATTTGATTTATTTTAGTTCCATTGAAGAAAGTAAATGAGAATTAAGGAAACTCACAGAAGCTGAAGATCGGCAAACTCAACCAGTTGTAAAACAGTGAAAGGGATGTTACCACTAAGATTGTTATCATCTAATCTCCTGTGAAACTTATAATTAATTAGTTGAGTTGATCAACGTTAGAGAAGAAAAGAGTTTAGTTTAATTAAATTTCAAACTTAATTAAGAAAATACAAAGACTTACAATATCTTCAAAGATGTCAAAGCCCCAAACGATGTTGGAATCATCCCACTAAAACTATTGCCTTGTGCTTCACTAATATTAAAATTGAAGGCATATAAGTAACACAAAAATCCTTTGATTTTTCGACCTAAATAAATTATTTAAAAGTTCTTACAAGAATAACAAAGAGCTCAGATTTCCCAACGAAGATGGTAAAGGTCCAGAGAAGTAGTTGTTGTATAGAAACAAACTTTTCAAATTTGTTAATTTCCCCAACTCCTTTGGAATTGAACCACTCAAATTATTGTCATATACAATTCTGCAAGTTCCAAATCTTAGCATATTAATCTCACCTACAAACGTTAGTTATGTCATATTGAATTATTGAAAAAATTGACAAGATATTTCAAATGAAAATCTTACAAATATTGAAGATTTTTTAAGTTGGCAAGTTCAGGAACAAGCAGTCCAGAGAGATTAGCATTGCCAAGATCCCTTCAAACAGAAAATAAGAACTACGATCATTAAGTATAATTTATACAATACTCCTATTCGTTTAAACTTTTGAGAGACAAAAATCATCTTACACTCTAACGACAAAGTTATTACTGTCACACGTGATGTGGAACCAAGTGCATGGGTTTACAAGAGTGGGGTCCCAACTTTGAAGAACACTGTTTGGATCCACCAATTGAGCTTTCCATGCAGCAAGAGCATCCCCTGTAAGATCAATCAAGTTAAAAACTTTTTCATTTTTTTCTTCTTCTCATATACTAAGAAATTTCTGTTGTTGTGTGGTTTTGCTGCGTTACCTTCTGAGTTAGAGAGGGTTGAAGCAATCAATGAAGTAAACGAGAGGAAGAAGACTAAATATTTGAAAGTGATCATTGGGGTTTGGAATTCAAGGTTTGTGTCTTTTTTTTCTTTTTTTAGGTGATTGTTGGGTTTCTTTTTATATGGATTTTGTTAAGTTATGGTAGGTTTAATTGAACAAGACATGGAAGAGATAGCAAGTTGGAAGCTATTATCCAAGAAATGTCTAACCTTTGAGTGAGTCAAAGTGATTATTATTCTAAAGGCAAAAGGTTATAATTTAATGAAAATTTAGTGGTTACTGATAAATATTTGTAAGAGTTTACTTTCCATAGATTAATCATCTAAATTATACTTAGAAACATACATTCTCAAAATACAAAAAAAGAAATCACAAATGATTATCTTTTACTAGTTTTAAAAGCATTTATAAAATATAATAATAATAAAAAAAAAAGTATAAGTTGAGTAATATTTATAGGCATAATTTCCAAATAAAGAAAAAGAATGTGATTATATGCTACTCGTCAACAATCAAACCTTTGTTCTTCCAATATTCAAATAATTTATATAGATGGTCAAATTCCAACTTGATTTAATTGGGTATTATTTTCTTGAGGCCTACAAATCTAAAAGTTGACTGCTTCAAGCCTTTAATAAATACTTTTCTGAAAGATTAAACAATAAATTACAAATTAATTTATCACGAGATATCTAGAAGACCATTTTTGTATTTGTTAGGTGTACTGTTCTTCGTTGAATTTTATGGCAAATTTAAATTAAAAAATGTTTATGCTTTGATTTCACTGAAAATAAAATTATTTAAATTCCGGTCTGTTGCAGCTAATTTATTTCACCTACTTTCTAATTAATTTGCCATTAACGCAAAATATTAATTTTGTGTTATGGTGTAAACGTTAATTTAAATGATTGATGTAAACCTTTTTAATAAATTAATCTAATTGATTAACAATATAAAAACTTATAAACAAGAGTCATTGTGTCAACCATCTTATAATTTAAGAAAGGAAAATACATTATTCGTTCTAATTCTTTTGTTTTCTCTATTACAATTGTTTACATTTGCATAATACAATTTTGGACATAATTTAGTTCAAATTATTAGTCATTAAAATATAAACTGATTACATACAACAATAATTTTTTCATATAAGAAAAGACTTTATAAACTTTTGTCATAATTTATGAAGGGGGGACGTGTAAACTTCAAAGAGAAAAAGAAATTAACAAAAAAGAAAAAAAGTACATACTATAGTTATACAAATAGAACAAAACAGAAATTAGATGAACCAAAAAATGTTATTTTAACTAAAAAGAAGTTGAAAAAGTTATTTTAACAAATTTGATTTCTAACTTATAATTTATAATGTAGATGTGTGTTGGTGATATTTTTGGATGTGTATTTGTAGGTTGAAAAAGAGGACAAAAAGTGAATTGTCATCTCTACGGTGAGTCATTAAAAAGATTCTCTGAAAATAGGTGTGGAGGGGAGCTTGATCTATAGAAATAGCCAAGAGAAAGTTTTACAACTCCAATTATACAGAATATATTCGAAGACAGAAACACCTCGATGAGTGTAGATTGCAGTCTATTGTTGTTCTTGAGCTGCAGCTAATAATTTTAACTTATAAAAACCAAACTCCAATGCACACATACGAACATACATACATACATATATACATAATATCCCTTTTGGTTCTTAAAGGACACAACTTTTGCATTCAACTTTCAACATACAACAGGACGCTTTAATTCTTTACCTGATTTATGAGGAAGGAAGGTTTGACATGGGAATGGAGAGTCGTGTATTGTAGCCAAGGATGACTTGCCTGCAGATTGCAACTTCATGAAGGGATTATCGATAAAAGGCTGCCATCAAACCCTGTTGTGTCATATCCATGCAGGCAGTCACTTTGGCTATCGAGACCGGCTCTTATTTCTCATGTCGAACCTTCGCTTCCACATTGCGAACCTTGGTATCCAACTTCAATTCTTTTTCCCTGTATCTGTGCAAGACTCCAATGAAGTCAGGTATATTATCTTTTCCAAAATATTTCTTCATTGTTTACTTGTGTGGAACCAGATAGTAACATTATTGATCAGAATTCAAGCAGGCTATGGCAACCCATATTTGCTTTTGAATTTGTTTCGATAAACAAATCAAGAAGAAAAAGAAAGCCACATGGATGATTCAAGGAAATGAATTGAACAAATGCATACCATTTCCAGTTGTGAGATGAATGATCAAGATCAAGAGGTCTATGGAAAGATTTGGTCCAAATTAAGCTAGCAGCAGTAATGTATATAAACAGCAATGCCAGTGTAAGAACAAGGTATTTACAAGCGGTAAGATACCAAAAACAAAACATGTACTTGGCTCTATCACAATTGTATATATGGAAAGATATCCAAACTGTGTCTATCCCTAAGTGTAACAAAAACATCACAAAAACATCACAAAAACATCACAAAAATAGCACAAGGGTATCGCAAGTACTGAATGCAAATGATGCTAAATAACCACACGGGAAAATAGTAGCTCCTCAAAATCAACCAGGCAATGCGTAGCTTGGCTGTGTCCAGTGTGGAGGATCCATCACAGCACATCTATCCAATTTCTCAAAATCACCAACCTAAACAAAAAATGGATAATGGATTGCACAGTCAATTACTCCAACTATCTATATAATAGAGCAAAGTTTCAAATAAAAAAAATGCTGATTACAAGAAGCAACTGAAAGAATGAACAAGGACCCGAAATGGTTATACCTTTTCCTTGCAGCTGGGGCAATAGTGATACTTATGCCAAAGGCAGTCCATTGAAGGACAAAGAAAGCATACACCCAACATAAATGGCATCATACAACCAACGACAGCAGCTGAACTTATCTTTGATCTGGGAGATCACCAAAACCAGATGAAGAGGACGCATAATTATTCAACTGTTTAAACAAACAATTACATAAAAACTTCTGCTCCCTAACCATGATAAATCATAGCAATACCCTGCTACAACAAGTCTTGAGCTTATAAGCAAGACATTCTTGTTTGAGTGAATACAGTCGTACTATTTGGGTCTATATTTAAAATGAAGCTCTCACTAAAAACTAACATTGTAACATCACAACCTATTGTTTATGCTACTATTGTAATTTTCTTAGTTTTTGTTGATAAACAGAAAATAAATTTCAATGCGACACCAACAGATTAGATTTAATTGACAAGCCCAACATGATAAAGTTTCAAATTGCTCGTAAATTATATTTGTAAAGAAGGGAGAGAATCTTATGTAAAAGTAAAAAATTTGAATCCACTATAAAAGACATCTCGAGTAAATTGGGTAAACGTCACTCCAAATCATTTCATTTCAATCCATTGTTAGAGCAAAGACAATTCCTGCTTATCTCCTGTAAGCAGGGTTTCATTGCCCAAGAAATTTTATCGCGTACAAGTGATTCTAGTCCTAAAGAAGAAAATTAGGTCAAAGACAAAAAAGGGAAGGAAGTCCCATTGATGATTGATCAATCAAATACATGTTTCAACAAACGAAATCCAAAATATCAATGGTCAAAGACTGTACCTGAATTTCACAAATCAATTAACAACAAATTAAACGAAGGGATACCGAGGCATCGGACAAAAATAGGAAAAGAGAATAATCAGACACAGAAATTGAAAAATCAGATCAAAAGAAAGGAAGATATAAGAGAAGAGAGAAGGTAGAAAAGGGACCTGATGGTAGTGAGGCCGGAATTTCCACAATAGACACAGTTGAAAGGAGCAGGAGTGTCGCGGTACATGGTTTGTTGAATAGGAACCCCGTGGGGATCGCCAAAAATAGCGTTGGGAGGGATCTGGCCGGCCTGATAAGGATTGTTGCCGACATAGAGTGGAACTCCGACGACCGGCTCGTGGTTCTTGGACATTTTCGCTCGGTAAGCTTCGTCTCTCTCTCTCTGTTTGAAGCAATTGATAGAAAACGGAATTCAAATAATAATTACGAAGTCAAAACCCATATTTTATTTAGAAAGAAAAATATATTCTTCGCTCTTATTGGTTTACACGCAAATACAAACAAAAAAAATCAACAAATAATTGAATGAACAAATATGACAATTAATTAGTGATTTGTTTCAGCTTTTAATTTTACTAGTTTTAAATTTTAAAAAAGTAACTATATAGAACATGTTATCATGAATTTATTTTTGTTACTTTTATAATTGAAAAAATATTAAATATTATTTTTGAAATAGTTATCATATACAATATATTCTTTTAACTATCGTTAACATTTATTGAAAAGTATTTAATTGTTAAACAAATAAAAATGAATATTAAACATAAAACAAAATATAGATTCTCTACCAAACAGAACTTAAGTCTCGAGATGATAGATTTCTTAACTAGAGATAGAAATGACAAAAGCTTGTCGAGAAAACTCTTCCATTTCTTACCTTATTTTTTATGCTTTTAGTAATATAGAAAAAAATATATTCAGATCTCACTCTCAAACTTCTTAGCCTCCACACATTTTCACTCATTGATTTGACCATCAGAGAGTGTATAGTGGTTAAACACTACACCAATGTATAGATTTTCTCTTCAACAAATTCACAATTGTTACTTAAAAGTAATGTATTTCTCTCATCTAAACTGAGGCATCAACCATTATGGTATAACACATGGTAATTAAAGTATCATTTAGAAAAGAAAACTTCCCTCAAAAGTGAGGGTGGCATGCCCATTTTGTTTATTATTAGAGATGTGTTGACGAATAAGAGGTTTTGACAGTAATATAGCTTCAAAGATTGCGGGGGTGGGAGCCTAGGAGGAGTCCACATATTTTAATGTATTTTGTTTCTTTGTTTTTGTTCGAAAGCATATAATATCAAAATACACAATATGATAGATGATAGTACAAAAGGAGACAGAGATAAAGGACACATACCAACAAATTAAAACAGTCCATAACTAAATTATATGTTTTCACCATCTTTTCATTCTCCCAACATTTACATACAATAAGAAGACACTACACCACACACACACACACACACATTTAACATCTCTGTCTAACTAATGTTCTCTTTCAAACGAATTTTAAAGTTAACACAAAAGAGGGTAAGTTAGTATTGTTGAATGAAAAAAAAATTATGCGAGAACACCAAGCAATGCGATATAGTTATGTTTTCAAGGTTAATTCTTTATGCAGTGCAAGAAGACTAAGCTATACGAATAAAACTTTAGAGCTTTTCATGTTTTAGTTTTCAACTATATAATATTGATCAAGACTATGTGATAACATGAGTTATGCGATATAGCTATGTGAAAGGTTAGAACATCTCATTACATATGTTGACATCCTAGGAGAGATGATCAAACATGATAGAGATATATTAATGTCATGATCTTTATTACATATTTAAAAGAATCAAACATTTTATTGATGTTTTGTATTTAATAAGTCGACATAACCTCTCTATAAATAAAAAGGTTACAAAATTAACTTTTCAAAAATTAATTTCCAATAGTCTATCGATTCTCTCACACAATATATACATTTTCTTCATTCTTTCATTACATGCGTAAGAAAACTCTCTCTCAATTGCTTTTTGAGCAAAATCAATTGAAGAACACAAAGGTTTGTTTTATCCTGGGGATGACAGGGAAATAATTCTGTTACGTCTTATAGAGAGTGTGATCCACGACTCAGCCATTACTTAATCGTTCTTTATTTTTCAGCTTTCCGTTCTAACTACTTGTTCACTTGACAAGATAATCAGTACGTGACTTGACTATGCGAGAAACAGTACCTTAAACGAGATACAGAACGAAGTGCAACAACGACGTTGTATAATGAAGTTTAGTAATTTAAATCTTAAAATAAAATGACTTAAATGGAAAGATACTGAAATTTGAAAGATAAGATGATAAAATGGTTAGAATTGGAAAGGTAAATTTTCGAAAGGAGAGAAAAGAAGAGTAAAAAGTAAGGGAAGATAATGAATAGGAAGCAGTAGTAGAAGAAGTAGAAGTGGTACTATATCCAAATATGTTTGGTGAGAGATGAGCGTAGGTGAGTAAATAAAAGATTCTTATGAATAAAGTCATTATATACACAAACTTTTCAAAGATTCTTTCCGACACTCTTTTGTCCAAAACTACCAATCATCTCTATGTGTAAATTTTTTTTCATCTCTTTTTCAAAATTAGAAAGAGGTAAAAAGTAACGGTGAAAACAAAAGAATTTACATCTCATTTCGTTTTTTAAAAAATAAGTCTATTTTCTCATGGTTAAGCAAAACGAGGTTTTGATTTGATTTTAATACTAAATGAACAAAAATATTTATTAATATAGCAAAGTAAGTCATAATCTATCAACATTAGACTTCTATCAATGTTTATTAGTGACATAAATATGTTCTTAATTTTTCGTGGATTAATTTTTTAAATCATTCGTAGATAATAGATAATAGGAGTGTGCATGATAGTTCAAATATTAATTGCGAATACTGTTGAAATAAGTTTGGAGAAACTGGTTTAACGTGGTCTAAGTTTAATAAAATGTTAGGATAAATAATGTTATAGTAAATGAAAACTTAAGGGTGAATAATATATATATATATAAAAAGGAGAGAGAAGTGAAGAAAATGAAAGAGGGTTGAATCGAAAGAGAGGTGGGGGAGTTGGCAGAAGGGCACAGGGAATATTAGTGCAGAAACAGGGAGAAGCTCATGGTGTCAGATACCTTTATTCTACCAAACTTTTTCTCACACCCAAATATATTTTTTATTTTTTAACTTTACTTTCCTTTCCTTTCCTTTCATTTCCTTTTCTTTCCTTTAACTTAATAATATTACTTAATCAAAAGATTCCACCAAATACCCATAAATTTCTCTTTTGCCCTTCTTCTTTTTCCTTCTTTTTTTTTATCTATATATTTCCACACTCAATCTTACCTCTTTTTTTCTTTCTTAATTAACCTCACTTTATCAACTTCCAAAACTATGATTATCAACTCTAACTCTACTAAATATTTTAATAGTTAAATTATAAAGAGAGAAAGGGTTATTATTTGGAGTGATAAAAGAAATAAAATGGGGAAAGAAAAGAGGAGGAGATGTCGAGCAAAACTCCAGCATTCGTTTGGGTAATGAGCAGATCACTCGGCCCAAAACCCAAAAAGAATTTTTTATTCTTTTTTAAATCTTAAAAAATGAAATTAATTAATAAATATAACCATTTCTTTTTCTCATTCAACCCGACGTGTGGGTTTAAAGAGGCGCGTGGGGAATGGTCTTATTTGTTCTCATGAATGCCACGTGTCACTCACTCGGTTTGTACAGTTCCGAATATATGGGCCCCACCCGAGATATTCTCAACAACTCCCACGCGCGTCTTTCCCTCCTTTTCTCTTTTCTTTGCTAAAATAATTTATTTGTTTATTTTAATCATCCGACGACGATAACACACATTCTTTCCCTTCTTCTTATTCTCATTCTTTCTTCCATTTAATCTCTTTTCTTATTCTTCTCCTTCTTCTTCTTCTCCTTCTTCTTCTTCTTCTTCATCGAGATGAAATCTCCCGATATGGCGGCGGTTACTGATTCTCTTGAGCAATCTTTCCGTAACTTCTCCCTCAACCACCGTCTATCCTCCGCCGCCCCCTCCTCCGCCGGAGTGCGGAGATCACCGTCTTCATTTTCTTCCTCTTCCTCCTCTTCCGATGACGAACCTCATCTTCCTCTTCATCAACATAATCGCTTCGACACAATCTTGGAGCTCAACTCTCACATCTCCCTCCCTCCCTTCTGGGAGCAATGTCTCGATTTGAAGGTCAGTATCCAGTATATCCACCATTACCCCCTACCTATCTCCTTTTTCTTTTTCTTTTTCTTTTTCTTCCTTCTGCTTCTACTTCTCTTCTTCTCTCGTTTTGATGTTTTTTGTCTTTTTCTCTCCTGATTCATCTTCCGATTCCTTCGTGTTTTTTTTTTTTCTTTTTTTTTTTTTTGTTTTCTTTTTCCTCTTCTTAACCTAACTTCATTTATTGCCAAAGGTCACATATGGCAGATCTTTGCAAATTCTGTTGTCTTGTACTTTTGATTATTAATTTCTTTTTTATGATTGTTTCAGATGGAGCTTTCGTTTCCTTCTTTAATTAATGCGTTTCTGTATTCATAAATTTGTCTTGATGATTAATGTTTTCCTTTTTCCATACATACTTCGTCCATAGGATTCGGATTCGGATTCCAAACCCTAGAATTAATTTATTTTATATTTCCTTTTATCGTCCGCCATTTTTTTCGCTTCTCTTTTCCTACAAAGCAACTTTTCTGGATTTTTGATTCCGCTTTCTTTGTTCTTTTGCTTTGATTTTGATTTCCCCTCGGGAACATTAAAATTAACTTTTCGATTCATTTTCTTTTGGATTTCTAGACAGGGGAAGTTTACTATAGAAACTGCCGAACCGGAATGAAGGTAAAAGAAGATCCGAGGACAGCGGTAGCACACAGCCGAGATTTATATTTGGAAGACGACGACGGAGAGGACGGTGATGAAAGTTCTTCAGACGGTGGAAGTGAGGAGTCGTGTTCTTCATCGTCGTACGGTGGTAGTAGACAGCAATATCCAGCGGAAAACGTGGAGGACGTACTGGTGGTGGCTGGATGCAAGAGATGCTTCATGTATTTCATGGTACCGAAACAGGTTGAAGATTGTCCCAAATGCAGCAGCAGTCGTCTTGTTCATTTCGATCGCTCCGACGAGAGTAATGGGTTCCCATGAACCACTTTATTTATTATTTTTGAGAAAACAAGAAATCAAAATCAAACTGTATTTGGGTTAAATTGATCTGACAAAATCATTGATTCTTTTTCTTTGGATTAATTTGGTGATTAGCAAAAGGCTAAATGGGGATTTAAATTTCTTTAATTAGCTCTATTTCTCTCTTTGTGAATGATCTGTTGTTCGTGTGTTCGTTGTTATTGATATGTAGACAAAAATTATAGAAAAACAAAAAGAAGAATTGAAATGAAAAGAATGTGAGAAAGAGTGCGGCCATGGATGATGGTATAAGGAGGAAGCTGATAGAGAGGGTATATGAATGGGATGGTCAACGACTCAAAGGAAGAAGAAGAAGAAGAAGAAGAAGGGAATAATATTTTGCTCGTGAAGACAGCGACTTGTTGCTTTCATGATTCCTCAACCCACACTGATTGAATCGTACGCAATTATTATTATTATTATTTTAACAACCCAAAAATTCAATCAATTTACTAATTCTTCTTTATATGATGATTAATTATGGGATTATCTAATTGAAACGGGTTAACCTTAGCCTTAATAAATGTCTAAATTAAAATGCACTATTAGAATTTCAATATAATATATAGTCTTCTTAACCCCTCTCATCTAACCTTCTATTTTTTGGTTTGCAACATTTGAGGTAAAAACAACCAACAATATGTAAAATCTTTAACTCTAAGAAACACAATAAAATATGAATTGATGAACCCTAACATCCAAACTATTTACACAAAATACAAAAATCTTTCAATTCTTCCTTCTTCTTTTTTTAAATGTGAATTATTAGTTTAAGTTTGCTTGTTTTGTTAATCTCTTTGTTATGTAATCTTATATATTTGTTTATTAAGCATGGAATAAATGTTTATAGAATTACTTTTTTAAATAATATTTATAAAGAATGCATATTTACATATTATTATTCCTTGTTGAAAAGGGATATCTTTATAAGATCTAAGATTGACTTGATATGTAATTTAGATCTCATTTTATGTTTTTTTTTTTCGTAAAAAAAAAAAAGAGAATCAGTCAAACAAATTCCCTGAATATCTTCTTAAATAAAATCAAAGCAGTGAATATTTGTTTTGGATTTATTTGTAGTAATCAACATATAACTTTTTTTTTCTATTTCTTTTCTCTTTTTTTTTTTTTTTTGGAAATGGAATGCAAAGATGTTAATAAACTTTGTTTTGTTATGAAATTTGACTAGAATTTTCAAATACTTCAAAAAAAAAAAAAAAGAACAATAAAAGCCAAGGAAAAGTCAAAAAGACTTAACTTTCAGAATAAGAAAGTTATAACAAATCATTATCATTCCTCACTAACAATTACAAAGCTTTGAATGCTTTGTTACTCTATATTTCAAATGTGTGACAATGATTTCTAAGTTCGATTACTAAAAATTGGATTCAATTAAACCAAAGTTGCTTTGTTTAGCATTTTTTATTTATTAAGTAATTGCTAATTATTTTTCACCATATAAAATTTGTTAGATGGGCCCATTGTCAGTATTTTATGACAAATTCTTACCTAACAAGTTTATAGTGATTGGCAAAATATTTTTAGATTTAGTAAAATTTAAATATAACTCTTTTGGAGCTTATTATATTACTTTCTTTTATTTTCAAAATAAATCTATAAGAAATAGAGTCTATTGCTAAATTTACAAAATAAATTTAAAAAAATATTAATATAAACTTGATTACTATTAACCTAAACTTTAAAAATATTGTCCATTGTAATTAGGCAGGTGATTTAATTTCATATGACAACAAATAATATATGAAATTGGGTTGGGTCAATAAAATAAAGTTGGACTATATATTCCCTAGAAGCCCACATGAAATTCTATCTTGTTTTGTTAAAGGTTTTTTTTTTTTACTCTATGTAAAAATCCATTTTTTCTATTTTAGCAATTTTAGAAATAATAGTTAAGTATATAGACACGTTTAAGAAAAATTGCAAATGTATAGCAAAGTTTATCAGTGATACCTTCTATTGTAATATGGTGTGATAAGTTTTTATCATCAATTTTTTAAAATGTTGCTATAAAATGTTTAGTTCAATGAAACAAACACGTAGAATAGTCTCTTAAATAAGACTATTTAATATGTTGAGCAAGGCATCTAACATTCACTAGAAACTCTTACAACATCATCAATGTCGACATACTTGTAGTCCCATAGGATGTCAAGTAGCTCAGCTCGATTATTACCTTTTTTAACGATAAAAGGTCAATTCACCTAAGCCAATCTAAGACCTGAGGCATTAACTTCCTTTTTAAGGACAAACACAAACTTTCAAGAAGTCCTTGAACATGGACCCCGGTCGTGGCCCTAGTCGTTACCTTATGCTATACCCTCAACACTCTTATATGGATCTTTTGTTGTATTTAATATGCTTTAGATTAGGTGATACAAGAATTCCATCTATATAGCAACTTCCATAACCATAATCATAACCATAACCAATTCTCTATAGCTTCCTTCCTTCTTTGAGTTAACCACAAAGTTATTATTAATTATCATAGTGATACTTTTTTCTTCTTCTTCTTCTAAAGTGTTTATTATAAGGTGAAGTGGAAAATATACAAAATCAAAAAGCAAACCAATTTTATTTTCACGTGAATTGATTATGACAACTCAACAATTAACTTCTTCAATTCCTTATATTATAATATATCATAGTCATTGACTTTATTATTAGTATTATTATTCACATTCTTTATTGGACAGCTTAATTATATCATATTTGGTAATTTGGTGCCAACTGCCAACCTATTATATATCCAAAGTCAGCTCTTAACATTTCATTTTTCCAATATACAAACTAACACATCATTCATTAATCATAATCTAAGTCTTCTTCTTGTTCAACCATTCTTATTTTTCAATATTATCTTATTATTGTTGTGTGCTGTGAGTATTAATATTATATTAAAAACTTTCATTACAAACCCAATCTTTGTTTCTATTTTATAGAGTTCTTAAGTTTTAGCATTATAAATCTAACATGATGAAAATCTACTATCATAATTACAAAACAAGTATAAGATACAATGTGCTTATCATCTCTAATCTAATCAATTTCAAGAACATAACATCGTCTTTGATTAAAATTTACTCTTAACGTCGTTTCATGAAATTTTTTCAACTTTTTAATTTTCGTGGTACATTGTTGTCCATTTAATAATTAGCCATACACTTTGTGTTAAAAAAATATATATATATATATATATATATATATATATATATATATTCAAATAGAAATAAATGTATCTTTTTAAAAAGAAAACATTTTTGTGGGTGGGGGCAAAAAGGAAATTTACTTGAATAGTTACTTTGGGCCGAGCCCATCGACGTGGCTCAGTCAGCCCATTAATCTAAATGCAACCTTTTCTTTATTTTTTTTCAATTTTGAAGCAAAGGATAACATAAGAACAAAGCAACTATTACATTAAATCACAATCTAACTTCCTCATCTAAGATGATGGAATGAATTACTATATGTAAATACACATTTCCATATTAAAGAAAATTAATTAGACAACATGTCAAAGCTACGATAACATAACCTATTTTATTAAAACGAGTCCGTTAAGAACTCAAGTGTTTATGGTTAGAGAAATATATAGATCAAATAAAATCATATTATTTGACTTGGTTTCCATCAAATTATACAATATTCTTGATCTGTCTAAATAAATTTGTCATGCTCTTTATATAGACCATATTGTGAAAAGTACTTCTTGACCCAAGAAATGATTTAAAATTCAATATTCATGAAACACATTATTTAATTTAATAGTAGATTTATTGAGCTACCTTTCTAAGACCATTAATAAAGATTATCCACTAGAAGGTAGAATTGTTTTTTTGTTGCTTTCATTGGTGGGCTCCTATATATATAGTATATTATATTTCATTAAAATACAAACATTTTATTCTCACCTATGTTGGAATAAATAGGAAGAAAAGTTTGGAAAAGTGATTAAATCAAACTATATGGTGGTCCAATGCTAAGATGAATGAAGTATAGATCAAATTCTTTTTGTCTAATAAACAAGTAGTTGTTGAAGAGATGGTGGGTGGAAGGCAAAGAAGATGAAGGTTGGTCAAATAAAGGGTACATACCATGATCAATGGAGAAGATGAAATCGAACTTTATTGAACAAAACTTTTATTCAATCCTCATTATGCCCATCTTAATATATATAATGTGATTTGATTTAGGATTAAATCATAGTTTATAAAAAGCTACAAATGCATTCAATGTGATAAAATATTTAATGTACTGCCCCACTTTCTTAAATGGTGTAGTATATAAAAGGTTTCAATATTTTTGTAGTTGTTCCTTCCATAGACATTAAAAAAGTACAATGAGTGAATAGTTGTTTTGACGGTGATGTAATTAAAATTGGAGCGGTTAAGGACGTTTGCTTGTTTGAATCTCCATAAACCAATAAAAGTTGTCCTCTCAATATGTACGTTTTGTTCTCTCATATATTTCATGTCTACTTTTAAGTTAAGCATGTTTAACTTTAAAATTCTTATGACTTATGTTCACCGGAAAAAAAAAAAAAAAACACTTTCTTAGGTTAGGTTATAACTTTGATATCCTCATGAAATTTTTTTAGATTTTTCAACTTCAGTTAGGCTTGATGATTCAAGGAAGAGCTATAATTTTTACCAAATTTGACTTGGAATCTTTCTTTATTAGTCGTGAGGAAAACATAAGAGATTCAATTTAATTTTCTCAAAGTCCTACAAATGTCGAGAGGAAGTTGTGCCTACAACCTTTGTGCATTTTGAGTGCGAGGTGGATTTTTGTTAGTTGCTAAGCATTCTATCGTCTAAAGGTTTGTGATCAAGACATGAGCGCAAATAATTTGATAGTTTGATGGAAATGACATAAAAACACATAAACAACTCAAAATAAGAATATTTTTTCATCTATTGCCTTGTTTGACTAACCGTTGCTAAGAACACATGTTTTGATTTTATCTTCAAATATCTCATCAGTCTACAATTCGTTGAAATTTTGTAAAGTATCGTAAGAATAATGATCGAACGTCTAAAATACTTAAGAAAATAAAGGGTTTGAAGCAAGTCTTGGTCATTGCCAGCCAAGTTTCATAATGCTGTGAGAAAATACTCTCGTTGTTGTCAAGTTGTATTTGTATAATAGAACTATGCATGATTGTAACAGTTTTTCAGTCCATGAATTTCTATTGATGGACGTTTTTTTATTATTATTATTTTATATTCATAATTAATTTCAAGTTATTTTGACCATTATAGTAGTAGGTTTTTTCCAACGTAATTTTTTAAAGAAAAAACAAAATAGTATTATAGGTGTAATTGAAGGAAATATAAATAAGGTAAGAAAAAGGCATAAATAATAAAACCAAATACCATATTTTCCACCGAAAGCACTTCTACACGCCTCTGGGGCCCTCCCTTCACCGACTTACCCTAATCATACACTAATACTTTATTTATTACTTCTTTTCTTCCTATTATCATATTTCATGTTTCTTCACCTCTCTTCCTTTTCTTTTCTGTTCTGCATTTAATTCACTCTATATGCTATTTCAAACTCTTCGTTTAAATCCCTATGCTTTGACCAAACAACTGTCTGCATAGTTTCTCTATTTTCTAAATTTATTGCCTAAATTTTATATATACATATTAGTTTTGTCGATTTTTCAAAAGTATTCAAACTAATTATGATCAAAACCAAAACTGCAACTTCTGTTAAAAAGGGTAAATGATTTTCATTTCAATGGTAGTTTGTAAAACCGAAGTTGATCAAAGATAACATTGTAATTTTTCTAAATAAAAATCATATTTTCAAAATTGAGAGAGAGAAAAAAAAAAAGTTAAGTTCCCTCTATGTTTTTTTTATTGTTTATTTTAATCTATAAATTTATAATGATCTAAGAGTTGTAATTTATTTTAGAAAGTACGAATTTTTTTTATAAAAAAATTGCTTCTTAATATAATATATGGATTAACAAAAAATTGAGGTAGAATTTAATTAAACAAATGATGGCGAGTAAATTGGGACCCTAATGAAACTAATTATATATGTATTGTGATAATTATTCAACGGCTTTCATCCCAAATGGTAGAAAAGCTGTCAATGCTGATTTTTCCAAAGCCTTTTTTTTTGGGGGTATCGTTTTAGAATAGTCCTAATGATAATAAATACACACACAACACATGCTTCAAATAACACTGCTAACAATTGACTTCAAAAGTCTACGAGAATTATTATTAATAATAATAACAATCAAATCTAGTATTCAAAGGATCAAAGTTCCACAAACATTTCTGATTCTTCAAAATCCCAAATAGAAGCCATAAAGTTGGAATTCAATAACAATTGAAAGAAATAGCAAATTAGAAAAAGTCAGGTAGCTATCATATAAAATTAAAAATAACAAAAAAACAAAATAACAAGGGATTATCAATCAAAGTCGAAGAACTCTCTACCCCCAATACCACTAAGTTGCTATAACATTATGTGGCCTATGGGCCTATGGCTATACAAAGGAAGTCCAAAAGGAAGTTGCTACCGTAACCTCCGGGGCATAAAAATAAGATCATATATATATATATATATATATATATATATATATATATATATATATATATATATATATATATATATATATATCCTTTTGAATATTTTTCTTAACTAAAGGCAAAAGAGAGATTTATCTGTGTCAGAAAACGCGTAATGTTGATTTGATCTTCTCCATCATCTAAGTTAGGTGGGGGCAGGGGAATGCATATGGTGAAGCCGTAGTCAACCTGTACACAGCAATCTAAAATGTT
Source organism: Cucumis sativus (assembly GCF_000004075.3). Lineage (NCBI taxonomy): Eukaryota > Viridiplantae > Streptophyta > Magnoliopsida > Cucurbitales > Cucurbitaceae > Cucumis > Cucumis sativus. Next base: position 6,291,866 of record NC_026660.2, on the reverse strand, counting down.
AAAACCATGTTATACCCTTTCCTAAAATACAATTCCATACAACCTACTTTTTCAAATGTTGTTTTCCTTTTCTTGAAAAAGCAAATTATGTTGTTTCATCTCATTAAAATAAAATATCAAAGCAGATAAGAAAGAAAACATAGTCCCAATAACTAAAAAGTTGTCTAGAAAAATTATTCTAACACTTTGATAAAAAAAAAGGGGAAAAAATGAAATGAAGGAAAGAAAGGGTGAAAGAAGATCCCCACTAGACTATACCCATTTAATATTTTGATTTTGGGGCTGATGAGAAAGAACGAGGAAGTTTCATGAAATTGAATTTTCTAATGGAATCTTTTTTAATTTTTTTGTTCACATGTCAAAAAAGGAGAAGCTTTCTTTGGCTAAGCCTCCTTCGAAACTCCACCGTCCCACCCACTCCCCTAGAAAGTATTTTCTATTCTTTTCAAAATTTGAACTTCTCGATTACAAAAAAAAATCACTATTTATTTCCTCTCTCTAAGTAACTTTATTCCAAACGTTTTTTAAATGCCTCAACTTCATTCTAACTATTTAAAGAAAATTGCAAACACACCTAAACTTTTTTGCCACTATTTTTTCTCCCAAAGCTCCAATCCCAACCGTCCTCCGCATCATCTTCTTCCATAATACTTTGCACATTATTTCCGTATTATTCAACATTTTAATTTTTTGCCATAAAAAGCAGGTACTTAATTGACAATATCAAATTAAAACTTAATAAATAGAAAGGGAAAAAAATGTAAGATATAATGTTCTTATTTGGTCTCCTAATTTTAAATGCCTAAATTTATCTCTAGTACTTAATTACCATTCTCTAAGCAAATTTAATTAAACTGCATAATGGAAACTATTTTTCGATGGATTAGTCAATTCATGAACTAACATAAGAACATCTTTAGGATAAATTCGATATATTAGAAAACTACAAAATTACATGTCACAATTTTTTTTAAGAAAAATGAACCAAAGAGGACATTAGGCTATATAAAGCTTTAATAATGTCAGAATTTGAAAAAGAAAAAAGAAAAAAAACTGGAGAAATTGTTCTGAACTGAGGAACTAGATATAACAAAATTCCAGTCAAAGAGGACATATGCACTCATCTGCTGCATGAATATCGTTCTCATAGCACTATCAATTAAAATATCTCCATATATATATGTGTGTGTGTTTAAAGATTTTGTAATTAAGCACAAACCAATTCAATAATCTTTTTATTTCTATAATTTAATCTTGTTTTTAATAAAAAATAACGATTATTACAAATTGAAAGCATCCATCCATTCTTTGGATATACAAACGAAAATAAACTTTTTCGAAGTTAAATACAAAAAAGAATAAACAAATAAATAGAAATATGAATTTAATTTTCTGCAAGTATGAATAGTTACCTCTCCTTACGCTTCTCTAAGAATCTCTGAAGCGACTTCTTTCTTGCAATTGGAAGATCTGCCGAGAGAAAAGTACAAATTATCAGATATAGCAGATAAAATATGAAAAAAGTAAAAGTAAATATAAACGAATATAAATATCCCATTAAAATAAAATCAGTTCAGTGCAGGTCGGTGGGCGTTTAATCACCTCCATCAAGAGATGCAAGCAAGTGTTGCTGGTGGTCGGTGGATGGAATAGCAACCGTAGGATTGCCTTCCGCTTTTCCTTCCGCAACAAGTTTCAGAATGTTCTCAGCCTAAAACAAAATTTCCAAACCACGGAAGAATTAAAGCGATTGCGATTGACTCAATAATAAAATCAGTTTAGAAAAAAAACAAAACAAAAGAAAAACTGATGGAAAAAGTCGCGTACGAAACAAGAAAATAAATCCAGAGAGTTGAAACAAACCTTATCACGAGGAACGTCAAAAACGGCAACAGTTCCGTTGTAAAAGATAGTCATCTGAGATGTATGTTGAAGCGATTCAGAAGCAGTAGGCCTGAAAAACAAACAGAAACAGAAGCGAAAACGATGAATAATTCCGATGATAAATTTGAGACAGAATTACGAAGAAGATGATCCGTTAAGTATTAGTTTAATTAAATTAAATAATTCTGCAATTATATATGTGTATATATATATATTACCTGTAGAGAGGTGTATAGAGAGGCAAAGGCGAGAGGACGTTGTGGTTAGCAGCAGCTTCAGGAGTAGGAGGCAGAGAAATGGAGGCAGAGCCAATGACAGATTTGAGAAGCTGAGGATCGATCTTGGAAATGGCGTTGTGAATGCCTATAAAAAAAGAAAGAGATAATTAATAAGAAGATCGTGAAAAAGCATAAAAAGCGATAGAGATGAGAAGAAGGATAGAGAAGAAATGATATCAGAAAGAGCTGAGACCTCGAAAACTTCTCTTGCGATGAAGGAGAGAGTGAAACTGAGACTTGGAGGAAGCCTCCTTCTCGAGACCGAAGAAATCAAGCTCAACAGTTGCCCTAGCCATGGCGGGAATGAAGGAAAGTGAGGATGGAGGAGAAGAAGAAGAAGAAGGAGGAGAAGAAGAAGAGAAAGAGGAAGAGGGAATTGAATCAATTTTTTTGCTTTGGGGGAAAAAGAAATTTAAAGGGAGAGAGAGAGAATATTGGAGGATTAAATAAAGAAATAAAGAAAAAGAAAAGAAAAAGAAGGTGGAAAGTAAAAAATGGTAAATGAAAGGGCACGAGGTACATGGGAAGACCGGTTTAATGCGACACGTCTTCCACGAGGCCTTAACTTAACAAACAACAACATTTAACAAAAATACATAATAATATTCAATTCAAATAAATAAATAAATAAAAGAAACTCCCACCCGGGTCCCACCCCTTTCCTCCCGCCTCTCTTCCCTTTCTTTTCTCCCTTACCCTTTTCTTAAATACATTACACCTTAACATATATAAATAATTTTATTCTAATTTAATTAAAATGGAAGTTGCAAATATTAATTATTATAGAGATATATTAAACATGCTGAATATTTCAAATTATTCTGATATTTAATACCCCGGACTATTAGGAAAAGTAAAAAAGAAAAGCAAATAAGAAAACTCACGTGATTCAATTGATGGTCAAACAAATAGTTTTTTTATTATTATTATTACAAGAAGAAGATGTTAAAAAATGAAAATTTGAGAGGAGAGAGGGTTGGGATATGGCATGAGAGTAGGGGAGGTTGGTTGAGCTTTGAAAATGCAATTTGAGAATAAGTCAGTCTCGTGTTTACTTTCTTTTTCTTTCACCTGTACGGAACAACGGGAACCATTTTTCACCACCAACCTTTTTTTCCATTTTGAAAAGTCTTCCATTTTAATCACGTGCCTTAATTACTATTCAACCTTTTTTTTCTCTCCCTCTCCAAACTTAATCAAATATTTAATTTTCTCCTTTTTTTTTTTTTGTTTTTCTCAAAATATATAGAATAGGCTTTATATTCAAGTTTATGAATAAGTGAGCTATTAGATACTCATTTATTGTGAGACCATGTCTATTTTTGTTATCTTAAATAGACCATTCTAAAAAACAATTATATATGTTAACAATTTTAAATACTAACTAGGGTTTTTGGATGAAGATTAAATAATTGTATTAAAATAATAAATACTATTTTGTAGTTTCTAACTAATTAAAATTAATAATACGATTTCAAACCTCCATTTGTTAGGGCTATATAAAGATAGCCTCAAACACATATTATTATTGTTGTTACATAAATTAAAGTAATCTTTTCGTTTTAGATGTCGTCTTAATTTTTATATTAAAAGAATCTTATTTTCCGGTCAATTTTTCTTATTTTCAAAACCCAAAACTTCCCTTTCTTTCTTCCTAGTATTAATATACTTTTATTAACCATGCATAGATATGATGTCATGAGAATGTGTTGTATCGTATTGGGGTGAGAAATTGCACAACCTCTCTTTACAAATGGTTTATCTTGATCACAATATAACTTTCCATTTTCAAAATAGAACTAAAAAGACAGTTTTGTTTGTTTTATGCGACTGGATTTTATCATTCTAACCCAAACTTTTCTAAAAAACAATAGAAATGAGATGATTTGAACTATAGAACTATCAATCGTTAACATGTATTTGCATGTTAATTCTTGGTTCGGGCTTCTCTAAGACCAATTACACTTAACTATACAAACGAAATAGAAACAAGGATAAAAAATATTGATTAAAAAACTGGATATAGATTGTACTCATTACTTGATTTTAAGATCATATAAAATTGACACGAATTCTACGCTCCTAAAAAGGTATTCAGTTTTCACATCCACGAGATTGCTCTAGATAACTCCATATCCTAAATCTTAGATGTTCAAATTTGTACAATTGCTTCTAATATTGAGGGAAAGTTTGAGAATAAAATCATAAAGTTATCTCATTACAAATTAATAAAGTGATTTTCCTAATATAAGATAAGAAAGAAAAGAGACATAGTTTAGCGGTGGGATTGTGATTTTGAAAGTTGAATCAATTTGCGACGATTGTGCCAAAGAAATTGTTGACAAATGACAATTCCATTTGGATCCACAACTTTCCCGTTGGAGCCATGATTCACGACTATCGTTTCTCAATTCAGTTTTCCAATACTTTCCGAATTAAAGAGTTTTGATGTGTCGTCGTGTCGGCAGGGACACGAGGATCGGGTGAGTTCTATAATTGGAAGAATATTGGGCCGGGTTAATTCCGGGCCCATATTCATAATTTCTGGCCTTTTTTGCTCATCCTCTCAACTGACTTGGACGATCAAGAAACACGTGACTTAATTTGTTGTTGTTGTCTTCCAATCACATTCCTCCACGCATGCGCTTCCTCCTCCTAATCCAACCTGGTTTGTTTGGTTAGTTAGTTGCTCACACCACACGTCCAAATCGTGACGGTCCGATTACGTGATCTTCGCCAACCAATCACGTTTCTCCGCGTGGGTCCAACTCCCACCAAATGTGCCCCTCCTTATTACTTTACTTACTTCCGGGATACACCCATTTACTTCTTAATCATTTCATTTCATTCTAATGTTTTCATTTCACACTTTAGCTAAATAAGAAATTTGTGTTCAATATATTACGACTTAGTTTAGCATCAAAATAAAGTAAATTAATGTTTTGTAACTTTCGGTTTGAAAGATGAAATAAAGTAAGTTAACACTGTCTGATAAACAATGCTAAATTATTGTTGTGATCATTGGCCATGATCAATGTTTAGTGTTATCAAAATATATAATAACTAGTATAAAGATACTATTAGAATTTTTTTATAATTTGTAATTTTAAATAATTGTTTTAAAATGGTATGTGATAATAAGATGAGAGTAGGCGTTGAATTAATATGAAATTTATCATAAAACATGTGATAAGATAACCATGGAAGAGGAGCTTGGAGGTTGAAGTATCGAGAAACGAGAGATAAGTGAATTAAAAACTAAAAATTAAGGGAACGTTTGGGTGATGAGTAAGTTTTGGTAGTCTGGGTATTATAATACTTTGCGTTTAGAGTACATACTATTATAATTTTTGTTATTATAGTTTAGTGCAAATACATGTTTTTCTTAACTTGGTTTTATTAAATCTTGTTGATTAAGATGTTCATGTCATAAACTTAACTTCAATCTTGTTTTTTCACTACTCTAATTCTAGAGTTTTTATAATTCAGACTTCAAATATAGAGTGTGCTATTTTAACCCATTTCATTTCGGGCAAATATGAGGTCCAAACATTCCCTACCGTTTTGTCCACTAATAGTAAATTTGTTGACATAAATTGGATATGCTTACATTTTTTATTGCATTCGACGTAAATAAACATTGATATAAATTTAAATTCTCGTAATAAAATCAACTTCTATTAAGTAGAAAACACACAAAAAATAGAATGAATGACAAAAATAGAATCAAATGCGCTCAAGGCTTAGTGAAGTTATAAAGTTTGAATTAGTACAAAATGTTTTTTTTTTAAATATTTAGTGAATAACTCTAGCTAATTTTATTGATATATAGACATAGAAGGTACGTGTTTAAAGTAATTTAGAATAGCTGAATTAACATACCAAGTATATAAATAACTATGAGGTTTACTTCCAATTTAAATTAGATTGCAATATTTTTTATGGCAAAAGAAAGTATCAATGGGGAATGTAACGGGAAAATGTATATGGATCGAAAGACATGGACGCCCAGATAGAATTGGACATTAGAATCGGCCCGAATTGATATCATATCATCACATAATGACATGTGGGCTTGATAATGAGTATCGGCATCTGGATGTGGGACTTCGAAATTCATCTTTGTTTTTATAGAAACTAATTATTCAATGTTAATTTCTCATAATACCATAAAGTATCGAAATCAGTGGATGAATGTCCTTTTTTACATTATTTAGATATTCAAAATTAGTGATGGAATTAGCAAAAATTGAATCAGGAAAGCACAAATTCATAATGGAATGTGGTAAAATGACTTTCAAATTAAAACATATATATGATACCCTTTCTTTAAATCTAAATGGTGATGAAACAAAGACATGGTTTGTTTAGTACAACCTTGCAGGGTTTAGGATTTAATAGGACTAATTAGGCCTTACCAATTAAAACATTATATTTTATTTGTTTAGTTTCAAAACGTTGAAAATAAATTATATAATTGAATTGAAGTTTCAAAATATTCAACTAATTATCTAATATTTATTAATGCTAATGCTTAAAATTTAAATATTTAATATAAAAAAATGTATTATAAAATTTAATAATCAAAGGAATACAAAACTCAAATTTATAATTTTTAGGTAGGTCTCTCTCTAGCTCTTCCCCCTCCATCTCTAACACCATTTAAAAAATTAACCGTATGGTTAGCAATTAGCATAAATAAAGAAAAAGTTTTAGAAGTTGAAGGTTGTGTTTAATAAAAAAGGGAAGAGATGAATATAAAAGTAGTAGGGGGGGAGGGGGTAATTGAAATTTGAAAGTGAATAATGACAAAAAAAAAGAGAGAGCTTAGGGAGAGGAATAAAGAAAGTAATAAAATAAGAAAGGTAAAAACGCAGCGGCTTTGCGTTGTTGTTTTTATTTTGTTTGGAATTATTAAACTAACTTATAATCATTACAGAAACAAAAAAGAGAAAAAGAAAAAACTATAATTATTTATTTAAATTATAAAAGAAGAAGAAAAGTAAAAGAAATTAAGAGAGGAAGTACGTGCAGGGGCCCACAGGGAGAGACCCCCCCATGAAGTCCGGCTTTGCACGCGCAGTCAGGTTCCCTCCCTGGGTCCCACTCCCCGCGCACGTCCATGCAAATTCCACCCCCCCCCCTTGGGTCCCACTTTCCACGCACGTCCATCCTTTCCCTCTCTTTTCCTCCTCCTCTAACCAAAACTAACATTCTTCCAACCACTTTAATTCTAATTACTATAAGATTTACTCATAATTAATCAAATAAATACATACTTACATTTTTATGGTTGATAGACTGGAATAAATTTTGTTGTTTTAGTTAAATTCGGTTTTTATAATTACGACGGTCACTTTTTAGATTTACAATTATTATTTTACTCTATATATAATATAAACAGTGATATGAACAATTTGGTTGAAGAGAAACAACCCTATTTTTAAAGATAAAAACAAATCAACCATTCATCTTTGAGAACATATATGCTCTCTTTTGGATTTTTGGACTAGAATATCTACTCTTTTTTCAAGCTACAATGCCTCCACCCTTGCTATTAATATTATTGCCTTTTAATTTATTTGTCTTGAACTTATCTCTAACCCTCTTATAACATTTATTGGATTTTGTCTCTTGCTTCTCGTGTATCTTCTTGCTATATTAATCAAGCAAGGATGGTGTGGAAGCTAGAGCTTGTCCATCTGGTAAAAATGTTCGAATAGATCTAATGTATCATTTTCAAAAAATATATCAATAATTTTTAGATTTTTTTTTTTTGACATAGTTTAGTATTGGTTTATTGATATTGGAATTCATAAATATAGCGAATTTCAATATTTAACTATATCACAGAATTAGTAACGATCTACGTGGTTGTAAGGTAAGTAGTGAATTGTAGACTAAAAAAGATCGTAAAAGTAAACCATAAGATAAAAAGTTAAGTAAATAGATTCAATGTAACAGCTAAAAAATATAAATATATAGTTTTATAATAAATAGAGAGGTAGTTGAAAAAGTGATTAATGGTTTATTGATTGATTAGAATGATGATACTTAAAAAGGGAGAGTTTGGATGTGAAAAAGTGTTTTTGTGATTATATGATTTTAACACTCATGAGCCCAATGTCGGTTGTTTGTGATTCTCAATTTCCTTCTTTTTTTTCTCTTCATTTCTTCTATCAACCATTTCATTTATACTTCTTTTTCCATTTCATTTTTTTACTTATATGTATTAAATGATACAAACTCTACAATATCATCACTCACTACTTAATTAATTGTGTCTCTAGTTATTTGATTCTGTTCTTCTTACTATACTAATCGAAAATTGATAAGCAAATAAATAAAATAGAAACATACTTTTTTTAAACTTTGTAGGGATTTAAACCTCTTTACCTCGTAAATATTTGATTTGAGTTTGAACTATATTTGTTTTATTTAAAAGTATAAAATTTTATATATTAAAGTAATTTAGAGAATGAAACCTATAAATTAGTCTTTTATTTTTATTTTCATTAGGGTTTATATATATCTTGTTTGGGTTTTGTTGGGGGATAGGGATTGGTTAGTGTAGTGTTGTATGAAATTCTTGACTTGTTCCCGGCCAATAATTGAAAGAGAAGAAATCAAATAAAGTCCATAATACTTTTTCCTCTCTGCACATAAGATAAAAGTGAATATATATATATATATATATATATATATATATATATATATATATATATATATATATATATATATATATATATGTATGTATGTGTGTGTGTGTGTATATATCAATTATTTGAATAAGAAGAAAAATGTGTAATAGAAAATTGAATAGATTGGAGGCAGATATAAGGAGGCAGCCTAGGGAGAAGGGAAAAAACTAAAAAGAGTGGAAAATTAGAGAAAAAGGGAAAGAAATTTCAAAATTTTAGAGAGGATAATGGTGAGTGGGGAGACAAGGGAATATTTAGGGTTTGGTGACATGCAGAGATTATTTTTTTAAAAAAAAATTAAAAAATCCATTACCATTTCATTTATTTCTGCAATTCATTATTATAAACTTTCTTTTTTTTTTTTTTCTTTTTCAATTTTCCAAAAACCAAGTTGACAACCCTATGCTCAACTCCTACTTACCCTATGTTGCATATGTTAATTTAAACATATAGTAACTCCTGCTATAAGCAACACTTTTGTATTTCTTTACTTAATTATATAACTCTAAATTACTTCAATCATTCAAACATCTTTGCCATTTTTCTTCTAAACAAACATGATGGCAACAAGTTAATAAAAGAAAAAATGGTTAACCTTTGTCTCTTATCATCAACTTAGATGAAGAGGTGAAGTTCAACCATTAAACATATAGAACAAGTAAAAATAATTTATTTTAAGTAATAGGATGAACAATAGAAGGGAAGGGAAGCACATCAAAATATTGAAACTAAGTTAAGACAGTCCTAAAACCTTCCTTCGATTCATTGCTAAAAAGGAGTAAATGATAGCTTTGTGGAGGAAAAATAGATTTAAAAAAAGAAAAACTTTCTAACTTGAAACCATGATTAATTACATTTCATAATCTTTTATTTGAATAGAGATAATGTGTTGTATGAGCATTGGACTGTTAATGTGATGGATTTAAAATATGAACAAATGATTCTAAAAACAGTGGTTGGCTTATATTGGAAGGCAACAAAGCGATTTTTATGAGAAAGTCGGAACCCTTTTGCCTTTGTAATCATTTCTCCCACACCCCACTACACAGCAGATCAAAAACCCTATCAACTTGATATATATAAATATAAATGTATGTATATATGTTCATAACAAATATATATATAAAAATTGAAAGAGAAAGTAAAAAGCAAAAAGAAAACAAAAACTGAATCTTAGCTTTGGGTCTAAGACTTGTCTCGATCAGAAGATTGTGTGTTTTTTTGTTTTGTTGGTGGGCCTTTATGACCCAAATGCACTGTTCATCTCCCATTTTCATATCTTATTTTCCCACATTCTCATTTTTAAATCCTAATTTCAATAATTCCTACCTCTTCCAAATTACATTTCCATCCTTCCTCCCATAGGATCAAAATGGGTTGGTGTTGGTGTTGGTGGGTGGGTTTTTTTCTTTTCATTTATAAACCATGGATTGTATAGTTTTTTCCATAGGTTCAGCAAGTAATTAAGAGAAAACTTAATTTGTGAAATTTGAATTTATATAATAATCATGTCAAAACAAAAAGTAACTGAGACATATTTTGATTAATTGGATTAGTATATGTTAGTATATATCTAAAACGTTAAATAAGTTTGAATTAATAAATAATATTTCTTAACGTATCATCTTGTAGTGATGTTTTCTTTTGAGTTCACACATAATTCTTAGATCGTGTTTTAAAGCTAAATACTACGTTAAATGTCAAAATTAGAGAAGTGTTGTTAGTCATTGTAATATTTGGATGAATAGTAGACTTATATAATAAAGTTAACCGTTAAACTCGTGGATGACAGTCAACTTGAAACCAAACTGAAAAAATCACTCCAAAACTATTCAAATATTTTTTTTCAACAACAAAGACAAAAAGATCACCCAAACTCGTTCACCAATAACCAAAATTCAACACTAAAAGACATTCAAAATGAGACAAAAAGAAAAAAAAAAAAAAGAGAAAGAGAAAGGTTAAACACAGTAACTCAGGTAAGAAATTTAAGAAATTTGTCCTTTTTGAAATGTGGCACTAAGAGATAAAGAGGCCGTGGAAGATTACCTTCCTCTAAGCCAAGAGAAAGATGAATGCACAACCAATGGTATGATATTGTTTATTGATATAATATCACTTTTTTTATTGATGGTAGTATCATGATAAAAGAATAATGATTTATGGTTTGAAGGTGCAATGATGAACATGAAAGAAAATATAGAAGTAGAATGATTAGAGATTAATGTTATTTGAAAATATAAAGATTAAAAAAAAATGTGGGTAGAACGTTGGTTGACTAACATAATTAAGATTCAAACCTAATTCAATGTTTATTGTTTTTTTTTAAAAAGAATTGTAGTCTATTATGGATGAGCTAATAATGGTTTAAATTTGTTTCTTCTAAATATTCTCCCTCATTTACTAAAAAGAAAAATAATTAAATCTACAATTTAGACCAATTTTTTTTGTTGTAATTTCAATTTTTATTTTTACTCTAGAAGATGTATGATGTGTAGGTAAATGAAAGCATTTTTGTTAATGCCTTTTAATTCGTGAACGAAAAGAAAATAACATTGTAGGTGTTTGAATATATAACACTTTTATAATACCAACAATTTATCTAATAAACACTAAAATTGATGGATAAAGGTAAGTATTATACAAATATAAACCAATATAAGGGTGGATGAGTTTATGCATTTAATTGCTTCTTTGGGGACTTAAATCACACCTCCTTTGTAACTATGATATCTCATCTATTAATCTGAATTTGAATACTTTTCTCTAGCCTAGCTCTCTCGATTCTGTAGTATTTGAACTCTGTTGTATGTTGGATTTGTGATAAAAGAAGAAGAAGAAAGAAAAATGTGTAAAGGGAAAAGAGAGGTAGTGGAGGGTAAAAAGTGAAAGAAGAAAGGTGGAATAATGAAAGGAAAGAAAAAGGGAATAGGAGAGAGTAGGGATTTGACCAAAGAGGGGTTCAGACGAAGTTAAAAAGGCCTATAAGATGCTTGTGAAACCATAACACTACAAACCCAATGCCCAATGCTTTATCAATATATATATATATTCATCAAAACCCTAAAACCCTAATAATAAATAAATCTGAAAGAAAGAAAACAAACCCTAAAACCCTTTCTTGATCTGACAACCCTCTGTACCCCATATTCCCATGCCCTCATTGTGTATGTATTCCTCTAAATTAAATCAAAATATAAAAACTTCATATATATATATATATATTCAGTTCCACCACATGCATGCACTGACATGCACACTCATTATATCCACACACACACACATTTCTTCATTTCATGCATACACCCAACTCTCTCTCTCTCCCTCCCTCTCTCTCTCTCTCAATTCCACTTTATTTTTCTTTTTATTGTTGTTATTTTTAAAAAAAATTCATATATATCCAACAATTTTACCATAATTTTTTTAAAAAAATTAAGATCTTTCAAAACATATATAATCAAAATTAGACGACTAAACATGTAGACTAAAATCATAAAAACGTCAAAGTATAACTTAATCTTTATTACTTACATTTTTTTTTTAATTTTTGATAATCTAATTTTAGTCTTCATGCTTTTAACTAATCTTAATTAGTTTAGTTTTTTAAAATTAATTTCAATGTAGCTAAATTAAATAATGATAATAAATTTTCATACGAAAAATACAAACATGTGAATATATTTTTAAATTTAATAATAAAAATGTACATAGATAAAAGAAAGTTAAAAATAAGAAATATAAGAAAGAATAATATGATATTTAAAGTTGATTATTTAATTACTTGTAATATGAATGTCAAACGTAACACCACTGGATTTACGTTTTCCATTGATTTCCTTTTGAATTATTCCTTCATGATTGTAATTTCTAACCTTTTATCTATTTCTTAATCAAATCGATTTTTGGGATGGATATATGTGTATGGGTATGATCAGTATCATTAGTTTTCACATAATACAAAAAGAAACTAAACCCATTTACTTTCTTTTCTTTTTCCTTTTTTCTTTTTTCTTTATCAAGTAATTCTCTCTTTTTAAGAAAAAAAACAAAAAATTCATCTCTATTATTATTTTTGTCCCACTATTGAAACAACATGATGTCCAGTGCGGCTAAAAATGTCAACTACAACTATTGGAGAAAAATGATTCAAAAGGTATGTAACTCATTATTCTTTTATAGACGTTAAAGATTCGATCGTTCATTTTTAAATTTGATGTATTGAAAAAAAAACAATTGTCTATTTTACAATGCAACGTGTCCTTAAACACTATTTGTGAGCGTATTTGAGCCTCTTTCTAATTCTAAGCAATCACTGATGTAGTCGTTGTGGTTTCTAATCCTCACTATTAAAGAACTTGTAGTATATATAACCTCGAGTTTCTAATGCATTTGATTTCTTTTTTCTTATGCTTTTTTTTCTTACAATATGTTGGAAGGAAGATCGGACCTCTATCCATGAGATTACATTAAGTTTTATTATTAACTGTGACATCTTTCTAATGAACCATATTCCATTAGAACTTGACAATTAAACGTGTTTTTAGACGAAAGTAGGATTAAGTTTGAGATCATTTGAAAAGTACTCGTGTTGCATTTTTCTAATAATAATAATAATAATAATAATAAAGTTTGAACTATTGTTTATTCTGATTTTCTTATAGGATTGTATTCAAACGTTTTACTTTAGCCCTGGTGAAAAATGTGGTCATTCCCTTGGTTTTTATTTTTATTATCTTATGGTTTGGAAGGTGCTTGGGATTAACTTGGTTTCTAAAAGTTGGTCTTTATTTTATTTTATTTTATGTTGCTTTTTCTTTGAGTACTTTCTTACAAATCACCTACCTTTTAGAGAAAAAGAGTAAAGTTGCGTTGTTCCTTCCAAAATAATCTTATGAACTGCTGAATGATGGTTTTAATTATGCATGCATGATATTAATTATTAACTTTTACAAATTACAATATTTTATCACTTTCACAAAGTATATATTTTCCAAAATAATAATAATAATAATAACCCCCTCGTTGAATATGTCATTGAATATATAAAACAAAATGATGTTGATCAATTATTAAAGTTTTAAAAAAATATGTTTTGATAAATTTACTTTATAAAAGGGTAACTGGTAATTTTTAAATACTCCAAATTCTTTTTAAAAATTAAAACATTTGAAAAGATAAGTATTTTAGTTAATATAGTACACATTGTTTTTAAAAAATCATTTTAGCTTGAATTGATAAGAACCTATGAGGAAAATAAAACATCATCTCAATGATTTTTTTTAAAAAAAATTACAATTCCTCTTTCCAATTTTTAGAAGTGGATAGAAAATTAAAAGTTCTTATGGACTAAATAAAGGAAAAAACATCCACTCAAAAACATTATATGTTGAAGTTAGCTGAATATAAAGGAGGGTGTAATTGTGTATACAATGTGGGAAATATGTATGATGATGGAATTGATGATGGCATGATGATGATATTAAAGAACAAAATTATTTTTAAAAAGATTTTTTTTTCATTTTATTTTATTTTATTGGTGGGGTTGAGATTAAAAATTAGAAATGTATGATATAAAGTGGGGAAAAGAAGTTAAAGAGAGGGAAAGTTTAGTAGGGATTAGGCTAGATTTCTATAATGGGAACATTCCTATATTCAAATACCTTTTCTTTTTCTTCTTTAATTCTTCTTTTCTCTTACAATAATAATTTTGGTTTTCTTTTATATCTTTCTCAGTACGACAAGAACACACATATATTTATATAATATCAAATTGGGATACCCCATCTTCATTACATTACCAACATCGGATTCTGTCTGTCTTCATCAGATTCCATTTCATGCAAGTTCTTCATCTCACGTATTCAACACCACATTTATATACCTTCCAATATGTGATCATTTTATGTCACTAATGCTCCCCAAAGGATAAATGGTAACCCTATTTGGGGTTTATGCACTTCTTTGTCTGTTAAAAGTTCTGATTTTCTTTTTTCAACAAAACAATGGAGGATGAAGAAATCACTAGGCAAACAAGAATATCTCAATGGATCGGAGTTGACACATTCATACCCCCTTCGTTATATATACCTTGGACCCAAAAGCAAATGTTGATTCAAGAGGCAAGTGTTCTGTACAGGCAAAGAGCTATAGATGGGCTCATTAATACAACTTAAAATATATATATAAAAAGAACAATGGTAGAGAGGGGTTTTTTTTATTAAATTTATCTTCACCTAATAGCTTACGCTTTTAAGTAAATTGTTGATTTAAGACGATATCATAACAATATGGCTCTAGAATTATCTTGTGTTCAAGCAAACCCTTGTATTGTTGTTTTCTCTCCAATTAATATATTTGTTGGGTCTTCATATTTAGAGCTTATGAGTGAGTGTAGATACTAGATGCATGATATACAATTAAATTGGCATTCACCTACAAAGCTTAAACTTTTGAGTTAATCGATAGAATATGCATCATAGCTAATAAATTGGAAATATCTTCGATACTGCGGTGTTGCTGTAGATTGAACAAAACAAAATAAACTTTCAAGATATGGAGAAGCCCCAATCTAATACTTGGGATGAGATAATTAATTATAATTAACTTTGGTGACTCTCTGAATTAGAAGCTTTTGATTTTCATTTTGATTCATAGTGATTGAATCATTCTTCTAATTTTATTAATGATTCTTCTTAGCGTTTTGATTTGGGTTTTGGATCGTGGATTCTTTTAATTTAACTTATAGTGAAGGTAATATAAATATATATCATAATTTAAATGTGTTTAGTGATATGTTTTAATCATGTATATTCTCCTATCAATGTCAAATTTGAGAGCCATGGTAACCTATAATCATGGAAGAAACGAAATAATTGATGTTCCACATAACAAATATGGACTTTTTGACTTTGATTTAAATCCAAATTATGGCCATTCTGTACAATAGAAGTGGGAGTATAGTAGAATAGTGTTGTAAGTGCAAATACAAAAGGGGATTAGAATGAGATGGGTCAATTGACTCTGCCCCTTACTTTCCATTTTTATATAATAATGATAAATACTCCTTCTTTTTATTTATTTTTATTTATTTTTAGTAATTTCATATTAAAATAAATATATTTTGAGTATACCAAATTAAATTATACAAACATTCCTCATTTTAAATCAATCGGTACAATATCAACTACTTTACCAATTACCCATCATCGACTTTTTAGAATTCTAAAGTTGGCAACGTTCTTAGTGTATTGTATTTAATACTATATGAAAAGGTTACTAATTACCAAAGTAGCCAAAACTTTGTATTAAGAAGTTTTCCATTAAAAACAAAATTTGTATTAAAATTTTCAGATGAAAACCAACAGTGGAGTCCCAAATAACTATTTGGAACCCTTTTTTTTTCTTTGATATGTTGAAAAGGGATGTTTTGAAAATGGAAAATGTAAGAATAAAATAGTATAGAAAGCAAATGAAAGAAAGAAAGGAAGAGTGTGAGATGGAAAATTGGAGCATTGACCCCTCATGCAAAAAGTCTTCATATTCCCCAAATAATGATGTTCTTTCCATCTCACACACACTCTCTCTCTCTTTTCTCTCTCTTTAATTCTCTCTATGTTCTATCAATTTCTAGAGAGAAAGAGAGAAAGAGAGAGAATTTTCTTTAAAAAAAGTTTTTAATGTGTTGGAAAGAACATGGTCAGCTTTTTTCAGTATGATAAAACACAAAAACTAAACACAAAACCAAATTTCATTGTTTATGTGAATAAATATTAACTCAAACACACTCACCCACCTTCACTTCACCTTCAAACCACACAATCATTCTTCTACTCTTTCATTAGACCATATGTTACTTAATTGAAATTTTCATTTTTATAGTCTACTTAAATTATTTTAAAATTTTACTGTATATTTTTTATCTTAATTGATTTTAGTAAGCTCAAATTATTCTTAAAAATGCTCCTATTACGTTCAAACTTGCAACCATTTTCAATCAAAACCAATCTGAGATTTTATATATATATAAAAGGGAATAGAGTGGAGTGGCACATGGTTAATTTGGGTACGTACCCATGCCTATTTGTTTAAATAAGAATAATAAATAGTTAAAAACCAAAAGAGAAGAGAAAAAAGAAGAAAGAAAAAAGGCCACGCCAGCCTCCATGGCTGATGCTTCCCATCCCATATGTCCTTTTGTATGTTTCGATTCTCGGATCGAGGACGAAACACCATCATCATCATTCTCCCCTTTTCTTTCCTTTTTTAAATCTATTTCATTTTTATTATTCATCTTCTTCCTTCTCTACTTCTCTTCTTTCTTCTTCTTTACTACTTCTTTTCTTTCCTCTTTTTATATTATTATTCATAATATTCTCTCACTGGATTCCATTCCCTTCTCTTTCTCATTATGCCCTTCCACTTTTTCATACTCTCTATATTTTTAATTCCTTTCTCTCCAACTCCCTCTTCCCTAGAGAACACCTCTCTTTTCAATTCTCAATATATATAAACACTTACACTTGATGATCAATGACAGCTTCTGTAATCACTTTAGTTCAAATTTAAGCAGAAACTAAAACAATGGTTGAGGTTTAAATGATCTATTCAAGTATATATGTGTGTGTGTGTTTTAATTTGTTGTCATATACACATTGGCAAGTTTCTTATAAGAGTGTCTGTGTGGTTGATTCTAATTAGTTTGATGTATTATCGTGCAACTGTGTCAAATTATATGATTATATTATCTAAACCCACATACTCTGTTAATTTTGAGTGGGTGCTTTGAAATAATTCATATTATATTTGTAGGATTAGATTAGAGAGTTTATATGATGTTTTTCTCTAAATTTTGAGAATAACGATAGTAAATAATATAAAGAGGAAGCAACAAATAATATATTCAAAATATTTCAACAAATATATTGGAAACTAATTAAGTAGTTGATATATAACAGTAATGGATGAATATACCAATTATAGAAACTTTTGGAAAGTATAATGGGTTGTTAGGAGATGGAACCCTAAAAAGTTGAGGAAAGGGATGAAATAATTAATGAGTATGTGATTGGAAATTAATTATATGAGAGAGTTAAATTAAAGGGTGGGAGAGGAGAGGGTGTGTGGGATTGCTTTTTCCCCAATTCCCCAAACTCTAAAATTGTGGGAT
This sequence comes from Cucumis sativus, assembly GCF_000004075.3. Taxonomy (NCBI): domain Eukaryota; kingdom Viridiplantae; phylum Streptophyta; class Magnoliopsida; order Cucurbitales; family Cucurbitaceae; genus Cucumis; species Cucumis sativus. The sequence goes on along the minus strand of NC_026660.2, from coordinate 6,273,837 downwards.
AATGAAAAGGACCTTTTTTGTGATATTGTAAAACAAAGAGCCTTTTTGGTCATTTTGTCCTCGGACACATGCCCTTAAAAAGTTCTCCTCCCTTATTTCTTTACCATCCCCTCCCTACTTCTCCATTATTCTCTTTGCTTCACATTTCTCTCACATTTAATTTCCTTTCCATAAAGTCAAAATTTCCCCCTCTTCTTCTTGTATGTATCTATTTATTATTATGGTTGTCATGAGAACAAAAATGAAAAATATATATAGATATATAATATATTATTTTAATCTGAAATTTATAGGTGTGTTTGTTTGTTTCTATGTCTCAAGACGTCTCTCAAACCCACAAGCTTCCAAACAAAGAGAATTAATGGAAAGTGAGATTTGCAAGATTTATTCTCCTCTTCCTTGTCCTCTCATCTCATATATTTTTGTCCACCATCACACATCAAAACCAATTACCAAAACCCTTTTTTCTTTCTAGTCAATGCTCCTCTCTTCTCTCTTCATTCCCAATATTATTCTCTAATTCCTCTCATATTATATAATATATATATATATATATATATATAAAGTCCCTTCCCTCTCAGTATGGCTGCTATTTGCTTTGAGATCCACCTGATCACATGAACCACAAATGGTTCCTCCTACTTATGCTCCTCCTCCTTCTTCCTTTCCTTTTAATCTCTTCTCTCCAAGTTTTCCTCTCATGAGTCATTTTGAGGGTTTCCATAATAATAACAATAATTCTCATCATCATCAACATCATCTCTTTCCTCTTCAAGATCATGATTCAACAACCAACCAAAACTCTTCTACTTCTAAGGATCTAACTCTTCATGACTCCGCCGTCGTCGCCGATAAGAGTTGGCTTCGTCTTAGCATCGGTGCTACCACCCCTGACGTCGTCGTCCACAACCATCACCACCACCATCACCAACAACCACCAGGGTTTCGCTTTGGCTTGACAGAGGTTGATTTATTACCCTCCGACGGGGTTTCGAAATCGAATGAGTCGTCGTTGGGAGTCGTTGGAAATTTTTCTCCTACTCCGGCGTTGGTTTTGCCTCCACCGCCGCCACCGGAGCTTAATTGGACGTTTAGACCTATTTCATCTCATAACTCTTCTTCTTCTAATTGTTCTTCTTCTTTTATTCCTTTTGGTCCATACTTTTCAACTCCCTTTCAACTCCACCCTGGACTTGATTTAGTCGCTGCCACCGCCGCCGCCGCCGCCGGATCTAGCTCCGATGCTGTTAGGGTTATCGACCCTCCTCGCCGCCCTCATTCTGGGATTTGGTTTTCTCTTCAACCATTGGAATTAAACCAGTAAGAAAACTCAATCTAATTACACCCTCAAATATCTTCTTTACATATTTTGTCACAATCCGTATTTGATTTTCGTTACAATCTTGTACTACTAAAAGATCTTCCATTTTTCTCCGCCTTTTAGTTATTTTTTTTATAAAGTTAATTTGATGATATTTTTTTCTATTTTTGGTTTGATTTTTGCAATGCAGAGGAAAACAACCAGTGTTGCCTCACAGATCCAGCTACTTGAGAATCAAGTATTGATTCCTTTTTTCCTTTTACCTTACTTAGAATTGGATCTTTGTTAATTAACAAAATTAGCATGTGGGTTTTATTTGCAAATGCTTGTTTTTCAAAATTTGAGTATCATTTTACTTGAATTAAGTATAACTCATAATTAATTTTCATCTTTTTGTGAAGGGATGGAAAGATGACAGTTCGATTACTAATCAAGTACTTGATGAAAAAGCTCAGATTGGACAATGAATTAGAGGTATTTATAAAATTTAACTTACTTTGCTGAAATTTCTCAAAATAACGTTTTTGTTCATTTCTTATTCATAAATCAAACTTAAACAACATGAAAGAAACATCACAACCAAAATATACATTTATATAAGAGGGTTTTCTTTTACATTACATTACACTTTACAAAAACACAACAAAAAAACTTGAACTTTTTGTAGTATTAATTTTAGAAATATATGGGTGTGATTGAGAAGAAAAGCTTTTGTCTTGTCGATATCTAGGGAATTGGGTCCTTTTTTTTTTTTTTCTTTCTTTCTTTCTAAAATTTGGGGCACAAGCTTTCATGTCTGGTTCGTTATGGATTTTTTTTTTTGGGTGTTTCTCTTGTAACTTGAAAAAAAAATGGTATAAAGTAAACAAATTCAATTAAAAATGATGGGATTAAATAAAAACAAATACACTAACCAACAACCGCTCCCTTTCCCAAAACCTAGAAGAAAATGAGTATAGAAAAAATAACCTTAAGTTACAATTTAACTATAAACTTAATAAAACTTTGGAAGAAGGGTTGCTATTTTTTTCTATTTTAAGAATGAAAACTACTTTCTTTGTTATTTCATAGCTGTTCATCAACTGTATTTAGCGAACAACCAAAGCAAGAACCTTAAAACAATCGAAAAGACAAAAAAAAGAAGAAAAAGATACAGAAAGTAATAAGTTCTTGGCCAAAACTACTGTTTAACTCATGAAAAGAGTTGTAAAAAATACTCAAATGCCTAGACATAGATGTAGTTAAGTTTATATAGAGTTTAAAGATTGCAGTCTTATTCAATTCTAATAACTTTAGCTGTCTTTATACACATGAATTATTATATAGTTTAGTTATACGTAGCTAAAGTATGTGTATGTTGATTGATAAATGGAGGTTTTATTATATATAGTTTAGTATATGAATGATTTTAAATGGGCAATGAAAAAATTTGTTGCATTATATTGCTTCTTATTTACACTTGATGATGAAATACCCACTATTATATGTCTTCTTCCCTAATAATTGCATTGCCCTAAAAGTTTTCTTCCTACGCATTATAATTTTATTTTTTTAAGTTTTATATTTTTTTTCATTATTTGTGCCTAAAGTTACCTTAGTTTCGCACGAACGCAAGTATTTTTCTCTTTATACATATCACTTATCATATATTTCAAATTTATTTCTACATTCATTTGATCTTTACCAAAATAGCATGCAATTGAAGGGACCCTTTCTTTCTTTTGTTACTATTTCCTCCCCTTTTTATTTCATTTGCAATCCATGCATATTCTTAATTTAATTTCTTTTGGGTTTTAAAAGAGGAAAAAAAGGGTTATTAAATCATGTCTTGTGAAAAACTCCTCAATTCTTCTGTCCTTTTGCACGTTTAGTGATTTCTTGATTATTTGTGATCGTTGTCCCTTTTTTTTCTTATTGGTTCTAAAACTTAGTTTGGATTTTGAAAATGTGGGAGATAAGTTGATTATAAAACTCAAGAACTTCTTGTTTTAGTTGTTTAGTCATAAACTTAACTTAAGGAAGACAAATGATTGATCAAACTATATCTTAATTGTGGAGGATTGGTTTAATTATAAGGTGATTGACGTTTTTATTTTATTTTATTACTAGTGATGTTTTGAACTTTTGAAGGTGATATTTGTAATCCTAATTAAAGAGAGAATTATACATGTAATTTAGAAGAAACATGCATGCATGACCATGTGATGTAATACATACACGCACAAACACACATGTTTAGTTTATTCCCCATGATCATAATGATGCTTGAATTGAGGTTTGTTCTTAAATGGGTAATTTATAAAAGCATCAAACCAAAAATGAGACAAACTTGAGCTAATATAATGTATATTATGTGTTTTTTTTTAAAAAAAAGGACTAGTATTTTTTTTAATTAATTCAAAGATTATCCAATCATATCCAAAAGAAAACTAAATAAGTTTATGTTGTATGAGATTTTATATATTATATGCATTCATTCTTTCGACATGGCTACTATACCCTTGAGACAACAATATTTGAGGATAGAAAATAATGAAGGAAGGATCATTACATTTGTCTTTATTAACAAAATTAAATTTCTTAATTATTATGTGTATACATATGTTGATGTCAAGCCAGCTGTCCCTTAGTTTTATTAAAAATTATAACACATATGTATGATTAGTGAGGATTATGTATGTGACATACCCAGACATTCCATTTGATTAAACTACTCATAAACCTGTATGTAAACATTATTATTGTTTAATTAGCAGTCAACTCTAATTATTGATTTATTAATAATGCATACAGTTTTTGTTTTCTGTTGTTGGTCTTATTGCATGCTCTTCATGTCATGAACAGACAGCTATTGGATTGCCTTATTCTATTCATAGCGTGAAAGAGAGAGATAGAAGACTTAGGATGGTTGACTAATTAGGATTAAATCACTTTCTTAATTCTCAACCCACAATAATGTATATTTTCAAAAAAAAAAAAAAAAAAAAAAAAAAAAACTCTCAACCCACAATAGAAAAATGCAAAAGAAAAACTCAAGTCCCCTGCTGAAGGTATAGTATTTTTATAATTCTTCCTCATAAACTTCAGGTAAAATGTGTATACTAAAACAAATAAATCCTAATGAATAAGTTGAACTTCACCCATTTACATAACACACTCAAATCTAAACTTAAACCTCAATTATTGGTTAATACATTTTGGACATAACTTTGAGTTGACTTATATTAATCACATAGTAAAGTCTGATTATTTGTTTTTTTTTTTAATGATCATTGTGGTGATTCATTTTCATTGGTTTGTTTATGTTGTGTTTAATTAGGTAACAATAATGCAATTGATTAGTTAGTTGGGGTTTGTTGTTATTGGTGCGTAGAGCAGCCTAGGTTTTTTATTCTATGAACATTAATTAGACAATAGATTATCATATAGTTTATGTTTCTTATTATATATTGAAGTGAATAATGGATATATATGTTTATATTGGTATGTATTTTAGGTCAGAATAAATAATAATATAAGCTTTGGCTGAATCCATAGTATTTTTATAATTTTATATTTCTACGTGCCAACTACGTATTTTATATAAGGATTGGACAGCATATGCATGGAAAATGCTCATGGTTTTCTTTTTCTTTTTCTTTTGAAAAATACAAATGATCGAATTAAATTGTGAAAAAAGAAAGAAAGAAAAAAGGTGGTGGTGAAGTAGAAGGGAAGGGATGAGATGAGATGAAAGATCATCATCGTAGGGCCAGGAAAATCCCACGTGGTGTATAATCTTATTACCTACAACCTTCCATGGATTGACTATTCCTCATTTTCTTACGTCATGCTTTCGTCTTTCCCACCTCACCATCTTCTTCTTCTTCTTTCCATTTCCATTTGCTGATTTCTTTTCCTTCAAAAGTTTCAATCAAAACCTTTCTCTCTCTAGTGTGTTTTTCTCATCTAACCAATAACATTGGAGAGAGATAACAATAACAATAATAATAATAGGATGGAATGATTCATGGGTCGTTGAAAATAAACATGAGGAATAATATTGTATATTATATATATATATAAAAACTCATATCAACACAATAATTAAGGAGGAGAAAAGTTTAGGGTTGGATTTATTTATAAACTTTAAATTTGATGGAAAAAGAAAAGGAGAAAAAGAGGAATATATTTGAGGAATTAGGAATGTGAAAGAGACATGCATGAGCATGAGATGAAGATTTTGATGATACGAAGTGGGGAATGGGCGCAATATATATTGAGGTTGGTGGGTCCTTTTATTCATTAGGGTTTCGGTCACCCTCTCTCTTTTCTTTTTCCTTTTCTGCTGCCCCGGGCAGCGGCGATACCGTCTCGCAACTCATCAATTCAACCCTACCCATATTAGCTTCAACTTGTTTTTCAACTCAACCCTACCCATATTAGCTTCAACTTGTTTTTAAAAGCTATTTTATCTTTTACAACTTTTTATATTTATCGAGTAATTGTATTTTACGAATATAACTTTGATTTACTAACTCTAGACTTATAAAGTTGTTGTAAATAAAGTTTTACGTACAGTGAGTTCATCGTTTAATTCTTGATTTAGATTATTGACGGTATTTTTTTTTCTTTTTTTCAGATTGAGATGAGATGTAGAGGGGAAAAGCTTGAAGGTTGCTTGACAATGCAGCATATTAGGGATAAAATTTGGTGCTCTAAAGACTCAGCTCTTACCACTTTGCTTCCAAATTCCTCAACTATTGATCACATTATGGTTCTTCACTATGCCATTATTCCTCCAACCCCTAATTCTCCTAATTCTCCTTCTTAATTAATTCCTATAATATATAATCCCATTGTTATCATCATATTATATCATTATTATTTCTCTAATTAATCTAGATATATCTAATCTCTTTTTCACTCCTTCAGTTTCTTTTTATCCCAACATCCAAATATATATCCCTAAGCTAGGAATAGGATGGATTTTCTGACTTTAATTGATTTACATTATACTCTTTACCCCTCCACACACCATCCCTTTCTTAGTTTAGGAATTAAATTATGATCATATCACATCCCCACCTTTTCATCTTAATTGTAATTATCGTTTTCTCATCTATAATCCAACTTGTCTTTTCTCCAAACATTCTTCTTTGTTTATCACTAACTTAATTGTTATCTTTTTGTTATTTTTTTCATTTACTCTTGCACTTCGTTTCTTGAATAAGCGGAGTAGGAAGATTTGTACATTTGACGTAAAAAAAAAAAGAGTAAAGATTGAATGTCAACTATCGTTAAGTTAGCGCTATGCTTTTAAGTGTTAATAAATTCTATCAACTTACTCCAAATTTGCACGATTTTGGATTCAAACAAATAAACTCTATGATTTTAGTTGGTTCATAAACTTGTTTAAAAATAAACTAACCAACAAAATCTTGATTGTAATCAACTTTTTAAGTGTATATTTCTAACTATGATACAGTTATATATGCACGTAGTTGTTTTAATTTTGTTATAATACATTTAATAGGAGTTTGTTGTCACTTATAGACTTCAAAAGTTTCATTAATTTTGTATAACGTTATTGAATAGTTAACTTGCTTGTCTGTACAGTAAATATTGTAAAGGAAAATAGAAACTTAGGAAGAATTCATCATAAATTATGCTAGTAAGTTATGTATATGAATTTTGGTACGTATATATACGTATACGATTGAGTTAAGTTGTTGTTGGCTAATAAAATTCTTCTCAATTTTACTAGATTAACACCTTTTTTCTAGTTACCATTGTGACCTTGGATGAACATAAATTTTAAGAACTGTTGAACAATTAAAATAAAGAACAAACTTGTAAGTTCCAAATTGAAATATTATGATGGGCCAAATAAAAACTTAACGATCAACATATGCAGAAGCCAACAAATTTATTGGCTCTATTAAAATCATTGTTTTATTTTGAAAATAATATAAAGAAAGATAGTCTATAGGATAGTTTTAAACATTGAAGTGTTGGTAGAGTCATTTTGTAAAATGCACTATATTTGTATTTAAAAGAGTGAGGAGAATGGTGGGTGAATTGATAGAGAACGAACGGAAAATATTGGGCCAAGCCCAAATAAATTAGTTGGCCAAAGAAACCCAACCTTTGCTTGGGCTTGTTGTCTCTTTATTTGTGGGCTAAAACTATTGAAGAATAGCCCATTTTTATTATTTTTTTAAAATTATAAAATATTAGTAGCTACGAATAAAACATTTGAAGGTCCTATTATTTTACAACTATTCACCAATGTCAATATTTACAATTTTTTTTCTAAATTTATATGGATTTATCATTGATATACACTAAATCTAATAACGATTTAAATAGATTTACAATTTGTATAGATCATATGTGTGATTTATGTGTTTGATTAAGTTATTATTATATGATATATGCCCAAAAAGTGAGAAAGCAGTGTTAAGGAGTCGTTATGATACTACACATGTGTGAATCAAATAAATAATTTGTTATTTAAAATGGTAGGTAGTCAAAATTTTAGGTGCACCCCTTGATATAAAATTAATTATCATATAGTTCGAATAATTAAATACTTTGGACTGCAAGTACATTTATAAATGCCGACCTAGCCTTTGACGACTACATCATCAATTGCATTATTAGTCATCTTTGAAATCAAATGACATGTCATGTATCATAATGCTTTTTATTTTTTCTCCATCTTAGTTTGAACTATCTTTCTCATACATTTCTTTTACATCTTATTTCAACTTTTATTGTTTGTGTTGTGTGTTCAAATGTTTTGTATTAAATACTAATTTTATGTTATCAAATCTTACCCAGTATTGATTTTAGTGTTTACACGATTCAAATTTGTAATGATTTAATCTCTAAACTATTTAGCATGTATGATATTTATGCATGATATCTTACCATTACTTGTAATAATCTAGTCATTTGTGTAAAAAAACGGTACCAACATTTCATTCAATTTTGTAAAGAATTCGATTGATAAACTAAGGAATAAGTTTTGTCATAAATTATAAACACTAAATCGATACATGATAGGATCGACAGTAGAGTTTGATTAGTTTTTTCTTATGCGTAAGGTAATTAAAATATTATAAGTTTGAAACTACAAAGACGGAATTGTTACCGTTTTAAAAGCACGAGACTTCATTGTAACAAAATTAAAAGTAAGAAGACTAAGTCTTTACATAGCATAGTTGTTATGGTACAATGAGGAACCAGATAAACAAACAATCAAGACCTTGTGGAAGTGTAAGACCGTCATTTGTTGTTAAACATTAGATCAATTTCTAGTTAGGCCTTTAAAATAAGCAATCTATCGTATAAAGGTTTATAAAATCTTTTGCAATTCAACACAAACTACAATGGGAGGAAAGAATTATGGAAGACAATGGTAAATTGCTACAATAAATATTATTTGGGCTAACAGTTGGGTACAATGAACAGTAATAGAAAATTAAGAAACTAATTAGGTATGGTAGTTTATATATTATATAATCGAAGTTTATAAAATAGAAATGATTAAATAATAGGTGGTGTTAATTGTTGTTAAGAAAAGGTAATTGGAATTGGGCCAGGAGTAAGTAAAAAGAGTGTGATGTTGAGGCCCATAATGAAAGTGAGATTTTAGAAACAAATACAATGCCACCTGAGGGCTGACTGATGACGTCTTCCTTAAAGCCAAAAAAACAATATATATAAAAAAAAGTATATGTAGTGGCGGAGAGCAAATGCGATTATGAGCACGCCATTTAAGCTTTACCGGATCGCTGACGTGTATGGCTGGATTTCATTCACACCGCATTCTCTTAGATTCCGCCACTCTTTCCTTTCTTTCTTTTATTATTTATTAATTATTTCCCTCCTCCTCCTTTTTTTTTTTTCTTTTCTCCTTTTCCTCTTACTATTAGTCTCTTCTTCGTATCTTCTACTTCCCTCCTTCCCCTCAATAATCCTCAATCCCCCCTTTATATAATTTCACATACTCAATTCATTTTCTTTCTCATTCTACAGATCTCATTCCCTTTTCTTCTTTTTAATTCAATCAATTTCTGCTTTTATACAGATCCCACTTCCTTTTCTTCCCTCTAATTGGATCCGATTCTAAGAAGAAGAACGAACCAAAGAAAGAAACTTGCGATTTTCAATCAAGTTTAATTTAATTTTTTTTTTTTAATGTTTTCTGTGTAATTTTCGTTTGGAGATAGATCGGTTTGTTTTAAGATTTTTCGTCCTTGAACAACGTAAATACTATTTATGGTAGTTTTTGGATCTGATTTGAACAATTTGTCGAAATTCTCCGAGAAACCCTAAGGTGGTGGTGGGGGTTAATGGGGAAAGACGAGATTCTTAAAATTGAAGACGTTGAAGAAGGGGAAATCTCTGATACAGCTTCAGTTGAGGAGATCAGTGAAGAGGATTTTAATAAGCTTGATTCTTCTGCTTCTCCTAAGGTGGTTGTACCTTCTAAAGATTCCAATCGGGAGACTAGAGTTTGGACCATGAGTGATTTGTATAAGAATTATCCTGCCATGCGTCATGGTTATGCTTCTGGTTTGTATAATCTTGCTTGGGCACAGGCAGTTCAGAATAAGCCTTTGAATGATATTTTTGTTATGGAGGCTGACCTCGATGAGAAATCCAAGCATTCTTCTTCTACTCCTTTTGGGAATGCAAAGGATGATGGGAGTAATACTACCAAGGAAGAGGATAGAGTTGTGATTGATGATAGTGGGGATGAAATGAATTGTGATAATGCCAATGGGGAGAAAGAGGAAGGTGAATTGGAGGAGGGTGAAATTGATATGGATACGGAGTTTGTCGAAGAGGTTGCTGACTCTAAAGCAATGTTGTCCGATAGTCGTGATATGGATATTAATGGTCAGGAGTTTGATTTGGAGACCAAGGAATTGGACGAACTACTGAAATTTATTCAGAAAACATTGGATGGTGTTACTATCGACGCCGCCCAGAAGTAAGTGAACCGATCTAATTCAGTTTTGGATCGATGGGTTGCTGGAAAATTGACAGTCTGATTTCTTTCTTGTAGATCCTTTCAGGAAGTTTGCTCCCAAATACATAGTTCTATAGAGACGTTTGTGGAATTGCTCCAGGGAAAGGTAGTGCCCAGAAAGGATGCGCTTATTCAACGATTATATGCTGCTCTTCGTTTAATCAATTCCGTAAGGCACCCCAAGAATCTCGCGCCCTCTTTTGTTTAGTCAATAAGCTTCCCTTTGCTGGGAAATCTTATTTAACGTATATTATTAATTGATGATTATGACAATGAACACTGGAGATGTTACATTTTCATCTCAGGTGTTTTGCTCCATGAACCTCAGCGAAAAGGAGGAGCACAAGGAACATTTGTCAAGGTTTTTGCTCATCATAGCCCGTTATTTTCCATTCCATCTGGAGGTTTAGTCTGCTTGTTTAGTATCTAACGACTATTCGATGTTGGTTTTGTTCATAGGCTGCTTTCTTATGTAAAAAATTGCGATCCTCCTCTCTTTTCTCCCGAGCAGATAAAATCGGTACAGTATACCGTTCTCTTTTTCCTTATTGTGTAATGATGTTATTATGTTATGTAGGAGATTTTGATATGTTCTAGCTAAAGCCTGACTATTTTCTACAGGTAGAGGTCAAAATGCCATCTACAGATTCCCTCGACCATTTGCCCAGCATGAGAGGCAGTGCTAAAGAGGTTGAGATTCATATACCTAATGGGGTGAAAGATATGGATTTCTATTCTGCGTATACAAGTACTAGTTCACAATTAACTCCTTCAAATAAGTTGGCTTCGGATTCCATACCTTTTGGGGTTAAGGGAAAAAATAACTTAAATATCTTATCTGAGGGACTGCAATCTGGGGTATCTAGTATAAAGGGTAGAGGCCCCTTACTCCCACTGTTAGACCTTCACAAGGATCATGATGCAGACAGTCTTCCATCACCCACCAGAGAAGCTCCTACAATTTTTTCTGTCCAAAAATCAGGAAACGCCCCTACAAAGATGGCATTTCCTGTAGATGGATCTAGATCGCATCCTTATGAAACTGATGCCCTAAAAGCTGTTTCAACCTATCAACAGAAGTTTGGTCGAAGTTCCTTTTCAATGGCTGATAGACTTCCTAGTCCAACTCCTTCAGAAGAACACGATGGGGGTGGTGATATTGGTGGGGAGGTTTCTAGTTCTTCCATCATCCGAAGTTTAAAGTCTTCAAATGTTTCTAAACCAGGTCAAAAGTCAAATTCCGCTTCTAATGTATCCACAGGTCTTTTCCCTAACATGGATAGTTCCAGCACTAGAGTACTGATTAGTCCTCTAAATGTTGCTCCTCCAAGCTCTGTGTCTAATCCAACAGTAAAGCCTTTAGCGAAAAGCAGGGACCCTAGGCTACGAATTGTCAATTCTGATGCAAGTGGTATGGATCTTAATCCACGCACAATGGCCTCAGTGCAGAGTTCTTCTATTTTAGAATCTGCTGCAACCCTACACTTGAGAAAGCAAAAGATGGATGGGGAGCCTAATACAGATGGCCCTGAAGTGAAAAGGCTGAGGATTGGATCTCAGAATCTTGCAGTAGCTGCAAGTGATGTGAGAGCTGTATCTGGAAGTGGTGGCTGGTTAGAAGATACCATGCCAGCGGGACCCAGACTTTTTAATAGGAATCAGATGGAAATTGCTGAAGCAAATGCAACTGAAAAAAGCAATGTTACAAACAATTCTGGTTCTGGAAATGAGTGCACACCTACTGTAAATAATAGCAATGATGCTTCCTTGCCCTCACTGTTGAAAGATATTGTTGTCAACCCAACCATGCTCCTCAATTTACTTAAAATGAGCCAACAGCAGCAATTGGCTGCAGAATTGAAATTGAAGTCAAGTGAACCTGAAAAAAATGCAATTTGTCCTACAAGCTTAAATCCTTGTCAAGGATCTAGTCCACTAATAAATGCTCCTGTTGCGACATCTGGAATTTTGCAGCAATCAGCAGGAACACCAAGTGCATCACCGGTGGTTGCTGTGGTGAGTGATTGTTGATTATTTCAGAACACTTAAAGTTATGCACAATACTTTCCTTTGCTCGTCGTATGCATATCTTTCAATATGTGCTGCTTTGCCTCTTCCCATGTTCATTATAATGTTTATTTCTTATTGCTTGTCTCCTTGAAAAGATGTTGCCTCCCAATTAAGTTGGTAATTTCAAGTACACAAGTACTTGGTTTTCCTTGCTTTTAATTTGACTCAAGAGTTCAACAAATGACAAATTTGGGTACCTTTATTCTGACATGATCCATAAATTTTTATCGAACAAAGTTGCCCCCCCACACCCACACCCACACCCACACATTTCTGGCCTGTTTCTATGCTGTTGAAGCATGTGACTTTGTTTATCAATATCTGTGGTAACTTATTCTAGATTGATATTGTGTTTATTTTAAATCTTGCACATGTTTCATCATTTTCAGGGTCGACAGGATGATTTGGGAAAAGTTCGTATGAAACCTCGTGACCCTCGCCGTGTTCTCCATGGTAATTCTCTTCAGAAGGTTGGGAGCTTGGGAAATGATCAATTAAAAGGCGTTGTACCAACTGCTTCAAACACAGAAGGAAGTCGGGACATACCAAATGGCCATAAGCAAGAAGGCCAGGGAGATTCGAAATTAGCTTCGTCACAAACAATACTGCCTGACATTGGTAGACAGTTCACAAACAATCTGAAAAATATTGCTGATATTATGTCTGTTCCCTCACCACCAACTTCTTCACCGAATTCCTCATCAAAGCCTGTAGGGTCAAGCTCTATGGACAGTAAACCTGTGACAACTGCTTTCCAAGCAGTAGATATGGCTGCATCCTCTCGTTCACAGGGTGCATGGGGAGATCTCGAGCATCTATTTGATAGCTATGATGACAAGCAAAAGGCCGCTATCCAGAGAGAGAGGGCAAGACGAATAGAAGAGCAGAAAAAAATGTTTGCTGCACGCAAACTCTGTCTTGTCTTGGATTTAGATCACACACTTCTGAATTCTGCTAAGGTTATTTTTTTGATAATTAAAGCTGATTTCACTATCAACTTGGAAATTCAATTTCATGACTTGTATGATCTTGTTCTAGTTTGTGGAAGTAGATCCGGTGCATGATGAAATTTTGAGAAAGAAAGAGGAACAGGATCGTGAGAAGGCACAGAGACATCTTTTTCGATTTCCTCATATGGGAATGTGGACAAAACTACGGCCAGGGGTTTGGAACTTCTTGGAAAAGGTCGGTTGAAGGGTTTATATAATTTTATTTCCTCTTCAAGTTGTAACTGGATAATAGTGTTGACTGGATACTTTGGTGCTTGTGTTCTCTTCTGCATTTTAGGCCAGCGAACTCTATGAACTGCATCTGTACACAATGGGAAACAAGTTATATGCAACAGAGATGGCAAAAGTGCTTGATCCAAAAGGGGTTCTGTTTGCTGGGCGAGTTATTTCTCGAGGTGATGATGGAGACCCATTGGATGGTGATGATAGGGTACCCAAGAGTAAGGATCTGGAAGGTGTTTTGGGCATGGAGTCTGGTGTTGTTATAATAGATGATTCCATCAGGGTGTGGCCACACAACAAAATGAACTTGATTGTTGTAGAAAGGTAAGAATATGATCCATTCCTCTAAACTAGAAGATGTTTTTAGTGTTTGATCACCTTACAAATTTGGGATCTCATGAATTTGTTTGTTCTGGCTTTCTATGCAGGTATACTTACTTTCCATGTAGTAGGCGCCAGTTTGGGCTTTTGGGTCCTTCTCTTCTAGAGATTGATCATGATGAGAGACCAGAAGATGGTACTTTGGCATCTTCACTGGGGGTAAATCTTGTTTCTCCACTTGTTCAGCATAATACAATGAATTAGTTAATTTTCCTCATCTTGAATTTTGGTCCTTTAGGTTATCCAGAGAATCCACCAAAGTTTTTTCTCCAATCCTGAATTAGATCAAGTAGATGTTAGAACTATCTTGTCCGCTGAGCAACAAAAGATTTTGGCTGGTTGCCGTATAGTGTTTAGCAGGGTTTTTCCGGTTGGTGAAGCAAATCCTCATCTCCATCCCCTGTGGCAAACAGCTGAACAGTTTGGCGCCCAGTGCACCAACCAGATTGACGAACAGGTTACCCACGTTGTTGCAAATTCTCTTGGAACTGATAAGGTAGCGTGACACTCTTTAACTATGGATTGTGGTCTCTTACATTCGGGAATTCCTTATTCCAGTTACTTATCCAACTCCTAATCATATTTGGGGAGGAAATATTTGTTGAAAACTCTTAACTCACCTGTTAATTAGTTAAAAGTTTGCAGGTTGTTTGAGGATAAAGTATCATTGCACTTGGGGTGTATGAATACATCATATACTTTAATTTTAGTGTATTAATGGGACCTACGCACTGTGTTGATGTTCCTTGTTGCAATTGTTTTGGACAGGTGAATTGGGCTCTCTCCACTGGCAGATTCGTGGTTCATCCTGGGTGGTGAGATTCTTGTTCAAAGTTTCCCTTTCTCGTGCCTTTATGTTTTAGAGTTTTGAAGTTCATTGTTATAGTTTTTTGGGCTAACCTTTTTGAGCAATGCACAGGGTGGAAGCATCGGCTTTGCTTTACCGGAGGGCAACTGAGCAGGACTTTGCCATAAAACCATAACCCAATCGACGCACCCATCCACCAGAAACCTTAACACACACCTTTTGCCAAATTAAAACTGAAAGATTTAAATACAAGATTATATAACACGGAGAAGAAACTCAACACAACACGGTGGCTATAGACCCAGGTTTAGTTTTAGGAAAATCCTAAGACTATTAAGAGAGAGAGAGAGAGAGAGAGAGATGTTAACTCCCCATCTAACACGCCCTACAACAAGATGGTGTGGAAAGCAGCCCAAAGAGATTACACTGAAATTCTGTCCCGTATTTTTACCTGGGAGAGAGACTTTGATAGATTTGAAATAATCAACGGGTCAATGAAGGAAGGGACTAGGAGGAGGAGAGTAATAGTGCGAGTGAGAAAGAAAGGGAAAATGAATTTGGGAAAATTGTGAGTTCTCACATACGGCTCC
Organism: Cucumis sativus; assembly: GCF_000004075.3. Lineage (NCBI taxonomy): Eukaryota > Viridiplantae > Streptophyta > Magnoliopsida > Cucurbitales > Cucurbitaceae > Cucumis > Cucumis sativus. Next base: position 6,258,410 of record NC_026660.2, on the reverse strand, counting down.
AATTTTCACTGGCGGGGGCCTCTTTACATTTTTCTTTTGCTTTAGCTTTTCAATTTTTTTCTGGTCTGGAATGGCGTGAGAGAACAATTATAGGTTTTAATCTTTAAATGGTCCCGCTCAATTAAAATGAGATGGGAAGGAATTGCAAATGCAAGATTGGACTGATGATTTTGGGGTGGCAGATTTGTATGTGTTTTTAAGCTAACAAGTCAGGAAGGAGGAAATAAGGAGTTCGCTCAAAAGATTTGAGCAAGGACTGAGTAGCACAAGGACAAAAGCCTTCCTTCCGATCACTTGATAATTGATATCAACAATACTTGCAAATGGACCAATTTTCTTACTTCCCTTTTTCCCCTTAAAGTAATATATATTATAAAATCTGTCCAAAGATTTCAAGTTTGAATTATGAAAGTATAGTCGTGACCATTTTTTTTCAAGGAAAGAAACTATGAATTTGGTTAACCAAATTATAAATTTTTTAGAAAAGCTCAATTAAGGTGTGAAGCTCCTTGTTAATTATTTTTTAAAAGAGTAAAAACAAAGCATATGTTAATTTTACCAAATATCAAGAACTTCACCTACTCTTTACTATATTTATTATTATTTATCTCGAGAGAAACGGATTCGTATATTCAAAGAAATGACTGGAATTTTCACTGCTAAAATTACTTTATGCGTCATGGAATATCCAACTATAAGCTTTTTTTTTTCTTTCGAAATGTGAATTTTCAATATGTTTAAATATTTTCCCTATTCGATCTAGTGTAGCCTTGTCTTAGGATGAAAACCATAGTCACTCTTCCTACTCTTAAGATTAATTTTTAACATGTTGGTTCCAATAGTTAGGAAAATTGAGAAGAAACCGTGAATTTGGGCTTTATTTGGTTGAAATCTTGACAAGAACATAGCGTGGTTGTAAGATTGGTTATAATAGAACAGAGATGTTTGAGAGTATTTTTAAATTAGTTAGATCTAATGGTTTAAAACCAATTTTGGTGATATAAAAATGTGTTTGAAAGAATAAACATTACATCATCAATCTTGAATAATTTATATATATATGTTTTTTAGTGAATTTAAGTCAAAATTCAGGGTGATGGAGTGATTTTGAAACTAGATGGTTCTTGGTGAGACTAAGGTGTGAAAATTTAGTAACCTTCACTTGACAACATTAATCCCATCATACAAGCAATCTAGTTTGCTTCCCAGTTAGAAGGATTATAAAAAAGATACCTCAATTACTCTAAATTACTATTTGATTCATGAACTCATTCAAATTTGAGTATTTAAATATCGAAAATCTTCAAAAATAAAAAACAAAAAACCATGGAGAACTTGGTGTCCAAAACTTGACTCGATATAAAAATTGTAAGTTCAACTCTTCTTTCTTTCAATTCTTTTTTAATCCACAGTTTAATGAACATTAAATGGAAGGAGTTTATCAATTAATTATTGACCGACTTATAAGGTATTTTTTGGACTCTATTTATTAAATAGACATAGATCTATAATTTCAATGAGCCAACTTATATTTTAACCCATTTTTTAGAACATTTTTTTTCAACAATATATTGTAATATATATTTTACTAAATTAGCAAAAAAGACTCGAACAATTATAGTGATGTGACCTCTCGAAAATATAATTTGGCTATAAAAAACCCCACCTAAAAAAAAAAAAAAACTCAAATGTACTTCAATTTAAAAAAATGAATTTATACTTTGAAAAGAGGACTTCAACTACAATATTTTAATTGTTCTTCCCATGTCAACCAACTTTAGTACATATAACATACGTACTTGGCTTAGATTCTGCCTACGTATTAACTTCTTGTCTACATATGCAACCAAATAAGGTTGCTAACATCAATATGATATATATAATATGGATTGCGATATTTAACCATACGAGCTAAATGAAAACACAATAATGAGCCTTCCCATGGAAACAGTCCGATCCTCACTAATGAAAAGTGTATAAATGTGTACTTAATAATCTAAATATTTTTCTTGCAATTTCCATCCATTTTAGAGTCATTTTTATCAAAATTTAGATCTCTGTGTCTATTTCAACATATTATCCCAGTGGATGAACCTCCTTTGATTGTACATATAATATGTTGGATGGAATTATATAAAACACACTCAATAGTTTTGTACTTTAGGTGAAGAAGAATACTTCTAAATATTCAAAAGCTTGAGTAATACTCATCAAAATTACTTTTGCATGAGTACTCTATTTGAAAAATATAATTAAGTTTTGAAAAACTTCAATATACCTTTAGACTTTATAATAAAAAAAAAATCAAAGTTACATCATAATTCACACTAATACCTCATGTTGAAATATATTATTCGACTTTTAAAAATTGCACCAATCCTCTAGGTAAAAAAAATTTTAAAACTATTTTTGATGTTAGTATAACGATGAATTTACTTCAATTTATCTCGAGTTGGGGAATAACCAATATTAAACATTAATTTATGTTAGAATTTTGTATAGATACATTTGCCTTTCTTTCTTTGATTTGTCCAACGTTCATACTACTTTTATATGCAATAAAATATAAACAAAAAGTTACGAGTCGACAAGTTCAAAAAAGGTGTATATGTCTATAATAACACACGTTTCAATACTAACACAAAACCCTATTAAAGCATTCGCTTTTAATAACTTCATTATTTTCTTTGTTTCTTGTATCTTATTTGGAAATGTTAAACTAAATGAGTATATCAAACATGCTAGGTAGTCTTAAAAATTTGGTAAATTATCACATCAAATAATGATAAAAAGAGAGAGGATATTTTGAATTAGAACATGACTTAACCTAAATAAATTTAATTTATTTCAATTAGATTTTAATAAGTAAAATCAAAACAAACTTATGACAATACCAATTATAATTAACTATGATTAAAATTTTAATGTTAACAAGCTATCTATCCTTTTTACAATAAATAAATATATCTAACACTTATTATTTACTTAATTAGTTAATAAAATGCCTAAACTGATTAATTAATTCCACAACATAATTACCTTATTTATCTATTTGAACACAAAGTTACAAAGTGAGAGATTAAACATTTGAATAATAATGTTTACAAATTAATTTACTTTATTTGAATAAAGAAAATGAGTGAAAATCTGCGGCGGCCGTTGTTGTCTTCTCATTTTCCAAAGCGCAGGCAGGATCCAACCATCCACAAACCGTTCCGTTTCTCTTGCCATTATTCTTCTTCACTCCCCAATTACGTCACTCCCAAGAACTCTCAATTCTACTACTTCTTCTTCTTCTTCTTTACATTTCTCCGATCTCCTTTTCGGAGCTGCTTCTACTGTAGATGGATGTGAAACGAACCGAGAGTCCGATTTATGGTCGCCAATGGAGCAGCGAGTCAGGTACCACTGGTGGTGGTCCTGCATCGCCGGCGATGTCGCCGGCGCGCGGTCATCACTCTCGATCCTCCTCCGTCTCTGGAATTTCCAACATTAAGCGCACACAGAATTTTGCTGCAAAAGCTGCAGCTCAGCGGCTAGCGCAGGTCATGGCTTCTCAGACAGCCGACGACGACGACGACGATCAGGATGATTTGGGATTTCGTTATAGTGCTCCTCCTCCTATTTCCTTGTCTAGGAACGTTAATAATGGTAGTAGACTTGCTGCTCCTTCTGCGAAAACCACTAGATCTCCTTCTCCTGGGGTAAGTTAAATGCGATATGCTGGGGTTTGATTGAGCTTACTAGTTTGTTTTTCTACTTCTTTATTCTGCTTCGTGTTTGTACATTGCCTTCTGCTCTCTGTTTCCAGCTCATTTTTTTTTGTTAGAAGTGGATCTGATTGGTGTAAATGTTGGTTATGTCTGTTTTGAGAAACTTAGTTTGGAATTCCCCTTTTTAAAAATATAGATTTGTGTATCCTTCCGTTCAAGAAATTGAATGTCTTTTTGCGTTAAATTAGCAGGTCTTAGTAATAAATGCTCATCCGGTGTTTTACACTCCATTTGCTCTAGAATTGCAATTGTTAGTATTTTGGGAATGAGATCACAGCTTAGCTGATTTCTGACGATTAACCGAATTTTCCTTTTGCGTATTCTAATTAGTTAGCCCGAAACTTTTTAGAGGACACTTCATCAGTGCGTTCCACTTCCACGGGAAGATCATCAATATCTCACCATTCACTGCCAGTAGCTCCACCTAAAACAACACTGAGGACGGCAACTTCTATGCCACCTCTAGATCCGCCTACTCAAAGAGATAAAAGGTAAGGCATTTTGGACTACGAGTAGATTAGAAGATCGTATTTGTGGTTTTGACTGTATGAAGTAAAGGCAAGTTACTTATCTGGTTTTAATCCCCACCTATCTTTGGCAGATCTGATGTATATAGTCTTCTTGGTTTTATATTGGTTTTCTCTTAGTTTGACTAAAACTGAGTTCAAGCAAGTAAAATAATGAAGTGGTGATTTGGGATTTGGAACAAGTTTTATTCTTGCTAACTTCTGTTTTGGCTGTAAAATAGCTCACTGGCTCCAAAAGAAAAAAAAGAAGTAAAAAATAGATAAAAAGAACAGAAATGGACCTTCAAGATTTCTCTAGTTTCCTCAATATATTGTAAAAGAAATATTATTTCTTTCTGGTTGATGCTTGAAAATCTCCTTAATAGTTACCCGAGTTTTTTACTAGTTTGCTTATCCTTGTTCAAGTCAATGATTTGTTAATCTGAGAGATGATATGTGAAGAGTTGGATAGAGACTTAAAATCTTTTTGCCCTCTTACATTAATGGCTTCCACATCTCTGGACATGTAACGTAATTTTTCCTTATGCTGTTTATTCCTGGTATCTGCTGATGAGAGTTGGATAATTTTGTGTAGGATAACCATTAGAGTATAGAATAGAAGTATCATGCATCATTTTATGACTTGGTGTTTGGTAAATGGAATACTGCAGATTCTCATCAGATACAGTGCGTTTTAGTACTAAAGATTCAGGAAATCAGCGAGAAGCATCTGCCCTTCGCGATGAAGTACGTCCATCACATTATTGTTTTGTAACTGAATGATTTAATTGAATGACTGTCAGTATGTACGTCAAAATGCCTTTTTTCCAGTCTCCAAGTACTTAGTTTTCAATTCTCTTTGCTGTAGCTTGATATTCTACAAGAGGAGAATGAGAACATTCTTGAGAAGGTGCCATGGTTTTTCATTTTTTCTTTCTATTTCACTGGTTTTGAGCATTTTATTAAATATCTGTGTGCTTAAATGTGTATTTGATAATTTACAGCTCAGGCTTGAGGAAGAGAGATGTAAAGAAGCAGAAACAAGAGTTAGGGAACTAGAGAAGCAGGTAACTGGTATATCATTTCAATATAATTTTCATACTTTTGTTTGTCTTTTTCTTTGCCATGGAAAATCTTTTCTTAGCAGCAATTTGGATGAGTAGTGTACTTTAAATATTTTGTCATGTGGAGAGAATATAAGGAGTATATGATCTGAGGACAAATAAAAAGCTTAGAAGAAGAATGGTTGTGTTAGAAAATGAATAAAAGGAGTATTGGGTTAAAATGCCCCAAGCTCTGCTCGAGATGCCCTTCTCGATAGGATAAGTGATAAATGTGGCCATCTTGATTCTGTTTGAAAACACTGGCTGTAGAACCCACAAGAAAACATGTGCTGAGTTAGATTAGTGAATAAACTAGAATGAAAGGACTAAATGGGCAGATAGAAAAGAAAAAGAAAACGGAAAAGGAAATTGGACAATGTACTTCATTGATGTTCAACAAAGGGTGATTTTGAGAGGCGTGTGACCAATACAGCCTAAGCATAGGTTTTTGAAATATGGTTTTTGCATTTTGAATTATTTACTTTTGTTTTTACTGTTTGCTTTGATGATATGATTTTTGTCTGAAAATATAATTTCACTTTTGTACCTCAGTGACAAAATACATGCAACTGATATGTGTTCCTAAGTTATCAGGTTGCTGCTCTTGGAGAAGGTGTTTCTTTAGAAGCTAAACTTTTGAGCAGGTTAATGCAAATTTAAGTTAATTTCATTTGACTATTTTCCTTCCTGATCTGTATAAATGAGGTTTGTGCTATTAATAATGTAGGAAGGAAGCTGCATTACGTCAGAGAGAGGTATTTACAACATCAGATGTGTAAGATTTATGATCGTGAACATAGGGAAGCTTAGCTCTAACCATTGAAATATTTAATGCATTGAAGTTGCTAGGATGCCACATTTTTTTCTCAAAGCTACCTTGTTAGAATTATAAATATTAAATGGTTGATTTAGATATTGTTTGTGGAATGATGGAATTCATATCAATATATCATCATTGGTTCCTATGCGTGAAACAACAAATACAAAAGGATTATGTTTGATTACGCTTTCGATTTCACAGGCTGCACTTAAAGAAGCAAAACAATCAAAGGGCGGGGGGGACAAGGAAATAGAATCCCTCAAATCAGAAGTTAAGGTTATATTCCTTGCAGCCTTATGATGTCCAGAATATTAAACATGTTTATCTTTTACAGATTTAAAGTAATGCTATCTCTTATTTCTAACTTGAATTAGAAAGCAAAAGAAGAGACTACTAGTGTCGTTCAACACCTTCATGGAGTTGAACATGATGTGAAAGCCCTTCGATCTATGACGCAAAGAATGATTTTGACGCAGAAAGAGATGGTCCGTACCTGCTTTACTTAAACTAAAAGTAGCTTTGTCTGTTTGCATTTAGAGAGGAATAATTCATCCTTTCTTATTTCAGGAAGAAGTTGTTCTTAAAAGGTGTTGGCTTGCTCGCTACTGGGGCCTGGCTGCAAAATATGGTAAATCATATCACATGCCTCTTTCTTTTGTTACTTTGAATTCTACATAGTTTTCTCTTTCTCATATGCTGAAATTCTTAGCTGAATCTAGCGGAAATAAAACGTTGCTTGTCTTTTGCATTATATAAACCTGTCGGAAAATTTTAATCATTTGGCAAATTTTACTTAGAACTCTATCATGTATGAACTATTGCAGAACCTCAGCTTCCCAGTATGTATGAACCTTTTTACTCTAGTATTTTCATTTGGCCAATGACTTCTTGCAGTTATTTAATCCTGCTTGTTGCTTTGGCATATCTATTTTTGTGCTTTTCAGGCATTTGTATGGATATTGCTGTGACCAAGTATGAACACTGGTCGTCTTTAGCACCACTTCCATTTGAAATTGTTATTTCTGCGGGGCAAAAGGCTAAGGAGGAATTTTCTCAAAAAGGTTAGTTCCTTTTTGGTGCTTATACTATAGTTATTGATTTTCCTGCCACCTGCCATCTAAATCAATATCATATTAACACTTCCCGTAATGTTATTTACATGTACTAGGAGACCTGGATCCTGAGAGCAGGAGCAACCTTGTTCCTGATATAAGTGATCTCACAGGAGAAGGAAATATTGAAAGCATGCTATCTGTTGAAATGGGATTGAAAGAACTTGCTTCCTTGAAGGTTTCTTTCTGATACATTACTCTCTCTCTGTTTTTTTTGTGGGGGGGGGGGGGGGGGGGGGGATGGAGGAGGAAACGTTGGAAACTTTAATCACAAGTATAAGTCTGTTCTATTCTTTTTCTTTTCTTTTCTAAATTATGGTATTTGTGGGCATCTTGCTATTTCCAATTTCTATTTAAATTAAGTTTTAGCTTGCTTTGCAAAACAAAGGTGGAGGAGGCTATTGTGCTTGCTCTGGCCCAACTGAGGCGTCCAAATTCTGCGCGACAATCTCTCTCAGGTTAGTATGAACTTGATGTCTAAGTTACAGTTTCTTGAGTAGTTTTGTCTTTTTACTTGTTGATGTTGAGTTCTTTTTTCTCTCTTCTCACCATTGGTATGCTGAAACTGAAAGTAATCAATTCTTTTAAACAAAATTTTCCCTTTTGCTGTAACCATAATTTTAGATTTCTAGAGGTGTCTATAGATATAGGTTATTTGACGTGAAACATGGGTAGTGTTATTGTTTTAGTGAAAGTTTTTTTAGATCTTTGAATCAGTATAATAACATAGAAGAGTTCTTATAAAAAAAAAGAATAATAACTTAGAAGGGTTATGCTAGAGGAGATTCCTCTGGAGATGCATGTGTTAACAACGTTAGAGTACTGATTCTAGTACTTGGTAGTATCTTTTGCTGAATTCGTTCAAAATCATTTTAATGTTGCAGATTTGAAATCGCCAGTTGATCCCAAGTTCATGGAGGCATTTGGTACGTCGTTTTGTTGCCTGCCACTTTTCGATAGTTCTCAATTTTGAAAGTGATAGAGCTTGCTAAACTTTCTTATTGAATTGCGCTTAATGTTTTATATTGTATTGTTAAGTTTTGATGCATGAAACAGTAGTTGAGCATGTATTGAAGCTTTTGATAGATTCTTCATCTCTTTAATACATGGCCACTGTTCTATTTCAGAATTGAGCGCAGAGGAATCCGAAGATGTTCTTTTCAAAGAGGTCCTTTCATTTCTCCCTGATTTGTTCTCTTTTGTGTAATCTAATTTGCTGTTGCATGAGATAAAGTTCTCTTTCTTAGCACACTAAAATACTAAAACGCTCTTCATAGAGTATATGCACATACTTCCTGTCCGTTAACAAGATCAACTCGCTTTGGCCTTTGCTTGGTCATGGCACCTTTCTTGACATTCTCAGTTCTTTTTTGCAAGACTTATCTACTGGATGAAAGGAAAATACCTTTCGTCAGGCCACAAATATTTTGGCTTTCTTGTCACTCAGAACGATTTAACTGTTATGTTTTGTACTGATATTTAATGTAGTTGATGGTTGGAATGAGATTTTGAGGTGCCATTAGAATTTTCTATATTTGATATTAGGAAGGCAAGGGTAATTATTCACCATCTCATCTTTTGAAGAAACAAACTTTCATAGAAAAAAAAAAAACAAAAACAAAAACACTCTCACCCTTCACCCTTGCCGGCAAGGTCTCGTATTTTATCTGGCCAATGCTTTTACTATTTGACACTGCCAGGCTCTGATCATAGAAACCCAAAATCAATATTGTTGCTAGTCCTCTGGAATCCGAAACAGTAGGCTTGGTCTAGTCCCTCGAGAAATGTGGTTCCAATTTCCAAATAATCTTTGTTAAGCCCTATGCTAAAACCTCCGGATGTTAAACGAGTGGACCTCTATGAACTTATGCTACGTTTATGCTGTGCTACTAATAACTGAATAAAAAGTGTGATTGTGTGATCAAAATATTTTCCATATTTTTTTTCTTAAATTTCTCTACTGTATGCTTTATGTCATAAACAATCTGATTATACATGTGACAATATGAGATATTATTGGTTTCCAGGCATGGCTTACATATTTTTGGAGAAGAGCCAAAGCTCATGGTATTGAAGAGGATATTGCAAAAGAACGACTTCAGTTCTGGATTAGTCGCAGTGCTCACTCTCCTTCATCACACGATGCTGTTGATGGTAAGTTTTCAAAAGCTCGATGGCTTGACTTTTCTGGGATAGACTTATATCATATCTTGATCTCCTTTCATTTCCTTACTTCCCTTTTACTTTTTTTCCTCTGTGTGTGAACGCCAATTTTCAGTTGAACAAGGCCTCATAGAGCTCAGGAAGTTGGGAATTGAGCGTAGAATGTGGGAAGCATCACGCAAAGAGAGCGCTTGAACTCAAGACATAGTCTTAGGTAGTGTGGCACTCCAATTCCAACAGCACTGGCCAAAAGTTTGGTACTTCCATTTTCCTATAATGGCCATGGGTGGGGTTGAGGCTAGCTCTCCGGGAGGGATGTCCTTCAATCATGTTCTATATATGTTGATTCTATATATGTTGATGTACCTTCTTTCTCCTAATATATACGATCCACTTGGTGGTGTTTTTACAAGCTATCATAGGAACATAACTCAGCTTACACACACCATCGATTCACGAGTAATCATTGCTGGAATATTTCCTCCATTTGAAGTGGTAAAATCTGTTTGAATCTCGTACGACTACATCCCAACCCACCTCCTAGCAAACTCAAGGCAGTCTTTGTATGGTCTGAGGTTCTTGAAAGCTAGGATGGGAGCTTTTCATGGCAAGTATATAAGCTCATACGCAATGCCAAGTCTCTCACTATTAACCACAAGTCATTCTTTTCTACCTGACAACCACATGCCTAATCCTCTTCTGTTAGAAGTGCAGTTTCCGCATACTTACCTTCGATTCTTAACTCCAGTTTTGAGTATATCTGTTCTGTTTGAGGATGGTGTTGATCGCCTACTATGGACCGGTGTGTGAGCAATCCAACTGCAGCTGAGTTCCTTCTTCAAGTTCTTCTCACCCATTGCCTTTCTTACATGGAGTTGCTTCTCTCCATATCCCAAATACAGCAAGCAAATCAAACATTGTCACATTACTGGTTGTGTCCATTGGTTTCCGCTACAAGCTTCCCAAGCTCAAGGTTCTTGTGGATCGATCCAACCACTCAAGTTCTAAAAAGTTTTTCCAGATCACTGCATCGGTATTGTCTGTCTTAATACTCATAGAAAATCCAAAATCTTCCTGCCTTACAAATTTGGTTTTCAAAATCAACTATAGAAGGTCATTTGAAACATCGACAATAGAAGATGTACTCATTTTGAAAAACATTGTCAAACAAAAATCATACTCGACCCTCAAAACAACGAACACATTTTCACTTTAACTTTGTGTGCAACCATACATAAAACTTTAAAGTGGCTCATAGATGATTAAGCTAAAAAAAGATGTTTAATAGATTTTTGAAATACTAAAAACATACTCCTTATAAAATAGAATTAAATTTTATGACAATACATAAACTGTTTGCTATAATTCTTTTAAGAATTCCGTCCTTTTTTTCACATTTATTGAAACCAAACCCTTATAATTTGCGATCTATATCAACTGCACTACTTAATACTTATTAACGGTCCGTTCCTTCATGGGTTTTGGGCCGTAATCGTAAGGAGATTTGGAGTGAACCCATAAATCTTTGTTTCTTTCACAAAGTTCCGAAGCTTTTTTCAGCCTTAGCCATGGCTTCTCCGGTCTGATTTTCACATTCGCTTCAGCTGTATGCGTTTTGGCTGTTGTTATATATATTCGATCAGCAACAAGATGGAAAAGTTCTTCTCAGTGCAGCAAATCCACACTCACTGCGAATCTTCCCACTCAATCAAGCTTGTTTCAGGGCCTCCTTCCTGGTACTGACCATCCACATCTTCTCTCTCGTTTCTTCTTCATTTCATTGAATTCTTTCTAACTTTCCTCAAAATTTGCAGTGGAAAAACCTCCTTGCTTTTTCAGTTCGCTTTTAATTTGGGTCTGGAGGGCAATGTTACCTTCATCTGCAACCGCCGCAAATTAGAAAACAAACCTCCATATCTTTCTCAGGCATCTCTCACTTTTTCTGCTTCTGTCTCTTTCATTGGCGGTTATATTGAATAGCATAGAATACTGTACATTTTCTGAATCTTGGGGTTCTTTGGGACTAACATTCAGGGAGTTGATCCAACATCCGAGACCTTTCAGCGTATACAAATGAAGTCGGTGATCGTTTTATTCTTTGTACTAATTAGGTTGCCATATTTGATAATTGAGTACTTCTGCCTTTCCTTTAATTGCTTTACTTGAACCTGTATTCTCTAATTCTGAATTCCAAGGTATTTGGAGGACGACGATGGAATTAAGAAGTACTTCTCTGCGTTTCACTTACATAGTACACTTCCTGTGGCGGTTGTTATTGATGATTTTGGGGATTTTTTCGAGGAAAGGTCTTCAAATTTTCCATTACCTTTTTTTTACTTATCTTTTTATAGGTTTTTCTTTCTCCTTTTCACTTCATCATCTATTGAACAGGCGATGTCAAGAAAAGTATGCTAATCCTCGCGGAAGAGATTTAGCAATGGTTAGAACATTAGCTCTTTGTCAAAATGCCGTGAGTCTAGCAAAGTAGGTTTGCATATATCAGAACTTTCTGTGAATAAATTGATCTCTTAGATTACATCTACACCCTTTTCTTTGCTGCTTATAACTAAGAAGATTTTTCAGTCAATGTAGGCCTTGCCAGCTTGTGTTGTCCGATACACACCATGGAGAGTCCCCAAGGTTGATTTTCATATATAAGAGATGGGTTCCAACCATTTTCACCATAAGAGGTTAGTTTGAGTTGAGTGACTGCTCAACCTAAATTCAAAGCAGATTCCCTTGCTTTTTGTTATTTGTGTTTTACATGGTCAAACCAGAAAATACAGATCTGCAAGTGGAGCAAACTAATTCTGTGGCCTTCATGATGGTTAACTTGGCTGATATGCCATTTTGACCTTTTCTTATTGAATTAATTTTGGTTTATGTTGTAGGTGATGGGGCTGGTTGGTTCATCCTGAGAAGTATTAACAATTGTGGAATCGATTGTTGTTTGAGGACTAAAAGAGCAAAGTATTCGATTGCTCTTCAGTTTCTGAGTTTGGAGGAAATTTCTGAAGACAGTAGGGAACAGTGAATATCTTGGCAGCTTCAGCAATTCATTTGTAAGTATGTCTATTAATCTATTCTTTTTAAAACTTCTGTGATATTTTACTGTTGACATATTAGTATTTGTTGTTATAGAACAATCTTCTGATATCAGTTTCTCTATTGTCTAATCTTAGTTCTGTATAAGATAACTTTTTTGATGGGTGATTCATTGTTGTCTGTATATTATAAATCAATCAAGCTTTTGATATGTCAATCTTGAAACAGCTTGAAATTCTTTCTATTTTCTCACCAAGTGAACAAGCAGTTTGTTTGTGGAAAATTATTGCCTTCCAGACGATCACAAAAAAAGTTCTCTCTGTTGTTCTATTACCATAGCTTGTATTTCTCTTAGAAGAGATGGTCTTTATGTTCTTTCAGAATATCGAGTATTGATCAGCATTGAAGAGCTTTGTAGTTTTATTAATCATTTACAGGCATAAGAGAAAGTCAACAAAAGAGAAGAAAATTTAAAAAACAACTGAAAGTTGACCCTAGGCTCAACACTTGTTTATATGTACTAATTCCCAATAAGATTTTTTTCTAGTAAACTCCTTTTTGATACTCTGGATCACAGAATTCACCACCCAAATCATCACAAGCCTCCGCTGGAAAGACTCTGCAGCAATCATTAAAAAACAAGAATATGAATGCATGTAGAAGTATGAAATAGTGTTGTTTCATAGGAAACGAATTAATAGAGGATGAAAGGTCCTATGGTTTATTGCTTTGAGATCTTACGTCTTGGGACTGTCATATTGTAGATACTCTCTCTCAACTGGCTCTGTAACACTATTCCCTTTTTTGGCCTCTGGTTTTAGCTTTACTTCAGGATACATTTCCACATCACAAGCTTCACCTCCAACAGTGTCACAAGCCTCTGCTGGAAAAACACTGCAAAAATAGACACAAAAGAGTAAATGAAGGTTTTAAAATCAGACATATTGTGGGGTAACAACCAAATATAAAATGATTTGGCTTACGAGGACATGGAGCTGTAGTCAACAGTTGAAGGGTCTTGTCCTACTGCACTTGCCTTTGCTTTTAGGGTTCCTTTGCTTTGCCTTGGCATGGACCTCGTTGGGATTGAGAAGGCCATTGATTTGGCTGTTGGTGGGAGGAGGGAGCATGATGGAGATGCTATGGAAAGAGCTGCCTGGAACTGCATGATGAACAATGGTTCGGTTCGGTCTGCTGTGAAGTTGGTGCTTGGATGTATCTTTAGAGTAGAATTCAGATTTATAAGGTTAAACAGATAAAGTTGGCAAGATATCTCGTGACTGGATAAGGTTTTAAATCAATAATGTTGAGATGAAAGCAACTTTTTTTCTCCTTGAGAAACGAGTGGTTGTGTAGATTTGAATTGACATTATTATATCTCGTCTCTTTCTCCCTCATTTCTTGATATTTCTTATATCACAAACATTCTCGAAGAAAATCCATAGATATGCTTTGATTCCGTTAATCTTTGTTAATTTGCTTAAATATCTGAGAACTTGCCTCATTTGAACCATGCTCTTAAGTAGATCATTTACAATTACAATAATAATTCTCTCAAGAATATTTGATTAGTAGTGGTGTCAAGACTCTTTTATCTCTTTTAGGTAGGTTGTTGGCTAGTCAATTTAATTCCATATTAAAGCTGAAATCTACTATTAATATCAATCAAAATTCTAAGATCTTAATAATCCGCATCAATTTTAACTTCCATATCAATTGCAGAGAAGAAACAAAGAAAACTTTAACAAATCAAACTATATTTTATCATGACAAACATTAGAATTTCCATCATGAAGTATTACTGAAAGACTGTCCAAGTAAAAAAAAAAAGGTTCTATAATGATGAAGGCATTGTTAGGCTGGTGATAGGTGAGACACATTTTTTGGTCAGAGAATGGATGAGCTGCTCCTATTATGGAGCATGTTTGGTTGTGCTTGAGGTCCCACATAGAAGTATGGATTTTGAGTATAGGGACAAACTCAAATTAATGGCCACCCCCCTTAAAGACCTTCCCTTTGCGGTTTGGCCCCTCCCATTTTCTTCTTTCTTTCCATCAACTTTATCTGCAATCAATGGTGGCCGGAAAATAAGCTTACAACTGCTTTAAAAGCTCTGTAATTGGGTCAACATCACAAGTAATTCATCGCTACAAGGCCTGTCTTCAGCCAATTCTGATGTGCACACACCAGCAATTCTCAATGCCAACACCATCTCTTCTTCTTCTTCTTCCATTCCTTCTCCTATAATGGTTTTATCAAGAGCTTCTCGTGGCTCCACTGATTGCTCAACCCACCTCCCTAAACTTCCCCCACTGCCACTGCTATCTCCTCTATCTGACGACACCTGTTCGGTCTCTATCGGATCTCTACCGGTTAACAGAACTCTTAATATAACCCCAAAGCTGTAAATGTCACTCTTGTCAGTATACCTGTTTCAATATGAACATCACCAAACCATTAAACATGTTTCCCTGTTTTGGATTAAGCGTGTAACTACAAGTTTCTTAGATAGAAAGCAAAGGAGTATGATCATTAATGCAGAGAGAGAATATTTGGACTATGAAGCCAATAACTTATCAACAATGTAAGCTTTAAATCCACTTCTCAGACATCAAAAATCGGTTAGAAATGCTTTCATTTTCAAAGACAGCGACTAGGGAGCATTACTTAAACAACTTTATGGGGATTTACCTGGAGTTGTTAAGACACTCGGGAGCAGTGTACAAAGAAGGTGATGTATGAAAATCAGGGATGAGATTCGTTAACCCAAAATCAACCAATCTTGGTTCGAACTCTGCATCTAGGAGAATGTTTGAAGGCTTCAAATTGCAGTGAAGAATTCGAGGGTTGCATTCAAAATGGAGAAACTGAAGCCCTCTAGCAATCCCAACAGCAATTCGAAGCCGAACTTCCCATTTGAGTTCTAGTTGATTCTCTCTCACTTTCCTCATTGCATCCTCAAGAGACCCAGCAGGCAAAAAGTCATAAACCAAGCAACAGCTTCCCATTTCACCAACGTAAGCCCTTAAACTCATCACATTCCGATGTTTCAGAGCACCCAGCACCGCCATCTGCTGCTGTATCCGCCGCCGTGCCTCCGTCCTTCCACATTGAATGGGTTCGAGCTTCTTCACCGCCACGGTGAACCCATTTGCAAGAATCGCCTTGTAGCATTTCCCATTTGGGTTGGAACTCGAACCCAAGAAATGGGTTTGGTTCAAAAGAGCTGTTGGAAGAGAATCGGCGTCGATTTTGGGGGAAAAGATTAAGGGTCCTTGGAGAAGTGGGGTTCTGTTTAGGAAACGGAGAAGGGCGCGAATGAAGAAAACAGCGAGAAAAGAGGCGGTGAGTCCGGTGAGGACACCTAAGGCGACGCTGAGAAGAATCCTTTGAAAGCCATTGTTGAAACGGGAGGCTCTGGAAAATGGAGGGAAATGAGTTTGAACTCCGGAGGTGGCAGCTGAAAAGAGGGGAAAGGAAAATAGGAAGAGGTAGAGAAGAGTGTGAATGTTGAATGTGAAGAAGGCCATTAAGAGGAAATGGCCATTGAAGGTGAAATTTGTTGCAGAGAGGAAGAGGAAGAGGAAGAGGAAGAGGAAGAGGAAGAGGCAGGTTATTCGAATGAAGTGGGAGTGTTATAGAGAGAAGAGAAGGACAGTCCTCATTTTTGTAATCTAAAAGGACAAATTCACGGAGTCCTCAAAAAAAGAAATTTAAACAAATATATTATTTTTGGGCTAAACTCATATTTTGGCATTTTGCATTTATTTTTCAAATTTAAGTTTAAGCTATACTAAGAAAAATGTAGGAAAACATAGCGTAAAATTCAAAAACATAACATTGAAAACGAAAAAAATACAACTCTTATACTTAAAATTGATTCAAATCATAACATGAAAACAGAAGGAAAATTGACTTAATTTTTAATAAAATAGGAAAAAAAAGAAGTCAGCAAGTCTAAGAATAATAACAATAAAAAAAAACATTTCTCTCTTAAGAAAAGAAACAAAATTGGTTAAAATTATTCCTATAAACTTAATTTTTAAAAGTAAAAAGTTAAAACACAAATGGTTATAAATCTATATACTTTTTCTATTTTGAATTTTCAAAACTTTTAAATTCTGAAAACATGTATTATAGAAATGATGTTTTATGAACTAATTTTTCAAAAGTTAAAAGATAAAAATGAAATGATTTATCATATGGAATCTATATTATTTCTACCAATTGAATACTTTGTTTTATTTTATTTGTGGGCTTTGTGAGAATTGTCTTCACAAACACTACTAAATTGCTTTTTATTCAAACTTTATAGTTGCAATGAATTTTATGGATTTCACAAAGTTTTGTTACATATGTTTTAACCTAAAGTTTACCATACTTTATTACTTTTTTTAAAAATAATAATAATAATAATTGAACTTGTTTCTGCTTTACAATTCAAAATCATTTTTGACTTATTTCTCCAACTAATTTTATATTTTCAAACCTACTCATAGCTTTTGCTTTACACTTAATGTTCAAAATAAAAGGTTTCTTCTTTTTATTTTATTTACTTTCATTAAAATTAAAGGTTAGAACATTGGAGTCTTTAGGGTTTAGAATAGTTTTCTTTTTTAACATAACTTTTACTAAATGTTATGCTTTTTACTGTTCAAGTTTTGGTATAAATTTCAAAATGTTAGAGTTTAGCTTTCATATTTTTACTTCTAACATTTACAATAATATTCACATTCGTCTTTGATTTTAACCTCCAATTAGTTGATCTAAAATTAATTTTAATAGTGATATGGAAAATTGGTGGGAATTAAGTAATTATAGTTGTTTAATTTTTTAAAATTAATTATTTAATAGATACTAAAACTTACAACCAAAATTAAGTATTTAATACAACATTAAAATTATAAGTGTAAATCTTGAAACGTAAGAAGAAAGAAATTAAGTATTTAATATAACATTAAGATTATAAGCGTAAATCTTGAAATCTAAGAAGAAAGAAATGAAACTTAAAACTCAAAAACAATAAAAATTTAGAAAAAAAATTAAAATAACATATAATCCATATTTCATTTTTCAAAATAAATAATCATCATCTATATAACTCAATTAATTAAGATCGTATTTAAACATGTCATACATGTCTCAAATCGAGCATATCTTTTGATTACGATGATGACCATATTTATTTAAAGGTTGAAACACGGGAATATACACAACATATGTTTATAGTTGAATTAAAGTATAACGTGTCGGAATTAGATTGGATTTATTACATAGTCAATATCACTTAAATTAGATAAATTAATTTGGTAATCAAACAAATAAATTTCAATGGAAAGATTTATTGCCCCAACCCCATAGCTCAAAATTAATTAAGCATATTTTTTATGTATCACCTCATGAAGATTATTGGAGACAAATTCTCATTAGAACCTAAGAATATTTAGAAACGTGAACGTAAGGTTAAGATGGGTTGATTATAATTTTAAAACATATATCAATTTGGGTAATGTTTAATTTAATTCAATACTTAATTAGGGTAATTAGATATTAATTGGAATAAGATTATATTATTAATTTTTGTCTTTGTTTTGTGAACATAATATTGGATGAAATTAAAGTGTAATTAGTTGCTTTCTTTGTTTTATCTTCTGTTTGTCTCCACCTGTCTTCTATTCTAACATTGGTTCTTCATTTAATCTATTCTTATGGCATATAGTGAGTTTCATTTTATAATGTCTAAGATTAAAAAAATTAATTACTATGTGAATTACATTTTCTATATTAAACTTTTGGAGCGGAGAAAGTGTCGATTTTATATTTTATATATCTCCAAAGTTTAGACATTGTCAATGGATAATTATATCAATTTAAGTCATAAACTTTTACACGTGTATGACTTTAGATCTTTTATCACATTTTGTTTAGAAAAGAACTTATGTATAAGTTAATTTCTTACGACTTTTAGACAAAATTTCCTTTGAAAATCATGATATGGATGCATTTTCTTTAATTGGGTAGTTTGTATAGTTGGTATTTGAGAAGTCTAAACGTGTTTTCGAATTAATTCATGGATGATTTTCAAGGTGACTACCGAAAATTGTCTAAACAAATTGGGTTAAGAAAATTTAGAAGCTTAATTGATTCAAATTATAAGTTTCGTACGAGAGTTGGTCCAACAAATCTAGAAGAGGGTGTAAATTGGTATACTTACAAAAGTTTTATGGTTCAAATGAATAAAATTAAAAGTGTAAATTGATGTTTGACCTAAACTTTATATATTTACTCCAAAAGCGTTGTTCGTTGATTAAATTATATATTAATGTATTTGTAATTCAGAGGATTCAACGTCAATATCAAGATTTAATGAACATCTCTAATATCTTGTACTCGTTTTAGGAAAGATATATCTAAATAAATTGAAATCGTAGTCAAATGAAAAAGATTCTTAGAACAGTAAAAGTTTACTACCTATACTAACCCGTGATTCTTTCGCTTTTGTTTCGAAGAAGCCATTCATATCAAATTTTGTTCCACCGTGTAAAAATAAAAAATCAAAAGAACAAACTATATTTTTCCAAATTCATAAAACAATATAATGTTTTTTTTTTATATAAAAAAAAAGGACTTTGATATTTTTATATAGTTAAAGACTTCTACCCAATAATTACTAAATTATATTCGATTATGACTCACATCACTTCCATTATATTATATTTGTGACTAATCTTATGGTCAAAACAATAATGCTAACATTGGTTAAATTAGATATTTACTCCATCAATTTTGATACCTTCTAAACTACAAAAGTTTTGTTTTCTTTTTAGATTCATATTTAATAAAATAAAATCCAAAGTTAAAATTTTTTTTAAGCACAAAATTGAGAACTCAGAAACCTAATAAACCCTTCTGACAAAATTATAATACAACCCAAAAGTAAATTTAGTTAACTAAGAATTATGTGTAGTATACTCAATAAAGAACAGTTGAACTTAGAAGTTGAATTACCAATATCAACATAACTCAAGAATTAAAAAACATTTATTCTTTGTCTATAAAATTGAAAGTTCAAATCCCCCACTCAAACTTAATTTAATGTATTGAAATGACATCTGGAGAAAGAGAAAGATTGAATTGTAGAATAAAATGGAAGAAACGAAATGAGATTGGGAAAAACCAAAAATGGAAAAGGTGTATTCAGCAAATGCATCTTATGAAAATAAATAATAAGATTTACAAATATTGCAATCCGTATGAAAGTAGAAATAAGCAGAGCAGAAAATGTGGTAAAAATATAACTCTTCAGTTTACTATATCCTTCTTATCATCTGTGTATGGGGGAAACCTATAATTTCTAAACTCTCCACTAATTGGTCATTATGGCAGTCTTAAACTAGAAAATGGCAGATAGAGAAGAGAAAAACCTTCAAATTAATCAATCAATCAATCCTCATCCATCAATTTCTTCTGCTACCATCTATCCTTAATCTGTCTATTTCATTGCTCCATGAGAGAAAAATGTTGTTGCTTATGTACATCTACTCATCTCCATTTCACTGCTTTTCTCTACAGCTTATCCGCGATTCGTCCTAGAGCGTCTGCGAGCTTGTTAAGAACTGCAACTAAGCCATCCGCATGATGCTTTCGCTGCTCTCGGTCTAGTTGGAAGTTCATGTTTTGAGCTTCAAGTTGGGCAGTCAGTAGTTTCCCGTTCTTTTCAAGGATCCCAATCAATTCATCCTGTAGGATGGTTTCTTCGTCCCCGTCTAATGCAACTCGCTTTCGTTTCCTTCCCTCTTGTGACGACGTCGATCCTATCTCGGGATTCGCTGCTGCTTCTTTTTCGTTTGTTGTTCCTGTTGACATTGGGTTCAGATTAAGCTACATGCCTCCTCAAATCATCATGAATAGTCTTAACTCTTTGACAATAGTATAGGGATTTAGAGAACCAAAACAACAGTCATCCCTCTTCATAATGTTGAACTTTAACATAACAACACCTCTAACAAACAAAGCTAATTCTATTAGGTAGAATCTGATATTTTATAATCGAATCAAAATAGCCAAAACGTGGTATATGGTTTGGAGTTCAGAAGACTTTAATCCAAAATTTTGAGCCACGATAATGGTAGCAAACAGACACTATAGCTGTGTGAATAAGGAAATCAACTGAAACTCCATTATCATTACGTAAGATGATCAAAAGATACATTGAAAACTAAGAGGCTGGCAACGGAAAGAAGAGGGTAAACATTAATATCCACGAGCTTACAAACACTTCCCAAAAAACAGTACTTGGAGGGATTCTGACTGGAAATTTGAAGCGCATAAGACAGAACATATAAAATCAGCAATCTAAGAAGACTATTTTAACGACTTGATCATTCATCAAAAGACGGAAAAAAGAACTGATATTTTCAGTTGATGAACATGGGCGTGCATCAAGAACAGAGATTCTTCATTCATTCTATGAATTCAAGATTGAACCATCAAACAGCCACAGTTATTATGAAGAAGCATTGTTTTGAGCTTACCTTGGTCAGGACAATCGTGACCAGGAGGTCGGTACAGCTTCTCTGTGAATCAAAGGGAAAGAAAATGAAATGAGAAAAAAAAAAAAAGAACTTGAAATCTTCTTCGAGTAATGGGACGAAGGTAGAGAAAGAGGCAGCTAAAAGAACATTCGAAGCCGACAAATAATATAAAATGTTTTTTTTTTCGAAGGGGTTGAGAAGAAAAGAATAATTGCCACAAAAAAGCTGCAAGAATCTCAAAACAATCAGAAACCTGATCTTTTGGAAACCACGCACGGTTGTAGAATGAGAAATAAACAAATCAATACAAATTTGAATTGACCCATCTTCACCAATTACCTGATAAAGGCGTCGGAGCAGGAATTCCCCCATCAGCCGTCGGTGGTGGAACATCCTTCCCGGCGACTTCCTTCAAGGGGCTTCGACAAGTTTCATCCTGCTCGAAATCGGAGAACAAACCATCATCAGCCGCGGCAGTTTTAGAACTGTCGAAGACGTGTTCTGGCTCAGCGTCGGGTTTTCCATCGTCAGAATTAAGAGCAGGAGGTGGGACAGGAATAGGAAGAGGAGTAAGGGCAAGCGCAAGAGCAGGGGAAGGCGAAGGAGCAGAACCGGAATCCAAAATATCATAAACCTCTCTATCGAAAAACCCTGGCAATTTCCTCTCACGTCTCAAATCATTTCTCATAACCCAAAAGGATTCAGTATCTTCCCTAATTTGGGATTCCCACTCCTTGATCTTCTTGAAATCA
Source organism: Cucumis sativus (assembly GCF_000004075.3). Classification (NCBI taxonomy): domain Eukaryota; kingdom Viridiplantae; phylum Streptophyta; class Magnoliopsida; order Cucurbitales; family Cucurbitaceae; genus Cucumis; species Cucumis sativus. Next base: position 6,236,602 of record NC_026660.2, on the reverse strand, counting down.
CCAGCCAAATTACTCCATCTCTTCCGACACTGAACCGGACCTCGATTAACTCCATGTCTCTTACAATAAGAAGAAACCGAAGCCCACTTCGGTTCTACCTGACCGGAACCAAAAGCGAGACTAGCAGCTCGTCCGCCGCGAACCCTTGTCTCTGCAACTTTCTTCCCTTGTATGAGGACGAGAATCTCCTGGCGGGTCCAGCGCGGAAGCCTTGGGGTTTTGCTGCCGTCGTCTCCGCCGTCAGTTGACATCGGCCGGACGTCAACGCCATTAGTGACGCCGTCAACAGGAGTTGGGCCAAGGCTAAGCTGCTGCAAAGCCATTTTTAAAAAGAACAATTTTTTAAAAATTATAAAAATAAAAATAAAAATAAATTAAAGAAGAAGAAGAGCACGTGACTTAATGGAGGAATGGCTTAAGGGAAGGCGTAAACGGGGTTATAAGACTTCCGTTACGCCGTTTAGTTTCAGTTTGTCAGATCATCTCTCCCCCGTAGAGAGAAATAAAATAGAGGCGGAGAGAGAGAGAGAGAGAGAGAGAGAGAGAGAGAGAAGAAAGAGAGAAAAGAGAGAAAAGAGAGAATTAGGAATTAGGAATTAGGAATTAGGAAGGGAAGGTTTTGTTGAGATTTGCCTTTAATGACCTTTCTTATTTTTAAAATTGGTTTGGTTTTATTTTAAATTATAGAAAATTAAAATTAAATGCCTAATGCTTGTAGATTGCACCTATTGACCCTTAACTGCTTCTTAAGGTTTTCCTAATTACAATTAATTAACATTTTTAATAGGGTCATGGAATGGGGAATCTCTCTTAATTATGAATTTCTTTTTTTATTAAATAAAAAAAAAAGAAGAAGAAGAAATCCAATCTTCTTCAAAGGGGCACCTTTCTATATTACTTTCCTAAGGGTGAGGTCATTTTCTATGGGTTTATATGTGATTTTCCTTTTTCACCCATTTTGGTCCAACTATTAGGAAAGTAATAATTAATTAATTAAAGGAACCAAAAAACAAAGGGTTTAGTTTAGAAATGAATATTAATTAATGTAGAAGTTAAAAATTGTCAAATAATAATAATAATAATAATAATAATAATTTGAACCCCAAAAAAAGTGGATGAGCACAAGCAAAGCATGAGAAGAGAGGGTGTGGGGTTGGGCTACAACAACAAGTTGAGAAGGGCATCCTAATTCCTAACCCTAATCCCACTAAGTCAAATTTCTTCACCTCTACTTTTTTGCTAATCAACTTCCCTTACACATTAAATCACTTGTCCTAATCTTCTCTTAGTGCCTAATGTTTGCTTATGTTAATGGATGCTAGGGCCCCCACCCTCCAATAAAGTCACTTTTTTTTTTCTTTTCTTTTTTTTTCCTCTTTTAAAAAATATATATATTAATTAATATCTTTTCTTGTTTTTGGGTCTTTTTTTTCCTTTCAAATTTCAATTTCAAAATAATAATGGATGAGGCCACCACTCTCCCTTCCCTACAAGCAACCTAATACCATCCCTAAACAACTCTCTCTCTCTCCCTCCCTCCCTATCTAACAAGTCCACCGTATTAAACACCCAATTATTATAACTTAAACTCACCATTATTCTGTCATTATTGATTAATTTTAACTCATACGTAATTTTCTATTCTCTTTAAATCGAATCGTAAAAAATACAAGAGTGCAAGCGCGCACATATATAAAAGAGGAGGGTTTTTATTTTCTTAATTATTATAATTAGAGAAGTGTAATGGAGAGAATTGTGGTGATTAGTGGAGAGGTTAGTAAGAAGTCGCATTCTATAAGTGATATTGTGGGGACCTTTGGAAGATGCTATATAGACTAAGTATATATGGGCCTTTGGTTTACATTTCAAATCCCTTTACCCCTTCTTCTATCATACTCTATTTCTTTTCTTCTTCTTCTTCTTCTTCCTTTTAACCTATCTTTAATTCTCTATTTGTTTAATGTATAATGTTTCCAACTTCTTTTGAAACCAATTTTGCAAAAAGGTTTTGAATTAGGATAGCTTTCTTAAACTTAGTCTCCTACACCTTGTGTGTTTTGACAAAATTTGTTGATATTAACTTATGATCAAATTACGTGATATGATATTTACAAAGTTGACACCAATGTAAAGATGGGATATTAGGTCACCCAATAGAGAAAGTTTTTTTTCTTTCTTTTGCCATTTTCTTCAAAGATCCAAGAAAAAAGTGAACAAAACATGAAAGTTTATGGGTATTAATGTTTATAAAAATAACATTCAATTGTTATCAAATTAGATCTAAGTAATAGAATGGATATTTAACATTTAACTTGAATATAATTCAACTAGTTTGAGTATTTTAAACTTTCAATTTTTTTTTTTTTTTGAATCTCTCAAAAAACAAAGAAATAAATCTTTCTAAATAACTATTTTGATTTTGGTCATTAATGGTTTTGAATTGTAATTAAAAGAAACATTTTACCATTTAATTTTTTTATTAGGAATTCATAATGACATGCAAAATTTCTTTGAAATGGAAAATTTAATGGCAAAAGAGAAATTTAATTTAATTTCCTTTTTAATTTGTACAAAACATTAATTAAATACAATAATGAAATTGAAATACAAAAGAAAAGCAAAAAAAAAAAAAAAAAATGAGATTTTAGGGCAAAAATTAAAGTGGGAGCCACAAACATCTATTTAGATATAGTGGAATAATATTGTTGTAATTATAACATTGATTACTAGAGGCAATTAATATGTTAGTGATGTCTCCCATTCGCAAAGGGATTTTGGGACAAACTTTACTCCTAAAATCTTACAATCTTACAATCTTATAATATAATATATATAACAAAATCTCCCATTTATTGTGTGTTTATATTAAAATTTGTTTGTTTATTTTTTAAACTATAAAATTAACTATTTAAATATCATACGATTTGTTAAAATGTGCATGTATATAATATATATATTCACTCCTCTACGGATGATTTTTTTTTAAGTGAGGAGTAAGATAATATCTCCTAAATAATATGATGTCATGTGATTTATTTTGGATTTAAAAATAAATTTGACTACGCTACTTTGCTTTCTTTTGTCTATGAATTGTAAAGGAGGTACTCGAAATCTTATCCCACTTCTTTTGCCCCCAAATTGACTATTTTTTCTTCCAAATTCTTAGATTCAAATGTGCATTATGATCATATGAGTTGCACAATTAATAACCCGGCATATAAAGTTAAGCAATATTTAGGTGCATTTATATCGATTAGTTTATTATATATATATAAAGAAATCACGTTTAAAGTTTCATTAGATAGACAGTATGCAAATTGTGAGGGATAAAAGGTGATGAAAAATAGAGAACTTTAATAAAGAGAAAAGAAAAGAAGTCATTTGATACAATAGCGTTTTTCAACGTTTTTTACATTCTATTCTTAATGTAAGAAACTTCAATCTAGATGACAAAGACTTTCTTTGAAAAAGCTACCTACAATCGAATTATTATGTGTAATTTTTCTAGTTTGTTCTCTTATATTGTTATTTTTTATATATATAGTTATTAAAAATGGATAATTTGATTAAAAAAAAAAACGATGTATTTAGATTGCTAACACATAATGTCAACTAGTTATATTCATTTAAACGTTTTGAATATCGATCAAATGACAATATATGGGTAGGACCTCTCCTTTGTTTTTAAGTCCTTACCAACTCTAATTTAAAAATTGACTTAGGTGTAGAATTTAATTTATGATTTATAAGTGCAAGTTGAAAAGTTGAAATCCTATGAATACAAAATGAAAAGGAAAGAGAAAACTATAGAATAGGTTTAAGATATTTGAAATTACAAGGTCATTGTTGGTAACCCTTTGTATAAGAATACACAACCGAAGATATCTAATTTAATTTCTTTGGTTATATATTTACATATACATATCGATCAAATTTTACAATTTAGAAACTTGTTTAACACATTTTTTTTTAAAGATGTTATTACACTAATTTTTTAAATTACTAAAATGATAATTGAATGATTTCTTTTTTCTGTAAGGAACTATAAAGGGTAAGGTATGTAGAATGAACATATTTGGGAAAATAAGCTAAGTTATTTAGGTTCTCTCTCTATCAAACCTTATTTCCAACGTCTCTTTCCAAAACTTTGACTCTTCTTTTCGTTTCTTTTTTTCAATTATATTGAAAATAAATACACGTGTACTTTTATTTTAAAAAACACATATTTAGTTTCTATTTTTTTTTATAATATAAAAAACTTTGGATATATATTTTAAACATGGTCTATACCTACCATGATGTTATATATGCATTAACATTCAATTTAAAAGAAAAAGAAAACTTATGAGTTTTGTCATTTATTTCAATAATATTCTTATGGTTAAAATAGTATACTTATAACATTTCATGAACGTTACAAAACCCTTTGGAGTCAAATATTTTTAGAGTGTATCAAACATAATTAATAATCTAAGACTTTGATCTAATTTTTTTTTTAAGAGTTATCATCACATCACATCCACCTTATTAAAATAAATAAGAGTTCAACCCTAAGTCCAATCTTTCATGAGTTACAAGATAATTATTATCTCATGGAGATTATATAATGATTTTCTCTCCTTCTACAAATTATCCTTGAGAAGTCAAAAGAGTTGCTACTACTTTTAAAATTAAGCCTAGAAAATCGAGATTTTTTGGATTGTACAAAGAATAAATCTCGAAATATGGTGTAGGAGAGCTCCTAATACAATTATAACTTGCTATTCACCGCTTCAAGATCAAATAGTCGAGATAGTACATATTTATAAAAAATTGTGACAATGTTGAGAATTTAGCGTCTAACCTTCTTGATCATGTATGCACATCATCAATGCTATTTTGTGGTAGCATTGCATTGTGACATTGTACCTCATATCTCAAATGGTATGGAGTTTAATTCGTAGCTTTGTTTTCTTATTTCATTTGTAGTGATTAATGTTGTGATGCTCTTTATACAATCTTGTAAGTAATCTATAGAGTTATTTTCATTTGGTTTTATTTACAATAATTAGCTTGAAATCACAATTTTCTTTTTCAAAACTACGTAGGAGAAACTATAGTATAATTTTGTTAGATAAATAGAAAAAACTAGGAGAGAGAAATTTGACGATACAAAAAATATATATTATTTATTTGGATTAAATTTCAATTGAGCCAAAAAAATAAGCTTAATTTAGCTCAAATGTTAAATAAGACAATCCAAATCGATATGGTTGAACTAAGGGAGTTGAATCCATGGACCAGTCAAACTCAAGCTCATAAAGTCTCTTCGAGAACTCTATAAATAAAGAGCTTAGAGATAATTCAAATACAATAACTCATGAAAGAAAATCTATAGAATCATTGCATCAAATCAACACAAGTTGAACTCTATTTTTGGAATTCTAATACGAGGAAGGTTGATTAATAAAACTAAAGAGAGATAATATTTTTTTGCTCTTACCATTATTTTATTATTATTTTAACAAATATGGATTTTAATTTCGAACAAATCATTAAACTTGAATAACATAATGATGACACAAAACTATATGTATATTCATTTTTTTAAGCAAAAAAATTGCATCCACCTAACACTTCAGACCTTTACTACATCCTTGAATTTAAAATTTAACTTCTCTTAATTCTCAATAATTAAACAATAAAAATCAAACTAGCTTCATTTTTTTAATAGAAATATATATGAATGTTACTTCTTTGGGATAAAATTCCAAATCAAACCCAAATGAATGTTAATAGTTTAACAATTAAATATCGAACCCATTTGTTTTTTTAGTTCCAAAAGGTTCATTAGTTTATACACAAATTTGAATATACTCAAATGTATTAAGGGAAAACTTAGAATCTAAAATAAAATAAAAAATATATTACTATAAAAAATGTATATACGTTTAACTCGTAATGCATTAGACTCTTTTCAACGTTTTTTTTATTCTTATTGTGTTTAACTTATTCAAACTCAAGCAATTACAATGATGAATTGTATTTGTATACATTTGTGAAATAGTAATAACAAAAAGAAAGGTTTGATTTTAATTTGTTTAGAAAATGCGTCGTTGGTCAAGTTGAAGTTTGATAAAGTGTTTTGAAAATTTCTTTTTGATTAGGAAGGTTAATTAATAAAATGGATTAGTGATGAATGAATTAATATTATTACTTTACACAGTATAGTTTGTGTGTCGTGTAGTGCTTTGGCATTTTCTTTGATTTGGAGGATTGGGATTAGGGTTTGAAATTATGCCCTAATGTAATTTCCCCTTTTCTCATATTTTCCCTTAAACACTCCCAATACCTAATTCTCCATACTCTTTTACCTTTATCTATTTTTTGCAATAACCCAACTAATCTTAATTCTCCTTCCTCTAAATAATACTTAATGAGCCAAATTAAATTAAATCAACCCACTACACTAATAAATTAAAAAGAGATTAATGTAAAATTAATTGAAAATTAATGTATTTGGAAATAGTAAAAGAGCACTCTCACCATACACGTTACACGTCATGTGTTGGAATTTAGTGGTAAAAATAGTGAGAGAGAGAGAGGGGAAGGCCAAGAAGGGCATGGAATAAAGGAGAAAAACAAAAGAGGGTACAATGGATTTTAATTTATATATATATGGAATGGTATAAGTTGGGGGATTTAATCTTAATTTCCAATTACATAAAAGGGGTTTTCTTTTGTCTTAAGCATAAAACCACACTTTAATTTGCTTTATCTATTAATCACTCAATTCTCTCAGTCTTTAGGGGCTTTGGGAGGGACTATATTTGTGTTTGTGGCAGACAAAGACTAATATATATTTGTGTCTATACTTTTTATCAATTTCCCAGAAATCATTGGTTTTCATTCTTTTCTTTTCTTTTCTTTTTTTCTCTCTGTCTTACTCAATTCTTCTTCTTTTCTGCCTTTTCTTCTTTTTTTAATTTACCATTTCATATTTTCCCATAGTTCTTCTTCTGAGTTTTGGGATCCTTTGGTATAAAGACTGCCAAAAATAGGATATTATGTGTTTGGGAAATGGGAATGTTGAATAATTGCATTTCCCAAGTTTACTGTCACATGGAGATCATTGCATAGTACCATTTAATGAAAGTTCTTTTTTTTTCTTTCTTTCTTTCTTTTATATAGCATATAACTCCCCTCGAAAACAAGATCACGGATACATGTTTATAACTGTTTATCTAAATTCTAACAATGATTTGAGTCGGATATGTGTAAGGTTTGTGAGACTAAAATATTAAGGAAACATTTGTTAAACTATTTTGATCAAACTAGGACTATAATAACCCACCTCTTTGCCTCGAACTCCATCAAATGTTGGAGATGAAAGATGAAGTGAAAAATTTTCGAATCTTTTAATTGCTACCTATTGTGATTTGACTTCCTATTTGATGGTCAAATTAGATTTTGTGTAGAATATAAGATGTCTTGAACCGATCGAAAAAATCCTAATGACGGACGAACGTATGTGTTAAAGTTGACGATGAGTTGGAAAATGTATTATTTTCTCAAGTTCTTCTAATTTAGTTGCACACTACCTACTCAAGCAGGCTATTTTCTATCTCCTTTTCCTTCTTTCATGTAAAGATCCATCTCATCCTTTCCTTTCTCTAAGCTTTAAAATTTTATTTTTTAGGTAATGATGTATAGAACTCGAATTTTCCATGTGTTACAAAAGATTGGTAGTTAGTTGTTGGTTTTTCTTTCCTTTTCTTTTTTAAAAAAAGTGTAATATATACGTTGACGAGTTAAGCATAGATGAATAAAAAAAATTCGGGTTAACACATATATATAATTGAAGTAACGTAAAACATTTAGTATCAATATGACGGAGAGGTTTGTTCAACACTTGAGTATTTGGTATTTATTTAGAAGATGGAATTTAGGTGTACCTAATAAGAGTGTATGAGAAATCCAAGTAAATAAAAAGAAAGAGAATTAATTGGGAGAGGAACGTTAATGGAAGTGATTTAACGTAACACGTGAAACAACATGGGCAGTCGGGGTAAGGGGACAGATAATGAGAGTTAGGCGCCTTGTCCAATCCAGCCGGTGAAGACCTAAGGCCCATTACTCCAAAAGCCCATTGGGCCAATTATCCATTTCTTCTATTTTATATTATTTATTTTATTTGAATACTACAAGTTAATAAATGATTGGAGGAAAAATAATGAAGAAATAATGGGAAAAGTGGGAAAGGCAAAAAGACAAGTTTGGAGTAGAAAGAGAGAGAGAGAGAGAGAGAGAGATAGGATAAGGATAATAATTACACAACAAGAAAGAAAGAGAGAAAGAAATAAAGAAATAAAGAAATAAAGAAATAAAATATAAAAGTAAATAATAAGGCGGGAAAGAGAATCTGATTGGTTCCCTGAAACAACTCTTCAATCTGATCCAGTAAATTAATTTACAAAAACTACAACTAATAAACAACATAAAATTAAAAACGAAAGGAGTTTGATTGATTCCCTTCGAGTCTGGAAAATCAATGATTGCTCTCACATGTGATTACTGCTAATTCTTTTGTTTTAAAATATTTAAATTAAATGATTAATTGTATATATGTATCTTGATCTTCCACCCATTCAACTGGACAGCCATGTTTCTTCTAATCTAGACAATGTATCACCTGTCAAATATACATATACTCAATGTTTGTGTTTTTAAGAATCTTGATTAGTGGTTTGATTATGGGTGAAAGTAAAATGTGTGTTAGAGGGAGGTGAAACATAAAGGGTAAAGACGGGGGGTTGGTAAATGGTAAGTAAACCAAAAAGGGGAAAAAAAAAAGGAGTTGGTTGGTTCAATTTTGAAAAAACTTTGAAGGATTCAAGGCAAGTTTAAATAAAATAATAATGGTAGAGAGAATAAAATGGGGAATTTGGGAAGTACAAAAAAGGTAGAGATTCTTTTTTTGTTTGCAGAAAGAAGAAATCAATCAATCACAGTATTTTGTGTTATGTTGTAATATGTGGTTGCACTTGCAGCAGAAACAGCAGGTTTCTTGAACCAACCACACCATAAACTTCACCCCCTTACCCTTTTTTTAAAAAAACTTACCTTTTGTTTACATATATATATATATATGTTCGTTTAACTTTTAGAATAAAGTATTTGACATATGTTTTATATCATCTCTTGACTCTAAACATAGTCTATTTGGTGTGAGAAATTCACAAACTCTTTTCCTTTCTAGGCTTTTGTATGATACATTATCCAAGTAATTCACGTGAGAGTTACTCCTTTGATGCCCATATTAGTATAAAGAAGGTATTGTAGTTAGTATAAAGAGTTGGTAGTCATTGCTCGCATTTTGTGAGTTTATTTACTTTGTTTCCTTTGAAGTTAGGAGTTGTTGAATAGGGATATTTGTAGTCTTCTTTTCTAATACTCACGTATGGTGATGTGTAATGTCGGCTTGAAGTTGCAAGGCACTAGAGTTGAGCTTAGCTCGGTTATATATATTTTCATATTTATGTGTGTTGTTTAGGTTGGTCCACTTGAAACACGAAACTCTAACTTTTTTTTTCATTTCGACACACATTTTGGGCTTTGGACAACCATCAACAACAATGTCTAAAAACATTGACTTGTTCAATATATTTTTTTTTTTAATTCACAAACCTACCCAAAATGAAACCGAATAATTTAGAATTTTATTAAACACATGCTAATTTTTACACCTAACATATTAGGCCCGTTTGATAATTATTTGGTTTGTTGCATTAATTTGTTTTTAAAAATTAAGCTTACATGTGCCCCTTCTGCCTCTAAATTTAAACTTGATGTTTTCTTGTCTACTTTCTACAAGTGTAAGAAGAAATTAGGTCAAATTCTGAAAACCTGTGTTTTTTTTCTAATTTAGTTTAGAACTCAACTATTTTATCCAAATAAAGATTAAAACTATAGTAATAAATTGAGAGTAAGTAGACTTAATTTTCGAAAAACAAATGGTTACCAAATATGACCTTAGTTAATTGGAAGAAAAAAACTGCGAATATAACGTATAAGATTAAAGTTTGAGATTTGTTAAACATTTCTAATGACAACAAAACTAAGTAAGGATTGTCATGGTATGCTTGTGTTTATGGGTACATGGGTTGAGTTGAGGAACTCTTTTTTACGAACCCAATTTTTTGGGTTGGTAGATGGAGTTGGCTACTCAAATGACCCGACCTTTAAAATCCAAGGTTGGATTGGTTGAGCAATTGAGTTACTTGTTTCTTCTTCCCATTTTCCCTTGTTTTTTCCCTTACATTTCAGTACATAGGTGAAGTAGACAAAAATATCAAACTTACCAATCAATCAAAAGATGGAGTCGAGAGGCACGGTAAACCAAGGATTGAAACAAAGAATAGAATGGTTGAAGTGAATGAAGACTAAATCGAAAGAGGGGGATCAAGAAATTGAAAAGGGGAGAGCGGAAGAGGTAGAGATGAAAATTAAAAGAGACAGTAAGAGAGTCAGACAGAGGTATAATGGAGAACAAAATCAAGGGGGGTGGGAGTAGGACATACGCAGATTCAAAGTGAGAAGAAAACAATAGTAGTACCGATGTACATGTCAAGATGACCTATGCGTAGAATACTATACATATGCGAGACATTGAGACACACACACACAGTTTGTGAGAAAGTGAAGTGATGGATAAAGGTAGAACAATCATCAAAATCACATATATTCTACCGCTGTTAGGAGTTTGTGCATCAACATTGTGTCAAAGCATACATGTGAAGGTAACAAAGTGGATGATTTATTAATTTATTTGGTGTGAAGGAGAAAATGTGTTATGGAATGAATTATTGTTATTAAAAAATAGAAATAAAATGAGAAGAAAGGAAGAAAATAGTAAAAAGGAGAGGGAAAAGAGAAGAGAAAGGAAAAGTTAATTTAAGGTTAAGTTCGGGGGTGGATCCAGCGTGGAAGAGAGAGGGAGAGAAAGAAAAGAGGTATTGAAAGGTTAATTATGAAAGAGATCACAAAACAAGGCAAGGCAAGGCAACACACAACACAAACACACAACAACAACAACAACAGAATAGAAGAAGAAGAGAAAGGGAAGGAGACTTGCTTTTACTGCCAACCGCACATTTTATTTTTAAAAAACTAAAAACTAAATAAAAGTTTTTGACGGCGTTAAAATCACCTTTTTGACGGCAAGTCCTAACCACTTCTCACTCTCTCTCCTCTCCTCTCCCCCCCGATCTATCTCTTCCTCTTCCTCTTCTAACACCACCGTCCAATCTATTTTTTCTCCGTCTACACAAAGTCTTTCCCTTTCCAAAAAAATTAAAATAGAATTATAAAAAAACTCAATTCCATTTCTCTTTCTTTCTTCTTCTTCTTTCTTTCTTCCTTTCTTCCTTTCTTCCTCCGTTTCTCAGGCGAGGGCTACGAATCTCGCCGGAGAATTTCTTTTCAATTTCTTCCCTATAACCTAACAAGCCTCTCCTCCTGCGCTTTAACCGAGCTCTGGAGGAACATATTGGTTACACCATCATCAACCTAAGTTTTCTTCAATGGATGCTTCAAGTTTTTAATATATTAAACTAAAAAGGAAAAACAAAAAACACCAAGGGGATGGAGCTGCTGAACCTAACGTGCAATGCAGGAAAATTGAGCATCAAACCCTTTGGAGGATCTTGCACGGCACAGATGCCTAGATGATTCCTTCTTCAACCTCCCATGCCTTATGCCGTAATCTATTCTCTTTTTTTTTTTCTTCTTCTTCTTCTTTTCTCTCTTCCTCTGTCTTGTTTAAATTCTTCCTCTTCCTCTTCTTCTTTCTCTAAATTCTTCTTCCGATCTTTCTTCTGCTTTCTGCTTCTTTGTCTGTTTTTATTTTCAAAGATATTTCCATTTCTTTTCGTTGTTTGTTTCTACTCTTCTGATTTTTCTGTTTCTCGAGGTAAAACTTTGATGTTTCTAGCTCAATTCGAGGTTTTAATTTCTGAAATTTACTTTCTGTGGTTTGGTTTTTCTTCTAATTCTCGCGATCTCGTTGTTTCTTGTCTGGATTTTGTTGTTTTAACAAGTACTGTTGGACAGAACCTTTTTATTATCTTCTATTTCAGCTGTTGTTTTGTGTTTTTTAAACTTAATTTTTGAAAGGCGATCTCTTAGTTAATGTTTATGGTTTGTTTTGTTTAATCTGTTGCATTACTCTCGAGATCTCAAAGGAACAACTGTTTTTTTTTGTTTTTGTTGTTATTTCTTTCTTGTTTGACTATGTGGTACATATGAATTGTGGTGTTTTAGTTAGTTTAATCAATGATTCTTCGTTTTGTAATTTGATTTTTTTTTTAAATGTTTCTTTCCACTCATGAAAAGTTTTGCTCTACCTGCAGATTTTTGTAGGCTCGAGGGAAGTTTTTGAATTGCCTTCTCAAGGAGTGGGGTTGCAATTTTTGGCGTCCTTTTTTATGGAGCTTCTTTGAGTTTTCTTTATTTATTTTGGGATTTGTTCTTTTTCGGTTCCATCATGCCGTCTGAAGTTTTGGACTTGAAGGGTTTGTCTTCATCTTCCTTCTTCTCCGACGATTTACGTCATACAGATGAGGTATAGATAATTACATCCTTGGTTTTTCATGTTTCTTCTTTTTCTAGCTTAAGAGATTGCTTGTTCTTGCAGTTCATAGTACTGCATTTTCGAGGATCTGTTTCTTCAGTCTCCCCCCATCATTTCTATTTCCTTCCTATTTCTCATATTTTTTCTTCCCTGCGTTCCAGGGGCAGGTTGGAGTTTGGAAGTCAGCTAGTGTGCCAAATCACCGTGGTCAGTGCATTTATCTTCTTTTTCTGTTTTGATTACTTTTGGTTTCTCGTGTTTTTATCTTTGTATACTTGATCTTTCAAGTGACAGGATATAATTTGTCATTAATTGATTGACCACCACACATTTCCTGTTTTGTATTATGAGAAATGTAGAATGTCTAGGGGTTCTAAAGAGGTATTTGGAATTTAAAATGATTTTGAATCTGATTACAGTGGAAGGTAATTCTCATAATTAGCAGCAACAACATGACATACAATGCATGAAAAGTGTAATGTTCGAAGACACTTATCTGTGATTATCCCACTTCATAGCAGTAACAGAATTTATCATTTTTTAATGATGTACAGTTCATGAATTCCAAGACATGTCGAATAACTTGTATATTTGTTTTTTTTTTATAAGAATTAATTTTCTTTATGTTGTTTTGTATGCCGTAATGACACATTGTTTGTTCGATAGCCATGGCTGTTTGGTCCAACTTTTACACCATGGTTAATCTCACAAAATAACAATTCTAACCCTATTATGTTTGGTGTAAGGAATCTTGGAGGATTTATTGACCTCCTAGATAGATGGTCATTGTGGTTTGACCCCACTACTATTTAAAGACTTTCAGTTTGTTCATCTCTTTGATGATTATGCCTACCCACATTGGTTCTTGCTGTAACAACATTACCTGCCTTAAAGTCTATAGTACTCTATTCCCTGTGGCTATCCACCACACACACATGTGCACACATACCCAAAGAATAAAAATAAAAAGAAAGTTATCAATTTTGCATAGTTTAGTCTGTTTCAGTTTGTCCCAAACCTATATAGTTGGTTTCAACTTTGCTTTATATATTTTATTGACTTCCTCTATGCATTTTGATGGGAATTGCTAACAAAAGGGGTTTTTTGAAAGCAAATTAAAGGATTGAATTGGAGGTGAAATTTATATTTCCAAAATATTATGGGCTAGATTTAAAATCGGCTACATGGTTTTTATCTCATCCACCCTATCTATTGCGTTGTTAATTAAGCGTCGTGTTGTAGTGTGATGAGGACTTTCGTGTAACTGAAAAGACTTGTTTCTTCAATGTTTATGAACAGCCAGTAACATATCAGGTTCTTCATCGTCTGTGGAAAAATTTTCAATAGGTGAGTGCCTGCCAGAGAACTCCCTGGAAAATCATGATTCATTTCCTGTGAGAGACCAGAATGCAAGTCTTATCCTGAATAGACATGCTGTTGGAGCTGAAAGAACATCCAATTATTTTTCTCGAAGTAATGAAGTCAATATGATGAATTCTCAGTATGAGAGTAGTCTTTTCTCGAGTTCTTTATCAGATATATTTACGAGGAAGTGTAAGTTTCTTGATTCCTTCCTCACATATTTGTACCTGATGAGGATATGAACTTTCAAATAAGTTCTAAATGAGCCATATTCTTGTCTTGCTCAACCTCATCAGTTTCATCTTTGTAAGTATATCATTTTACCATGTCTTTTTGTGTTTATTTGAGCAGTGCGATTTTCTCCGAGCAATGCACTATATGGCCATTCTGTTGATACTGTTGCATCTCACTTTGAGGAGGAGGAAGTTTTTGAGTCACTTGAAGAATTGGAGGCTCAAACCATCGGAAACCTCCTCCCTGACGATGATGACTTACTTGCGGGAGTAACTGATGGGCTTGATTGTTTGGTTGAAACTACTGGGGAGGATGATGCTGAGGACTTAGATTTTTTTAGCAATGTTGGAGGGATGGATTTGGGTGATGATGGGTTATCTGTGGGACAGAAGAATTCTGAATCTCCTGGACTTTTTAACAATTTGCCGGGGATGCATAATGGTGCTATGGCTGGAGAGCATCCTTTAGGCGAACATCCTTCCAGGACTCTGTTTGTGAGAAACATAAATAGCAATGTTGAAGATTCTGAATTGGAGGCCCTTTTTGAGGTGCACATTTTTCTTCAATTCTTAATGTTGTTTTCTTTGTGCTTTTTTAAGTAACATTTTAAGCTAATTAATATATCTACACTTTTGTTTCATTATCTGCAGCAATATGGAGACATTCGTACTCTTTATACAGCATGCAAACACCGTGGGTTTGTTATGATATCCTACTATGATATTAGAGCTGCCCGTAATGCAATGAAAGCACTCCAGAATAAACCGTTGAGACGAAGGAAGCTTGACATACATTATTCTATACCGAAGGTTGGTTTCTGTTTGGTGTAATCTTAACCTTTTGTGTTCAACTCTCTAGTGGTGCTGGGAATCAAGTGGCCAACTTTAAGACAAAT
This sequence comes from Cucumis sativus, assembly GCF_000004075.3. Taxonomy (NCBI): domain Eukaryota; kingdom Viridiplantae; phylum Streptophyta; class Magnoliopsida; order Cucurbitales; family Cucurbitaceae; genus Cucumis; species Cucumis sativus. Next base: position 6,221,501 of record NC_026660.2, on the reverse strand, counting down.
GTACAATGCATTAGCTAGTCAGAGCTATTATTTTATTTGTTTTTCCATTCTAAGTAGCTGCCTATGAAGTATTTGAATTTCATGGAGATTTATTCTTAATCTGTCATTGCCACATCAAGTTAACTGCCTTAAATTTTTTTCACGTTTCTTCCTTGCTCACTTCATTCTCTATACTGCTTTTTCAGGACAACCCTTCTGAAAAAGATATCAACCAAGGAACTCTTGTTGTTTTTAACCTTGAGTCTTCCGTGTCAAATGAAGAACTTCGACAAATATTTGGTGTCTATGGAGAAATCAAAGAGGTGAGCCTGAGATTCAATTTTTACCAATGCATTCTGTTATATGCTCTTAGGAATCTGACATTGCTCTTCAAAATTGCAGATCCGTGAAGCCCCCCACAGAAGTCATCATAAATTCATTGAATTTTATGATATCCGAGCTGCAGAGGCTGCTCTTTGTGCATTAAACCTGAGTGATATAGCAGGCAAGCAGATAAAGCTTGAGCCAAGTCGTCCTGGTGGTGTGAGACGCAGGTTCTGATAAATATGCTTTCTTGATCCTTGTTCATGCTTAATTTCAAACCCAGCCTACTTGAAAATAATTTTTTTTCACTCCTCAACAGATTTAAATTAAAAGGAACAAGTTGTTAACAGATGCTAACAAATTTATTTATTTATCTTTGTGCTGCAGTTTGGTACAACAATTACATCCACAATTGGAGCGGGAAGATATTGGTCTCTATTTGCAACAGGGTAGCCCTCCCGTTAACTGTAGTGCCGGCTTCTCTGGTATTATAGCTAAAAGAAAGTCCCACTCGTTACTTGTAAATTCTGAGTATTTTGTGTCTCACAAAAGAAAAATATTGCAGGCTTAGTTCCTAGTGGGACTATCAAGTCTAGCAGCCTGAGTAATGGATCTGTTCTTGGAGTACACTCTCTGTTACGAGCTCCATCTTTGGATACTGTGTTGCATCATGGGATATCTTCTAGCGTTCCTAGTAGCTTACCTTCTGTAATGAGATCTGAATCAACTGGCAACCAATCTGGCTTCATTGATTCTGGTCATTCACCTTCACAACTGAAGCTAGGCATCCGGGCATCTTCAGCTGTTCATCCTCATTCACTTCCAGAACACCCTGATGGTTTGAACAACAACGTGCACTGCAATTCTCTAAATGCAATTGGAGGAAACATCAATCTACGACCGCCTGAAAGAGCTGATAGCAGGCAGCTATGTGGAGTGAACTTTAATGGTCGGTCAATTGAATTGAATGAAGACGGTAGGTTTAAACCCTTCCACAACTTGTCCTATAAGTACTTTGAAAGCTGCTCAACTATTTGATACAGGGTTTTCATTTGGAACGTTCTATTGAATTGTTTAGTTCACTATGCAGCTGATTGGAGCTTCTTAATAAACTATTCATCTTTTCTAATAGAAATCAACTTGGGAACTTTTTGTGATCCTTAGTTGGTATGTTTTGGGGGGATGCCTCACCTCTTCTTTTGTGCTTGGTCTGGTTTTAGTACTGTTATTATATCAGCATTGTTGTCATGAACCTTATTGTTATTTTTATTTGTTTTTGTTAAGCTGTAAAGTATGTTTCCTGTAAAAAATAGAAAACCGCTGGTGTATGGTGTTTCACTGGTTCCAATCCCAATTGCAGGCAGTACCTTTTTGTCTTAATTGATTGTTACTCACAAGAAGCTATTCATTTTCTGTATATATCAATGGGTGCCAATTTACTTCCAGGATGTAAGGTTGATTTTTTTTAGCTTTTCATACCATCATTTAACTGGATTTCATTATTTTTGCAGTTTTTGCATCTGGTGGTAACAGAACATGCCCCATTCCTGGACCTCATTATGGATGGGGTAACTCCTACCGGCCCCAGCCTCCAGCTCCAGGTGTTGTATGGCCGAATTCTCCATCTTATATGAATGGAATTGCTGCTGGCCATACCCCAACCCAGGTCCATGGAGTTCCAAGAGCAGCATCGCATTTGATGCACACAGTTATGCCCATGAATAATCACCACGTTGGATCAGCACCAGCTGTTAATCCTCCTTCTATTTGGGATAGACAACATTATGCTGGGGAATTGTCTAAGGCCTCTGGTTTTCATTCAGGTTCCATAGGGAATATGAATCTGTCTAACAATTCACCACAGTCTATGGATTTTTTTTCTCATATCTTCCCTCAAGTTGGTGGAAATTCTGTAGAGCTTCCTATCCCCCAACGGAACGTAGGACTACAATCTCATCATCAGCGGTGCATGGTTTTTCCTGGACGGGGCCAAATTCTTCCAATGATGAATTCATTCGACTCTTCAAATGAACGTGGTAGAAGCCGAAGAAATGAAGCAGCCTCTAATCAAGCAGATAAGAAGCAATATGAACTTGATATCGATCGCATAATGAGGGGTGAAGACAATCGTACTACACTTATGATAAAGAATATCCCTAACAAGTTAGTACTTTTCTCTTAAATTCTTTAAAGGTTTTTCTCATAATCATCAACGTCTAATTATTTCCATTAGATCATTGCTCATTGCTCAGGATATGATAAAGGTTGGTACACTGCACATAAGATAGTTTCTATTTGTAGCTCATAAGACAGTTTTGCTTTTCATTTATGATATCAAGTTATTAACATATCCAAAATGACACTGTTGTTTTTTCATCTCATGAAATGGAAACACTTGCAAATGTGTCAATAGTTGCTAATTGAATTCCCCTTCATTGAAGGGTTGTCTGTGCAGCTTTGTTTGACACCATGTACGGATTTCTCCGCTAAATTTAACTTTTGGTTTCATGCTTAATGCTCCAATACTCCAAATTTTTGTTAATCTGTTCTTCACGCTCATTTTAATATGATGAAGTTTTTTTGAATTCATCTTGGGTTTGCCTTGTAACCTCAAAGACTTGTCTCTTCTCATATTTATGTTGTATCGGACCACAATGGGATGACACCACATAGTTGTACCTATAGGCCATGCATACTCAACTGATGCGAGTCTGGCGAGTTGCTTATTTATGAAACAGAGAATTAGAGAATTCTGTTTTGTGGAGTATAATTTGTACCATATTTGAACTTCTTTTCTTGTTTGAGGAATTTGCTACATGTTTTGTTGGTTACATAATGAAGGCACAGTTTTTCTGAATGAGGATTATTGAGAATGTGGCAGCACTACTCTACCTATTCTGTCTTTTCTTCCTGTGTTCATAAACTGTTTTTTAGACTTAACTTTCCTTTGATTTTAACCCTTGCTCCCATCCCCTCTATACAACCTAATAAAAGAAAAGGAAAATTTGTGTTTTTCCTGCCTTAATCATTGATATCATCCGTTGTCTAGTATTCTGAGCATGCAAGTGTTGGTCCCTTTTCCCATCTGAAAACTCATAATCCATCATGATTGTATTGTCAGGTATACTTCAAAGATGCTTTTGGCTGCAATTGATGAACGCCATCGAGGAACATATGACTTCATCTATCTGCCCATCGACTTTAAGGTAAGTTTTTCCATATTCATAAGCGGTTTCTTCAATTTTATGGGAGATTAGTAGTGCCGCAAAAGTATCTTCCTTCAGCCTATTTTATCACAATTTTGTTGCTTATTACACCCTACGTTGTTGCAGAACAAATGTAACGTGGGATATGCGTTCATTAACATGACTGATCCTGGCCTAATTATTCCATTCTATGAGGTTCGTATGCTATTAAAGCTTTCAGGAAAGATGCTGAGGTCATACTTGCTATTTTTTAATTGACAAAAAAGTGACATATACTTGCAGGCATTTAATGGAAAAAAATGGGAGAAATTCAATAGTGAGAAGGTGGCATCACTTGCATATGCTCGCATACAGGGAAAAGCTGCTCTCATCGCTCATTTCCAGAATTCAAGCTTAATGAATGAAGATAAGCGATGTCGACCAATCCTTTTCAACACAGATGGCCCCAATGCAGGTGATCAGGTATGAATACAATCACCGTAAATTTTTTTAAAGGGTACAATATTTGTTCTTGGTTTCCTGAAATCCCAGAAAGAAATCATGTTGACTTTTATTACTAACAGGTTCCATTTCCTATGGGGGTAAATGTACGCACTAGGCCTGGAAAAACTCGAACTAATACGCCGGACGAAAATGCTGATGAAGGTCTACTAATTTCCGGAAATGGTGAGAATTATCCAAGTGGAGACACATCTTCTTCATGTCTTGTAAAGGATCTGGACCAGCCCGTACCATAATTTTTTGTGTTCACTAACCTTAGAGGACGAAGTAACTTAAAACTACTACATCCACCAAAGTTTGACTTAATTTTTCATAGTGGCTGAAGGCCAGGGCAATTCGCTGCAGTTCATGACATTAGAGAAGGAGTGCTTAGCCAATGCTAAGTAAGTCTCCATCCCCACCTTCAAAGGGAAGAAAAAGAACAAAAGAACCCAAAAAAAAAAAACAAGAAAAAGAGAGAGAGAGAAAGAGAAAGAAACAAAGGAGCTCTGAAACAATAGTTCAAGGAGCATCTGTTGGAGCCTCCAAATTTTGATTTTGAGAGTGATAATATTATATATTATAAGAGATGGAAATTAAAAGGGAAAGACTTGATGTATATGAGTATTTGATCCTTGGAGATATTTTGTCATGGTTTGACGTGAGCAGATGAGGCTTCCTCTGCTATACCCCCACTTTTCTTTTCTTCCTTTTTGTTATTTTTTCTTTGTTGATTTTTTTTCTTTCATTTTTATTTTGGGTTTGACTTGCAAATTACTTGTAACTGTTGAGAATGTGAGAGACAGAGGGAGCTCATGTGAAAAATTTTGAAATGAACTAATTATCAAAATTTCCTTTGCTTTGCTTTCTAGTATTCCTTGTAAGCTTACTATTCTATTACTTAGTTTAGGCATCTATTTTCTTTTACTGTTTTCATCAAGAGATCTCAGCAGGCAATGGCTCAAAGGCTGAGCATGATTCTACCAAAATCAATTGAATGTTAAAAAGTTGAGATGATATGGAGTTCTATGGACACAATTTTTATACTATACAGTATATACATTCATTGTTTATCATTAAAAAGTATATAAGAATTGTATGGCACCAATAGAAAATTGATGTTATACTATCTAATTACGTGGGAGGTATTGATTTGTTCTTTTAGTTGAAGTTTGATCACATCAACCTAAGGTCATATGTGACTTGATATGATATGTTAGACCTTGTTAGATTGACTCTTAGTTTATTGATTTTGTACATTTGATTGACGTATGAAGATTCGATTGAAGCTCTTAAGTTTGATGTACATTAGATGTCTTCAATCTATCTTCAAGGTCCTTAAATCTTTAAAATAGACTTTTGGTCCATCCAACATTTTAAATGCTATGAATTCTCAAAATCTTAAACATTGAAACACACATCACCCAACATTTTTTGGAAGTTAGAGCTTGGAATTTAAACTTGTTTGTTCTTTAGAGTATTTGTGGCCTTCATATAGTATTTGATTCTCAAGAGTTTAGTCTTTCATTGGTAGAATCTGAATTCATTTCTGAACTTGAAAACGAAGAACTTCTCTATCTAATACCTTTCTATGAGTATTGTGGGCTTGGGCTTAACTATTTAGATTTGGGCTTAGATGGCCTTGAACCTAACCTCTTCGGGTTTGGACTTTGAGCCTCATGAACTCATGTTTTGTTTTGCTTACATCGAGCTAAGCTCCCTTAGATCAAAACATAAATTCCATAATACGTGATCTTCTTATGAAATGATATAGCAATTTGTGATTGACTAAAATTTCTCACTTAACGATTATATTTGAAGTAAAACTAGATACATACAAACATTAATAGAATATTTGTTGAATATAAAATAAAAATTAGAAACGTAGAAGAATTATCGATTAATCAAAATAAATTTTAATGAACTTTTGTTTCTAAATTAAATTTTGACGAATTGATCTACAATTCAATTTTATTTTTACAAGAAGCAGAAAGACAACCATTGTGTTGAAGAAAATAATTTGCTTCTTTGATTTTACCTTCAATATACATTTACTTCAAGACAACAACAACGTAAACAAGCTTAGCATAATAAAAAGGAGAGAATGATTAGGTGTATTATAAGAGATACATCCCTATTTTAATTTCCATAATAATGTTAGCAACAAAATAGTGTTGAGATATAGTGAAAAATGTAATATTGAGATATGTTTGAAAATATGGGTCAAATTAATGTTTTCATAATCTTTCTTATTAAAGCATACACTAACTTGTTCTCAATTTCAAATCCAAATGGATTATAGAATCAAATTAAATATGTTTGACAAATAATTTCATTTGTTTTGTCTTTACTATATTTTTCTTTTGATTAGGTTTTTATATTATATAGTTGACAATCATTAATAACTTTGACTAAGAAAAAAAATAATTAGCTCAAGTACAAACACAGGGCCAAATTAATTAATTACGACTAAGATCATAAAAGCAAAGAAAATCACACAACTAATAACCAAAGAGATAATTAATGAGAATTTTGATTATAGGTTAGGCATTTCATTAACCTAAATTAAGATCAAGAGAATGTGTTCAAAATGTTTCTCCATTCCAATTGTTTTGTTCAAATTTTGTTATTAATATTTTAGAATCTAAGAAGAGCAGTTTTGATTTTTCTACTGATATAAATTAAATCATCGATTTTTGATTTACTCTTTATCTTTGGTATGTCAACGTCACTGATGACATGTTTGGAATCGGTTGGGAGTTTACAATGTCAATGATAAATTATGACAATACAATAACAATTTTCATTTTCAATTTTCAAACTTTGACTAAGACGGCCTAATCCAAATCACTCCAATCATTTATTCTCCAACTTTCACATTTATATTATTTATTTTATAATGGTATTTACGTGACATAATCAACTTAATGTTTATATTAAAGTCTTTGTTTAGACATCTAACAATAAGTTTGAAAGATATAACAATTACTTGTTTGAATGGTGCTCATCTAAATTGTATATCAATTACCCATATCTATACTTAATTCATATAACTTTCTTTTAAATAACAAATTATTAAAATAACATATTTGAGTCTACCAAAACTCTAAATCAAACTCTTAGTTCAATTCCTATATTCATAATTTTTTCTAGTTAAACAATTTCAAGTGTCTTCGTTTAGTACAATTCATTTACTTTCAATAGATTATCGATCTCCAATGGCTTGTTTAACGTTAAACATTTATCCTTAAAAAGTATATTTTACTAATCATTTTTCTATAAATTCTATATGCATATTCACACCCTATCTCATTTCTTAAAATTTATTATTGTTATTTGATTAATTTAGATAAAAGTTGATAAACACTAATTTTAAGATTATCATTAAAAAAGAAAGAAAGAAAGAGCAATTAGGACCAAAATAGTTTTCTTCCTTGAAGGTAAATCATATGATATGATATATGTATATGTATATATGTTATATATGAGAATCCAACCCTTAATGTTTTGTTTTTAAAGGTAAATCATATGATATGATATATATGTGTGTGTGTGTGTGATGCAATGTAATTGGATGATTGGGATATCAATAGCCATAAATGATAAGAATTAAAAATCTTCCCAAAAGAAAAGAGAGATAAAACCTCCCCAAGTAATATGGAATTAAGCTGGTGGAGGTTTTGTATTTAAATCTTCTATATATCATCTCTGTGAATAAATAGCTATAAGGGACTGATTATAACTTATTTATTATATCTAAATATTTACAACAAATTAAATTAAAGTAAAAATAACAACCTATATATATTGTATATAAATGAAATAATAGACTTCCCTGTAATATTATATATAACATATCCCATCCCATCATATAGCATAGCACATAGCTAGAGGGGCTATATGATCATCACTTTGAATCTTTGCATTATTGCATGTTTTGGTTTTATTTTCTTTATGATTTCTAAAAGAAATGTGATACTATTATTCATCTTTCATTTTTCTTCAAGTAATTATATTTGAATTTCTATCTAATCATTTTTTTTTTAAATGGACTGATTTTTCCATTGTTATGATTTTGATTTTACATTTTGAAAATGGTTTTTAAAAACAGATGACAAACAAACAAAGGCAAGGTAAATTTATGCTAAACAATGAAATTATGTAAGTATTTAAAAAAAATATATATAAGTTTGAATATTTCTAATGATAATTGTTGTCAACAAGTTTTATTTTTAGAAATTTAACTGATAATTCACATAACTCTTTTAGAAAATATATAAACAAAAGTTATATATTTTTTTTAAAAAAAACCCTTAAATTATCTATTGATAAAAAAAATAAAATTTAATAACATCAAACCAATAAATGTTATATTAAACCGATATAGAATTATTATCATGGTTATTTGTAATTCAATGGAAATATTGGTTGATATGTTTGGATATAACAAGTTTACAAAACTACCGTTTTGAAATCTTAGCACACATAACATATTACACAAAGAATTACTTGAGTCGTTGTTGAAGTTAGAATTGGCATACAAACTTGACACAAAATTCAAATATAGTCCTCTTTCCTTTATGTGATTGAATCTCTTTCTCTCCTTTTTGTATCATCAAAAAGAGAGAAAAAAAAGTGAAGGACTGATTTGATATCTCTTAATTGGATCTTAGTAAGTACACACTACTACACTACCCTAAGCTACAAAATAGACATTATTTTTCAAGGATGTAATAATATAAAGAAAGTTAAAAACACAAAAATCTGTATATTTACTTTACTGAGAGAAAGAAAAATGATAGTGTTAAAGAAGATGAAGCCTGCAGGTGGTATGTAATAGGTAGGGTTTAGGGATTTCACTTTTCTTTTCTTTTCTTCTCTCAAAATTTGCAAAAAGATATTTAAAAAAGAAACCCTTTTTCTTTCCCTATTTGGGTCCATTACCATTCAAAGTCCTCTCCTTTAGTTTGGTTCATTGCATATCAGACTAAAACCAGAAAAGAAAACACTTCACATGTTCAAACCTTTTAACACCAACTCACCTTTCTTTTTCTCTCTCTAAATCTTTACCATATTCTGTTGTTCCAAAATGCTAATTAATCTAAGTTAAATATAAACATGAAACTTAAATATATTTCAATAAGTGCTTAAGTATATATATGTATATATATATAGGCCAATGTTTTCTTTCATATAGTTCATGAAATATCTTATGCAAGGTGGTGGGCATGGTAGGTTTTGGTTTTCGTGTTGGTAGATAAAGTTAAATTTCTCTATTAGAACTTAGAAGGAATCAAAATGTGTTTAGTGTTCAGAAATTCTGATTGTGAAGGTTCATATTTACAAGCATTCATGAAGTCACATGATTTGTCTGTAAAGTCCAAAATGAAATATATGTATTTATTGACTATAGGTTAAAATACATAAAATATCACTGACTTTCATATATATATATATATACATACACACAATATATGTCTATAAATTAATTAAACTGATAAAGCTTTTTATTATTCCTAGCCTACAATTCAATTTTGATATTTGTTCTCAACCATACCTTATGAATATAGAAATTGTATTTTAAAAAAATATTTATTTAATTATATAATACATTATTTTATAAAAATGAGAAGAGTCGTTGCATACAAATACATGATTCATTTTTATAAGTACAACCTAAACATATATACTTTGGAATGAAAACTTTAATGTATAAAAATTGATAGTTTGATTCTCAATTCAGGTAATCGTTGTACAAATAAACTTTAGTTAAATTAGAAAAGAGATATATATGGAGGGAAGCAAGAGAGGATAATGTGACCAGACCCACTCCTCTTCCTATTTTTCTACACTTCTTGCATTATATTTCATTTTCCTTACAAGTCCATGGGACCCTATTTTAATTTTGTTACGTGATGTATAACATATACCACACCATGAAATTATTACAAACGTCTTTCCTTTCTACATTATCAACCGTACCCACTAATATTGTCTAAGAATTTTGGTCGAACAGTTGATTGGACTCATTGGAGCGCACACAATTTACTACCACACCAAACTTAAATTAGATTTGTCTAAAATGCTTCTATAAATGTCAAAATTACTATAGAAAAATAACTATATCTAGTATATTCGTATATATTATTTGATTAAATACGAGATTTTGCTATATTTTGTTAAGTAGGATAATAAATTTTTATTAATTAACGTTGTTAGTTAGTTCATTCATTATCAAACGAGTTGAGGATGAGTTATGTGATGTGTATAAGGGCATAGAATTCTTTAATTATTGATGAGTTATCAATTAATATAACGATAATGATGATTAAGTAATGGGAACAATTAGGCTAAAAATGTTAATTAAAATACTTCAAATAATTGCTCTTCTCGTCACTCCCTACATCATATTTGCTTCTCTAAATTTAATATTTTGAATGTATATATAGTTTGAAAGTTAGTTTGAAATTGTTTAATATTCACATTTGTTTTTGGAAAAAATATTTTAAATGACATTTTTATTATGATTTGTCTACCTTTACAAAAATAGCATTTAAAAATTTAGCTAAATTTCATGAATTTTTTTCCCTTTAATCTTCTTTAGATAACTATTTTATTTTTCAAATTTAAGTTTACAATAAAACATTATCATTTGTTGTAATCCCATCTCATGCATTTGATCTAATACTTTTGAGAATAATTATTTTTGTCTTCAAAACTAATTACAACTAAAACTAGTGTTTCTAATTTTAATTTTTTTTTAAAACTATAGTTTGATCACAATTTCACTACTTTTGAGATGAAACCTAACCACATGAAAGGTTTGAAAAATGCATAAATTTAGGACTACAAATTTTCACAGGGGAAAGTCAAAATGTATGCTTCTAACCCATTGTTTAAAACCTTTTTCTTCCCATTTATTATTAAGAGAACCACATTTTCTTAAGATTCATTGTTATTATAAACTTTTGGATCATTTTAATCAAGAATCAACTCTGAAATAGAATTTAATGAAACTCGGTGAAATTGGACTTACTGTTTTACTTAAACTTTAGGGTTTAAATAAATTTAATTGTAAGGTTGAGATTTTAATTGAAACAATTCATTTAAGTACTTTATAAAATTTGAAAGAAAAAAAAAATCATGATAAGGTGCAAAGTTGGATAGAGGCTGAATATGAATAGAAATATGATTGTGAACTAAACTGTAAACAATAAATTCGTCCACAACTACTCAATCAATTTCTCTATTGAAAAAATACAAAAGTTTTTATTCCCAAGAAAATTTGACTAACTTTATGTTGACTTTTTGACTGAATTTTTTTTTTGAAAAAGAAAAAAAAAATATTATAGTAATGTATTTTGTTAATATGTTTTCACAACCAAAATATATCCAATGATTTCACATCTATACACACCTATACAGATCATATAGACATATATATACATATCTATATATATTAAAATTAAGAAATAAACATTTTATATGTTTCATTCATTTTTAAAGATTGTATAAATGTATCAAACTCATGAATATGTGTCAAAGCTTGCATAGTTTAATTAGCCTCTTTAATTATAACATGTATTAATTAATGAATAAGAGGTCTATAGATCAAATTTTAACCCTAATAGTTTTAATTTAAATTTTGTTCATACTAAATTTAATTAAGATCTTAATTAACAAAGTTCGATAGTGAACTTTTCCTACAAGCTCGAAAAAAAAAAAAAAGTCCTCCAAGTCTTCAATCTCTACCGTACCATTATGTGCTTTTTTTTTTTTTGTTATTAAAATAAAATAAAAGTTGGATCTCTTCCATTGATACAACAAAAATGTTTTGCCCATTACATTTGTATATTTTGTTATATAACGTTTATTGATAAAATAAAAATTGTTTTGTGCATATTATATATGGATGGCCTACCAATTTTGACTTGGGCATTTCATCATATGCCAAAATTATATTCTCCAATTTTCTAACTTTACAAGTTCAAAAAAATCTCAAGAATCCTTTTAGCCAAAGAAAAGAAGAAAAAAAAAACTAACAATAACTTGTCTGACTTCATTTTAGGAAGATAGATAGATCATTATACCTGTATTGAGATCATTATTCTTGCTAAAAAAGAATTATAATGGTTAGATTATACATACATATATTATCGATTATAATATCCGTTGAGAATTCCACGTTGAAAAGACTAATTGAACTTAAATTGTTTTTAAGATATATGTAAATTACTTCTCTCACATCGTCAATAGGGTGGTGCATAAAGTCTAAACGAGTATTCCAAAAGACATGTCATCTCGAGGGGGCGTGTTAAGAATCTTACATTGAATTGAATGTTTATTTTGTTCCCTTGGTAACAATGAGTATACATTTCAAATATATAGTTTTAGATAAAAGCATTACAAATATCATAAAAACTAATTTTAATAGAACTTTTAATAATTGAGTTATGATTTTTTTTATTGAGTTCATAGGAAAGTTGAAAACTTTAAATCCCTTAATTAGTTAAAGGTATATATCAGTTGAATAACGTTTGAATTGTCAATAATTCAACTTTAGTACTTACAAATTAAATTAAGTTGAACGATGTCCACCTCGAGTAATTGATAATTGGCTATAAAATTCCAATATACACACGTAAACCCTTCTCTATTCTTTTGTAGACTTATTTTATAATTACGAGATATTTTAAAATAAAATTATTTATTTTCAAAATTTTTTTTACAAGAAAATAAAATTATTTATTCCTTTACAAAAACTAAAAGATTTATGTAAAACTAAGTTGTTAAATTGAATGTAATATAAACATAAACTATTATTTTCAAACAATAGTTTTTCTTTTTAGGGTTAACGACAAATTTAACAAACAACCCATCTATATATCATATTATTTATGTTTAAAAAGAAGTAATAATTCTTTAACATTCTACAATAATGAAAAAAAAATAGGATAACTCATGGTTGAGAAAGAAGTTTAATTAAAGATTAAATTAAGATACATATAATTTATCTTAAACTAGAACTATTAATTGACTCAAAAGTTAAGTTGATGGGTAAATGTCAAATATAATATTATATTATTTAGACACTCGATTTTAATTTGGATGATGATAAATAATATTTCAAGGGTTTGAACATGATACTTTCTTAACTATCGGATTGGACTATTGTATAACAACTTAAATAGCCAATTAACTCAAAAATTCTAAGTTGAAGGATAAAACGATCGTAAACCATTCTTATTTAAACGAGATTTTAGCTAAAAACAAGTACTAAACTAAAACTTGTTTTGAGGATGATATTAGGAATGGAATGTCCATAGTCCATATGGTTTGAAAGGGAAATAAATAATACAATTTAGAAGGAGCCAATTTCAAGACGTGGGCTCCACTCGCAGCTCATATATCTCAAATTTTGCAATTAAAAAAGAGAAAAGAACTAAATTCTCAAAAGAAAAAATAAAGGCTTTTTTGAATTCTCAAATTCCAATTGCTCCTTTGATTTTCAATGATCAAACCATTTTTTTGTTTTGTATCAAAGAGAGAATATTTCAATCCTCTGTTCGATCTATAATATATAATATAATATATATTTTTTCCCTTTCACTATTTAATTTTTGTCATTGGAAAATTAATATTACACATTACACAACAAATAATGAGAACCAAAAAAAAAAAAAAGAAAAAAACTTTACCTTTATTGGTGGCCACTTGTCGGTAGAATGAATGGGTTAAATATGAGAATATTAAGCTATACTAGAGGTGATATCGATCTCTTTTTTTTTTTTTTTTGGGTAATGAAAAAGAATAATTATTATTATACTGTAGCTTCAATATAAGAGATAAACACTGCAAAACCAAACAAAGGTCTTTCTCTATATATGCCCTTTTATCATCTTCCTCTTCTTTTCCTCTTCCTTTGCTGCTTCCTTCTCATCTCTTTTTCTTCTTTGAAAAAGAAGAATTTATTACTCACTCACACATATATATGTGGGTGGAGATCTATGCTATTGTGTGGAGTTTGTAAAAGGAAAAAAAATTGTATACACATATATATATAAGAGTGAGTACTGCGAGTAGTAGAAGAAACCTAAAACAAGGGTTTTTTTGGGGTTGTGTAATTTTTTTAGTAAAAAAAACGGTGGATCGGCGTCATGGAAAGCGGTCACTACCTTGGGAAGCACAGGAGGCGAAAGAAAGAGATCAAAGTAATGAATTATCTTCGTCATGGTCACAATCTCACTTCAGTTACTCCACAAATTTCAACCCACAAACACTAACTCAACCCCCTCAATCATCAACTCCCTTTCAAAATCAAGGTAATTATTAACTTTGTTTCTCTAATTTCTTCACTTAATTTTATTTCAAACAGACCCTTTGAAAGGATTGATGAGATGTTTGTTTAGAAGAAGAGAAAAAGGAAATTTAGTGTAGGTACTTGGTAGTAGTACTATATCTTGAAGTTCAATGCATCTCTCGATCTCACTTTGCGTAAAGAAGTTTTCTTCTTTCGTGTGTGTGTGTGTGTGGTGGTGGTGGAAATGATGCAAAAGGAAAATATGAATTTGGTGTTTGAGTGTTATTGGACATTATTATCTCACAACGTTCTTCTTTATATTATCATGGAAACGACAACAATTCGTGTTAATTGCCTCTGGGTTTATTTTTGCTATGTTATATATTATTGTTGATCAATAATGATCAATAATGTTAAATTAGGCCATTTCTTTTTCAAATTGTGTTTCAGTACTCCATAAATATCATCAAACAAAGCTCTCTTAATTCCGTAACTTCCCATCTAACTTAGTTGCTATTCTCTTTACGCTTTTGACCATCGACCAAACTTTTATTTATTTATTTATTATTATTATTATAAACAAACCCATATATGCCTTGGTTCATTGTCAAATCTTGAAAACGATGGCCTTGTTTGGCCACTACCCATGCCTTGTTTTTTATATGCTCTATTCTCTTTTATTCAAATTCAATTTCTTTTATAAAAAAAAAAGGGTTTTGGTATAAAAAATATATATATGTAGATTATACTAAAGAATTCAAAATCAACATTATTTAAATGGGTTAAAGTGTGCTAGGGGATTGATGCATGTTACGTTGGAGAATTTGGTCACGGGCACACCGACTTTTGTTTTTATTAATATCCTTTTTTTTTTTTTTTGTGGTGCATGGAAAGATTAAGGAAATTATGAAGAACATGGGGTGGTGTTAGGAGAGAGATGTGTCAATGCCATGTGTATTCATGCTTCTTTTATTTGTTTATTATACTAAAATATGTGAGGAAGAGAAATGCCTTTTTTATACAAATGTGACTGTCTTTTAATATACTTCTAAGGACAATAAATTCTAATGATCTTTTCATGCCGTCTATTTTATACATTAATTTCTATGACTTTATGAGATTTTGGCTATATCCACAACTTTTCTCTTCATGAACAAGGTATATATCCGAACTCTAGGACTTTACTATCTAATAAGCTCTAGTAGATGTAGATTAAATATTTCTGATGTCTCTTCTCATGATAAACTAAGCCAATTCTCACTTTGTTTGATAAACTAACCATTCTATAGATGATTTCAATAGTTATATATCTTACAAAAATTATACGATACCTCTATTCAGAATTTCTCTTTGATGAGATCTATATATACGAAAAGTAATTTTACAATTTCTCTCTTATTCATTTAACGCTGTTCAAAATGGTAAGATAATGTGTTTAAGAATAATTTGTCACATAGAATATTATATATATATATATATATATATATAGGAGAGAGATAGGTGTAGTGCACATGCACAATGAATTTAAATAATATAAACCAATATGTTTATAAATGAAAATAATCTATATATGTGTATATGTATCTGTATACATAATGGCAGAATCAGATCAAAGTGGGAGGAAACGACATTACAGAGGCGTAAGACAAAGACCATGGGGAAAATGGGCAGCAGAGATTCGTGACCCGAAGAAAGCAGCTCGAGTTTGGCTCGGTACTTTCGACACAGCGGAGGCTGCAGCCATTGCCTACGATAACGCGGCTTTGAGATTTAAAGGAACCAAAGCCAAGCTTAATTTCCCCGAACGGGTCCAAGCCAACCCTGCCGAATTCGGCTTTCTTTCTCCTGCCAGTATTGCTGCTCCGCCACCCCCCACGGCCGTGTCGTCACCATCTGTTTCTCTACCGCCGCCGTTGTCGCATGAAGAAGCTTTTCCTGGGCTTCATCAATACGCTCAACTTCTGTCTAGTAGTGACGCTGATTTTCCTTATTATTCTTCCAGTCTTCTTTTCAACCAACAACAAAGCCATTACCCTTTTTTTAGTTCTTCTTCTTCTTCTAGCCAACAACAGCAAGAAGATCAGGATCGTTACGGTGAAGATTTCGGTACTGGTGGATCAAATAAGTAGAACATTATTGTTTTTTTTTTATTATTATTATTAAGTCTTACATTAATTATATGAGTTTTTGTTCTCATAACTTTATGCATATCCATTGCCTTTTCTATAAATCTAAGCCTTCTTTTTTTTCTCAATGGTTTCTACTATAATTATATAAACTATATAATTCTCAACTCAATCCCTTTTTAATTATTTCTACTATTTATGATCCATCTTGCGACAAGATTATTTTCTTCAATATTCTCGTTATTGTTTTATATGTATGTATATCTATCAGTATTATGCAGACTAAGGGTCTGTTCAAATTGATTTTTGGAATGTTGTTAAGGTTATTCCAAGGAAACTATTGTAAAAATTATAAAATATGATGCTATCAAAGTGTATTAAAGTCTATCATTAATCTAAAATGTTGTACATTTGATCAATATTTATTTGAGTTAATTTTAATGTGTTTAAAAATGTTAACTAAGTGCTTTTAAATATCTCTAGGGAGTGAATCTAAATGTTATGTTGTAACACTTACTAGACTAGCTAGCAGTAGGAGTTTCTTTAAGTCTTTATGATAATGATTAATTTTTAGTGGCTCAAAACCATGAGGGTTTCTTTATCTATAAATTAATAGAATTGAAATAAATAGATATGAAGAAAAAAAAAATTAAGGTGACTTTTGGATGTACCTTTTTTAATTAATTTAACATGGAAATTTAAAGAAAAAAATCTCTCTAGTTAAGAGTGTAAGGCTATCGATCATATTGTGGTGATGATCTATTCACATAATGGTAATGTTTCAGATGTGAGAGCAATCTTGGGCATTTAGCAATGGACAAATTTACTTATATTCTAGGTATATATGAGCTACATATATTTAGTATAGAATAGGGAAAATGATATGGTCAAAATATATCAAAACTTAGGGATGAGTTTGATATGTGGAACGCACTAGAAAAATCCTATTAATAGGAAGAAAACTATAACATTTTAGTGTTTTCTTTATATTTAAATTTTATTGTATTTTGGATGGATTTGATTTAATTTTTAAGTAGTTAATTTTAAGAATTAGAGTATTTGGCTAGAAAAGTTAAATGAAAACAACTTTTTAAAATAAAATTTTGTAGTCAATCCATACAAACCTTAAGTTAGTCATGGAAATTAAATAACCCACCTTAAATTATAAAGGAAACCAAGAAGAAAAAATGATAATGATGAAAAATTTATAGCACATGAGTAAAAGTTGGTTGAGAAAAATGTATTCATTAAAAAATTGTTAAAGAAAAAAAGGAATATTATTCAAGATGTGGTAAAGTATTTTGAAAGACTAGTAATAATTAGAAGTCGAGGTGTCAATGATATTGTTGATGGAACATTAAACACATATAGTGGGATGAGTAAAAAGAAAAGATCGTAGGAGCACGAGACGAGACACAAAGTTGATGAGATTATTATGTGTGTGTGTATATATATATTGCTCCTAAAGGAATGATTGGAAATGATGGGAATTGGGCAAGAATGCCAGTTTCTATATATTGTAGCATAGCATAGAATATGATATGATATATACGAAGAGATTTTATTATAAGATACCTAGCTGCAAAGTGTGTAAATATTTAATTATATATTATGATGCTTCCATGAAAAGCCACCGAAAGGGGAAAAGAAATGAGGAATCGACGGCGGCACACAATGACACAAAGTTGTGTGTGGAAAATTTGAGTGTGGTTGTAATGAATTAATAATAATTATACCAAAGTACTTTTGAATCACAATCTACAGTAGCATAAAAAAGGACCATATAGAGTCGTGGCACAAACCATATCTTTGATTTTGATATGTCATATATCACATGAAGAGAAAGCAAAATTGAGTATGGAATAATATTAATATTAGGTTTCCTTCCATATCTCAAAATTAATTAATCATATAATAAACGTTATTTGTGTACTACTTTTTTCTTTTCTACCGTGGATTATCGTCCTCAATGAAGAAGTTCATGAATATAATTGCTAGTTTAATTTAATAATTTTTAAAGTGTCTAATACATTTTTTTTTATTTTTTTATTTTCAACTTTAAAAAATAACAATATTTTGAAAGTTAATCACTAAATTACAAATTCATTCTTTAATTTTTTAGGATTGTATCTATCTCTTTTTTTTTTTTTTTTTTAATTTCACACATTTATCTAAGAACAAAATTAAAGTTTTGTATCAATTAGACAAATATGAAATTCAAATTTATATGTTGATGAATTATTTAGAGATGTATTCACTGTACTTAAAAATAGGTCAATAAACAAATTTATATACTTGATATATAGCCAAATTTGAGTTTTGGTACTTGGATTTTTTTCTTAAAAAAATAAGACTATAAATACTTACATCACCTTTTGAGTTTCTGGCTTTCTTATTTTCTTTCTTTTATCTATATTATTTTAAATTACAGCCAAGCACAAATTCTTTAAACTTTTTTTCTAAAAATAGTTTTGTTTACAAAATTTGACTAAGAATTTAAAAGGAAAAGAAAACAAAAATCTATAGCACACGAGCATAGAAATTCAACTTGTAATTATCAATATAGAAACTCCAATATTTATAATTATTAAATTTGGATTGTAAGGAAGGGTTTCAAAGTTAGGATAGATATGTAAGAAACTATGATACATCACCATCGCCAAAATCTCAACGGCACATATACATATATTTAAACTAAGCTTGCGTCAAGTTGTATAATCCCGAGGGGTGATGTGTGTCCTCACAATTACAATAATGAATATGGGAGCATGCAATATTAAAATTCATTGGATTTGGAATATAATTAAAAGTAATTAATCAAAGTATAAGATAAAGTAATATTTATATATGTAGGAGTAGGAGTGACTAAATTAATGATGAAACACTTTAGGTGCATGCCAGAAACTGTTGTAGTTAAAATAATAATAATAAGAATTGATGAAAGGGCTGCAAAAAGTGAAGGATTGGTCCTAATCTAATGAATTGATATATGTATATATAATGGAACATCAAATAAAGCCATGCCGACCTTATAATGACCCTACCACACGAATCTAATAATCTAATCTAATTGTTTCTTACTTAGTGTAAATAAAAATGTGGGTTACATTCATGAACCTCCATTATTTCTTAACATTTTATTTGATTATTATTTAGTTGTTTTTTATACTCTATGTTTTTTTTAGAAAAATTAAGTCTAGTTTTTTTCTTTTTAATTTCTTACAATTATTTGAAATTTGCATATAATTAATACTACTTTTCACCTATTAATTTTTTTAAAAATTTTGTTATCTAAATCGAAACAAATTTTGAGTTTAAGAGGAACCAAAAATGCTATTTTAACTATAAACCCTAAATTATAATCTATTTATTAACCATTTTTATTTTTTAATATGGTCTTTCCTTTAACGTTTTCAATTTTCTTTTGGTGTCAAGTACTAGAAAACAAAACCAAATTGCTTTAAAACAATTTTTTCTTTAGTTTTTAAGCTTAATTTGACTTGTATTTCAAAAGCATTTTTAGAAATGTAAATAACAAACCTAAATTAATTGGACGAGGGTTGTTGAAGGCAAGTCCAAAAAAATTAAAGGGTGCGAAGAAGAAACATCCAGACGAACACACTTTTGAAAAAAAGTTACTGTTATGAGGTTTAATTAGGTCTTTTAATGGTAAATATGTACGAACGAACAAAAAGATAAATCATACTTTTACTCACTTACACACCCTAAACCTTGAGCATAAGAAATAACTTAGCTTTGACATCAAAATGACCTATAAATACTTCTATTATTTGACAACCCCAATTGAAGAAGAGCAAGTAATGATCTTGAAAAGAAATCCACTGTCATTTTGGTGTTTTTGAACTAATTTAGTCGTTAGAGTGTGTTGGGTTCAAGATCAAATACAAGCTAGAGGATGTCCCACACAAATCAGTTTGAAGAGTGAGAGCTGGCCAAAAAGGGGAGGCGCGCTAGATTCGAGCGTAAACAGCAATTAAAGAAAAAAGCTTTAAGCTGGAAAAGAATGAAAGCTAAAGTTAATATGGAAGGTGGTGAAAGTGATAATTAATTGTGTGTGTTAAATTAAGACAGTGACGATACTTATTAAAATATATGTAAAGGTAAGCAATAGGCATGGAGGGTGGGGGGCTGTCCCAGTTGATCGGAAGAAAGGAAAGTAAAGGTTGAAGTGTGAAGGTGGGGCATGAAAAATGGTGGGAAAGAGCAGAAAAGGGAAAGGGTTTAGGATTTGGTTAGGGTAGTAGAGAGATGAAGGGATGAGAGGAAGTAAAAGGAAAAGAGAAAGAGAAAAAGAAAGGGGAAGGTTCCTTTTAGGTCCACGTAAGGGGCGTGGAAGGTGAGGTGGGAAGAGAAAAATGATGAATAATAATGGGAGAGAGAATAGACAATAGAGGAGCCGTAGGTTTGAGGGGGTGCAGAGTTGAGAGAGATGAGATGAGATGAGACCCCATTATTGGAGGGTTAGAGGAAGGGGGCCATTGCTGATGTTGACTAATTGGACACGTACGGTTCTGCTTACCTTTCGGCTCTCTCCACGTCAATTTTTGCGGCTCTTTCCTTCTTTCCTTCTTTCCTTCTTTCCCCTTTTTCTGTTTCCCTTTTCTTATTATTATTCCCTTCTTCTACTTCATAACTACAAAACCCATATATTCTTTTCTCTTCTCTCTTCTCTCTTTTTTAAATATCCTTCCTCCTCGCTTTATCTCTCCTTCAACCTCCTCACAAACTTAGAAATGCAATCATAATATGAGATGTGTTTTAGAGTTAAAATTTAGGGATGATATTGATATAGAATCTTCAAGCATCAAAAACAATATAGGAGAATGTTGAATTAAAAACTAACGAGTTTAGTGTTTTCTTAAACATGTATACAGTATCGTGGATTTGGTGGGTTATTTGTTGCTACGTGCTAGGAGTGAGATATAAGCAAAGATTTAATTAATCATGTGATTGATGGAATGTTCAACCTCAAGTCAAATGTATTTCGAAAATGTGACACAATGTGGGTTTTGCACATACGATATTGAAGGGAAGATCAAGCACTGATATCAATTTCTAAAAGTTAAAAGAGCTGTGGCAATACTTTTATAAAGTTTTGTGGTTTATCTAGCATATACTTTGAGGAAAAAAAACATAGTATATAAGAAAAACTTCTAGAAATGTAAATAGTCTAGGTATATGAAAAAAGAATGTCTTAACATAGTAGGTTTGCCAAGTAACTCTAAATCAAATGCTATTACTGTCTCTTCAGTCAACAAATATACTCGTCAACTTTCACTTTGAAAATATACAAAATCCATTATCATGGTGCGTCTACTAAATCACGATAAAAAACATGATAAACGTTAACGATTTTAGTAGGTTTAAACACGTTATCATATACAAAGTTAGTGTGGTGACAATCATACCAACGATGGAAAAACTTCGAGTGAGTCAATTCACTCAAAGTTAACATTGTCAATTCAACAAGGTTTATCCATATGTAGCTAAAAAGAAAAACCCATATCTAAGAACTCTCAATCTCGACTACTTGCTTAGTTTTTCCAAAAACTTTTGGACTGGGCCTAAACTAACAAGTCCCTAGTGATTTCCAGCCCATATTACAACGCAATAAATCCAGCCCGGCCCACAGTTAATTGCGTAAGTTTTGTAGTTTTCTTAAAAGAAAAAGAAATAAGAAGAAAACATTTAGTTACCGGTACGGCGGAATCGGAAATTAGCGTCAAATTTCGCGGCGGCGGCAGTCCAAAATGGCTTGTGGATGTTTATGTGCTTCCATACTTTCTTCCCCGAAGCTCCCTTCTCTTAATTATTCAGCTCTTACTAAAACTAAGTTGCTTCGTCGTTCCCCAGTTTCTTTCCCTCCGCCATCTAAATTATCAGCTTTCAAGTGCAAGGCTGCTGGCCAAACCTCCCCCAGTCCCACCGTCTATCAGGGAATTTATGGTCCTTGGACTGTTGATTCTTCCGACGTTCGAGAGGTCAGCTTGCTTTCTCTTTTTCTTTCTCTTCTTTTAATTCTTTCTAATTTTTGTCTCTTACAATTTGGGATTTGTGTTTGCCTTGTAAGTTGTAAGTTCTAACTTGTTTTCGTATGGACTTCAATGTTCGTGTGGATTGTGGTATGCTAATATTTCAAGAATTGTTGAGTATATAGTATAATGGTTTAAAGGGCGAAACTGAGAATGTGCTTCATATATACAATACAAGAGTGACAGCTGCCACTAACATAACAATAAACTAATTACCAAGTAATTAATTTCGAATACGTCTCCCTTAAGATGGACTATTTATGTTAAGAATACCCATCTTATACATAAAAGATTGTTAGGTAGAAGAAGATAGTGAACATATCAGCCAAATGGGAGGAAGAACGAACAGGTGTCAGCTTCGAAGAACTTCGAACAAAATGGAAGTCAATCTCCATATGCTTTGTTTGCTCATGAAAAGTAGGATTAGTTGGAATATATATTGCGGCGACATCACCGTAGTATGGGTAATTGAACTAACATGTAAATCACAAAGAAGATTAGTAATCCAAGTTAACTCAGCAGAAACACTTGCGAGAGCTCTATACTTAGCTTCAACAAAAGATCTTGAATAAGTGACTTGCTTTTTAGTTTTCCAGGAAATTAAGGAACCACCTAAAAAGACACAAAAACAAGTAATATAACAATGAATGTCTAAGCAAGACCCCCAATTGGAATCCACAAAGGCCTTAAGCTGAAAAATAGAAGTAGAATTAAACAATATGCCCTGTCCAACCGTGCAAAAGATGATGAATAGCTTGGAGATGCTACAAACGATTTATCGGGGTTGCAAATTTTGAAGATAAAGCAAGTGGCCAACAAGGCGGCGATAATGAGAAGAAGATTCTGCATCTAACTAATGACCTTCTGCAGACATTTTCAGATAAGGTACCGTGCTGTAGCCCATAGGAGAAGAACTCGGTTTAGCTGCCAAAAAACCCAGAATCCTCAAGGATTTGAAAACAGCCTTATGCTGAGAAAGATAAATGTCCTTGGTAGAATGAGATAACTCAAGGCACCCAAGAAAGAAATTAGTGTTGCCTGAATCCTATAACAAAAGCTTTGACCGAAGTATGTTCTTAACAGCATCAAGCTCAGGGTGAAGGCCTAGTGATTAATACAAATAATTCACAATATCTAATATTCTGTGCTACTCTGTTCTGTTGGTTTCTGCAGTAACTAATGGTTTATATTTTGTATTCTATCAGCGCGTGGGAAGCTATCTATTTATATGGATTCTTAGTTTCTCCCAAGGATGAGATTCTTTAAAAACTTCGCAATCCGAATGAATGAATAATTGTGCTATTTATTCCATTGAATATGGTTTATATTGTACGAGAATTTGTGTTTATGAGCCAGGTCATTCAGGTTTATATGGATTCTTAGTTACTTTGAAGGATGAAATTGGTTAAAGACTGACGACTCATTGGGTTCATAATTACTTGGAATTTGTGCCATTTATTTCGTTAAAATATAGCCTGAATGGAATTTATGTTTAGAATTAGA
This sequence comes from Cucumis sativus, assembly GCF_000004075.3. NCBI lineage: Eukaryota > Viridiplantae > Streptophyta > Magnoliopsida > Cucurbitales > Cucurbitaceae > Cucumis > Cucumis sativus. The sequence goes on along the minus strand of NC_026660.2, from coordinate 6,197,530 downwards.
TGAAATCCTTCCATGAGATTATGTGAAGTAGTGTAGAAAGAAAAGAAAAGTAACGTAGCTGCTTATTCTAGCATCTTATCAAAAGAAGTCTCTCGCGTCTTCTTACAGGTCTCTCATTCACCATTCCTAATCTTTTGGCTGTAGGTCAATGCTTATATCTGATTTGGTCATAGTGCTTAAACCTTATAACAATCTTCATTTACTGGCAACATTGGATCTGATGTGTACTCACTCTATACTCATTGGTGAAGGAAGACAGTCTCATGCAGTTGAACCTGCGTAGACAGTCTTTGATAAGATGAAAACAGTCTCAAATATTTCTAATTTCAGTGATAATTTGCTTACTGTGGCAGGTGATTTTATATAGAGCGGGATTAGTGACAGCTGCTACCTCTTTTGTGATAGCTTCATCAGTTGCCTTTTTACCCGATAGCTCTTCATTGGGTGATACACTTAAGCAAAATCTTGATTTGCTTTATGTCCTGGGTGGAGGAGGATTAGGCTTATCCCTATTCTTGATTCACATATACGTAACTGCAATTAAGCGAACTCTTCAAGCGCTATGGGTGCTTGGTGTTGCTGGATCTTTGGTAACTTACTTAAATCTTTCACAACCAGCTGGGGAGAGCTTAGTGCAGTATGTTGTTGATAATCCATCAGCGGTCTGGTTTGTTGGTCCTCTCTATGCAGCACTGACTGGACTTGTCTTCAAAGAAGGTATCAAGTATTTTTAATATCTTCCACTTCCAGGCCTTTAACTTAGTATTTGTCTTTTAATGTTGTATTGATGAAGGCAAGGAAATAGTAAGAATGAAGAAGATATTGAAGTTTAGTAAGCTCGTTTATTGGTTAAGTCTTAGTCTTGATGAAGCAGGCAAATTATAAGAAAGAAGATATTGAGTGCTGAGTCTGCCTTCCTTTTTTCAGCATGTACAAATTAGATTGTAAATACTAATTATGTTCCAGATGTTTTTGTTATGATTTTGGGTTATTTGATTTATAGATTCTGTTATTTTTGGAAATACAAAAACAGCTAGGCGTACGCTAGCTGAAATGGAGTGAGACGTTTAATTCGTCATGCGTACTTTATGATTAATAATATATAATTCATCAGGCATACTTATTAGTGTCGGCTCAATTCCCAGTACTTGTCTATCCTCTATATGCAGGGCTTTGCTATGGAAAGCTGGAGGCTGGGATTCTCACCTTTGTCATACCTACGCTACTTCTAGGTCACCTGGTAGGGCTCATGTTTATACTTTGAACTTGACAAATAAATTATCAATATTCTGTTTGATAACCATTTATCGTTAGGTTGTGAGTCATAACATAAAATCTCTTTATAGCTTTTGAGCTTGTACACTGACCTTTCGGATGGGCGTTATTTGTAATGCAGACTGGTTTGATGGACGACGGGGTTAAACTTGCTCTGTTAGGTTCATGGATGGCTCTCTTTGTAATATTTGCTGGAAGAAAATTCAGTCAGCCAATCAAGGTAATGCTAACTTGGACAAGTTATTCCGAATTACTCAGACTTGTCTGATAACTATTTCACTTTTTGTTTTTTAGTTTGGAAAAATGTTCTCGGATTTTTTCTTGGGGAGTTCGCAAAAATAGCAAAAAAATATATGATAATAGAGCTTATGTCACTTATATTTTTAAAATTGCAAAAATAGCAAATTTAAAAGCAGATTACCGTTAGATTTGCCTAATTTGCAAAAAAAAAGAGGTTATAAGTTGTTTTTTTCTAAAAATTTGTGTCATCTAATACAATTTCCCTTTTTTCTTACTATAATTTTCAACTTTATTAAATAAAGATTAGATTTCTTTGCCATTCTTTTTTTAAAAAATGATGTTTCTAACTTTTTTATTATTATTTTTAAATTTCCAAGATTTTTTGTTTTTTGTTTTTTGTTTTTTTTTCTATTTTTGGAACTTGGTTAGCAATCCATATATTTCTTCAAGTAATGTGAGAGTCATACCATACCAAGGAAACAAATATAAATTCAAAGATTGGAGAATAAAATCGTTATCTTTCTTAAAACAAAAAGAATTTTCTGATTGTAACTCATTTGGGATGATGCTATTTAACCAAATAATTTTAAAAATTGATAAATGAATAAAACCTTTTGTTGTATATTGTACATCGATTCGCAGTATAGCATATAAAAACCTAACCTTTTCTCTTCACTCTTTGATGGATGAAGATACAGAGTTATGAGAAATAAGGTATTTATTTCCATAGTAAAAAGAAAAAGAAAAAGAAAAAAAGGAAAAGAAAAAAGGAAGAATCAATTTATACTTCTAGAAGACGATATATCACGTAAATTCAATGGAAAAACAGCTATTATATATTTGATTTTTACATCTCTTATATACGTCAATCCTTGCATTTAAAGAAGTCATGAAAGGTATGGTCTTAAAATGAAATTTTAACAGAGGGTCCAAAAAAGTTGAGAAAAAAGCACCATCAGTTACAGTATGTAGTGCACTTGATTGTTGCACTGTCTTGACTGGTTTCATATTCATTTCCAGGATGATATTGGAGATAAATCTGTTTTCTTATTCAATGCACTTGGAGAAGACGAAAAGAAAGCCTTGATTGCAAAGCTTGAGCAGCAAGAGGTTAGTCAGAATGCTGATTAGAGGAATATTAGAACACTCTGCAGGAAGAACCATTTTAATCCACGAATTTTGGCAGAAGATAAGTCCATACTTTCTTACTGCATCTTGTACTATAGTTAAATAGTTTATACACAACGCTACTACTAGTAGTATCTGTTCATATTACTTTTGCAGTATAATATATATAATATGATTAGAAGGATACATGGCAATTCCATTTTTACTTGAATAGGAACAAACATGAACATACAAATGCAAACTTCTCAGGGGTTTAATTTATTCTAATTGAACAATAAGTTCAGCGCAATGGGATGGGACTACAAAAAAGGTGTCAAATGGCAGGGAAATTCTGATGGAGAAGCCTATTGTTAACATCAGCCATTAGAGGCAAATTCTGGTGGAGAGCCACATCATTGACAGTAGTTCCCGTGCCATCAAAGCAGTAAACAGGGGCTTGCCATTTCTCATCCTCTAGCACAGCACCCACTTCAAATGTCATCACATGAGCGTCTCTTCCTGCACAATTGGGGAAGGGAAGGGAAGGAAAAGGAAAAACAGCATTGAATAACAGTGAATGGCAGGAATGAAAGAGAAAGAGCCAGGGCAAAACGGTATAATACCATCGTAGAAGAGCCAATAAACGGGTATTTTAGTCTCAACATCTTCGTAATACCAGATGAAATCGACCTTCTCCCAGACATTGCAGAGGAAACCATCGACATGGCGTTGACCCAGATAATGGGCTCCGTCGAGCCATTTTGGTGGGAGAAGACCCACCTCAAACTGAATGGTATCGCAAGTCTTGGAAGAATCTAAAGTGTATAAGAATTCAGTGCCGTTGTTCCATTCGATACCGTAGAGAAGGGTGCCGAGCTGGTGTTGGACGATGTTGAAGTTCCGACCATTAGGCCAGTCGTACCAAAGGTCGGTTATCTCGAGAACTCCGGAGAAATTTGTGACGTAAATTGAGTGAAATTGGGGAGGCCATGGGGTTGGAACTGGATCCTCCGAAATGGAATAATTCACACTCACACTCAGCAGTGAAAGGATAAGATAGAATTTCCCCTTCGAAGTCGTCATGGCTTCGTAGTTCTCTCTCCTCTGTCCATCTATTAAATAATTTAAATTGTTCTAATTTCTAGCTATGTCAAATATCCTTCTCTTTTTATTTTTGGTTAAATTGTATATTCTTTTTAACAAAGTTAAAAAATATCTTCAACAAGGACAGCAGAGAAGCCTGATGACCTCCAGTGTGTCTGACTCTATCACCAGCGGGGACTAGGACTCGACCACTAACCAAACAATAACTTTGAACCCCTCAAGTAAAGCTTCAGCTTCTAGCAAGCTCACATAACCCCGTTTATAAATGAATTTACTGCCTCCCAAAAATGCACCACTAAATTGATTCCGGACAATCCACCCATGCCTACCCCTCCCTTATCAGACCAAGCAGTCTCCACATTCAACTTCCAACACCCAACAGGCGGCAATAACCAATGGGAAGGGCTCTCGGGAAAACAGTCAAAACACCCGCCAATGGGCCGTCACTCGCCTCACAAGACTCCGAAACTAGAGAATCAATTGTTACTCGGAGAAATGCTAAATCGGGGGATGCCTTCTTGAAATGAAGCTTGTTCCTTACAGTCCAAAAACTTCAAATGGAAATCATCCCGCAATCCAAATTTAGATGCGATCATCTCATTCCTTACACATTGACTAACAAACTGTCAGAGGATTTAAGAATCATTTAGCTGTGTTTAACAAGTATGACCTAAAAATTCCGAAATCCATGAAGCCAAAGCCACCCAACTCTTTCCTAACACATACATTTTCTATGAAAGTTTTCCTCTTCTTCTCCAAAGATCCACACCAAAAGCAGGTACCAATGTTCTCAGGATCCTTACAAAAGGTCCTCCTGGAGCTTAAAGCAACTCATTGTATAGCTAGGAATAGCTTGACCAACCGCTTTCAACAGAACCTCCCCCATCTGAGAAGAAATTCCTCTTCCAATTTTGCACGCCCTCCAGACCCTACCCTTTCCTTGACCTATCTGAAATGTGACATTTGTCAACCATTATAGAAACGCAACCTTAGATAAAGGCTGAAGGATCTCATTGCTTGAACACCTAGCCAGGCTTCGATAGCTTCTCTTCCCCATAGAAACGTTTTTATTATTAATAAACATTTATTTAGCAGGCACTTCCTCGTAATCTTCAAGAAGAAGCTGTCATCGGCAAAGAAACTAGCACCATGAATATGTAGTTGCAGTGTCTGACTTGTTGAAATCCTTGATTGCAAAGCTTGGGCAGCAAGAGGTCAGTCAAAATGCTGATTAGAACGCTAGAAGAACACTCGGCAGGAAGAAGCATTTCAATCCAGGAGATTTAGCAGATGGTAAGTTCATGGTTCTTACCGCATCTTGTAATATGGTCAGATAGTTTATACACTACACTACTAGTAGTAGCTGTCTATTTATTTTTTGCAGTGATATATACATTATTAGAAAGATACTTGGCAATTTTATATTCACTTGAACAAGAACAAACATGGAGATATAAATACAAACTTCCGTGTCTAATTTATTCAAATTATCCAACAAGTTCAGCGCAATGGGGCTACAAAAAGGATGTCAAATAGCAGGGTAATTCTGGTGGAGAAGCCTATTATTAACACCAGTCATTAGAGGCAAATTCTGGTGGAGAGCCACATCATTGACAGTAGATCCCGTGCCATCAAAGCAGTAAACAGGGGCTTGCCATTTCTCATCCTCTAGCACGGCACCCACTTCAAATGTCATCACATGAGCCTGTCTTCCTGCAAAATTGGGGAAGGGAAAGGAAAAACACCAGTGAATAGTGAATGGCAAGAACTTAAGAATGAAAGTGACGATGTGATTGTTGTCAAAGCAAACATAGCTTAGCAGTGTTTGTATTATTTCTGTTTTTATTATGAACTATAACGTGGCATCAACGTTTTGTTTGAAGGCTATTTAAAGTCTTGTTTGATAGTTTTACTATGAGTTAAGTTGTGGGCTTCTTTCAAGATTACCCAAGACAGCTTCTTTAATTTGACAATTTTGGATGACAAGAACAATCTCCGGGTATAAATCGACTTGAGAACTAGGTGGGTTTTCCCAAAAGAGTTTCTAATTACAGTTCTTTAGTATTTTCATATGAGAAAGCTAGAGAGATAGGGGAAAAGAGGGTTACCAGTGTAGAAGAGCCAATGAACAGGTCTCTTGGTTTCAACATCTTCATAATACCAAATGAAATCAACTTTCTCCCAGACATTGCAAAGGAAGCCATCGACATGTCGTTGACCCAGATATTTGGCTCCATCGAGCCAATTGGGTCGGAGAATACCGACCTCAAGCTGAGCGGGAGAGCAAGTCTTGGTGGAATCTAAAGTGTAGAAGAAGGAAGTACCGTTGTTCCATTCGAGGTCGTAGAGAACGTTGCCGAGCTGGTGTTGGATGATGTTGAAGTTCCGACCATTAGGCCAGTCGTACCAGAGGTTGATTATCTGAGGAATCCCAGAGTAGTTCATGAGGAGAACGGAATGAAATTGAAGAGGCCATGGGGTTGGAACTGGATCCTCTGAAATGGAATGCCTTACACTCACACTCAACAATGAAAGGATAAGGAAGAATTTCGCCTTGGAAGCCATGGCTTCTATCTCTCTCTTCTCTCTCGCACTTTTTCTCATTTATTTCTTCTCCATGATTCAATTTCTTTTTTTTTTTTTTTTATAACTATAAAAATTATAATTTTTATGATTTAGTGATTTTAATAATTAGAATTTAGGGTAAAGTGTGCAGTCATTTTTGGTATAATTATAATTACATCTTCAAAAAAAAAATGTAAATATTACAATGTCGTGTTCTCGATAGATTTTATTATACATATCATTTTTTTTAAGGTTGTTATATATTTAATTATTTTAAATCTAATGGTTATATTTGCAACCATTTCTAAAATTTAGTTATATTATTTATAGTTCAATTTTCATCAAAGCTTTGTAAAATAGAAAGAAAGTAACCAAGTCAACTATTTCTCCTCGTCAATAATTCGTCTTGTCAATAATGAGAGGGAAGAAACTATTGAGAAAGACATCTTTTCGATAAAAAAAACCGTCAAAAGAAGTTTAAACTGCAATAACCTATGACCAATTAGTGATAATCATCGATTAATCCATTCTAATAGTTTATTCTTGATAAACCTCTAAAACATTTTAATAAACTGTTCTTCATGGTCATAACTTATGATTTGGACACCCTTCTAAATTTTTCAATCTAAATATTGTGCACATTCCTAAAAATTTTTCTAAAAAGTAAACATGGTTCTCAATTATCCTTCTATGTATATTCTCCAACTTTTCCAGTGAATTTTAAGTGGAAAAGTGGACACACATCCTCTCAAGATCTTTACAAAGGTCCTCTGGAGCTTGAAGTAACTCGTTGTATAGTAAGGAATAGCTTGAACAACCACTTTCAACAAAACCTCCTTCCCCTAGCAGAGAAGGAATTCTTCTCTTCCAATTTTGCACGCCCTCCAGAACCTACCTTTTGCTTGACCTCTCTGAAATATGACCTTTGTCACGACCATTGAAGGAAGACAACCTGAGATAAAAGGTCAAAGGATCTCACTACGTGTAAACCAAGCTAAGCTTCGATAGCTTTTCTCTTCGCAGAGAAACACCTTTATTATTGATAAACATTGATTTACCTTAATTAATGGCCTGACCAGATGCTTCTTCATAGTCTTTAAGAATCTTCATTGTGCGAAAGTCGGTTTCAGAATCTTTGAAGAAGACAAGCTGTCATATGCAAAGAAACAAACGCCACGAATATGTAGTTGGATTTTATTGCTGCTTTGTCCGACTGGTTTCATATTCATTTCCACGATGATGTTGGCGACAAATCTGTTTTCATATTTAATGCACTTGGAGAGTAGGAAAAGAAAGCCTTAATGCAAAGCTTGAGCAGCGAGAGGTCAGTCAAAATGCTGAGAACATTAGAAGAACGCTATGCAGAAAGAAGCATTTCAATCCAGGAGTCTGAGTAGACGATAAGTCATACTTCCTTACTGCATCTTGTATTATAGTTAAGTAGTTTACTAGTAGCGCCGTTCATGTTATTTTTTGCAGTGGAATATATACATTATTAGAAAGATACTTGGCAATTCCATATTCACTTGAACAAGAACAAACATGAAGATAGATATACAAGCTTCAGTGTCTAATTTATTCAAATTGAACAAGTTCAGCGCAATGGGATGGGACTACAAAAAAGGTGTCAAATGGCAGGGAAATTCTGGTGGAGAAGCCTATTGTTAACATCAGCCATTAGAGGCAAATTCTGGTGGAGAGCCACATCATTGACAGCAGTTCCCGTGCTATCAAAGCAGTAAACAGGGGCTTGCCAGTTCTCATCGTCTAGCACAGCACCCACTTCAAATGTCATCACATGAGCCTGTCTTCCTGCACAGTTGTGGAAAGGAAAAACACCATTGAATAGTGAATATCAGGAAGTTAAGAATGAAAGTGTCAATATGATTGTTGCCAATTGAATAGCATGGCGGTAATTGGTACAGGTATTTTTTCTCTTTTTATTGACTATAATGTGGCATTACCATTTTCTTTGGAAGGATATTTAAAGTCTTGTTAGATAGTTTAACAATGAAAGTTGTGGCATTTGTGCTTATTTCAAGATTAGTCAATCAAGCTCTAATTTTGCAATTTTGTAAGTCAACGACATTCGAGTGTGATTGACCATAATGGCAATCCGTGTCTAACCCAAACATTAGGATTGGAATCAAATTGATTTGGGGTATTAGTGATTGAGAACTAGGAAGAAAGAGTTTCTAATTAAAATTCTTTAGAATTTTCATATGAGAAAGCTAGAGAGACAGAAGAAAAGATGTTACCAGTGTAGAAGAGCCAATGAACAGGCCTCTTGGTTTCAACATCTTCATAATACCAAATGAAATCAACTTTCTCCCACACATTGCAAAGGAAGCCATCGACATGGCGTTGACCCAGATATTTGGCTCCATCGAGCCAGTTGGGTCGGAGAATACCAACCTCAAGCTGAGCGGAAGAGCAAGTCTTGGAGGAATCTAAGGTGTAGAAGAAGGAAGTACCATTGTTCCATTCGAGGTCGTAGAGAACGTGGCCGAGCTGGTGTTGGATGATGTTGAAGTTCCGACCATTAGGCCAGTCGTACCAGAGGTTGATTATCTGAGGAATCCCGGAGTAGTTCATGAGGAGAATGGAATGAAATTGAAGAGGCCATGGGGTTGGAACTGGATCCTCTGAAATAGAATAGCTTACACTCGCACTCAGCAATAAAAGGATGAGGAAAATTTTCGCTTTGGAAGCCATGGCTTTTTGGATCTCCCCCCTCTCCCCATTTCTCTAATTTATTCCCTTCTCCTCGATTCAAAAAAGTCAACTACTCCCCCACCACATCACAGATGAGATGGAAGAAACAATCGGAGAAGACATCTTTTTCAATCAAATAATTGTAAATGGCAACCAAATTGGCTATCGTATTTGCAAATGTGTTATAGTAATAATCATCTATGAGCCCATTTTGATAGTCTATTATATTATTGATAGACCTCTAAATCATTTTAACAGACTTTTCTTCATGAACGATTTTGTTTAAACTCTATGATTTGGACACCCTTCTAGATAACATTGTTTTCAATCATCCTTGTATATATATAATTTTAGGCATTTACGTATTTCACCTATTGGATTGAAAAACCAACTTAAGCCTATTTCAAGAATGATGAAGTGATTAGATCTTTGTACAATCTATCTAAGCATCAATCTACAAATTGATACATTACTATTTTTTCTTTAAAAAAGATTTCTTCATAATTAGAAGAAAGGCATGAAGATCAGTGTGATTCAAACTCTACAAATTTTAACTATGAACAAATGAAATGGACGAAGACAATGTTAATTAGGATTGTTCGAGTATTTTTCAAAAAGAAGAAAAAATACCTTTAAATCTTATTTTCTTGAAATCGTTTTTAGAAGAGAACATTTTAACTAATAACTGAATGGACGGTTATACCCTCTGCCTGATGGAAGGGTGTGTACGTAGCCCTAGGCGCTTCAAAAACCAAAGGCTGAGATTTATTTATAAAGAGATCAAACGGTCCACAATTCACAGCCGCTCCTTTATATTCATCCTAGACGGCGCTCTTCTCCTCTTTCTTCACCTTCATCGCACCGCTCCGCCTTCGTTCTCTCGCGAACTGTCGTTGGAGTTTTAGGGTTTGCGATCCACACAGCTCCCCTTCCTTTGATCATCATGGTAAACTCCAGATTTCCCTTTTTTCGTTTCGTATTTGGATCCAACTAATTTCAGTTTCTTCTTTCAATCAGGTTCTTCAAAACGACATCGATTTGCTCAACCCCCCCGCCGAGCTTGAGAAGAGAAAGCACAAGCTCAAGCGTCTCGTACAATCGCCCAACTCATTCTTCATGGTATGTCAATTAGTGTGAACCCTTTTACCTTTTGTTTAATCTAATATTTTCTTCCATGATGGTGATTGAACTGTTATGTGAATTCCAAATGCAGGACGTGAAATGCCAGGGTTGCTTTAACATGTAAGATTTCGTTTTTTTTTCCCATCAATTATGTCTACTTCAGTGTGAATATATGTTTTTTTTTTCATAAAATGAATGATGATATAAGATTATTTGAATGATGAACAGAACCACTGTATTCAGTCATTCACAAACAGTTGTGGTATGTGGGAATTGCCAGACGGTCTTGTGCCAGCCAACTGGGGGGCGAGCTAAGCTAACAGAAGGGTGCTCCTTTAGAAGAAAGGGCGATTAATTCTTTGCCTCAGAATTGGTTTGTAGTAGGATAAGGATGGGTGGGTTTGAATTTTGATATTGCAATTGAGCATATTTTGTCTTTGTCCTCGGGTTTTCTTTATCTACATTTTGGATGTTGATTATTCAATTTTGCTTGAGAAAGAAAGAGCATTTTGGCACCCCTGTTCCAGTACAATGCAACTAAGTTAAGTTTTGTTTGAAGTAATTTACATCGAACTATTTTGATTTGCTTGCCATTATTTGCAATAGTTGTAAAATTAAATCGCATTTTCTGCTTCTTTTAGTGTTTGAAATGAAATATTGAATTGTTCTTGGTGTGCGATAGCTCAAGCAATGTTATCTCTTTACGATTAAATATGTTTGTTGATTGAATTATCTGCTCTTTATACTACATTAGACTTTCCTGTTTCTGCCTCAATGTCATATGATGCAGTGTAGTGATTTTTTAATTGGTCCTCTTGATCCTTCTCATCATGATGTAGTGTAGTAGTTGTCTATTTGATTTGAGATTTGCATTTTTCCACACAATTTATTTTGGCTGTGTGGTCTTATCCTTCTGTTTCTTAGGCGCTTGTTTTCCTTAATGTGAGGTTCTCTTTGGATATGGCGAATGATTGTAGAAAAATTGGTCCATTTGTTTTGTGGTTGATACTTGATATGGGGCTTGCAAATCGTTTTATTCTTGATGTTATTGATGAAGCCAAGAAATTATTTGTGATGTCATACTAGAATGTCTTGAAGTAACGAGTTTTGCTACATTTTGGTTCTTGTGATGAGTTGATTTGGAGTGTAAAGATTGAATCCGTGAACTACTGTAAGACAGAACCACTTTTTTGCACGAAAGCTGCTGCATTGTTTAGTTTGACCCAACGTGATTGCTCATGGTTTTAATTTTTTTTATAATTTAGTATGATAATATATGGTGTGTGAGCATTCATGGATTGAAGTTGAGAAATTTTTTTTAAAAAATTGACTTAAACTGATTACGGCCAATCAATGATCATACATAATGATAGCTTTGGTTTGCAAAAAAGCTATAATATGACTCTTATGAGAATTTTGTGAACTATATGGATTATTAAAAAGTTTTATTAAATAATGTACACTAAAATTTAACTAGACCGAGTTATTTAGTTTACTTAGGGGTTCTTTGTTGGACCGAAAATGTAATGTAGTTGAACGTTATTATTTTCTATTTTCATTACTCAAAGATAACATTTTAGTCATATAGCGATATGATAGAATTTTATTGCTGAATTTGTGCATTTTTAATTAAATTAAGGGCGTTCAAATAACATAGGCATGCAAATTGTATATTTGATTGTAAATTGAAACTTTAGTAATTAGGACAATTTAATAGTTAAAAGTGTGCAACAAAATGCCTAATGGTTGTAAACAATAAAAAGAAATAATTCAAACACGCAGATTCGATTGATTACACAATTTAAGTCGTATCAAATATCTGTTTTGCATCTGAAAACGATAATTTATTTTGTTTTCGTTTTGAAGGATTAATCATAATAAACATTACTTTTGACCACATAACCCAAAATTTCTCTAACCCATTTAAAAGCAACTACTAGTAGGCGCAGGCTCCTCTTTCATCCATGGGGTTTAGGGTTCAATATTCCCTTTGCATAACACAGATACTGTATGTGTGTCTCGGTGTGTGCATATATACCTATTACAGTTTTTGAATGGTAGTGTATGTGTTGATTCAGTTTGTATTTTATATCTTCTAAGAACTTAGTCTCCAAACTTTTTCGTATATGTTAAGATTTAGTCTCAAAGCTTTGTAAACATTTAAATCTTATGAATTTTGTTTTTAACCCTGAAGAATGATAGTCGATTAAGAACCAAATAAAGTATGTCAACATGGGTTTTTCTTTTTCTCTGGAAAAACTTAAATTGCTACACAACATATCCTGATGTCAAGGACTTGGCGTCAGGAGAGTGACCCACAAATACCAATCCATTTTAGCGCGCGGCATAGCCTTTTTCCCTCACAAGGCTTTGGCGACGGTAGTCAAACATCATATAAATTTCTTGATTAGGCAATGTAAAAGTAGAAAGTTGAGAACAGATCATATAAAGCAGTTGTTATTTTACGACGAAAATGTTGGATATAACTTGAAATTTAGAATGAAAATGGCACAACGTGAGGAGAGGTTGGTTGGACTTGTTAAACTCCTAAAAATATGTGGATACGAAAGACGACGTGTCAGCCCAAACGTGGGATTGTTAGTTTAAATTTCCCTATTCTTACTCTAACGTGGCCTTCCAAAAATTCAGTAACAAACCTTTTATATATTGTCGATCTCAATATCTCAATCATTCAAACCTCCCCATTTCGTAATTGAACTTCTGAAATCCCACAAAAGAAAATGGGTTTATTCAGAACCTCTCTCGCAGTGAGCTCCTCAATCTCTTGTTTTTCACTTCAATAATGTGTGATTATAGTTCCATTTTCTTTTCTCGATATTTATTAATTCTTTAATTAATACATGTTACAGAATAAGATGTGGAAATCAATGCTTGTCGAAACTAGGATCCAAGGGAACCGTCGTTTTTCTTCATCCACTACAACCCCATCTGCCAATAATATTCAGAATGCTTCTTCTCCTTCTTCTTCTTCCAAGTTAATAAACAAAAAACCCATTTCGTTGTATATGTAATTAATTGATTAATTTTTTATGAGATAATATGATTAATGTGTGTACAGTGGCGGTTCCGGTGGGAGTGAGTACATGAAAGGCGAGTACGCCCCAATCTACATTGTGATGGGGATGGTGGCAGTGGTCGTGTCTATCGCAACCCACACGGCGAAGCAACAACTGCTGCATTCGCCGATGGTTAACTGTAGCAAGAAGAAGAGGGAGAGCATTCCGGAGGTGGAGGACCCCGACACCGTCATCACTTCAGCTGACAAATTTATTAACAAATCCTTTCTTAGGAAGGTTGCTCACATTCAGAGTGACACGAAGACGCTATCCGATCCAGTTCATCCCGACCCATTTACCCGGTGAACGTCTCTTTGATCCTAGTTTACTTATTTTTACAGTGTGTTGATGTAATATTAAACTTACATTATTAACGTATTACTATTCAAGATCAAGTTTATATTTCAACAAATTAAAATGGTTGAATGGAAATTAAGAATACTAATGTACTGCATGGGTGCACTTGTGTATTACAGGCCACGTAATGCTGAAACTCTGAAAACTGCTGGAATTGACCCTACCCGCCGTTGAACAACTATGAAAAATACTTACAATGCACTATCATTGTTCTTAATTATGTTAGTGATATGTGTATTGTTGTGTGTGTATATTTATTTAAAGCTCTTCTCTACTTCATTCTGCTTTTCTCTTCACTTTTTTTTGTATTGACTGTCAAGTTTCTTCAAAAGTAGAAGTACTAAGCTACTGCTAGGGGAATGTGGCTGTTATATAATTTGTTCTGTTAGTTTTCTTTTCCGGACAATAAAGCCAATTTAATTGGAATACCCTAAATCTTGGTTTTGGGATTATTCTTATCATCACCTCTTTTTCTCTTCCTTCCTCCTCAACTCAACTTTATGTACTACCTTGTGTCTCATTTTTATTGAAGCCCTTAAATCTATTGGGTGCAGTAAAGGTATATGTTGTAGATACATCTAGCTGATAAGTATTTTTAGACCAAATCCTAAAATTTGGGACATAAACACCCCGTCCATATTTTGGTGTGCGAATGTAGAGTACGTCTTTAATGAACGAAATATTGAGAGGAAATTTTTGCAAACTCGTTTTTCATGCCTTAAAATTCAAAAGAAGTAGGTTGATTATAATGTCAGTATAGTGAAATTAGAATAATAATAAACAAAAGCAAAGCATATGCAAAAGAGAGATCGCTAAAATAGGAATATGAAACTAAATATAATCTTAGAAGCCAAGGCAACTTGCTATTCATGAAACCCAAATCCAAAAGTTGATTTAATGTGTCCCAAAAACCTTCAATATGGATGGATTATCCCATCATATAATTATGATATAGTTTTCTAAATTTTTTAAATCTTTAATTAAAATAGAAGATATTTAATTAAATTTGATATATTTAAAAATTAGTCAACAATAATTTAGCTCAACTAGTATTTAAATATACCAAGAAGCAAGATGATCGGAAAACAAATATCAAATTTGAATAAGAATTTGAAGTACACACGTGTATATAAAAGCTAAATACAAGAAGATAATAAACAAATTCTTTACTAAAGATTTTTCTTTTTATACCTATATATAACAAACAATTATAATTGTATTCCATGTGGTTTCGAGGTATATTAATAATTTATTTATTTTTAATCTATTAAGACAACACAGCCATGGAAGTTTAAGAATATAATATAAATGAACAAATTAAATAAATAAGGTAAGGAATGTGTGTGTATATATGTATGGTGTTGAGGGTTTTGGGTAAGCAATTATTATGGAGATCATGAAGCAAGAAGAAATGGGTGGGGTTGTAAATGAGGTGAATGCACTTTTGAGTAAACTAGAGGAAAGTATTGGAATGGAAGAGTTCTTATCAACACAACACATCAAACCTTCAATCTACAAAATACCACAATTCATTAGAGAAGTTAATCCCAAAGCTTATGAGCCGAAGTTGGTGTCTTTGGGGCCATACCATTATGGGAAACCCCATTTGCTTCCAATGGAAAGGGAGAAACACAAAGCTTTTCTCCATTTTAAAGCTAGAAACAATCTGTATTTAGAATCCATTGTTGATAGCGTTTGCAGCATTTTGGAAGATTTGTTGGGGTCGTACGACGATAATCTTGATGATAGATGGAAGGAAGATGTTGCAATGTTCTTGAAGCTCATGATTGTTGATGGCTGTTTTGTGCTTGATTTAATCAGTGAATTAAGTTCAAAATCGCTTGGTCGTTGTATGATTTGGGATATAAAGAGGGACATGGTGTTGCTTGAAAATCAGTTACCTTTGCAACTTCTTAAACAACTGCATGCCTTAACAACAACCAATGAAAATGAAAAAGAGGTATTCTACGTACACTCCCAACTTGTTTTAATTTCTCTTTTTTTTTTCTTCTCTATTCTTTTTTTTGGTGCATGGAGTTCATAATATGAAGGATTGAACCTCTAACGACCTCAAGAGATGGAGATCTAGCCAAATACCATTAACCCAAATTTAGAGAGATGTTTTATTTATATATATATATAAACTCTGTTTATTTTCTTTATTGCCGATCTCTCAACTGTGACGGTAATATTACACACAGAATTTGGATTTAGAAGCAATGATTTGGTCCTGGATGGGGCTTTCAGGGGAAATATTATCAATGAGAAGTCCTTTGCACATTTTGGATATATATAGATCTTCGTTATTGTCTCCTACAAGATGCAAACAGGATGAGACTCATGAGAATACGATCACAATATTGGAATGGACACTAACCAATGAGGAGAACGTAGAGTACTGTCAAAGCAATATTCGATCGGCAACACAACTTCGTAAAGCAGGGATAAAATTCGAGAAAAGCAGTACAAACAACCTAATGGACGTGTCGTTTGACTTCAAACAACGCGTCCTGAGGCTGCCATCTCTAGCAATAGACGACATCCTCACTGAACCGACTTTAATAAACATCATGGCATTTGAGAAGCTCCATGTTGGGGTTGAAAGGCAAGTCACTTCTTTCGTAGTGTTGATGAAAAATCTAATAGGAATGGAGAAAGATGTGTCATTGTTGGCATCTAAAGGAATATTATCTTCTAATGTAATTCATGACGGTAATGGTGTAGTACAATTGTTCAATGTATTGGCCAAAGGACAGACAAAATATTTGGAGAGCCACATGTATGAACTATTCAGGATGTTGAATTGTTATCATGACAATCGATGGAGTATTTGGTTGGAAAATCTCAAACTCAAAGTTCCCCAAACTAAGAATTCCTGGCAAATCATCTCTATTGCTCTCTTCACCTTTGGCTTTACGTACCCATTTGTCCAGGCTATCACTGATAAACGTCATCGTAGAAAGCAGTAGTTCATCATCCTAACACGTTTATCATCTCATATATATATATATATATATATATATATGTATGTATTTGTGTGTGTGTGTTTTTTTTAAACTTTAATTTCCTTCTATTAGATATATATTATATTGTGATCTTTGTAAATAGAATTTGTTATTAATTAACAGTTTGTTTTTGTGATGATATTTCTTTTCTAACCAAGAATATATATTTAGAGAGTTAGTGAGTACTATAAAAACTCCAATCTCTAACAGGTTTAAAAAATTAAAGTCCCTAAATATTTTGAGAAACTCCAATATTAAAACAAAACTAAAGGAGAGGACATTAGTGTTGAAAGCTTCTTTATTATATGATCCGTCCATGTCTATTAATTAATATGCTTTAATTCTTTTCTCATCTCAATTAGAAAAAAAATATCATTCTTCTTCGTAATTAAATTAAAAACAAGAAACTTAATCAGAGATTAAAATGCTATCTAAACTTGAAAAATCATTAATTTACCTTAGTTCTCTTCTTGAATTATATCAATTTAGAAAAAGTCATGAAAAAATGATAAACATATGCTTTAAATTGTACGTAAAGTTTGATTGCCAAAATGTGAAGGAAAAGACAGAAAAAAACATGAGTGAAGAGCTTTTCAACAATCTTCCTATTCAAATTATATATCAACTAATCTCATAAAACTGTAAATAATAATATTATTAAGATAAAGATAGGATAAAGCTCAAAAAGATCAACCCGTATATGATAAAAGAAAAAATCCTTCACTTTCGGTTCTCAATATCATAAAAGAATGTTTCCACCTAACAAAAATTTATTTTCACCTGTGGTGTTTTCCTCTGATATCGAGTTGAGAAATTGTGTTAAGTAATATAATATTAAATTTAAATTTATCTTCATTATTTTTTAGTTTAAACTATTAGGTCAATCAACAACTTAGAAATATATTATACTCTTGAATTGTTATTTTTATTTCAATTATCGAATCTTAAGTTGGTTATAATATATTAAGTGAATATGATCACCTTTTAACTTGAAAAAGACAACCAGACTTCTTTTGAGAACCTGAGTCCAAAGCAAGCACCATTTTTGTTCTCAAGAGTGAAGTTTTAGTCCTTTTAGAAAAATAATCTATATTAAAACTTGAATTTTTTAAAAATAAATAAAAATGATAAAACTGTTCGAAATAATTATATGAAATTTTGGTATATTTTTATAAATATTTTGATTTATATTAAAAGATGTGCCATTAATTTAATTTAATAAAAGATAGCATTTGAAACCATGTGTTTGACAAGGAGAGAGAGAGCAAATGAAAAAGCAAAAGAGATTAAAGTGAGAATTCTTGGCAATCAAGGCAAGTTTTATTCATCCAAACATTGGTAAAAGTTTACAAAATGTATATGATTTTATTCTCTTTTATATATTTCTTGAATTTTCTGACTTTTGTAAAAGGACAGAAGCCTTTACTAAATATTATTATCTGATCAATTCAATTTTGTTAAGAAAATATTTACTGAGTATATAACAAAGAAATCGATCGTAAAATAATATAGGTATTAATACAATATAAAATATAAACTTATATGATATTGTGACATAATAATTATACATAAGTTTTTTACCATAAAACTTATTCATATACATTATTAATTCATACAAGTTTATAGTTAATATAATAATATTTAGTAACTCCAACTAAGTTTTATGACTTTTAATGATGTTTTATAATAAATAAATAAAAAAACGTGTTGAACCACTATTTAAATTAAGATCTAAATTTTGAAGCTACTATTAAATACACATCTGAAAAAAAAAAATTCAAATATTGTTGTCTACCAAACAAAATTTTTAACTTTTTAAACTAAATAATTCTTAAGTTTCAAAGAATTTAGTTGTGATGTTAATACTAAGATTAGAGGAAATAATTATGTCTCCATGTCCATCAAATGATAGACGAAAATATTTTGTTATATTTTTTAATGAGTTAACATAATTTTCTACATTTAGAAACAATATATACCCCTTAAATAAAAATAAAATTTTTAATTTCACTTTATACAAAGTGGGAATAAATTAAAGGATGTAAGCACTTTTGAGTTGAGCTATGTCATTCAAACCCCAAACAAGTAGTATAGTATAAATGTGTATGTGTGTATATATAACCACACGAGGCTTTGCAAAGTGAATGTGCAAAATTTGGGTGAGCAAAGTTTAGAAGAAATTAAACATGGTGGAGGTGGAAGAGGAGCAGACGCTGCTGCCCATGTATCGCAGAAATGAACATAAAGATCAATTACCAATGAACAAGAAAGATGTGGTAATTCAAGTCAAGAACAATCTGGAGAAACAGTTGACGGAATTAGTACTGGTGGACGAGTTCGGATCATCAGGAAAAACCATCAAACCTTCCATTTACAAAATTCCAAAGTTCATGAAAGATATCCAACCGAATGCGTACAAGCCACAGTTGGTGTTGTTTGGGCCATACCATCATGGGGACAAAGATTTGGTTACAATGGAACAGGAAAAACTGAAAGTGTTTCGGCATCTGGTAAAAGGTGATGCTGCCACTTACGAGTCAGATTTTGAGTAAAGTGTCGAACATTTTGGAAGATCTATATGAAGCATATGATAATCTTGATAAGGATTGGAAGTATAATCCTACCAACTCCGGTAGAGAAAACACACCATGAGGCGTTCGCTAGTTGTTGGGCTCTGTTTATTGTTCTCTCTGACATTGGTGATTGCAGATGCAAAAATGACTCTTCTTTGGAAGGTTTAATCTGGTCTTCTGCAAAACAAAAGAGGGCGATCTCTCCTTATCAACCATATATAGGCCCCAGGAAGATTCCGCCGCTGCTGCTGCACCTGTCGTTCACGATGCCGATGACTTTGATGGCAGCTTTAATTTCTTCCCTCGATAGCATGTTACAGTGGGCTATACGTACTATTTTATTCATTATTGTATTTCATGCTCCGATATAAGGTCATGCCTTTAAATGGTAGTATTAGCAATCACTAGGATGACTGGAATTCATGCCACTGAGCCTTGTGTAAGACACTGGAGGAATTATTTGAGATGTCTTTGCAACATTGTACTGCATAGGAATACTTCAAACTTAACCTAATTTATGCTTCTAGACTCTAAAGAGATTCTTTTTTTCATATTATAATGTGGCATAAGTTATAGAGTGAAGAGTTCTTACAGTGAATATAGAAGATGAGGGTAGGGTTGGGGGAATTGAGTTGTAACCTATGAGTCTAACTTAGCAACTGTTCCCAGGAAGAAGTTGGTGAAATTTTTTTGCAGCTATCCATCTGTGTAGTTTGATTATTTAAATTAAATTAACTATTTTTATTGAGAAAAAATACATGAAAGAATAGAAAGGCATGCAGAAAACCCAAAGAGATAAAAACATTACTAGCGTGTCAATCGAGAAAAATAATATGATCATAGCCCGCTCCCATGTCAACCACGAGCAACAATCCTTGTCACGGTGGGGTTGATGAAGAAGAAACTCCCTGATCATATCTTTGGTGCCGGCCAATTGTATGGCCTTTCTCTGCTAGATGGCGACTAAACCCAAAGGAAAAGGGAAACAAGCTTCCTAACCAAATCAAGAGATTAGAAACAAGAGGGATTTTTGGAGTATAAACGTAACAGGTGGGGGAACAAGGGAACCAAGAGGACTATTCCCCCACCAACAGGTCTTCGAAAAAATATGTATCCTTACCCTCTTCAACCACACAATGGAGAAAAGGGAAGAAAGAGGGTGCTCTCATTAGAAATTTCATTCCACAGATTTCAGCTGTGATAGACGTTATATCGTAGAAAGCAGTAATTCTTCGTCATCCGTCACTTCTATCATCTCATATATGTATGTGTGTGTTTTAATTTTAATTTCCTTATATTAGATGTATATTATTTAACCCTTTATATTTGTTCAAGCAAGATGTGATGTATTCTATTGTATTTAAGTTATATTATGTTCAGACTATCAATGGAGTATTTGGACATTACCACACCCTCCAGATCCATCATCAAATTCTTCTATTTAATTCCTAATGTTCATTCAGGGCATATTTTTTTTTTTTTGTATAACATAATATATTCCTTCTCCGTTTAATTTGTGTATCATGAAGTTTATTGATTTGAATCTCAAATTATGTGAATTTGCGAGTGCACAAGAATAATTTTTTTTAGTACAACAATGAGTGGTTAGGAATTTAATTGAGTATGTTCTTTTCGTGATGATATTTTTTAACCGAGAAAATATATATATATATATAAATAAATAAATAAATAAAGAGAGTTGATGTGAGTATAACAACTCCAATCTCGGACGGATATAACAAATTAAAGTCCCTAAATATATATTTTGAAAAACTCCAATATTAAAAGTTTAAAACTAAGGAGAGGACATTTAGTGTTGAAAACTTCTTTATTATATGATCGGTATATGTCTATTAATTAATATGCTTTAATTCTTTTCTCATCTCAATTAGAAAAAATTACCATTCTTCTTCGTAATTAAATTAAAAACAAAAAAACTTAACCAGAGATTAAAATGTGATGTATCTAAACTTATCTTCTTGAATTATATAAATTTATAAA
Source organism: Cucumis sativus (assembly GCF_000004075.3). NCBI lineage: Eukaryota > Viridiplantae > Streptophyta > Magnoliopsida > Cucurbitales > Cucurbitaceae > Cucumis > Cucumis sativus. The sequence continues at coordinate 6,176,389 of NC_026660.2, read as the reverse complement.
AAATCATGAAAAAGTAATAAACATATGCTTTAAATTGTACGTAAAGTTTGATTGCCAAAATGTGAAGGAAGACAGAGAAAAACATGAGTGAAGAGCTTTTCAACAATCTTCCTATTCAAATTATATATCAAAGAATCTCACATAAAACTGTAAATAATAATATTATTAAGATAAAGATAGGATAAAGCTCATAAAAAAAGATCAACCATATATATACACCAACCAAAAAGAAAAAGAAAAACCTTCACTTTGGCTTCAATTTATTCTGTTTTTTTTTTCTTTTTCAAATTATTATGATCATCTTTTGAGAATTAACTGTAATGTATAGAAATACATATTTATGTTCTGAAACACACAAATGTTTTAATGAGTGAGACCATTTATTGTGGGTATTGAATGTGGTTTTGATCTTATACTAATCTTAAAATTAAGTGACCCACTACAATTTTTGGCTATGTGGGATGAAATAGAATTACTGGCTAGGAATTTGAGAAGCATTCGAAAATGAAATGGAGAATTGAGTGCGGAATGAAAATGAAAAATATCAAAACCTAGAAATGAGAATTTAATTAAATTTACTTTCATGGATCAATCAACAATTTAAGATTATATTATAACTATTGAACAGTTGTTTTTATTTCAATTATTCGAATGTACTTCGTTACAATAAATTAAGTGAATAATACAATCACTTTTAACTCAGAAAAGATAACTCGATTTTTTTAGATAATAACTTTGAGTCCTAAGTAATGACCAACATTTTGTTCTTACTTAGTCATTTTAAAAAAAATAATCCATACTAAAATTTGGTTTTAATTTTCTTTAAAAGTTATAATGATCGTAAATAAGAAAACTGTTTAAAATAATTAGATATATATATATATATATATATATATATATATATATATATTATTCATCCTAAGATTAGAATGATACCCCTGTCATTAATCCAATTCACTTTAGTAGTTTACACAATCTATCCTTTTATTCCTTTTTATATATTTCTTCCATCTAACTTATCACTTCTGAAAATGACAAAATCTTTTAATAAATATTAATATTTTCTATCTCAATTTTGTTAAACAAAATATAATGTATTTCTTTTTGTAAAATATTTAGCAAGTATAGCAAAATATAAATCAAGATAAACTATATTTTGTTATATTTTATAAATATTTTAACATTTTGCTATATATAAAAATAACTTAAGTAATAAAATATAATATATGAAAATTATCAAAAAAATAAAAAAAAATTGACTAGATATTTATAACCTATAACAAAAATTTTAAATTCTACTAATAATAAATATTGATAGACACTGAAATGCTTCTATGAGTGACATTGATAAACCGAATGTAAGTTATTTAAGAGTTTTTGGTTGTATTTCTTATGGTTTGGTACCCTCTGAAGTTGGTCAAAAACTTGATAAAAAATGTGAAAAATGCATTTTTGTTGGTTATTGTACTCAATCCAAAGCATATAGACTTATTTTAGACATATAAAATTGTAGTGTTTGATGAGAATGCTAGTTGGGATTGGCAAAATAATGAATTGACAAATGGGGGAGAACGTCAAACTGTGTTGAATCCTCAATGGAAACACATACCTCAACACCTCCCTCCAGTGCTCCATCAACACCACAAAGTTACCACTCTCCAAAGTAATGATGAAACATCTGAGGACATTAGTGTTGAAAACTTCTTTATTATATGATAGATATGATAGTTTGTTCTATCACCATTCATATATTTTTTTCATTTTGTTATATTTAGAAATAACATATTATTATTTATTATAAATTTATATGATATTGTAAAAAATTAATTATTTTACCATAAACTTATTCATACATTATTAATTATGAAAATTAATAGTTAATATAATAATATTTAGTAAGTAACTCTAACTAATTTTTATAGTTTTTAATTATGTTTTATAAAAAGCAAAACATTTCAAATCATTTTTTAAATTAAGACCTAACTTTCCAATCTACAATCAAATACACGTGTAAGAAAAGAATTTGAATATCTTTTTTCAAATATTATTGTCTATTAAACAAACTTCTTTTAACTTTCTAAAGAATTTAGTTGTGATCTTAATACTTTTGTTTTAATTCTATCGTTTTAATTCTATCTATAGATCGATTTTCATACAAAAAAAGATGATAGACGAAAATATTTTGTTATATTAACATAATTTTTTATATTATCTAGGAAAACAATACCCCTTAAATAAAAATAATATTTTCAATTTCACTTTATACAAAATGGAAGTAAACTTGGGGTATAAGCACTTTTGAGTTGAGCTGTCATTCAAACCCCAAACAAGTATAGTATAACTGTGTGTGTATATAACCACATGAGGCTTTGCAGAATGAATGTGCAAATTAAAGTTTGGGTGAGCAAAGTTTAGGAGAAATAAAATATGGCGGAGGCGGAAGAGAATCAGATGCTGCTGCCCATCTATTGCAGATCAACTGATCATAAAGATCAATTACCAATAATGGACAATGCCGTGGTAGTTGAAGTCAAAGACAATCTGAAGAAACTGCTGATGAAATCAGTAGCTGTGGAGAAGTTGGGATCATCAGGAAAAACCATCAAACCTTCGATTTACAAAATACCAAACTTCATTAAAGATGTCCATAAGGAAGCGTACATGCCACACATGGTTTCGTTTGGGCCGTACCATCATGGGGAAAAAAATTTGGCTCCAATGGAACAGGAAAAACTGAAAGTGTTTCGGCATCTCGTAGACGTCAAAGGAGTCGATTACGAGTCGATTGTGAGTGATGTGTCGAACATTTTGGAAGATCTGTATGGAGCATATGATGACCTTGATGAGGATTGGTGGAAGGATAATGCTGGCAGTGCTAAGTTCATGAAGATGATGATTATAGATGGGTGTTTCATGCTGGTTTTCTTATCGAACGATGAAGGTTGCAGGTCGCTAATTACTTTGAAATCAGATATAAAGCGAGACATTTTACTGCTTGAGAATCAGCTGCCTTTCCAGCTTCTTAAGCTGTTGTATGAAATATTACCAATTAGAAAGGTACGTATTCTTAATCTACGATCTTTAATATATTATCCTACACGTATTTTATAGTAAAGTTGCAATACCAAAAACATCTCAATTTTGTTATATGAAAAATTCTAAATTTATGATCTTACTAGAAACAAGATTAAAACTTTTGTAGTTTTATTGCACAAAAAAAAAAAAAAATACCATATTAAATAAGCATCGTCATAATCAATTAACAACAAGAAGTTATTAATTCATTTGTCTTAATTATAAATACGAGAGGTTTTTCAAATGTAGGATCCTCACATCGGTTTTTCATCAAAATTAATATTCTACAGTGGAAGAACTTCTATCCTCGATCTAATACTTACAATTTGCATGATTTTGGGTTCTAACAGGATCAAAATACAACTTTGACTTCACTTATAAGCAACTTATTGTTTGTCGAGAAAGATGAGCTAGCGATAGTGGAAAAGAAGCACATTTTACATATGTATAGAGCGTCATTATTGTATCCACCTACTCTAAACTATCCCATTAGGGATGAAATAAAGGAAAATAACAAGGACGACGAATTCGGGCTAAAGTGTCAAATCATTCCACAGGCAACACTGCTTCGCGAAGTCGGAATAAGATTTCAAAAAAGCAAAAACAAAAGCCTTGAAAACGTGAGTTTTGAAAAAGGCGTGTTGACACTACCAAGTCTAATTGTAGATGATAATACCAAAACAAATTTACTAAATGTGATGGCATTTGAGAAACTCCATGACGAAGTTGGAAGTCAAGTGACATCTTTTGTAGTGTTGATGCATAATTTGATCCGCATAGATAAAGATGTCCAGCTATTGTCAAATGGTAATATTAATATAATAGCCAATGCTTTTATGAACGATCGAGACGCGGTGAATTTGTTTAGTGCACTTGGGAAAGGAGTGTATATGGAGACCAATAATTTAACAAAAATATATATTTCGGTGAATCAATACTGTGATAAATCATGGAATAAATGGTGTGCTGATCTTAAACAGAGTTACTTTCAAAACCCATGGTCTATTCTCTCATTGTTTCATGCCGGTGTTTTTGGTTTCGCTATCCTTATTGTTCAAGCTGTCTACCAAATTGTTGACTTCCACACAAAGAAGTAAAAAGGGATCAAAAAAATATTATCGTCTTTGAATTACAAATTGTCACGTGAAAAACGCTTTTATTATTATTCTTAATTATTGTTATTATTTTCTTTTTAAACAATGATATGAGTGTACTACTCTATAATAAATTTGTTTTGGGTTTTTTTTTTTCGTTTGTATGGATTGTCCTTGTTTATGTATATACACACACGTATATATGTATATATCGAGAATTTGAAATGATATATATAGTTTAATTATCGATTTAATCTAAACTTCATGGATTATTTGAGATCTTCAAAAGTTAATCACCATAAGAAAAATCACCAAATGAAAAAATGAAAATACTTAGGCACATTTTCGAACATCATCTCTATTAATTTTATGCATTTTAATAAAATGTCCGATCTCAAGTTTCATGTGTTAAATTAATTTCTTCTTTTTGAAGAATAGGGTAGAGATAGTTAATGTTCAAGATACATGTAAGTATTAATTTTTCAAAAACTGACTAAAAAGTATTAAAAGTTTAAAACTAAGGAGAGGACATTAGTGTTGAAAGCTTCTTTATTATATGATCGGTCCATGTCTATTAATTAATATGCTTTAATTCTTTTCTCATCTCAATTAGAAAAAAAATATCATTCTTCTTCGTAATTAAATTAAAAACAAGAAACTTAACCAGAGATTAAAATGCGATGTATCTGAACTTGAAAAATCATTAATTTACCTTAGTTCTCTTCTTGAATTATATCAATTTAGAAAAAGTCATGAAAAAATGATAAACATATGCTTTAAATTGTACGTAAAGTTTGATTACCAAAATGTGAAGGAAGACAGAGAAAAACATGAGTGAAGAGCTTTTCAACAATCTTCCTACTCAAATTATATATCAAAGAATCTCACATAAAACTGTAAATAATAATATAAAGATAAAGATAGGATAAAGCTCATCAAAAACATCAACCATATATATACACCAACCAGAAAAAACCTTCACTTTGGCTTCCTACTTTGTTCTTCTTTCCTCTTCAAATTATTATGATCATCTTTTGAGAATATATTATAATGTATAAAAATACATATTTATATTCTTAAACACACATATGTTTTAATGAGTGAAACCATTTATTGTGGGTATATTTTCTAAATATTTAGATTTATATTAAAAATGTAAAAAATTAATAAAGAAAGCATTTGAAAACATGTGTTTGATAAGGAGTGAGATGGCAGATGAGAACATAATTAATAAATGAAGAAAGCAAAGTAAAAGAGATGAAAGTGAATTTCTTTGGTAATCAAGGCAATGTTTTATTCCTCCTAAGATTAGAATGATGCCCCTATCATCAATCCAATTCTCTTTAGTGGTTTACACAATCTATCCTTTCATTCCATTTTATATATCTCTTCAATCTAACTTATCACTCTTCAAAACGACACAACTCTTTAATAAATATTATTCTCTCTTAAAACAAAATATTTATAAAAAAAAAAACTTCAAAAAAACATATCGATCGTGATAGACTAAGATAAATTATCATATGTATCTACTTATGATAATTTGATCTATCACACTTGTTTATTTTGTCATAATTTATAAATATTTTAACATTTTACTCCATTTAAAAATAATAAAAGTAATACAATAAAATATATTATATGAACTTATACGATAGTGTAAAATAATAATTATACATAAATTCTTAACCATAAAACTTATTCATGGTTATTAATTAATGCAAGTTAATAGTTAATCTAATAAATACTTAGTGAGTAACTTTTAATTATGTTTTAGAACAAAAAAAAAAAACATTTGTAACCATTTTTTAAAGTAAGATCCAATTTTTTAATCTACTATCAAATACACATATAAGAAAGTAATTACTATCAAATACACATGTAAGAAAGGAATTTGAATTTCTTTTTTCAAATATTATAGTCTACCAAACAAAATTCTTAACTTTCTAAACAATTTATTGTGATCTTAATATTAACATTAGAGTTTAGAGTTTGTTTGAATTAGGAGGGTTGATTTTAAAATAAGTCCATTGATATGGATAGATGGATGTGAAACTAAAATATTTTGTTATGTTTATAAATAAATTAACATGATTTTCTATATTATTTGAAAACAATACCCCTTAAGTAAAAGTATAATATTTTCAATTTCACTTTATATAAAGTGGGAATAAATTTAGGGTATAACCACTTTTGAGTTCAACTGTGTCATTTAAACCCCAAACAAGTATAGTATAACTGTGTATGTGTGTATATCTAACCACACGATGCTTTGCAAAATGAACGTGCAAAATTTGGGTGAGCCAAGTTTAGAAGAAATTAAATAGGGCGGAGGTGGAAGAGAAATCAGACGCTGCTGCCCATCTATTCCAGAAATGTTCATAAATATCAATTACCAATGAACAAGAAAAACGTGGTAATTCAAGTCAAGAACAATATGGAGGAACGGCTGACGGAATTAGTACCGGTGAACGAGTTTGGATCATCAAGAAAAACCATCAAACCTTCCATTTACAAAATACCAAAGTTCATGAAAGATATCCAACCGAATGCGGACAAGCCACAGTTGGTTGTCGTTTGGGCCATACCATCATGGGGACGAGGATTTGGTTACAATGGAACAGGAAAAACTGAAAGTGTTTTGGCATCTGGTAAAGGGTGATGTTGCCACTTACGAGTCGATTTTGAGTCAAGTGTCGAACATTTTGGAAGATCTATATGCAGCATAAGATCATCTTGAAGAGTATTGGAGGGAGAATGCTGTCAAGTTCATGGAGATGATGATTATAGATGCGTGTTTCGTGCTGGTTTTCTTCTCGAAAGATAAAATTTACAAGTCGCTAATTACTTTCAAATCAGATATAAAACGAGACATTTTGTTGCTTGAGAATCAGCTGCCTTTCCAACTTCTTCAACTGATGTATGAAATATTCCCACTTAAGGTACATATTCTTAATCTATGATCTTAATTAATATATTATATATCCTACCACCTTTGTTTGAACCTTAATAATTTAAATGTTCAACAACATTATTTTGTTATACTGAAAAATTCTATCATATTTTTCATTAATTCTTTAAGTTCAACCTTTTTAAAATTTATTTGCACCAAAATCTATATATATATATGTTTGAGGATTGACTAGTCATAGTTGAAATTGAAAATTTAGCTAGAGATGTATTAGAATTTTTTCAAGTTTGAAGAACTATTAGACGACATCATTTCTTTAAGTCTAGAAACTTGTTAGACGTATGAAATTGGAAGTTTGAAGATCTATTAAACATTTGAAGAGAAAAACAAATGAATTTTATTAGGTCTGAAGAGCACTGAATGATGATCAATCATATTCTAAGTAATGCAAAAAGGAAAAGGCTTGACGTTGGATGATAATCATTCACCAATTATCAGGATGTCTTTTGCTACACATTTTTTTATTGGATATGGTTCACGTACTTTATGAATTCTCTAATAATATACCTTATTAAATAAACTCGAGGTTAATCGATTAACGACAAGAGGAATAATTAATTCACCTTTCTTAATTATATAAATATATACGAGATGAGATCCTCAACATTGCTTTCATCAAAATTTTAATAATTATAATTTGGATGATTTTGGTTCTAACAAGTTGGAAGAGAAACTTTGACTTCACTAATTATAAGCAACTTATCATTTTACTCTAAAGATGAGCCAACGATAACAAACAAGAAGCACATTCTGTATAGAGCCTCATTGTTGTATAAGGATATTAAAAATAAGCAAAATGAAGGAAATGCTTGCGTCCACCCGCCCATTTGTGGTGGTAACCTTTTAAAAAAAAGAAGAATATATAAAGAAACGAACAACGACAGAAATGACGACGACGAATTCAAGCATGTAGTAAATACTCAAATCATTCCACAAGCAACATTACTTCGCGATGCTGGAATAAAAATTCGAAAAAGCAAATAAAAAAGCCTCGAAGACGTGAGTTTTGAAAATGGCGTGTTGAAACTGGCAAGTCTAATCATGAAGCTGAAACAAATTTACTAAATGTGATGGTATTTGAGAAATTGCACGATGGTGTTGGAAATGAAGTGACATCTTTTATAATGATGATGAATAATTTGATCGACATAGATAAAGATGTCGAGCTATTGTCAAAGAGAAATATATGCCAATGCACTTGGAAACAATGAAGACGTGGAAAATTTGTTTAGTGTGCTTGGGAAAGGAGTGCCTATTATATTGATTCGAATAGCAAAATAATAGAAGTACATCATTAAGTGAATGAATATATTTATTGTGATGAATCATGGAATAGATGGTGTGTGCTAATTTTAAACACAAATACTTCGATAACCCATGGTCTATTATCTCATTCAATGCCGCTATTTTCGGTTTCGTTATCCTTATTGTTCAAACAATCTACCAAGTTAATTGTCGACTTCTAAACAAAGAAAATAAAAGGGAATCAATAAACATTATCGTCTTTGAATAATAAGTTGTCATGATATGATAAACACTTCCATTATTATTTTCTTTTTGTACAATGATATGAATATTAACTGTATAATAAATTTAATTTAGACATGCATGCATCCATGTATGTCTTTATCAAGCTTTGTTTTGGATTTTTTTTCGTTTGTATGATTGTCCTACTTTATATTTATATATATGTATGTATTGAGGATTTGAAAGGATGTATATAGCTTAATCACATTTTCAAGCATTGTATTTAATAAATTGTTCAATCTTAACTTTGACGTGTCAAATTATTTTTTTTTTCGGAAGAATATGGTTAATGTGGAGAATGATACATATTAAGTATTACTTTTTTAAAAAAGAGATTAATTGAAAATGTAGCAACCAAATCAAAATGATTAGCAAAATATTGTATAATTCAAAACACTAATTTAGCAAAATTACAGACACCATATTTTTTCTTAGCGGCGAAGAAGAGAAAAAAGAAAAGGAAACTCCATTTTTTCTCTTAACTTTTGAAGAAAAATCATTCTCACTCTGTCTTGACTCTCCCCATCTTCCCGACCTTCAATCTCTCTCGAATCTCTCCGGCCGACATTTCCCAACCTACCCACTGCCCCAATTTTCCATTACCTGCTTTTTATCTTTCGAATTTCAGCTGGGAAAAACAAAAATACCCAACCCATCAAACTCCGTAAGAGAAAACACCACGAGGCGTTCGCTAGTTGTTGGGCTAAAAAAGAGGGCGATCTCCTTATCAACCATAGGCACCAGGAAGATTCCGCCGCCGCTGCTGCACCTGTCGTTCACGATGCCGATGGCTTTGATGGCGGCTTTTCTTCCCTCCATAGCATTTTACAGTGGGCTATACGTACTCTTTTATTCATGATTGTATTTCATGCTCAGATATAAGGTCATGCCTTTAAATGGTAGTATTAGCAATAATCACTGGAATTCATGCCAATGGGCCTTGTGTAAGACATTGGGGGAATTACTTGAGATGTCTTTGCAACATTGTTCGGCACAAGAATACTTCAAACTTAACTTAATTTATGATTCTAGACTTTAAAGATTCTTTCTTCATATTATAATGTGGCATAAGTTATACATTTTGTCTATCAAAGAAGAGTTCTTACCGTGAATAGAAGATGAAGGTAGGGTTGAGGTAAGTTAGTTGTAACCTAACCTAACCTAACTCAGCAACGGTAGACAGGAAGAAGATGGTGAAATTCTCTTGCAACTATCCATGTGTGAGGTTGATTATTTAAACTAAATTAACTATTTTTATTGAGAAAAATTAAACGAAAGAACAGAAAGACATGCAGAAAACCCAAAGAGATAAAAACATTACTAAAGGGTCAATCAAGAAAAATAATGCCTATAGAATAATTTAAAAAACAAAAATTACTAGGCTTCCTATCCAACTCATTATATTAAACTTTGTATTCTACCTTTCCCCAAAAGATTCCACGTGATAGCGCCCTCATCCATGTGTCAACGACGAGGAACAATATATCCTTTCCACCGTGGGGTTGATGAAGAAGAAACTCACTGATCATATCTTTGATGCCTAATTGTATCTGCTTGATGACGACTAAACCCAAAGGAAAAGGAAAACAAACTTCCTCAAATGTCTATAATATGCTTTCTATACAGAAAAAAAAATTAATTTGTCAAAATAATTTCAATAATTTTTTAAACCTTATCTAACACAAAATTCCTAAAAGCTATTACAAAATTATGGAGGTTTAACATTACGTAGTCACATGCACACTAATTAAGAAGTCGTGTAGAATGTTTCTTTCCGACAAAAATTCATTTTCACTTGTGGTGCTTTCTTCTTATATCGAACTCACAAGTGAGGGATCGAGTTAAGTAATATATTTAATATTAAATTTATCTTCATTATTTATTAGCTTAATCTATTGGATCAATCAACAACGATTGAATTGATTTTTTTAAAATTATCTCATCTTAGGTTGTTATAATATATTAAGTGAATATGACTTTGGCATCAAAAGCACAACTCACATTTCGTTTCAGACAACTTTGAGTCCTAAGAAATTTACCATTTTTGTTGTTCAAAGTGAAGTTTAATTCATTTTTTTAAAAAATAATCCATATTAAAACTTAGATTTTTTATAAAAGAAATAAACTAATCAGAGTTGGGATGAAATTATGGTAAATAACAAAATTGTTTAAAATAATTATATGAAAATTTGATATATTTCATATATATTTTGCTTTATATTAAAAATGTGTTATTAATTTAATAAAACTCAATAATTAATAAAAGAAAACATTTGAAATCAAGTGAGAACATTAAAAGATGAAGAAAGCAAAGTAAAAGCAAAAGAGATGAAAGTGAATTCTTGCCAATCAAGGCAACTTTTATTCATCCTAAGATTGATGCCCAATGTTTACAAATTAGATTTATTCAAAAAAAGAAAAATGTATGTTTCATTCCATTTTATATATTCATTCAATTTACTGATCACATTTCAAAAAGACAGAAACCTTTAATAAATATTATTATATCAATTATTCATTTTTTTCAAACAAAATATATAATGAAAAAACTTCTCAAAAATATTCATGAGTACAGCTAAATATACATATCCTGAAATAATAATATAAACTACCTTATATGTCTATTGGTATAATAATGGATACATATATAATATAGTTTGATCTATCCAGATAAATATATTTTATAAATATTTTGATATTTTTGCTATATTTAAAAATAATATTAGTAGTAACACAATATAATATATATTATAAACTTATTTGATATTGTAAAAAATTAATTTTGGTAAGTAAACTCTAACTCATTTTTATAATTTTTAATTACGTTTTATAAAATAAAAACATTTCGAATCATTTTTTTAAAGTAAGATCTAACTTTTGAATCCAGTTTCAAATACACATCCAAGAAAGGAATTTGAGTTTCTTTTTTCAAATATTATTGTCTACCAAACAAAATTCTTAACTTTCTAAAGAATTTAGTTGTGATCTTAATACTAACATTAGAGTTTATTTGAATTTGATTGATAGATCAATGTCCATACAAAAATTGATGGACTGAAGTATTTTGTTATATTTACAAAATAAGTTAAACAATACCCCTTAAAAATAGAAAAGGTATTTTCAATTTCACTTTATACAAAGTGGAAATAAACTTGGGGTATAAGCACTTTTGAGTTGAGCTGTCATTCAAACCCCAAACAAGTATAGTATAACTGTGTGTGTATATAACCACATGAGGCTTTGCAGAATGAATGTGCAAATTAAAGTTTGGGTGAGCAAAGTTTAGGAGAAATAAAATATGGCGGAGGCGGAAGAGAATCAGATGCTGCTGCCCATCTATTGCAGATCAACTGATCATAAAGATCAATTACCAATAATGGACAATGCCGTGGTAGTTGAAGTCAAAGACAATCTGAAGAAACTGCTGATGAAATCAGTAGCTGTGGAGAAGTTGGGATCATCAGGAAAAACCATCAAACCTTCGATTTACAAAATACCAAACTTCATTAAAGATGTCCATAAGGAAGCGTACATGCCACACATGGTTTCGTTTGGGCCGTACCATCATGGGGAAAAAAATTTGGCTCCAATGGAACAGGAAAAACTGAAAGTGTTTCGGCATCTCGTAGACGTCAAAGGAGTCGATTACGAGTCGATTGTGAGAAATGTGTCGAACATTTTGGAAGATCTGTATGGAGAATATGATGACCTTGATGAGGGTTGGTGGAAGGATAATGCTGGCAGTGCTGAGTTCATGAAGATGATGATTATAGATGGGTGTTTCATGCTGGTTTTCTTCTCGAACGATGAAGGTTACAAGTCGCTAATTACTTTGAAATCAGATATAAAGCGAGACATTTTACTGCTTGAGAATCAGCTGCCTTTCCAGCTTCTTAAGCTGTTGTATGAAATATTACCAATTAGAAAGGTACGTATTCTTAATCTACGATCTTTAATATATTATCCTACACATATTTTATAGTAAAGTTGCAATACCAAAAACATCTCAATTTTGTAAATTCTAAATTTATGATCTTACTGGAAACAAGATTAAAACTTTTGTAGTTTTATTGCACAAAAAAAATATAAATATACCATATTAAATAAGCATCGTGATAATCAATTAACAACAAGAATGTATTAATTTATTTGTCTTAATTATAAATACGAGAGGTTTTTCAAATGTAGGATCCTCACATCGGTTTTTCATCAAAATTAATATTCTACAGTGGAAGAACTTCTATCCTCGATCTAATACTTACAATTTGCATGATTTTGGGTTCTAACAGGATCAAAATACAACTTTGACTTCACTTATAAGCAACTTATTGTTTGTCGAGAAAGATGAGCTAGCGATAGTGGAAAAGAAGCACATTTTACATATGTATAGAGCGTCATTATTGTATCCATCTACTCTAAGCTATCCCAATATGGATGAAATAAAGAAAAATAACAAGGACGACAAATTCGGGCTAAAGTGTCAACTCATTCCACAGGCAACACTACTTCGCGAAGCTGGAATAAGATTTCGAAAAAGTGAAAACAAAAGCCTTGAAAACGTGAGTTTTGAAAAAGGCGTGTTGAAACTGCCACTTCTAATTGTAGATGATAATACCGAAACAAATTTACTAAATGTGATGGCATTTGAGAAACTCCATGACGTTGGAAGTCAAGTGACATCTTTTGTAGTGTTGATGAATAATTTGATCGACATTGATAAAGATGTCGAGCTATTGTCGAATGATAATATAATAGCCAATGCACTTGGGAACAATGAAGAAGCGGCGAATTTGTTTAGTGTACTTGGGAAAGGAGTGTCTCTGGATTTGGGGAGCAATAATTTAACAGAAGTGCATCAATTGGTGAATATACATTGTGATGATTCATGGAATAGATGGTGGGCTAATCTTAAACACACTTACTTTCAAAACCCATGGGCTATTATCTCATTCTTTGGTGCTATTTTTGGTTTCGCTATCCTTATTGTTCAAGCCGTCTACCAAATTGTTGACTTCCACACAAAATAGTAAAAGAGAATCAACAAATATTATCGTCTTTGAATAACAATTTGTCACATGACAAACACTTTTATTATTATTCTTAATTATTGTTATTATTTTCTTTTTGAACGATGATATGAGTATACTACTCTATAATAAATTTAATTTAGACATGTATGAATGGATGTATGTCTTTATAAAGCTTTCTTTTGGGTTTTTTTTCGTTTGTATGGATTGTCTTTGTTTATGTATATATGTATATTTTCGGGATTTGAAATTGATTTAATCTAAACTTCATGGATTCTTTGAGCTCTTAAAACGTTAATCACCATAAGAAAAATAATTTCGTTTAAAAATGAAAATAATTGGGCACATTTTCGAACATCATCGCTATTTTTATGCATTTTAATAAATTGTCCGATCTCAACTTTCATGTGACAAATTAATTTTTTTTTTTTTTTTTTTTGAAGAATATGTTAGAGATAGTTAAAAGCTCTATATACATCTAAGTATTACTTTTTCAAAAACAGATTAATTGAAAATGTAGCAACCAAATCAAAATGATTAGCAAATATTGTATAATGCAAAACACTAATTTAGGAAAATTACATACGCAATAGTCTTCAGATTCCGTTTCTTAGCAGCAAAAAGAAAAGAAAACTCCAACTTTTTCTCTTTAACTTTTGAAGAAAAAACATTCTCACTGTCTCTTGACTCTCCCCATCTTCCCAACCTTCAATCTCTCTCGGATTCCTCCCGCCGGCATTTCCCATCCTACCCACTGCCCCAATTTTCCATTACCTTGGGAAAAACAAAACTACCCAACACATCTTTGGAATTTCAAACTCCGGAAGAGAAAACACCATGAGGCGTTCCCTAGTTGTTGGGCTCTGTTTATGGTTCTCTCTGACATTGGTGATTGCAGATGCAAATGACTCTTCTTTGGAAGGTTTAATCTGGTCTTCTGCTAAACAAGAGGGCTACCTCCTTATCGACCATAGGCCCCAGGAAAATTCCGCCGCCGCCGCCGCTGCACCTGTCGTTCACGACGCCGATGGCTTTGATGGCGGCTTTTCTTCCCTCGATAGCATGTTACAGTGAGCTATAGGTACTCTTTTTTTCATTATTGTATTTCATGCTCCGATATTAAGTTCACGCCTTTAAATGGTAGTATTAGCAATCACTAGCATGACTGGAATTCATGCCATTGAGACTTGTGTAAGACATGGGAGGAATTATTTGAGATGTCTTTGCAACACTGTTGTGCATAGCATAAGTTGTACATTTTCTCCCCAAAAATTCATACCCACAAGTGTTGGATTGTGTTTAATTAATATTAAATTTACCTTCATGCATTAATTTAAGTCATTGGATTGAATCAAAGATTTAAGATTATATTATACACTTGAATTGTTGTTATAATATATTAAGTAAATATAAACATGAAAAAAAAAAGTGGATTTTTGAGACAACTTTGAGTCATAAGCAATGACCAAATTTGTTCTAAGAGTGAAGTTTTAGTCCTTTAAAAAATATAATCCATATTAAAACTTGATTTTTTTAAAAAAAGTAAATAGCTTGAGTAGAATCCATATGAAGAAATGTGCCATTAATTTAATTTAAGTTAATAAAAGAACAACATTTGAAATCATGTGTTTCATAAGGAGTGAGCAGGCAGATTAGAATATAAATAAATTAAGAAATTAAAGCAAAGTAAAAGCAAAATAGATGAAAGTGAATTTCTTGCCAATCAAGGCAAGTTTTATTCAATCTAAGAATGATGCCCCCATCATTAATCCAAAAGTTTACACAATCTATCATTTTATTCCATTTTATATATTCCTTCAATTTAACTAATCACTTTTTTCAAGAGTACACAACCATTTGGTAAATATTATTATCTCATTCAATATTGTTAAACAAAATATTCATCGAAAAAACTTTACCAAAATATATTGATTGTGATAGATTAAGATTAAATTATCTACGTGTCTACTTGCATAATGTACATATATGATAATTTGGTCTATATTTTGTCATATTATGAAATAGAGTATTGTGATATATTTGAAATACAATATAGTATATTATAAACTTATATGATATTGTAAAATAATAATTATACCTAAATTTTTTACCATAAAACTTATTCATAGATTATTAATTAATACAAGCTAATAGTTAATCTAATAATATTTAGTAAGTAACTCTAAATAAGTTTTATAATTTATAATTATGTTTTATAACAAAAAAAAAAAAAACATTTCGAACCATTTTTTAAAACTAAGATCTAATTTTTTAATCCACTGTCAAATACACATCTAAGAAAGGATATTGAATTCTTTTTTTCCAAATATTATTGCCTACCAAACAAAGTTCTTTAACTTTCTAAAGAATTTAGTTTGTGTTCTTAATACTAAGATTAGAGTTTGTTGAATTGGGAGGAGGGTTCATTTAAATTTGTTGAAGTTTGATTTTAAAATAAGTCCATTAACATGAGATATATCTATGTCCGTCAAAATAATATACGGAAATATTTTGTTGTATTTGTAAATAAGATAAATCACGGTATAAATGGTTTGCTAATCTTAAACAAAATTACTTTCAAAACCCATGGACTACTATCTCATTCATTGCCGCTATATTTGGTTTCGCTATCCTTATTATTCAAGTCGTCTACCAAGTTCTTGGTTTCCACACAAATAAGTATTAAAGGGGATATTACCAAATAATATCGTCCTTGAATTACAAGTTGTCACGTGACAAACGATTTTATATATTAGTACTATTAATTTTTTTTTCTCGATGATATGAGTGTGCTACCCCTATAATAAATAAATGCATGCATGTATGTCTTTATACAAAGCTTTGTTTTGGGTTTTTTTTTTCTTTTTTTCTTTTTGTATTATTATCTTTGTTCATATATAAAATATATATATAAGTAATAAAATCGCTATTTTGTTATTATATATATAGTGTGTACTGTACGAATTTGAAATAATTTATAGTTTAATTATCGATTTAATCTAATTATTTTTGGACTCTTTGAGCTCTTCAAAAGTTAATCACGACATTTAAAAATGAGAAATACTTAGACACATTTTCGAGACTACTATTTTTATGTATTTTAATAAATTGTACGATCTCAATTTTCATGTGTTAAATTAATTTTTAATTTTGAAGAATATGGAAGAGATGGGTAATGATCGACATATATCTAAGTCTAACTTTTAAAGAATAGATTGATAGCAAATATTGTACAATACAAAAAACTAAGAAAAAATTGTATGAGATCGATAATTTTTGTCATAACTATTAGTAATTTTGTTAGAATAGAACTATTATAGTTTTTTTTTTTTTTTTTCTAATTTTGCAAACAATTACTAATTTAGCAAAATTACACACAGCATAGTCTTCAGATTTCGTTTCTTAGCGGCGAAGAAGAGGAAAGAGAGAAGGAAACTCCATTTTTTTCTCTTTTTAACTTTTGAAGAAAAATCATTCTCACTCTCTCTTGACTCTCCCCATCTTCCCCGACCTTTAATCTCTCTCGGATTTCTCCCGCCGGCATTTCCCATCCTACCCACTGCCCCAATTTTCCATTACCTTGGGAAAAACAAAACTACCCAACACATCTTTGGAATTTCAAACTCCGGAAAAGAAAACACCATGAGGCGTTCCCTAGTTGTTGGGCTCTGTTTATGGTTCTCTCTGACATTGGTGATTGTAGATGCAAATGACTCTTCTTTGGAAGGTTTAATCTGGTCTTCTGCTAAACAAGAGGGCGATCTCCTTATCGACCATAGGCCCCAGGAAGATTCCTCCGCCGCCGCCGCTGCATCTGTCGTTCACGACGCCGATGGCTTTGATGGCGGCTTTTCTTCCCTCGATAGCATGTTACAGTGGGCTATAGGTACTCTTTTTTTCATTATTGTATTTCCTGCTCCGATATAAGGTCATGCCTTTAAATGGTAGTATTAGCAATCATAGGATGACTGGAATTCATGCCACTGAGCCTTGTGTGAGATATCGGGGTAGTTATTTGAGATGTCTTTGCAACATTGTTCTGCACAGGAATACTTCAAACTTCACCTATTGTGCTTCTAGACTTCAAAAATTCTTTTTTCATATTATAATGTGGCATAAGTTACACATTTTGTCAGAGTAAATAGGGTAGGATTGGGGGAAGTGTAACCTATGAGTCTAACTTAGCTCTCATGCTCCATATATACTACTCACCCAAGGACCCTATACCAAGCAAGGCTTGCCAGATAACAGTATCGGTGTTAGCTTTGCTGGTTTATGTAGAATCAGAGCAACGATCGAGGAGTTTCTCCTCCATCAGCCTTTCAGAGATAAAGGGGTTTTCTCTATGGCTCGCTGAGGTGTGTGCGGTTGTTTGGGACATTTGGGGGGAGAGGAATGATAGGGTGTTTTGGGGTATGGAGAGGTATCTTCATGAGATTTGGTCCTTGATTAGATTTCATGTGCCTCTTTGGGCTTCGATTGAAGAACTTTTGTAACTATTCCATAGGCAATATTTTACTTAGTTGGTTCCCTTTTTGTAAGTGGGGTGGTTTGTTGGGCTCTCGTTTTTCTGTATGCCCTTGTATTCTTTTGTTTTTTACTTAATGAAAGTTTTTCTCATAAAAAAATCTTGAATATCTATACTAACTCCAGAGATCTTATTTTTCTTACATCTGAAATTAATTTTATAATATGATTTGAACTGTGTTTTCATTGCTTGTACGTTGCAGTCTTCTTTTGTATTCTAAGTTTCACACGGTTGCAACTTCCTGATTAATGTATTTGTCTGATTAGGCCATTCTGATCCTGCAAAACTAAAGGATACTGCACAGGATGTGAAACGATTGTCTCCAAATGAGATAAAGAAGCGTCAAGAAGAAATTAAGGTACAAATTACAATTATAATGAATTATGTTTCTGCATAAAAATTTATCAAAGAAAGGAATATTTTGTAATTAATATACTTTTGTAAATTTTATTATTTTAATTAAATGTTTCCAACCATGCATTGTGCAACTCTGGATACTTATTTTTCTCATTAGAGTACTCTGCTTTTGTAGGACCTGATAGAGGAGTTGAAGCTGCCATCAGATGCAAAGCTGATGCAAATTGCGGTGGATGACTTGAAAAATTCCTCTCTATCATTGGAAGATCGCCATCGGGCATTACAGGAGCTTTTGGTACTTGTTGAGCCAATAGACAATGCAAATGGTTAGTGCTAGCATCACTATTAGCTGTGGATCCTTGGAACAGCCACAGGCTGAACAACTTTCTTTTTCAGTTGTTGCAGTTGGCTGCGGCCATGAACTATATTACTGTGTGAGCCAGGGGACTTGTGAATTTCTTCATTCAATTCCTTACATTTCACGTCACATTTAGAAAACACTTTAAAATAGTTCTTGAAGAAACAATTGTTTTAAGTTTAACTTTGTGATAGGATTGGTATTAGGGGTAACTAGGGTATTAAGGACATAATAGTAATTAGCCGGGGAGTCAGTTATATTTGTGGTTATAAATTGGGGGAGTGGGGAATGGTTAAGATAAGCAATATTTGGTGAGTGAATTTTAGGGCTTGAGAGTTATCTCAAGGTAGACTTGTGAGTGACCTCAAAAATTGGGGGAGTGGGGAATGGTGAAGATAAGCAATATTTGGTGAGTGAATTAGGGCTTGAGAGTTATCTCAAGGTAGACTTGTGAGTGACCTCAAGAAGGGAGGGTTCACATACCTCGAATCAATTGGTTTATCATGTATTTTCGTTATCCTATATGTATTCAATATATCCGGGTTCTATCACTTTGATAGTCTTTCCTCTCCCCCCCCCCTCAAAAGCACATACTCTCAGTAAGCAATCTCAAATACATGCATTCATGAGATATTCTTGAAAATTTCCCACTACTGGACTTAGCTGTTTTAAGTGTTTGGTGCTTTTGAGTGGGTTCAGTAATTCTTAATCTTATTTTTTTACTTTGTTATTTTACCTTCTCTCACATTTTGATTCTTTTTTCCCATAGATTTGGACAAACTTGGTGGCCTTGCTGTACTTACTCGCGAGCTTAATCATGTTGATCCTGATGTTAGGAAAATTGCAGCATGGATTCTTGGAAAAGCAAGTCAGAATAATCCTATTGTTCAAAAGCAGGTACGTCCATACACTGCAAGTATTTTAATAGATCTCATTGTAGAAATTTTCCTCCAGCTACATTCTTGTTTTCAGGTATTGGAACTTGGGGCACTAGCAAAATTAGTGTCGATGGCAAAATCTGATTTTGTAGAAGAAGCCATCAAGGCATTGTATGCTATTTCTTCGTTGGTTCAAAATAATTTATCTGGCCAGGAATTATTCTATGCCGAAGCTGGAGAAATTATGCTTCAGGTAACTTCACCGAAGATTAGGAGAAGATATATATGCCACTTTTATGCTACATTCTGTCAAAGTGACGGTTTGTTTTTGTTTCTCTAGGATATTTTAAGCAACTCAAGCATGGATATCAGATTGCAGAAGAAAGCTGTTTTTCTTGTAAGTGATTTGGCTGTGACACAGCTAGAAAAACCAGATGAAGCTGAAAGGCCATTTTTTGGAGATCGCCTTTTCTTGAAGTCCGTGGTAAATCTCATCCATTCAACAGACATCGATCTCCAGGAGAAGGTGGTTTTTTCTTTTCCTTCTCAAATCTTTCTGCATTTTGTTTCATTATTATTTTGTCGGCATATTAACAATAACATCTCCATATAGATTAATGTTTATTTTGGAGAAGAAGCTATAAAGACACTGTGTTATTCTTGTTTCAATCAAGATGCCTGTTTACTTAGCTCATTATTCCAGAATTATTCAACAAATTGTCTAGGGCATGAACTCTGGCCCCTATTCAAACGAAAGATTTTGATATGCATTTACAGGCCCTCATTGCTCTAAAGAACCTCCTGCTTCTGAGAACAACCAAAGCTCAAGTTTTAAAAGAATTCTGTGGGTTGGATGCTGCTTTGGAGAGGATGAGGATGAAGCTGAAGGTATTAATGGAAGAGGAAGATCACCGGGATTATGCAATGGATGTGGAAGATCTACGAAGCCAAGTGGAGCTAACTTTCCTTGAAAAGCTGGGAAAGGTAGTTTCTATTTTCTACTCTCAGATCAGTTACTTGTGACTGTGAGTCAATAACCTCCAAGCAATGGACTTAACATGATTTATTGGTTTCAGAGAATGCAGGTTCCAACATGAACAGAAGTACAGTAGGATGATTTTAGCTGCAGCTTTGAAGTTTGTCATATACAATGCTTCTCTACTAACTTAGTCTGTTTCAATGGGTTCCTCCAATAGAAAGAGATACATCCTAGCCACAACTTTTAGGAAAGTTGAAACTTTTGTTGAGAATTTAGTACTAGAAGAGAGTGAAGAATTTGTGTGTGGTGTATAGAAATTATATATTGGTAGAATATTATTCTTAACTATTTGTTATCGAAGAAAACTGAAAATTATTAAGAAGTTAATTAGCCTTGTAAAGTCTCTTTAACCAAGTGGGGATGATGCCTTGCATCTTGCTGAAAAGAGCATTAAAAGTTGAAATTGTTGGAGTATTTTCTCTTTATTCAAACTTGGAAATTATTGGTTACATATCCTGATTGGTTATAATGTTTAATATCGTGGAAAGTGCTTTCGTCTCTTGGATTGGGTTTAGTGTCTTAATAATCAAATTTATCTAGAGAGTGACTTCAAGATGCAACAATCAATCAACATAATCAAGTAAACCAACTAATGAGAAAAAAGTGTTAACATGTAAATGCATTAACCAACTACATCTAAAATGAATGACTACAAGATCACGAGACATTCAAATGTTATAGAGTTTGATGCATTGTCTTGTACATGTAATGTAAATTGGTATGAACATCAGCTTGAATAACCTATTCGAGTTCATGATTTTTTTACCACAAGTTAACCCATGATGGTTCGTCTATATCTTAATTCTCTTTTTTATTTTTAGTATGTTTCGTTAGAAATAAAAATTTATTTTAGAGAAATAAGAAATCATTCAAAATTGAGGATGAAATGGACTAGGTAGTGATTAATCAAAAGTCACTATCCTTGTATATTTTATGTAGTTTTTGAAATACCAAAAGGACCTCTCTTAACAAGGAAGCGAACCCTAATTCCACGTTCTCTTCCATTCCTCTCTAATCCATCCCAATATCTCGTGGCCTCGCCTCAACCATTTCACACCACGCCACCTCCCTTCGACGTTCGTCCTGCCAGCCATCTTCAATCCCTCTACGATCTCTCTTGCCGACCCCAGTATACTTTACGAGCTTAATTCCCCATCCTAGAGGCCGGCATCTGCTCTCTCTCACCAACTTCAATCGCGGCGGCATCATTCTCTCTCCACCACCCATCCTGCCGGCGGTAACTCTCTCTCGATTTTACTTCTTTTTTTTTTCTTTATCATATGTTCTTGTATTGCTGTAAATCGTTTCAAAACGTCCACTGGTCCTTCTGTTGTATCTCTTTGAAAGTTAATTTAATAGCTTTTCCTGCTTGGTCTCTCATGGAAACGATCAATTTTCGTGATTCAATGCATCCTCTCATGTATTTTGTCATTTTGCTGCAGTATTTTCATTTATTACGATGGCTGATGCTCATGAAACTGATAAGAACATTGAAATATGGAAAATTAAGAAGTTGATTAAAGCACTTGAAGCTGCAAGAGGTAATGGGACTAGCATGATCTCTCTCATTATGCCTCCGCGTGATCAAATTTCTCGTGTTACTAAGATGCTTGGTGATGAATTTGGAACTGCTTCGAATATTAAGAGCAGGGTGAATCGCCAATCTGTTTTGGGCGCTATCACATCTGCTCAGCAGAGACTCAAGCTGTATAACAAGGTTCCTCCAAATGGGCTTGTGTTGTATACTGGGACAATCGTCACTGAGGATGGAAAAGAAAAGAAAGTCACCATTGATTTTGAGCCTTTCAGGCCTATAAATGCATCTCTTTATCTTTGTGACAACAAGTTTCATACGGAAGCCTTGAATGAATTGCTAGAATCTGATGACAAGTTTGGCTTCATTGTCATGGATGGTAATGGGACACTCTTTGGTACATTGAGTGGAAACACACGTGAAGTCCTTCACAAATTTAGTGTCGACCTTCCTAAGAAACATGGAAGAGGAGGGCAGTCAGCACTTAGGTTTGCTCGTCTACGGATGGAGAAGCGGCACAATTATGTGAGGAAAACAGCAGAGCTTGCAACCCAGTTCTTTATTAATCCTGCCACTAGTCAACCCAACGTTGCAGGATTGATACTGGCTGGATCAGCTGACTTCAAAACCGAGCTCAGTCAATCCGACATGTTTGATCCTCGTCTTCAGGCCAAAATACTTAATGTTGTCGATGTCTCTTATGGAGGGGAAAATGGATTCAATCAGGCTATTGAATTGTCATCCGAAATCTTATCTAATGTGAAATTTATACAGGAGAAGCGCTTGATTGGAAAATACTTTGAAGAGATTAGCCAGGACACAGGGAAATATGTTTTCGGTGTTGATGACACACTGAAAGCTCTGGAGATGGGTGCTGTTGAAATTCTCATTGTTTGGGAAAATTTGGATATCAATAGGTACGTATTGAAGAATGCTTCCACCGGTGAGATTATCATAAAGCACTTGAACAAGGAACAGGAAGCCAATCAAAGCAACTTTCGTGACCCCGCCACCTCCTCTGAGTTGGAGGTTCAAGAAAAAATGGCGTTGCTGGAATGGTTTGCAAACGAGTACAAGAAGTTTGGTTGCACACTGGAATTCGTTACCAATAAATCACAGGAAGGATCACAGTTCTGCAGAGGTTTTGGTGGTATTGGAGGAATTCTTCGTTACCAGCTTGACATAAGATCATTTGATGAACTATCTGATGGGGAAGAGTACGATGATTCTGAATAGCAATCAACCAATCACTCCCCGTGGCTGGTGCAGATGGGGGATCATGCGCTTGCACCAGCGCCCAGGGTTCGCGGAGGTTAGTCTTGGTTTGAACTGGAAAAGATTTGTGAAGGCTTTTATAAGATTTAGTTAGTCCCTATCTCTCCATACTTGTTCGCCAACAAGAGCTTAGCTCAACCGGCACATGTATGAACATGAGGATAAAAGGACCTGAATTTAAATTAACCCATCTCTCCACGCTTGTTCTTGTTGCTTCCACCAATAATTGTCTTAATTTATACTTATACGCTGTGCTTCAATCAATGTTTTCTACCTGTAGGGGTTATGTCCTTTTGATCTGGATTTGGCGTCTATCTAATTGATCGTTAAAGGATGCGTGCTCCAATCTTTTGCCACAGTGCTCCGCCCTTGTTCTCGTGGAATGGTTGCTGTCTACAGCAGATCAGATACTCAGTTACAAAATGTTTGAAGTATTGCAATAATATTCAATGCTCGTAAGCTCTGAACTTTTTGAGTTTGTGTCATTTCGACTACTTTTCGATGCTGATAATCATAAACCATGTCAGTTGGATCTGAATTCATATGCATTTTACAATATTTGAAGGTTGTTCTTGTTAGGATTGGTTCTTGAATCTCTGAGAATTAGGCTACGAAATTGTTTCTGAAACCGAAGTTACATCTAAACGATATTTAATTCGTTAATAGTATGCTTAGTGTAAGCTTGTTTGGTCTAGAGACACCTTTCCTTTAGGAGCTGCTTACAGATGAGAAGTGTTTTTCTTTAGTTGAGCCGAGTTTCTATCGAATTTGTTTATATAAAGTGCTTAATTAGCAAAGCTAAATATGACATTTTGGTATGCATTTAAAAGTTTGTACTTTTGTGAAGTTGTAAGTGTGGATGCCAATGTCTAGAAATGAGGAAGAGTCTCATTGGAGTCGAATTTCATTTAGGGTGAATTGGATTCAATTTTACCATAAACAGCCTCGAGTCAGGGTGGAAAAACAGATGCTATTCTATCATAAATATATTTTTGCTCTAACATTAAAATTTAGAGTTGGAATCTCTCTCTTCTTTGTTACATATTTCAAATCTATTTTGCAATTATTAATGAACAATGTGGATCTTAGCCTACGTCTAAACTTTTGCACCGAAATTTAGTGATGTTTTTTAAATTATGGTTAGACTTTATTGCATGAATATGGACAAACTAATTAAGAACTTGACGTTTTTATGAAATACAATGCCTACATAAAATAACAAAAATTAAAATATAATTTTGATGACTATTTTATTGTTAGGTAACTAAATTGTTTTAATGATTACATCAATACATATTAAAATTTTGAATTTAGAGATTCAATTGAAAGCATTTTTTTTATCCATATTTCAAATGGATCTTTTAAAAAATATAACAGATTGGTGGCAATTTATAGTAAAAGTTTACAACCCCACAAAAAAAATTTCTTGTAATTAATGACAAAGTGTGAAATGGTTGCGATCTTAACCTATTAGTTTCTATCTATTTTTAAAAAATGATTGAATAGTTGTTAAAAACATGTTTTCTTTTAGAAAGAATAAGTTAAAAAGAGAGATACCAAACGTGTATTTTTTGAAATGTACAAAAAAACCAATTGTACTTTTTCTCTTCTTTTCCTTTTTTCTGACTTCAATGTTCGAAGATAAAAGGAACAAAAAAAAGAGGCAAAACCCCACACTACGCTAAATAATCGTTTTACATATTATATTTTAAAGTAAAGGAAATTTCAAAAGCCATCAAAAGTGTGGTAAATACAACAAAATCTCCGTACATATTTTAAGAATATTCTTTACCCGAAAAAGGAAAAATGAAAGAAAGTAAAAGAAGAAGAGAACCCAACTCTTACAAAGAGAAGCAAAAGATCCGCCTAACATCCCCTGCCCGGGAAGTGCCATGCTTAGACTTCTCAAATGGTTCTTTTAAAAATGTCCACAACTCAGCACGACAGGATCGCTACCGATGAACACTTACAGATGAGCCACCACAGTAGTCACAGCAATAGTTTTCTACTGTTATTCCTACAACCACAAACAGAATAATGAAAAAAAACATACATAATATACATCGTTAACTAGAAATCGTCAAAGGTATAAAAAAGAAATATGCTCAAAGAAAACAACCGATCGGAGGCATAAAGGTTTGGGGTACCTGCTCCATAGGTGTGGATTCATCATTTGTTACATGTTCTTCGTCTCCGCTATCGGACATTGTCTTATCGTCTTTGTCTTTTGTGATGTTTTGTGCAGTATTGTCTTCTAGAAGATTCAAATCTGCAGGTAACTGACCTGACTTGAGCGCCTGTGCCAACAAAGAAGAGTTTTCTCACGTTATTACTCCCATAACATTTAAATAGATATTTTTCTCCTCCATTTTCCTTTTGAGGAGGGGGACTGTAGAAGACAAGAAAACGAAGCATACCTGTTCTAATCTTGCAACCTCTTCAAGGGTTTGGGAATTAACAATGGCCGCCTGTAATGTGAAAAATGGATTGATCAGAAGATGTTGTAGGAAACATGTGATGGTGAAACACTTGTACAAAAGCCATATATTAGGTGATGCCATTTGAATTTTTAATCCCTAAAAATACATTTCTTGTTATACTTTTACCGTGAGGAAATGGTAGTTAACAAAAGAGGTTCGGAAAAATACACTTTTTTTCACATGTAAGCATTATGAATTAAAATGTCAAGGACTATATAGAACTATTTACTAGACCTCATGGATTAAAATATCTGTTTTGAAACTTCAGCAATTTGACTTTGAACTCTGGACCAAAAGTGCATTTTACCCTAAAAGTTTTAGAACTTGACCTTTCTCCAGACAAGAAAAGGCAGGTGAACTTAAGTTTTTTTCATAGCGTACACACCTTTATAGCTATAATTTGCTCCGGTGTTGGTGCAGACACGTTTGGAGTTTGTTTCTCCTCCACAGGTTTGGATGCCTTCTCTACCTCACCTGGAACGAATGTCTTCACAGATTCCTTCTTCGCCTCTTCTTCAACTTCCTTAGACGAAAATAAATTCCTAGCCTCCAATCTCTCCTGTCATTTGACATTTAGAAATGAAGAGATGCAGTAGGCATTGGATATCTAGTGCCCAAAGTCCAACACAACAGGAAATTTTTGTATGTATGCACCAATTAGATTCAAGAACAAAATTAGACTCTAAACCAAGCACACACATTGAATCGGAGTTGAATGAAGTAGAGTGGAACCCTACTTGTCCAAAAATAGTGACTCTTACACGTGCACATCCTAGTTGTCCACGGATGTTCTACTATAATAGAATAAAGTTCAACTCTATTTATAGGCACTTCTTCAGTATTTTTACTTCTTATTTCTTTAGCCAAAAAACTAACTCTCAGGCACATGATTGTGGACATTAAAACTGAATGCATTTGTATTCTTTAGGTATTAACATATGAGCATATGCACATTTATCATGCGCAGGAAACGTGTCCTCTCGTCTCTAATAAACAATAGAACATGGATTGCATAATACTTCAAAAAATAGCAAGAAGTTTAAGATTTGTTAGAAACTAGCACAATCAAAACACAACTTAGAGTCAAATATCATATTAAATACAATAAAAAAAACTCAAGGTCTACATACTTACAAATACTAAAAGTTAGAACATTTTCAAAATACACCATCGGATATAAAATTTGAATCAAACCTGAAATTCTCTTCTAAATGTTTCTGGATTGTCGATGTAAATTGCAGAAACAAGTATAGAATTAAAGCCATTCCTTAAATAGTAAGGTCCAAATGCAGGAAAAAGTTACCTTGTTTCTGACTTTCTTGAAATCAAGCACCCGGACTGACTTCAACTTGTGGATGACATACAATCTATAATTTGGCTTCTTTGTAATATTGTTATCCAACAAACTAAGAAACTGAAGTTTCGAAAGGGATGCCAGCGGGTCAATCTCTACTAAGTTCACAAGTCTGTTGTTTGTAAGAACTAGTGTATGTAAATTTGGCAAGAACTCTGAAATGAACAAAGACAATTGATTTTTTAAGAACATAATTTCAAAAATAATACTGCTAAAGCCCATCAAATAACCATTTTGTTTTTTTGGTTTTCTTATTTTTGAAAATTAAGCTTGTAAACAATACTTTCACATATAATTTCCTTCATTCATCACCTGCACTTAAATATCGTTTTGAAAACGCCAAGAAAAATTTTGAGAAGTAAAATGAGTAATTTTTAAAATCTTGATTTTGTTTTTGAATTTTGATTTAGACTTCAAATGTGTTCTCATGAAAGGTGGAAAACTCACCAAAACAAAATTTTCAGAGTAAAAAATATAATATTTTGAAAGAGAACACAAAACCAAAATGGTTACCATACAGTGCCTATATAATACTATGAAGGCATAATGGAAAGCTCACCTCCAATATTTGGATTGATACGAGTGATTCTATTGTTATTGATCAGCAATGTGCCCAATCGATTAAGATAGGGCATATTTTCCAGCTTTACAATCTCATTATCAGACAAATCAATGGCATCAAATTGATCCTGAAATTTGTGGTCGGAAAAGCTACTGTTATATGTCTAGAAAATAAAAGGAAACAAAGAGCAGACACCATTTTCTTTCATTTTTGTGGAAGCAAGATAAATTGCCAATCATTTTATCCCCAAACAAACAGATAAAGAGGAAACATATGAGTTCAGATGAGAAAGCACTACAAGTAAAAAATATTATGATGTTGTAACCAAGTGTCTGTTTGCGCAACCTTCTTGGTGTATTCAGTCCATTTTAATAGGAGATTAGTCTAGATGTATGCAATTTAACCTTAATAATACAGTGGCACTGGTGTAGAAGTTTTATGGAGTAAATGCTGTTCTTATCCCATCCGATGGCTCACAAATGTAGAAGGTCGTGATCATGGAGTTGATTGTTAGCCACGGAGTTGTCAAAACCCAAGGTCCATTGATAATTTGTAATTTAATTGTAGACAAAGTTGGCATGAGAGACAATTACATTTGTGAAAGATGGTTGGATGATAGACACTCCTATTTCTCACAAGATACTGATGTTCCAAAAACCGAAATTAAGAATCTACAGATACAGGAGTCTATGGGATGTAGGCTTGAGGAGGAGACTAGGAGATTGAAAAGTAAAGAGTGCATCCTTTTTTCTATTAAGCTCAATCTGATAACGCTAAGCACTTATAAGGATGGACTGCTTTGGAAACTTGATTCAGACGGCATCTTTTCTCATATGTCAGTGAACTTCAAGGTTGACTCCAATTTGACAATTATTGTTTTTTATACAAAACAACAATAACTGCTTGCCTCTAATTAATCCAGTTGGGTTCTTCTCTTGTGGAGCTTATTTTGGAACGTGAGTGATGTGGGTAAATTTTCAGTTGATATGGATGTTGGGAAAGTTGGTTGTTAGCTGTTAGAGTAGTTAGTTAAGCTTGCTATTTCTGGTTAAGAGAAAGACTAGTATAAATAGTAGTCCTATTGGTAAAAGGGCACAATTTTGATTCAAGAAAAAAATACTGATTGGTTTACACCAGTAAGCTCCCTAACAGGTTTTATATTTACGGCCTACATAAGTGTTAATCTCAAGACAGAAGGCAAAGGAGGTCATCACTTTCTATATAGCCTAACATCTCATATCTATCAATCATATGCAGAAAAGATGTGAAAACTATGAACCACAACCACCTCTTCATTCACTGTGAGCTGGGTTCTCTCAAAAGAAATCTTGACCCCAACTTCTGCCTTACAAAAAGGATACGGAACATTACTTTTCAAAAGTCCTCTCGGGTAGGTGGTAACCAGCCATAATTCTATGGGAAAAAAACTATTAGTACTCAAATCTGATCCTTGTGGTTAAAAGCGACAATTGAATCCTCAATATGATAAAATTTAAAACTCTTATGACTCAAGGGAAAATGCAAAGCATATGGCCTCAAATTATAGTTTATTAGGCTGTCTTCAAGGAAAACGAAACTTCAAATAAACTTCGTAATGGTATAGAGAAATTGAGAACTGTTATTACTAATTTGAAGTGAAGTTGAATTTGCAGAACGATTCTCGCCAGCATGTAAATATAATTTAAATCTATGTTCGAGTTCCAGAAATTTAAAAGAAAGAGATAATAAGGAGGCAGTGGGAATGACTCACCTCGGTGGCACCTAGGTTTTCTATCACTGCTATCTTGTTACCTGAGAGAAGAAGAAGAAGAAAAGAGTTAAGAAGGAAATGCGTGATGGAGAGTGTGAAAGAAGGAAGAGTTGAGAAAAGTTAAAGAACCTCGAAGGTCCAGTTCTCGCTCTTTAATGGCATTGAAAAAATGAGGGCTTTTCCAAATTAAATCGACCGTCAGTCTCACCATCTTCTTCTTCTTCTTCTTCTTCGACGACGACGGGGTTTAGGGCTTTAGGAGGAAGAGAAGGGAAGGCGTCGACGAGAGACGACAGCAAAAGACCGGTGCGTGGATCCCATTAATGGACTTTCCCAAATGGCCCAAATAAATCCATTCACATTTGGGTCTCTCCCTCTTCCTCTTTTCATCAACCAAACAATAAATACAAATTTAGCCAAAAATAAGCTTAGCTCAACTGGTATCTCTATATTCTCGTGCATAACATTTTAAAATTTTTCGTTACCCAAATTTGTATTCAATTTTGTAATAATCGTAAGCTGCTATCTTTTTTACAAATCGACATTTACAATTCTCCATCACCTGAAGCTAAGATAATTTTCACAGTAAGTCATTTGTTCTTTTACCTGTTTAAAATTATATAGTTAAACACCAAACTACGTGATTAGATAATTGAGAGATATGTATATCATATGCGTATATATCGTATATTTTAACGATATACCCTTCATTTTAATGATTTTATGATGTGATTTAGTAAATATATACCACATATTATTTATAATTATACTAGTTTTATAATATTATCACAATATATAATAGTTTGTATATGTGATTTATTATATATATACCACATCTTGTTTACATTTATATTAGTTTTATAAATTACCTGTAAAATATAATATTTTTTAGTTGATGTTTTATAATATATATACCATATATTATTTACAATTATACTAATTTTATAATATTATCGTAATATATAATACTTTGTATATGTAATTTATTATATATATCAAACCTTATTTACATTTATATTAGTTTTATATATTACGCGATGTTTTATAAAAGATATAATACGAAAGAAATTTGATTTTTTGAATATGAAAAGTGAGAAAATTGTGCTATCACTTTCCTATTTTTAATGATCTACGATATTCTAATTATAATTAACATTTCTATATACTTTAAAACAATAAAAAATATCATATGGGCATATTCTTAATTGGGACTAACATATTTACCCAAAGCCCAGAAAACCATTGGATGCAATTATAGTGTTGTAAAACACAGAGTAAATGAGAAGATTTGTTGGTTCAAAGCAAGACTTATTGTAAAGAGAAAACTGTCATTGCCTTTCTCAATGGACATTAAAAAGAAGCTTACATTGATAGAAACAACAAAATATACCAAACCTATTAAAGTGTGCAAAGTAAAAAGTAAGTTCGACTTTAACATGGGAAATAACTTCTTTTTTTCGTTGAACATCGATGCATCATTTGGTTTAGTGGTACAAATATAAACTGTGATCTTAAGGAGAAAATCTTCAAACCGTGGTCAAAGTAAACTTGGCTCAATGATATTGGCATAACTTCCTTTCGGAGAGGTTCGATGTTCAATCTTAAACCCCACGGTTGTACTCAAGAAATAAAAAGTTCAAACCAAGACATTAACTATATAAATTCTAATATCCTACATGTTTGCTGAACACTATTTTCTTTACTATAAACAACCTCATACATGTAAGCTTTGTCTGTTGAATGACTATAAAAGACATTTGCTTCTGATACCCTTCTTCCTTCTGTCTTTTTCCACTGGCATGGGGGATAAATCTTTCATTTGCTCATCGGAACCCAACTCCATTATTTAAAACAAAAAAGGATGAAGTTCCAAGTTTTCTTCTATGATTCCATTTGAACAATATTCCAAGTTCTTCAATTATGAAACTCCATGGGCGCCCTTATATAGCCACTGACAGCCTAGATATACTTTGCCTATTAGTTTTATCGAATTGTTAGAACCAAAGTCCAGAGAATTCAAATATTTTGGTTTACAAGGATTCTGGATGAATACATTCTTGAACTTTTTGTCCTCACATTATCATGGAAAAACCGAAACGTGACTGTTAAAGCAAACTTAGCTCACTGATAATTGAGGTTACCTTCCTCTCTACATATCAAAGTTCGCTCCTCCATTCTCTAGTTGTTGTCCCCCCTAAAAAACAATCTATAAATGGAAAGGGCATCAAATAAACTTATGTAAATGTCGAGAGCTCCTGCAGTTCAAGATTTCTGTTTCTTTCTGGGTAGTGCACAGTTAGAACTAGAAGATGTCTTCCCTGCCTGAAATTTCTCGACCATGGCATAGGCCTGTCGAAAAGATGTCAAATTAGCTTATAATTGTTTGTGCATTACACATGTACATGGTTAGAAAACAATTCTCTAATTAAAAATAAATACTCACATTTAACCATACATATACAACTCACATCTAATGACTAACTGACAAGGATGTTCAAGGGAATTTGTGATTGCATTGACAGATATAACGTGGTGTATACAACAGATAGTTGAACGAAGCTTCAGAAAAATATGCCAGTTTCATTTTTTTTTTTATTTGGAGAAAATGACAATAATAGTTCTGGTACGATTGCTGACTAGAAATATAGAGGTGATAATGATGTCCCCAACGGATAGGAAGAAATAATTTCATATGATGCTCTTGACTTTCGTCAAAACTTACGGTTTACAAATATCAGATCTCTATCCAATCAATATCTAAATATGAATGTACGAAGACACTCAAAGAGAGTGATCATGTGATCAAAGACATCCTAACTTACCAATTGACAATGTCACTTTATCTACTTTATATATCATTTTGAAACTCAAATGTTCACTTCCATACCAATCAACATTGGTGACGATACGAGTACTAATTTGTAGTTACTAAATGAATGTCTTGGCCACACAACTTCTCATTACTCAAAAGGTTTGTCATGGAAAAAAAAAATTAACGTCTATCCCTTCTCAATGCATCTTCAAGTCTCAATCCCTCTTATTGGTTCCTTCCATCATAGAATCCCAAACGATGTGGACTCTGCACCTATAAATAATGGCTTGGTGCATCATAGAATCCCAAACGATCTTGAATGAATTTCTTTCAAATTTAACAATGAAGGGTTATGCAGATAGATTTCTTTCAAATTTAACAATGAGGGTTATGCAGATAGATTGAGATTTTTTAGTAGATGAAAATAAATATTTTCAAATTAAATATTTATGGAAGTAATATTGAACTAACAGAACGAGAAGTCATCAAATGTGCCATCTGTGCTTACCTTCCTCACACTGGACGTCAAGCCCATTGTTGACATAACCTTGTTCTCTACACATTTCCATAATATAGATTTCTTCTCCTGTTTCCGAAACAACTTGCTACCTTCACCTTTAAGAACACATACGTATATGAAAGTAAAATAACTGAAATGGAAAAAGACAGGACTACAATTCATAAGTTTCCAAAAGAAAGAAAAAAGTCCATAGCCATCCACAGCTTTTGACGAACCAAGTATTTTGCATAGTCACAGAGAAACATGTCTATCTACAGCATCAGATTCAAGAAATCAGATAAAAATCAATTCCAAGCGAAAGTAAACAGCTTTCATTGTTATCAACTTGAAATGCAGCAAAATGATCTAAGAGGCTGACTTGATGATGCAGCAGGTGAAAGTATTAGGCTAAGTCAATGGCCAAGCTTAGAATTGACAGTATATCTCCACGATAAGTGATATAGAGGTAGATAATAAACATGCACATATAGTTTTCACAGTATAAAATAAGTAGATCTCATACAGATTAAGTTTTATCGCAAGTTGAAGTCACTGAGCTTATGAATACTTAATGCACAGATAGGGGGTGAAAGGAGAAGTAACTCTAACCTTTTAAACATAACACCAAGTGCTCAACATATATCTTGAGACGGATGTGTGTGAAAATATGGATAAAATCTCCAACATCTTCTCTATTAACTATTTCAAAATTCTTTTTTGCTTCAAGTCCAAAGTTTTTGCTCAAGAGGCTATTAATGGATTCTCTCCTGGTGCTTAAATCAGCTTCTCCATCCAACGAGACAGATGGAAACTCCCATAGACCAGCAAGCAAACCTTCATCAGGCCTCTTTACAAGAAGAAATCTACTAGATTGCCCTAACTCAGGTGTACCCTGACTTTCCAATATCTCAACCACACATACAGCAGAGTAATCATGTCTTTGTTTGATCTTTATCCCCTTAGCGGGATAATCTGTGACAAGAACTGAACTATCATGCTTTGAGATTGAAAGGGCCTCACAGTGATCAAACACGGGGCATGTTGAGCAGCTTGGGTTTGTTGGAGTGCATAAAGTTGCACCAAGTTCCATGAGTGCCTGATTGAAATCCCCAGGCCTGGAAAGATCAACTAATTGAGCAGCTGCCTTCCTAATCCCACTCCCCCAACAAAAAAAGAGAGATGAGATAAGGAAATTATATTAGAACGGTTAAATGAGCAATGAACACCAAACTAGTATGAATCGAATATATAAAAAAGCTCTATCTTATTATTTTTAGAATCATTAACAAATATAAAAACAATGATAATACAATGGTTAAATGAGGAAAGCTCACCAAACTTGCTTGATCAACTTTGGGTCTTTTGGGTTTCCTGAAATAGCCTTTAATCGAGCAATTACCCTTATCACATTACCATCGACCACAGGCACCACCTGCTTAGGAAACATATTAGAAGTGCTCCTTGTGAGTTGAGTATGGAAAAAAATAGACCAGAAAAGCACTCACTTCACCGAACGCTATAGAGGCAATAGCCCCTGCTGTGTATTCTCCAATTCCTGGAATTTTTCGCAGGGAAGAAACTGTTCTAGGAAACCTACCACCTTCTTTGACTATCATCTTTGCACCCTAACGACAAGATTGGAAAGGGGTATTCATCATTTCAATTATCTTATACTTTATTAGTATTATTTTGACAAAAACGTGAACTACCATTGAGATTTGAAAATTTGAAACATGATTACAATTACCTCCTCATCTTTCAAAACATCTTTTAATACAAATTTATTCACACTTTGTTCCAAAAGTTCACTGTCTTGCAGTACGATTAAAGAAGTGAAATACAGAAACTCGTATTCAAATGTCAACCTAAATCATGTCCAAGTTAACTGAAAGGAATAACGATGGTAGCAGATATTAAAGGAATTGAAGCTTCTGGTGCAGAGTAAAGATTACCTCAAAAAGAAAACGAGCTCGTCTATAATACCCCAAGCCTGCCCACATTTCATTCACCTCCTAACAGACATCGAAATTCATTTACTCAGACTAAAGAAGACATTAATGTAGCTCAAAGTAAACTCCAAACAAACCTCAAGAGAAGCACGAGAGAGATGTTGAACGGTAGGCCATTTAAGCATCCAACGGTTGTAAAATTGGACGACGGTCTGAACTCTGGTCTGCTGCAGCATTATTTCTGAAACCCACACACCGTAAGCCCGTGTTTCAGGTTCCCCTTTGTCCAAGCTCCTCCATGGAAGGTCCCTGCGGCTACGGTCGTACCAATCCAATAGCGATGCCCTGATTGTTTGAACATTGTCTATGCTGAACATAATATCTTCAATGTCAACAACTGCTTCACTTTTAGACGGACTTCGGCCCCGGCGTTTCCGTTCCGTCGTGGGTTTCTTTTTCCGACGAAAGTCAGTATTTTTCTTCATATACTCATCGTTTTCATTCTTTTCTCCGTCGCTCATACTGCAACAGCCCGACCCACTACTCCGATTACTCGTCAGTAATCCCCACAACTTCAAATTGTAGATGAAGAGAAAGTTGCTGACCAAAAGAATGCGGAAGAAGAAATGAGAAATGACTATGGATGGAAGATGTAGCAATGTACAAGGACTTGGTCCATAATAAATGCAGAAAGGTTAGAAGAAAATCACCTGATTGGGGCGGGAAATACAAGTTTGACATCGATTTGGGTATCAAAGCTAGAAGTGAATAGTTCAACAATCTAAAGAATGAGTTATGGTGTGAAACAATGAAATATGTTCAATTATTATTATTATTATTCTTTCGATGAATGCCCCTTTACTAAGGTTCATAGTCCTGAGTATATTTAAAGTGGTAATCAATATCATAGTTAAGAAAACATTGAAACTTTTAGAATAATACTTCGAATTGGGAGGAGAATCCTCTTACGGAACTGGCCATAACTCAACGGATATATGTTAACAAGTAGCAAAAACCCCGTTGAAGGAACTAATTAGCAAAATGAACATATAACTTTGAAAAAATTGATTTCTTATCTTTTTACTGAGTCTCACTACCCAACGATTGAGTTGTTCCACGCTCCACTTTTACGAGTTAAAATTACTCTTAAATAACTAATTCAATAAAAAAGTTTAAATTTGTGGATGTAATGCAAATTTAATATAACATATTTAATACTTTTCTTACTAATGGTTTGAAATATCAAGAAATGCACATACTTTACATTATAGGGCGGGCAAGTGTATTTTGTTGTGTAGGCAAGGATTTGGATAGTCCTTTTTCAAGCCGTTAAAGATTTAGATCATGCCCATACTTTACATGATAATTAGTCTTTCAAAGCATCAAAACTACTTAAGTGTGGCATTTGGTCACCATAAAATTTGAAGAAGGGGATAAGATCTTAACTTCCTGATATAATGGATGTTCAAATATGACACTGATAAACTACACTCGCTCGGTATGTATACAAATGGTGTCAAGTCTTTATTCAATAAAACAAACAAAACGTACTGATTCAAGTAAATAAGAACAAAACCAAAGCTGCTTCTTTTTTCATTTGGATTTAGCTCATTTTCCATTCATTTCATATTGAGATTAATTTTAAGCTTTTGCTGAGAAGCTGACATGAATGCCATCTCCAAATTTGAGAATAGGACTTCGAGAAACTTCTCCTCCCTTCACCTTTTTCCAACTGTAAAATGAAATTCCCAACATAGAAATAATTATGCAGTTTGTTGAGTTAAACAAAGACAAGTGAAAGTTTATAAAGTTCAACACATGATAGATCATTATATGATTAGACTACTGAACAGCTTGGTTTGAAAAAAAAATGAGTGCAATAATCCAACTAGCGGACAAGTGTTTTTCAGTTTAATGAAAGCTAAGATTACCTATACTTGGTGACAAGAGTGTGGAGGAAGATGGCCATGAAAACCCTGGTGTAATCAGCTCCGGCGCATTGTCGAGTTCCTCCTCCAAAAGGCTGCAAGGTCTTCGAAATCGAATATTGGTCATGATCCTACAACAATGTTAACCTCATGTGAGTTATTGCATATTCACACACCTGATCATATGTGCTTCCTACCTTAAGCTACAATTATTTATACTGTCTATGTTTGTTTACATGTTTGGAACACTTTTTAATATACCTTCCAGCGCCATGGGTTGAAGTCCAAGGGATCCTTGTGGGTTTGAGGGTTCAAATGAAGAGCTGAATTGGCAACCATTATCGTCCACCCTGCTGGAATTGTATATCCTGCATGTATTTTCACGACCAACTCAACATCATACAGATTGATACATATAACATATGCATTATACAAAATTTTTAATTTAAATCCAAAATGGTTACTTACCTTTTATGTTCACATCTTTTGTAGTTCTCCGCAACAGAAAAGGCATTGCGTTTGATAATCTAAAAACTTCGTATATAACCTGTGCATGCATGTGCAACATAATTACATATACATACAACCACTTCAACGGTAAACAACGTTACGTTTATCATAATTATAACTTACGTAAAGCGTAAATGTCATTGACTTGTATTCCTCCCATGTGATGGGAGATTTTGGATCTTTTCTCTGTTTCAAGAATGTCTCATGCTCAGCCTGTCCATGTATATTTTTTAGTTACTTTATCCAAAATTACAAATATATGTTTGAAGATTGATTTTCTAAATGTTTTAAAATACTTTCAATAATTACTTACGGTCAACTCCTTCACGACCGATGGATTTTCCGCAAGTAACTTGAACATCAGGGTAAGAGATCCAGAAATAGAGCCACTGGCAAATAAAACACCAAACAACAAATTGGAAACAAACTCTTCAGTGAGAAACTGTTCGTTTTCAATGTCGCGAAGGGCTTGATCGAGAAAATCCCCACGAGCAGCAGCAACAGAGGCTTGGCGCCTCTCTTTGACGAGAGCCTTGAACGTGTTGACCAACCTCTTTTGTGCCTTAAGACACTTGTTATACTTAGTTCCAGGGACGTTCACTGGGAAAGACATGAAGCCATCAGCTAATGTGATTAAGCTCTCACTTATATTCTCATTAGACTTTTCAGGGTCATAACCGAACATTATATACGCATTGAAATCGTATAACATCTGCACACAACACAACAATATATAAATACAGTTAGTTTAGTATTTTAAACTCTCGTTTAGTAGCTATTTTGGTTTTTTTTTACTCGAAACTTACTGTAAGAGTTCCACGTTGCATTTCTACGGAGGGGTGGTTAGACCATTGGGTGAAAACTTTATCAACATATCGTTGGATATCAGCCAGTAGCTTGGACTTGAGACTTTCGGAACCGAAGTGGTTCAAAGTGATGCTTCGAAGGTACTTATGGATGGCTCCACCGGCGGTGGTTTTAACCTCTCCGTCTTGCTTAAACACCTTGGAGATGGAGTCTAGATACCAAAGCTCCACAGTCCTTCCTTCTTGGTTGTATATGAAACTGTTGATTTCAGGGTCAGCTGTTACCACAATGGATCGACCCACCAAACTCGTCCGGAATATGGGTCCATATCTGCACATTATTCAAATCCCCCCAAGAACAATACTTAATGTTAATATAAATAAGTGCATAAGAAAAAAGAAACCTTTTGCTAACTTATTCCTACATTTTGGATTTAGCTTCGACGTTGAGAAGTGTTTTTTGTTTGAATAAAGATGGTTTACTTTCAAAAGTGATCTTAATTATTTGAACTGTTAAAATTACTTTTAACTTAAACTTGAATTAACTAACAAAAACATACAAATCAAAGATCCCAAAAAGCTAAACAAATTTTTGCTGGCAAATAATAAATAACATATAAGAGAAACAGAGATTGAAAAAAAAAAAAAAAAGAATAGTAAAGAACAATTATTACTTGTGAACTCTTTTCTTGATGAAGGGAGGAAGGTCAAGAGTGTAACCGGAAGCAATGAGCTGAAGGGTTTCTCCGATGAGAGGGAAGCCCATAGAGCCCGGAGGAAGAACTCCATTACATTTAGGATTTCTCCATCTATGAACCAAGTAGGTCAAGCCTATAACCACCAGTGCGGCGACTAACCCGGTCACCGGCGTCGACATTACTGATGGAAGCTCCATTACTTTCTCACAAAATCTATTTCTTTTACTAACAGCCTACCAAAGAATAAAGAGTATATATAAATGAAGTATATAATTGTAAACTTTTGCAACATTATCAAAGGCCACGTGATACATGCCAAACCAAACCCTTCTCTCTCTTTTTACTCTTACTATAACATGTGGGTTTAATTTTCTTTTAAAATATAAAGTTTCATTCTTTCTATATAGTTCAACTATTTTTGTTTATATATATATATAAGTTATGAACTAGTTGGCTAATTGGGAACTTAGCAAGCACTGATGCATGTGTGATGTGTACACTGTGAGCTGCTCATAGGTGTGTATGTGTGTGTTTATCTGTTCTAATATAATGAAGAATGGCAATCCAAATTCAGAAAATAATATAAGATATTTTTGTGGCCTAAATTAAACTAAATTAATCTCCAAAGTTTTGTCTCAAGCAACAATGTGATTCACGTTTTTTTATAAGAAAAAATATTGCCTATTTTCTCATATAATTAAATATCATATTATAAGGTAAGTCTTAATAGTATTTAGAAGATCAAAAGAAGGTTGAAACATTCTAAACCATAGGAACTAAACAAAAAACTTAAACCATTTAAATTTACCATTCAAATGATAATTAATATCTTTTATATATATATGAGTATTTTTTTTAGAACAAATAACATAATTTAGAGATATTATTTAAATTTAAATTTAAGTTAGATCAGTTTAAAAGATTACTTATTAGAAACATATACATAAATTAAGTTTAGATATTAAAATGACGCCTTTGTAAAATAGCAAAATTTGCTATGATAATAGAATTAATGTTCCTACATTTTTAAATTACAAAAATAACAAATTTAAAAGTTCATTACTATATGATTATCGTCATATAGTCCTCTAATAACCTTATGATTACTATACGATATTTTTTATAAATATTTTTGTAATTTGATGTCAATTTTTTATTAAAAATATACATAATTATTAACTCATTTAATATTATTTTAAAAATTCCAAAACCATTATATAGATGTCTCACATTTATATAAATACTTATGAAAAAATAAATAAAATGTGAAAATCAATTAAAATTTCTAAAAGAACTATAGACATTAAAAAAATCAAGTAAATTATTTAAATTAATAAATATTTTTATAGTTCATAGTTTATATTATATATATAGTCGTGACATTAAGTAACAACAATTTATTACATATATATTTTTAATAAAATGAAAAATATCGATTCATTCCCGTTATTCGATCCATAAAATCGTGAAAATATCAATAAAAACATCGAGAAATCTAATAAAAACTTAATACCACTATTCTCTATCCAACATAAAATCAATTTTTATATCTACGATGTAAATAAATTTTTTTAAAAGAATAATTATAATTAGTGACAATTTTAGGAATAATAATTAAGGATATAAGAAGGTTTTTAAATTTTTTTGTAAATATATTAAAATTATCACTAATAGACTCATATAGTTATAAATTTGTATTATCTATTAATGATCTATCAATATTTACAAACATAATCGAATTCGACAAATTTTATCATATTAATTTTTTAAAAATGTTGTTATATACTTGATTATTTTGCATTTAATTGATAAATTTGTAACTTACCCATTTTAAAATTTATGAATATAATATATAGAAAACTTATACAACCAGAAAAAACTTGAACAAATTCAATAATAGTAGGAAAAGAACACGTGATACACGACGAATGTTGCTCAAACGATTCGACTTAAAAGGGAGGCCCTTTGGGGGTTTGTTGTTCATATTCATTTGTAACCAAATCTTAAGTGAACGTAAGAGATATCATATGGCTCTAAAAGTAGATATCATCAATGAAGAAATTATCAAACCTTCCATTTCAACTCCTAAAACCCATAACCATTTGAATTTCTCCTTCTTAGATCAACTAGCTTTGCCTGTTTATGTTCCTCTTCTTCTTTTCTACTCTCCCAAACCCAATCAAATTCCCTCCATTTCCCACCTCAAATCTTCACTATCCCAAACCTTAACCCAATTCTACCCCTTCGCCGGCCGAGTTAACGACGACAACCTCTCCATTTCTTGCAATGACGAAGGCGCTATCTTCGTCGAAGCCGAAGCCAACTACTCTCTCAACGACATTCTCACTCATCTCAATGTTGATTCCCTAAACCAATTCCTCCCTTTTCATCTCGCGAACAAAGGATGTATTGTACTCATCCAAACCACCACGTTTCAATGCGGAGGCATTACGGTTGGCTTACTCATGTCGCACAAGATTTCCGACGCGTCGTCCATTAGTTCGTTTGTTAAAACATGGACTTCCATTAATGTTTCCGGTAGTGATAATCCTCTGTTTTCAAAACCAGAGTTCGTTAGCGACTCTGTTTTGCCACCACCTAATTTCCCGGTTGCATCACCAACAACTCCAGATTCAGGAATTCACGCTAAAGGAATAACGAAGAGAATCGTTTTCCCTCATTCCAAAATCGCTTCCCTTAAAGCTAAAGCTGCTAGTTCGACAGTAAAGAACCCAACACGTGTCGAAGCTATAGCTGCTCTGTTATGGAAATCCGCTGTCTCTGCTTCAAGATCAACGTCCGGAGTTTCAAGAGCTTCAGTTCTTGGCCAAGCTGTGAATCTCCGGAAAATATTAAAACCCAATTTACCCGAAAACTCAGTGGGTAATGCCATCGGGTTTGTTACGCCGGAGACGGCAGTGGGGGCAGAGTTAGAGTTACAAAGTATGGTGGGGTTGATGAGGGAAGCGATTGAAGAGTTTAAGAAGAATGGGTACAAGAAATATCAAGATACAGATGCTTACTTGAGCTATTTCAAAACGTTAATGGATCCAGATGGTCCGTATAACGGAGAGAAGAACTTCTATTTGTGTAGTAGTTGGAGTAGATTTGAATTTTATGAAGCGGATTTTGGATGGGGTTGCCCTGTTTGGTTCATTGGTGGGATTTCGATGTTTTCGAACTTTTTCTTGTTGTTGGATACAAAAGACGGAAAGGGAATTGAGACGTTGGTGAGTTTGAGTGAAGAAGATATGAGTGTGTTTGAACGTGATGAAGATTTGCTTGAATTTGGATCGTTTAATCCAAATGTTCTTCAGGTTGAAGATTAATTTAAGATGCTGTTGTTTGTAATAACAAAGGTTGGATTGTAAACTTTGTTTCTCACCTTCTTTTTGTTGTTTCTGATCTTCTGTTTTCTTTTTTAATTTCTATTATTTATAAATAAAAATAAAAATAATTGAATATGCGTTTTTTAATTTATTTTTTTCATAGCAATAAATAATGTATTCACGTAAAATTAAGGAATATTGTAAAGTTAATCAAAGAAAAATTATTATATATAACAAAAGTACTGAAAATATATATTTATAGATATTGATATACTCTAAAACATTTATAGAAATTATCGGAAGATATTTTGATTTTTTTGGCTATATTTGAATATATTCATTATATATATATATATATAAAAATAATTGTAAGATTGTTATATGACAACAGTAATAAAATATATTTTGTAACAAATGTTGTTCAAGCTTGATTTGTAATATTATTTCACTCAAGTTATTACTTTTGTTAAATTGGAGTAGAAGCAAATACAATTCAATTCTACAGAAAATTTATTGACAGCGGGTTTCGAGCTATAACTTACAGTAAAAATAAAAATCTGAAAATTGGAAGGAGGCTGACAAAGCATAGTTACCACTAAATTGTCAACAAATATTAAGCATTAATTGGTTTTGTTTATACATATTATATAAGACAATAAAGTTGAGGGAGGGCTCGGCCCCCTAAACTTATACTAAATCCGTCGGTGAATATATATATATATATATATATATATATTTGATGCACGTTACATTCCTATTGATACGTTTGCAAAATAGCAATATACAAAAACATAAACATGAACAAAACAAAAAAGATTGATACGAACATGGATTGAACAACGTATGGCTATAGGAATAGAAAAGTATGTACTAAATGCCAATAGAAAGATAGTCAATACTAAGCCATAGAATAATTTTCATACTATCTCCATAAATTACTTGTCACCCATTAGCTAGTATGATTTTAAAGTAGTGATTAATTAGTTCCATTAGCATCAAGGTAGTCCTAACTACTAGAGATTTTAATTTTCTTCACTTCATGCTATTAAACTACGGTTCGAGATCACATACATGATTTTCCTCTACCTCATACTAAACAATGATATTAATGTAATTTACCGTTTGAGTTATCATACATGGATTAGTTATTTTTCTAAAAGTAATTTGATTACATAGACTCATCATATAAAAGTTTGATAAGGTTAGCTAAACTTTAATTTTGGGTTTGCATTACCGATCCATGCACACGTAAATAATAGTTTTGGTAAGATGTTTTGTACATAACCAAAACAAATAAATAAATCACATCCATCGTTTCGACTTTCCATTGTGTTCTTCTTTTTTTCCATAAAAAAATATATATGTTTATTTTGGCTAACCATTGAAATATATATATTATATATTAAGTTTGATACTAGTAATTTCATTTGTAAAAGGGACAAAAGACAAAAACGTGAATCACGAAGTTATAAGTAGAAGAAGAATTGATGGGTGGTGGTGAGATTAAAAAAGGGAAGAATGATGGATCTGTCTCTTTCCTAAATTAATATATACACTTTGGCTTTACTTTCATAAAATATTGCAATTCCTATCAACTCTTCAATGTGTTATCTTTACCCTTTAAATGATCAACTATGAGTTTCACTCCCCCAAATTTTAGTTGTATAACCTTTACTAATGTATTTGTAATTTGTATTATCTTTTCTTCAAGTCTTTGTGTTAATTTTTTTTTCGATTCATTTTTGACTTCGTAATATATAATAATAGGTAAGTTAAGGAAAAAGTAATTTTCAATACTACTTCCATGAAAAGTCACTTATTAAAATTTATATATCATTTACTAAAACATCACATAAATATTAGAAACGTGACCCAACCATTGAAGTTGAAGAAATCAACCCTCGTCATAAGATCAACAAAAACTACGTAAAATTGATTCTTAGGGTTTATTAACGTAGGAGAGAAAAATAATAATGTCTAAGTGTGATTGACAATGATAGACATTTGTAATGAAATGTTTGTTTATTAAGCCAACTAAATGTGTTGGTCATAGAAGAGCCATTGGATCAACTAAGTTAGCAACAATGTATAGGTTAATTATTTAAAAGATTAATTAGTCAATTAACTATAATTACTTGACCATATTTCTCTATATAATTAAAAAAAGCTTAAAAAATATGTTTTAGTTCAACAATTACAAAGCCAACAGTTGAACGTCCTTCATCATCTATAAAAAGTCCATAAAATTAAAATGAGCAATAAATTAGGTCAAAAATTGAATAGCCAAATTCCCTTCTTTTTTTTGTGTGTTTCTATTAATTGTGTGGAATAGTGTGGTACTAATTAATGTGTATGTGTGTATGTTATTAATGGGCGATGGATATAATTTCCTCCGACGAGTTATATAGTAAAATCAAAGGCCCATCCCTCCCGGCTTTCACATGTTTCACGTTGTGTATGTTATGATCATTACATCTTAGTTTTTATTATATAGTCTTGGGATCCCCTCAATGTAATTTATGACACTTATTATTACA
The DNA here is from genome assembly GCF_000004075.3 of Cucumis sativus. Classification (NCBI taxonomy): domain Eukaryota; kingdom Viridiplantae; phylum Streptophyta; class Magnoliopsida; order Cucurbitales; family Cucurbitaceae; genus Cucumis; species Cucumis sativus. Next base: position 6,131,512 of record NC_026660.2, on the reverse strand, counting down.
CACACAAAATTAACATATTTTAAAATTTATTACACACTTTAAACTCTTAAACTTTGAAACAAATAACAAACCCTTTCGCGCAACGAAGATAGATGTAGTCCGAGATACACTTAAGTGTTATAAGTCAATATATTCTCTCTTTCCTTGTTAATTGCTTCGTTTATTTAACTTAATTTGGGTATTCACGTTGACAGGTATAGATTGACCTAACTCATGCATTATTTTTTTTTTTTTTATGTATTTGAAAACTTTTTTTTTTTAATTTGATATCTTCCCCTAGAAGTAGAAGTACTATGCCATAAAAATTGGCTCAAGCTTTTGATCTTAGCCTACTTGATTTGAACTTTTTACTAATGTTTTAAAAACAATCTCGTTTTGGTGACCAATTTTGTTTTTTACTTTTCGGTTTAGAAAATTAAGTCAATATAGACATCTTCTACATCTAGGTATCGTTTGGTTTGATATATACTTTTACCAATGTTTCAAAAAACCAAGTCAAAATTTTAAAACTAAAATAAGTAAAGTCATACATCAGTGTATCGTTTTGGACATGGACGTGATGAAAAGACTAATAATGTGTCAAATCTAGCCTAGTTGAGATATTTGGGTGTATAAATTCACCTCTCAACCTCTAGAACTTGTTTTAAAAAAATATCCATAAAAATCACTGTAATAGAGTAAAAGAAAATATGATAAGTTTTTTTTTTTAAAATAGAATGTAAAAAAAAAGTAGTTTTAAATTATTTTTTTTTTAGAATTTTCGAAATTAAGAAATAAGCAAATTTTGTAATTCATAATTTCATATAATTTCAATTAGGGTATGAAATCAACCGATTCAACTGATGCAATCTAATAATATTTTAAAATGTTCCATATATTTTTATATAAATGCATTTAACTTTATGGAACATAATCTTTAGAATTTTAAAATATATTTGTTTATCTAATATAATAAAATAAAATGGATATTATCTTTGGAGAATATTTTAAAATTTTATTTACATACTTAACCTTATGATTCTAAATTATCCTACACAATTTGTATACATATGTTAAAAGAAAAAAAAATAATTTTACAAATTGAACATTTTGCCGTTAATAGACCCTTATTTTATTGGCATAGTCTATTAGCGATAGACCAATTCTATTTTAAAATGATAAACTTTGTTATATTCGTAATTTTTTAAAAATATTATTAGACAACTTTATTATTACTACCAAACCAAAACTAAACTATTGATGGTTTAGAATAAATAAATGAAAATCCATGAAGGCTAAATAATCCAATAACCAAAGTGTAGGAACCACCACTATTCATAAAATTTAGGGTTCACTTCTATCGAGTTTGATGTTGAACACAACACACGTGAATCATGACTTCTTGCTAAATGGCTACAAATTTGCAATCATATCTCTTTTGGAAAATAATGAATTACTTCTTTGGTTTTTTTAAAAAAGAATCTTTAATTAAGAAAGTTCTTTTAATATTCTATTCAATTTTGCGTATTCTTTATATTATATAAGGCGTTTTGTCGCTCTTTTTCTTTTTATGTGTTTCTTGGACAACTTTTTTAACAATATATGATGAACATATGTAAATGTGAAAATATTGACATGTCAATCAAAATTTAATATATTACTAAAAGTAAAAGCAATCCGTTCTTAATTTTTTTATATGTATAATTTTCTACATTGTGGTGATTAAGATCAAAACTATAACTTTTAGGATAAAGTATCCTCATGTTAATTATTTTGGAGCTAAACTCCCTTTAACAATTGAGTCTCTTGTTTAAATGAACGAGATAAAATCCTAGATTTTTGAAATTGATATATTTAAAATTTTGAAATGTTTGTAAAAAAAATCTCATAAAATTTTTTTTCTTAAAAAATGCATTATATTTAATTCTTGTTTAAATGATCAAGATAAAACCCTAGTTAGTGGCAGATTGTGTATGCAATTTTCAAGAAATAATTTGCAGTTTATTGCAAGGTTTTCTTTTTCAATAACAAAAAAAATCATGTAAATCGATCACTGTTAATTTAGTATGTCAAATTAAACTTAGTTAAATGATAATTGAGATAATATGTTTTAACAATAGTCATTTGTCCCACGTCTTATTTCTCTCTCCCTCTCTACTGTATTTATGGACAAAACTACAACTTCTTCTAACGAAGTGAAATTAATGTTAACATGTTTAAGAAACCCTTTCCAAATTCCAAGAAAATTAAATCATATTAAAATTAATTTAGAATATGAAACACATATATATATGACCAATATGAAACCAAATAAATTATAAAGTAAATATATATATGTACTAGACATAGACATTAAATTTTTTTAGGTTGAAATCGTCCTATAATTATTTCCATGAATACTTTCACATTTTCATATCGAAAAATAAATTAATATATTATTAAAGTAAGAAGAGATAGGTGCAAATATAACCATTTGATTCATACACAACAACATATTTAAAAAAATTGATAATAAAAAATTCACTAATAGACTTAGTTATATTTGCATTTTTTTTTAAAAATTAATATATACTTAATTATTATTACTAAAATTGTTATCCTTATAATTACTCTAAAGTAAATCACAACATTTATGTGGATATCTAGTGTAAACAAAATCTTTAATATTTTAATCAAAAAATTTATGGTATTATAACGGAAGTAACAAATAGTTGTAGCGATATAAGATAGATAGAAGTAAATGAGAATTAATTATTATTATAATAACAATAACAATAAAAAAATTGAATAGAACAAAACCACTAAAGGACGATAGGTTTTCCTTTATTTTTCAACCAAATTTGAACAAATATTCTATTTTTTACAATTTTGATCTATTATTTATTTTAAATAAACATAATAGTTATCACATGCAAAGATGGAAAAATGGAAAAGGAAGGAAAAGGAACAGATGACTTGGTAGGATTTATATATAAGTGTGGTAGAGGTTGAGAGCAGAAAGAGAGAGGTGTCCTAAATTTGGTTCGTTACGTGGAAGAAGAAAGTAGAAGAAAGAAGAAGAAGAAGAAGAGAAAAATATATATAGATATAAAAAACAGTAAAAATGTGGAGATTAAAAGTGGGAAAAGAGAGTGTTGGGGAAAAAGAAGAGAAATGGATTAAGAGTATAAGCAATCACTTGGGACGTCAAGTTTGGGAATTTTGTGCTGAAAATGATGATGATGATGATGATGAAGCCGTTATTCATGTTGTTGCTAATTCTTCAAAGCACTTATTACAACAACAACGACGACAGTCGTCGTTTGAGAATGCTAGGAAGCAGTTTCGTAATAATCGTTTCCATCGCAAGCAATCTTCCGACCTCTTCCTAACCATTCAGGTCCTCTCTTTTCTCTCTTCCATTCCTTTCTTTTTCTATCACAGTTTACTTATATCATTTGTGAAACAAATGAGTAAGAAATTTAAGTTAGATTTCTATAGAGATATGAAAGTGAGAATTAATAAATTTAGTAAAATTTTGATTGATATGTAGAGCTTAATTATATATATGTATTTATATGTGTACAGTATGAAAAGGAAATAGCAAGAAATGGTGCAAAAAATGGAGGAAACACCAAAGTAAAAGAAGGGGAGGATGTGAAGAAAGAAGCAGTGAATAATACATTAGAAAGAGCATTAAGTTTCTATTCAGGTAATTCTAATACGTAACAATTTTAAAGATGTATCAAAGATTCTATCGTCTAATTGCCATTAACTTATATAGCTTAAATATATAGGCTGCTCGTTGCAAAACTTGAAGGAGATAACGGAATAAGAAAGTATGGACATAGACAGATCGATTGAATGATTGGAGAGTCATCGAAAATTGATAATATTAAAACGTTAATTCACCGGAAGTATAAGAAATGAGGGGGAGAGAAGGATGATTGGAAATATTACCATAATATTTAATATATATCATAAATGACATTAAAGAAAACGAAATCTATAAATTAAATAATAAGACATTTTTAAAAATAGCAAAATAAATAAAATATTTACAAACTATATTGCTATATTGAATTTCTATCACTATAATATATCAATTACTATATGTCAAAGAATTTACTATAAGTTATAAATATTTTGTAAAAATTGCTATTTTAGTATTAAGTTTTAATATAAATAAGAAAGAGAAATTATAAGAAAAAATAGAACATTTTATAATGAAAAATTAAGTGTAATAAATTTGTATAAATTAAGTGTAATAAATTTGTATAAATAATTGGTTGATTTTTTTTTTTTTTTAGAAAACCAAAAAATAAGTTGTAATATAAAATATGAGCATTTTTTAAAATAGTAAAATAAATTAAAATATTTACAAAAAATTTATAACAAAATTTTGGATTCTATTGCTAGTAGTCTTCTATATCAACGACTATATAGTGATAGAATTTGCTACAAAATTGTAGATATTTTATTAAATTTGCTATTTTTGACAATTTTTCTATAAAATATTTATAACAAAAAAATTATATCAATTTTCGTTTATAATTAATATTAAAACTAATGATAAGGTCAAATTCGTCTACCATTGCAGTCGGCTAAAGGAAAATTTTAAAAAATAATAAATTTGATAAAATATTTACAAGTTATAACAAAATTTCAGATTTAATAACAAACATTTGATAGCTAATGAATTTGATAGCAAATATCAAATAATAAAAACATTTGAGTCGAGGATGATTGATAGAATCCAACCAAATTTGTTAGAGCTTATAAATATTTTAAATTATTTTGCTATTTAAAAAAAAAAATGATCGGCTGAATCTTTCTTGCAATTACCTCTTTTTATTCAGCTATTCAAACAAGCGATGGGAATTGGGCTTCAGATCTTGGTGGCCCTATGTTTTTACTACCGGGTCTAGTACGCTATAATCCCACACCTTCTCTTGCTCTTTGCTCACAAGTATATATATTAGTTTGTAAGTAATATATATTGTGTTGTTCTTCACATCACATGCATGCATGTGTGTGTTTGAACTTTGAATTTAAGTACAGGTGATTGCTCTATATGTCACTGGAGTCTTGAATTCTGTTCTATCCAAGCACCATCGCCAAGAAATGTGCAGATATATTTACAATCATCAGGCACGTCTCTCTTAATTCGTCCAACTTTCTATCATAATTAAGTAACTAATTAACTGGTTGAGAAACTTATGAGAAAATAGCTAGGCTACTACAACAATTTTAACTGCTAAATGTATAATCACCACCACCTACCTATGATCTAATAAAAGATATCATATTTGGCTGGTGTAATATGTGAGAGCGAAATTGATGAATATCTCAACTTTTGGTATCAAGTAGTTTATCAAGAGGGTGCATATTTTCGAATCTATATTTAACAGTTAATATAAGTTAGGCAGATTATAATAGTCAGGTAATGTGTATACAGAATGAAGATGGGGGATGGGGTTTGCACATTGAAGGTTCGAGCACGATGTTCGGTTCGGCACTGAATTATGTTGCACTGAGACTGCTTGGAGAGGATGCCAATGGTGGAGAGTGCGGCGCAATGACAAAAGCTCGAAGTTGGATCTTGGAGCGTGGCGGAGCTACCGCAATCACTTCTTGGGGAAAATTGTGGCTGTCAGTACTTGGAGTCTATGAATGGAGTGGCAACAATCCTCTCCCACCTGAATTTTGGTTACTCCCTTATAGCCTACCATTTCATCCTGGTACACAATTTTTATTTTTCTTTTCTTAACCTAAATTAATTTACTTCTATTAGATTAATATAAGATCAAGAAAATAATTCAAGTTTTAATGATATGAGGCAGGAGATGGTGGGAGTGCTATGATTGTGCTAACCTAGTTAGGATTATCTAGTGAATTAATGCACCTACTAACCCGATTGGTAGTATTAGCTACTCTGAACTATTTGAATTTTTATGTAATTGTATCCAGGAAGAATGTGGTGCCATTGTCGTATGGTTTATCTACCAATGTCATACTTATATGGAAAGAGATTCGTTGGGCCAATCACACACATGGTTTTATCTCTAAGAAAAGAGCTCTACACAATTCCATATCATGAAATTGATTGGAATAGATCTCGTAATACATGTGCACAGGTAACAACGACATTTTTAACTTTTGATATTTTTGCTAATTAATGCAGTGCTGTTTAGTGAACTACGTTAAAATCGATGATCTTGAGAATGGATATATAATGCAGGAGGATTTGTACTATCCACATCCGAAGATGCAAGATATTTTGTGGGGATCGATATACCACGTGTATGAGCCATTGTTTAATGGTTGGCCAGGGAGAAGGTTGAGGGAAAAGGCAATGAAAATTGCAATGGAACATATACATTATGAAGATGAAAATAGTCGATATATATGTCTTGGTCCTGTTAATAAAGTACTTAATATGCTTTGTTGTTGGGTTGAAGATCCTTATTCAGATGCCTTCAAATTTCATCTACAAAGAATCCCTGACTATCTTTGGCTTGCTGAAGATGGCATGAGAATGCAGGTTAGTATTTTTTAAAGAGTTTTAAGAACTAGCTAGCAATTCATATCATAAGTTGATCAAATGGTTACTTAAATTTTCAAAAATCCAAAATGGTTAATTATTTCTCATATTATATATCCTTAATAGATACTGATATATATTATGATAACAGTGATTAATAATTAAAGTGCATATGCATGTAGGGTTACAATGGGAGTCAATTGTGGGACACTGCTTTCTCTATCCAAGCAATTCTATCCACCAAACTTATAGACACCTTTGGTTCAACTTTAAGAAAAGCACATCATTTTGTTAAACATTCTCAGGTAAATTTAGCCTTTAATATTTTTGTTTCCCTTCAAATTACTATTGCTACATGTACAGCCAACAATAATAATTATCCAAATTTCTTTGTTTTTTTGGTTTATTATACACAGATCCAGGAGGACTGTCCTGGTGATCCTAATGTTTGGTTCCGTCACATTCATAAAGGTGCTTGGCCTTTCTCAACTCGAGATCATGGTTGGCTCATCTCTGACTGTACGGCCGAGGGACTAAAGGTATCAGAGCCTAAGAAAGTTGTAAAAAGGAATAATAAATTTCAGAGACATTATCTTGAGTTTCCTAGCTACGTTAAAAAAAATAGAAAGATCTCATACTTGTTTCATTACAGGCTTCATTGATGTTATCCAAACTTCCATCCAAAATAGTTGGGGAGCCATTAGAAAAGAATCGCCTTTGTGATGCTGTTAATGTTCTCCTTTCTTTACAAGTGAGTTTAATAACTTAACTATTGGCAACACCATCATTAATATTCTACATTATGTTTAATGTTTTGAAATATATATATGCATGCAGAATGAAAATGGTGGATTTGCATCATACGAGTTGACAAGATCATACCCTTGGTTGGAGGTAATAGTTAACAGTATAATAATTAATCCCTCGTCATGAGATAATAATACCATCTTAATGGTAAATTAATTATGCTTTATTATACAAAACAATTATAAAATCTAATGTAGTTTTATTGTTTTTGTTAATGTTTTGTCTATGTATTCAGTTGATCAACCCTGCAGAAACATTTGGAGATATCGTCATCGATTATTCGTAAGTCTGTGGATTATACAATAACGTAGATCATTCCGTATCCATTAATTTTATTTTTGGTTTTTCATGTTGCCTGCAAACACTACTTCCACTTGTATTTTTTAATAATAGAAAAAAAACATAAAACTTGATTACGACGCGGTTATAAACTTTGGTTTGAATTGTTGCATGTGCGTATTCAATAGTTTGACGTCACAATTTGCAGGTATGTGGAGTGCACCTCTGCGACAATGGAAGCATTGGCATTGTTTAAGAAGTTACATCCAGGGCATAGGACCAAAGAGATTGATGCTGCTCTTGCTAAGGCAGCCAACTTTCTTGAAAATATGCAAAGGACTGATGGCTCTTGGTTTGTTTACTTTAGCCCTACACTTTGCTTTGGAACTTGAGTTTTAAAATATATATATTAAAAATAATAAAGATAACATAAACAATATAAGAGAAATAAAAAAAAGTACATTTTAGACTGCACTCAATAGTTTTCCTACAGTAGGAACAAATGCACATAAAAATAAGAAAGTTACCAAAGAAAAGATCTAAGCCCAAACGAATTCATGTCCAAGTGTATCCAAGTATTTCACTGAAAGAGTCGTGCTACTATATGTTTGTAGGTATGGATGTTGGGGGGTATGCTTCACATATGCAGGGTGGTTTGGGATAAAGGGATTGGTTGCTGCAGGAAGGACATATAATAATTGTGTTGCAATTCGTAAGGCTTGTCATTTTCTTTTATCTAAAGAGTTACCTGGTGGTGGATGGGGGGAGAGTTACCTTTCATGTCAGAATAAGGTAGATCTCGATCATCTGCCCTTATTTACTATATTATTACACAATTAATTAACAACAAATTAATTCTTTTGCATAATGTAATTATTACTTATATATATAGGTCTACACCAATCTTGAAGGAAACAGACCACACTTGGTTAATACTGCTTGGGTTTTGATGGCTCTCATTGAAGCTGGCCAGGTAAAATATATGTATATTATTCTAAAAACAAAACAAAATTGAAAACTATGTTAAAAAGAATAGTAATAGTTTAGGCAAGTTTTAAACTATATGAGTTATATATTGTTTGGAAAGGATGATCAGATGATCATGTGGGTGATCATATAATAAATAATGAATATTGTGTACTGATATATAGGGTGAGAGAGACCCAGCCCCATTGCACCGTGCAGCAAGATTATTAATCAATTCTCAATTGGAGAATGGTGATTTTCCCCAACAGGTATATCTTTCATTTTGTACATATAAACTTACAGTTAAGTCATACATATATATATAATAATATTAACTTAACATCTTTTTTATATACATTGCAGGAGATCATGGGAGTGTTTAACAAAAATTGTATGATTACATATGCTGCATACCGAAACATTTTTCCCATTTGGGCTCTTGGAGAGTATTCCCATCGAGTTTTGACTGAATAACATATATATATATATATATATGTATGTATGTATATCAATGTAACAACTACTACATAATTAGAAACATTTATTATTTGCTTTTAAGCTCCATCGAAGTGCATCAACAAAATCTTAAAGTTGAAAGAAATTAGTGCTGGAAAGAAAACTTGTGTGGCACATCTATCAATTTAAGGTATATCTTAGCAAATGAGATGAGCTTTAATGGGGGAAGGAAATGATTATCTTACATATTTTCTTGTTTGGCCATGGATTAGGAGAGTAAAAGTAATACCTTTTAATCTCCTTATTCCTTCTTTCTCCCCATTTATTATCCAACTTTTCTCACTTAATCCTTTTATTTCTCGATATAATCCTTCCATTTTCTAATATAATTATTCTCTTTTTTCGTTTATTTATTCTTCTCTCCAAATTAATCCTTTTATTTCTTTTCTTTCACAAACAAATTAATTCACCTCTTTTCTTCTTCGTTCTCTTTGTGCCAAACGAATTAGTCATATTCTCTAGTATGTTACTTATCATTCTCATGAAGAAAAAATAATAATAAATGAAAGAAAAAATAAAAACAACATAATACAATTTTTTATTGTATAAGATTGATAATACAAACTTAAAATACAAATTTCTTTTTGTATTCTATTTATGGTACAATTTGAAGAAACATATTTTATATAAATGAAAAAAAATAATACAATTTCTCTGCATTGTGTATTGTGTGTACGGTTCAATTGTTTTTTTTTTATACAAAATCAATTTAAAAATTAATACATATTTGTTGTGTGCCGGGGTTACGGTAGAAATGAAGTATAAACATTATTTTAATATAATTTTTCGTCGTTTTAGAAACCGTACTAACAAAATAAATAGGTTTAGACAAATGCGAAAAAGAAAAATTAATACATTTTTGTTTGTATTTGGTTTACACAAAACATTTCATAAATATTTCTTACACATTGAAAAAAGAGAATATTTTTTTAATGTATTAGATTTACGGATCAAGTTGAACTACAGATTGAATACAAATGACAAATTAAATAACACAATTTCTATGTGAATTGAATTTATAATATAAATTTCATAAACATATTTTACACAACCAACAAAAAATTAATACAACTTTATTTTGTGTACTTGATTTAATAAAAAACTACTATACAAATGAGAAAAAAAAACTTTAGTTTTGAAAGTATATTAGGTGCATGTTACAAGTAAAAATATATATTTATACAAAATCAATACAATTTTTTTGTGAACGTTTGGATTACGATACAACCTAACTAAAAAAATGAATTTGAATACAATTTTTGGTTGTAGAGATTTTATGGTACGAACAATTTATACAAATACAAAAAATATTAGCACATTTTTCATTTTGTATTGGGTTCGTGACAAAAAAAACAATTTCATTTTCAAGAAAAAAATAATTATGTATTTTTTCTCATATTGGAGTTAACGTACAAATGAAAAAATTACACAAATGAAAAAAAAAATACAAATTTTTTTGTCATAATCCTTCTCCCAAACAAAGATTATAATAATATCTCGTAATCATTTCACTTAATTCTTCTCTCAAACAAGGATTATAAATAATCATTCATATTTCTTTCACTTAATCATTCCCCCAAATAAGTATTATAATAATCATTTCATTCACTTAATCCCCCAATTTCTTATTCTTTTTCCCTCTTATTCATTTCCTTCCCTCGAACGGCCCCTAAAGTAGATGAAACAGAATTGGGTATTATAAAGTATAAGAATTAAGATTTAAGAAGCTCAAGAATAAAAACGGCATTTTAACAATTTTTATTATTATGATTTTATTCTAATAGATTTTTGCTTTTAAATATTTTGTCTTTTTATTATTATTAGAAAACTCCTTAAATTTATAATGCACACCTACCTCGGAAGTTGAGATTAAAATCTCTTATATAAATTAAAAAACTTTTACGATTATTATTTGAGTATCGAAATAAATACATATTTTAGTTATTGACTTCAAGTCGTATTGATATTTAATGGGACAGTGTATATAACTTTTTTATATAACTAAATTGGGTCAATGTCACTTATTTTTTAAATTGAAAAATGTAGCAAATTTGATCGGTCCACTCCAAATTTGCTAATGAACTTGAAATAAAAAGTTGAATATGCCCTCATTTTTTAAACAATTTGATTATCACGTGATTAACTTCTTTTTTTCAATGTTAGTTAGCTTTATGAAATAAATATTTAATTGTTATCGGCTACCTTCTACGCTTTTTATTTTTAATTTTAGTTAACTTTTTAATACATGCAATTAGTGAGGTTTTGAAGAAATCCTTTTTGCTAAATATCTCTCCTAAATATCAATTTTCATATCAAATCACTTTAACATATTTCAAATCACTCAAATATACTTTTAACATAATCATCAGCCAAGTCATTCCTTTCATCAATGACCTAAATCATTCTCTACGCAAAGACTCATCATCCTGCGTTTAGACTACTAAGACGACATTTTCATTGTTAGCATCCGAGAATATTCTGATTCATTCCTTGTTGCTCAAGCCGAGACGCAATACACATCTTTTATATATTGTCTCTCCTAATTTCATCATGCACATTTTTTTACATGACTTCATTTACCCTTTAAGTGCACATAACAGTTAGCTCAATAATAGGAAGAAGTCTAATGGTTTAAACACCATTTCACAATCATTTGCATCATCTAAAACATGCTTTAAAATATAGCATAAGCTTTTCAAATAAATCTCTTTAGGAACATTTAAATTGAAATCATTATTCAATCAATAAAGGCTTTAATGAAAACCTTTCAAACATATTGAATACTTTTGAAGAAAACACTCACACAACTTAGAAATCCAAAATCCTTATGTTTCTCCTCTTCTTCTACTCGCATAGCTATTTTGGCAGTATTTCAACTTTTTAATATTTTTCTTTACATTTTCAGAGTAACAGTACTAAATAATATGGCTTGATCCCCTATTTATACAAGTCCTAAAATAGCTTAGTCATCTTTAATCTCTTGTATCACTCCAGCACCTACTCATAGTGGTGCACGTGGAAGCTTAAGGTTAATTTAACTTAATCATGCTTAGCTTAAACCTCCTAAAATGACTTGATTTTCATGTGGCCCATTAGGTACACTTAAATTTTTTCTAGGAAGTTTCCTTACTTCTTCTCGCCTAGACTTTCTCATCATGCAAAGAAACTAAATCACACGGTAACACAATCTTCAAAAGTCTTGCCGCTTAACCTAGCTCGCAAACTACCTTAATTATCAACTTCTTATCACATGGACCTCTCAAAGCGCCGTTTCTTTAAACACTTAGTCAAAATTACTCCTGAACTTAAGTACGGGTCTCACAATTATTTTATTTCTATACGTAGTAGTTAGTTTTTCAAACCATAAACTAACACTATTATTTTTCTCATAGAGAAGCACGTTAGCACGGGCGTCGTAAATGACGTATCGTAAGAGGCAACGACGACGCAAGAACGTAATGAGACGACGTCGACATAGAATTTTGGTCGACGCATGATTTGTCAACAAGGTCAACACGTCAACATCGTCATATATGCGTCGGCAAAACTATTGAAGACGAAGAAAGAAAAATGAAGAGTATGAGAAGACTATAGAAGAACTTAGGTGCAAGAATAATTTCCTTCGACTGTGTTTGGTGACCTCGAATCCAAGAGTAGGTACATGAGCAGAATGTGCAAAGAGGGATGTTGAACATTATTACGAGTTGTGTCGAAAAAAATAATATGAGGTTGATTCAAAGACAAGCCACCCTCACTCTAGTGGTTTCAGAAAATTAATTGGAAAAATAAAATAAGAAAATGACAAGATTGAAAATCGAGCAGGTAAACCATAGAAAATTCCCCACTTTAATTATATATATGCCAAGGTTACTATTAATTATATAAGCATTTTTTTTATGTTTAATTATGTACTTATAAATTGACATCCTTTTCGAAATCTAACTCGCTTTTGTTATTCGTAATTTTTGTTGATATATATTTAATCGGTTATATGTTAAATTATTGTTGTTACACACTAATTTTAAAAGATTAGGAACATTTAGAAAACAATAAAGTATCAAAATTATTTACAAAATCTATCACAATCTATCTAATTCTCTCCAAAATTAATTTAAGTTTTTTTACTATAGTTTGTAGGTTGTTGTTTTTTCTTTTCTCCTATTCATAACAAATTTTCTATTTTAATATCAGTAATTGAAAATTGACTAACTCTATTGAAATCTTAGATATATGTAAATATTTTGAAATAAAATGTAAACATATATCACGTAAAAATGTAAATGATATTATTGTATATACATATAGACATGAGAGGAGAGGTGAGTTCAAGCCCATGAGATGGGTGAAATATATATACAATGGGTGCCAAATTTAGGGCTTGACTAAGTGCTTAATTTTCCCAACAAAGACTTCTCTTAATGTTTCATTACTCTCATTTACACCTTCCAATTTCATAATAATAACAACAGTTTATGTAAAAGATATGCACAAAATCAATTTCTTGTAGGTGACGTAGTTGTTTTGAATATTGCATCGTTATGAGTATCATAATTCACAATTCAACAAGTGCAATACACAGTTCCCAATATATATCATATCCCAATAATTTTGATGATTTGATCCAGAAATAAAAACATAATTAAACAACTCATTTATCTAAATAATCAATTTAGGTCACTAGACACTAATTTTTTAATTAATCAAACCCAAATTGATCGTTGACGTGAGATTATTGGTACGTTGATCATTATTATCCAAATGAATTAATTGAATCAACTAAAGATCTCCAAGATTGAAAATATATCAAACTTTATGTGTGCTATATACGATATTAAGAAAAATTATGTTTTTAGTCCCAAGTTTTCTTATGAATATGTATGGTCAAGTATTTTTCTATTCTCCAAGTTTATAAATCTAAAAACCTTACAATTTGTTTCAACCTTCCATCTTCTTACTGTCGTTGTTGACGACTTCAACTACAAAACAGTAACAATGAATTGGATAGAGAAGATACTATATTTACATCATTGTTACCCTAAATTAGTCCGCCCTTTGAAATTGATATTTTTGTGAAAACAAAAAAGAAAAGGTTTTCTGAACTTTTAGAAGTGCAAGTCAAAACGTGTAATATGACAGTATATTATTCAACCATTCGTATGTTAGGTTTAACACACTAATAACAACCAACCATACCTAAACTAAATACAATAGTTTCTAAAACTTCACAAACTAAAAACCCAAATTTTAGAACTTCATAGCAATAGTTTCTTACCAATATATTTTTTTTCACTTAAAAATAGTTCAAAATTAGAACTTCATTCCCTCTTTCTTTCTCTTAAAAATGAAACAAAAATCTCAAATAATATTGAATTTATAACCGTTTAGATTGTTAGATGATATTGAACACAACTTTCTGCCTAAAGAAACAACTCGATAACCTTTCATTGACGCGCATGTCACCCACTTTTACTTTGACCGTTATTCTTCAAACTTCAAAGAAAATAAATAAATAATGTTTCTTCCATTTATTTCAACCCAAACGATTCAAATTGTAAAACCCACCACCAAGAATTCAGCTTCCGATAAAAATCAATGGCATCCATTTCAAAACGGCTACTCCTCTTCGTGGCAGCGCTGCTTGCCACCGCAGAAATGGCTACCTCCATTACCCGATGTCCGGACTGCGGTGGGGCTGCCGTCCCCTATCCTCTAAGTACAAGCCCCACTTGTGGTGACCAATTGTACAAGATCCGATGCGACGTAGGCTCACTGAAATTTGACACGGTAAACAACACGTACCCGATCATCTCAATCAACCCGTTGACCCAGCGCCTGGTGATCCGCCCCTCAAATTTCATCCCCAACATGTGCGTGACAGTGGATATCGCCCACGAAGGAATTAAATTGAACAATACTTTACCGTTCAACGTGACGAGTGGGAATACGATCCTCTACTTCAACTGTACGAATTTGCTGTTGGGCTCGCCGTTGAACTGCTCGTCGACGAGTCTGTGCCATTCGTACATCAAGGGATCGAGAGGAGAAGCGACGAAGTGCGAGATGGCGCAGCTGTGCTGCACATTTCGGACGGGTGGATCTTCGAATTCGTACATGATTAGGGTGAGGGAATCATGGTGTAGTGCGTACACGAGCTTTGTGAATTTGGACCCGAGCTTGGGAGTGGGTCAATGGCCAGAACCGGGTTTAGAGTTGCAGTGGCTTTTGCCGAGGGAACCGGTTTGTAATACGGAGACTGATTGTGACGGAAACGCGGTTTGTGGTGTTGATCCTAACGGGACGGGGTTGAGGCGTTGTGTTTGTAATTCAGGGTTTGTGTGGGACCCTGTTGTTGGAATCTGTTCTTAAAGTGAGTGTTTTCTATTGGATTGACCTTTAGTCAAACAATGGCACCTGTAGTTTTGAAATACTGGACGCTTCTAATAAAAACTGTCAAATAATGTAAAAAACGTCAAGAATAACAATTAATGAAAGAAATATAATATTTTTATTCTTTTCTTTCAAACACTTGACAAGTTAAAAGTGTCAAGATTAGTGGTAATCACTTGACATTGTTTAAATGTCAACTAATATATATTTTCATCATTTTCTTAAAAAAAGAAAAAAAAATCCTCTTTTTATTTTTCCAAATTTCCCTTTCCCCATTTCTAAAAGAAATTTAAGTTTTCCCCCAAATTTTCCTTTCCTCCCTTTTCTATAAAAAAAAAAACCCAAATTTATTTATGTTTTAGAGTGTTAAAATATAAGTAAATGTATAATATAATATAATAGTGAAAGATAAGAAGAAGAAAACGTGAATCACGTTATATGACACACAAACCAAACTAATTGGATAACTTATTTTAGTTTTAATTTAAATCTTATTTTACCTTTAAAAAAAAGTTCTAATTCAATTTGAATATTTTAAAAAAATCTCAGATTCAGTAGAAAGAAATAAAATAAGTAAACATGTTTTCATTATTTAAAGAAAAAATATTAAAATAATACGGAACATAGTTATGACCGTGGGGTTAGGGTAACTCAAGCCTTCTTTGGAGGAAGTGTTATTATAACCTATCTTTCCTCGCTCTTTTCTCAATTCTTCACAATTCTATGTTTTCAAGTCTCCTGTAATTTTATTATTTCCATAATATACATACTACGTGATTTTTAGTTTTTCAAATTTTATGCAGTTCGTTAGAGTATTATTAAATATATAAATGATGTAACCCAATGTATTATTATCAAGTATATTAACAATATATTGTTAAAGTATATTAGTAAAGTGAATCATTATCAAATATATGAATCAAGTTTACAAGTGTATATCAAGTGTACAAGTAGGACTTCAAGCATATCAAATGCATTTAATCAATCAATTGTATAAGTGAAGAATACTAAATGTATCGACAGTGTATCAGGTGTATCAAACATATATGAGTAATGTTTGTATCAAAATGTATCGAGTGTATCAAAGAGTATCATGTGTATCAAGTGTATCAATCAAATGTATCGGGTGTATGAAGAAGTATCAGATGTATTAGGTGTATCAGACGTGTATAAGATGTATCAAACGTATATTAGTAACGAAGACATTTGTGATATTTTACCTTATGTGTGAGTTGGGCTTCATTTTTACTATTTTCACAAATAATAAACTGTGTGCTATGGACTTATTTATTATAACTTATTTTGTCATTTTTGCAAGTGCCCCTTTCCAAAATGTATTTTTTCTCCCTTTCTTCTTCCTTATTTTTATATCTTTCATTGTTTCATTATAATTTTTATCATTTTTGTTGCTCCATGGAACAACAATCCTATAATTTAAAAAGGAAAAAATATATAATGTTTAAGTAAGAAGAAAAACTGACAATGTTTTATCTTTAAAATGAAAAATAGTAATTTATTCAACCGTAACTACTACTTAAAAAAAAAGTTGAAAATTTCATGTCGTATTTAAAGAAATTAAGGCAAATTGTTTTACGAAAATTATGACGGTTTGGTAAATTAAATATACAAAATTTGTATATTGAAGTTAGGATATGATTTTTAAAATAATAACAATTTATTTGCACGTAACAATTACGTTAGAAAGTTCAAAATTGACGTCGTATTTAAAAAAATGTTTGAAAATTGTTTTACGAAAATAGGACATTTCAAGAAATTAATTATACTAAATCTGTGTATTGGATTTAGAATACAAATTTCTTTAAAAAATCAATAAATTATTCACATGCAACGATTACGTAAAAAATGTTGAAAATAGACGTCACATTTAAAGAAATTACTTAAAACTATTTTACAAAAATATGATAATTTTGTAAATTAAAATACGAAATTTGTGTTAGATTTAGAATATGAATTAAAAAAAATGTATAAAAAAATAAATTTCACATCTTATCATAAAAAATATGATATTAAGTTTATCATAACACTAACCCTTCATAATCCAACGACTCTTTACCCCAAGCACACCGGTACCGATTAAAATCTAACAAATTAGGACTCACTATCATCAATCATATAGTAAAAAACAAATTTCTTGAACACGTGATCATACATCCCAAAACCATATTTTCACACTCTTCCATTAAATGCCAAAATCTCCCCTCGATCTCTTTTTCATACTTCTATAATAGAATATTTTGATTTTGTCATTTGAACGACTTTCCTAACATGTTTTTATTCTTTCAAAGAGGGATGGGCAGAGACTGAATCATCACGTACGTTATATTTTTATAATGGGGAAGACGAGATGAGCAATGCAATGAAGGAATATGCATAGATAGAGTAGTAGTAGTATTATCTTTTTGTTATATATCCCTTCCTTTAGCAATGCTCACAGCATGCAATCTCACAACTTTGAATTGAGACTACTCCATGGAAATGGAAGCCATCACCTATCTTCCATTTCTGATTACTTTCTTGGCTTTGGTTTCCATTTTCTTCATCCAAAAAACCAAGAAAAACCTCCCTCCCTCCCCTCTAGCTCTCCCAATTCTTGGCCATCTTCATCTCCTCAAACACCCAATCCACAGAACACTCCACAATCTCTCCCAAAAATACGGTCCAATCTTCACCCTCCGACTCGGCTCCCGCCTTGTCGTCGTCGTCTCCTCCATATCCGCCATTGAAGAATGCTTCACGACAAACGACATTGTTTTCGCCAACCGCCCCGAGTTTGTTTCCGGCAAGTATCTCACCTATGGAAACTCCACACTCGGGGCTGCTCCATACGGCGACCACTGGCGCAATCTAAGACGGTTGAGTGCAACCGAAATATTGTCAACCATACGGTTGAACATGTCAGCGAGAATCCGAAAAGAAGAGATCGGTATTCTGATAAAGAAATTGAATAGAGTTTTGGGTACGGAATTTGGGAAAGTGAAGTTGAAATCGTTGTTTTCGGAATTGACATTTAATATCATAATGAGAATGTTGGCAGGGAAAAGGTATTATGGGGAAGAAGTGAGTGAGTTGGAAGAAGCTAAGAAGTTTAGAGAAATTATGGAGAGGGCGTTTCAATTGGGTTCATACCCAGGGGATTTTTTGCCATTTTTGAAATGGGTTGATTGGCAATATACAAAAAGAGTTGAAAGTCTTGGGAAAGATACGGATTGGTTTTTGCAGAATTTGGTGGATGAACATCGGAGAAATGAAGAAGAAGGGGAAAAGGGAAATACAATGATCAGTCATCTCCTTTGCTTGCAGAAGACTCAACCTGATTATTATACTGATGAAATTATCAAAGGCCTCATTGTTGTAAGTTCTGAGTTCTTTTTTCTTTTCATAATGGAAAATTATTGTTTTATTCGTAATTACTTTGATCAACACATTGATGGTTTTGAAATTTTAGAGAGAGAAAAAACAATGAACACATTCTTTTTTCCTTGAATTTGCAGACAATTCTATCAGCAGCAACAGAAACATCATCAGTGACAATAGAGTGGGCAATGTCGAATCTCCTCAACCATCCAGAAGCACTAAAAAAGGTAAAGGATGAACTCGACAAACAAATCGGACAAGATCGTATACTAGATGAAGAAGATATCTCCAATCTACCATATCTCCAGAATGTAATTTCAGAGACACTACGCCTTTATCCACCAGCTCCACTCTTAGCTCCTCATTTATCATCGAGCAGTTGTTCTTTAGGAGGATACCATATTCCTGCTGACACTATGTTAATGGTGAATGCATGGGCTATCCAAAGGGATCCTAAGGTTTGGGAGGACTCGACGAGCTTTAAGCCCGAGAGGTTCGAGAGTGATCATCAGGGTCGAGAAGGAAGCAATAACAATAATAATGGTTATAGCTTCTTGCCATTTGGATTGGGGAGGAGGGCTTGCCCTGGGATGGGGATGGCTAATCGTGTGGTGGGATTGACTTTGGGTTCATTGATACAAAGCTTTGAGTGGAAGAGAGTTAGTGAAAAGGAAATTGATATGACTGAAGGTCAAGGAATTTCTATGCCTAAAGTTGAGCCATTGGAGGCCTTGTGTAGAGCTCGTCCCATCATCAAAAAGCTTGCATTAGATGATTAATGATTTAGGGTGCTTGTTGTTTTCAACAATAGTAATGTTAGCTATCATTTTGACGTCGAAAACAATTTGTTCATCTTACAAGTTAAGTGGAAGAATGGAAACCACTCTATTGAATTTCAATAAGATGTTTTTTTGTTGGAAAACGATCATGATCCAATAGACTAATATCATAGTTTAATTTTATAGGGATTTTGTGAACAAGAACAAACTGAAATAAATAATTATGGTAAAAATTGTGAAGAAAAATAGAAGAGTTTCATTGAATTTCATTATTCTTAAGAGGAAATTAGATGAAACCCTCTCGTTAAAATAAGGAAGAAAATAATATTAACCAAAAAAGAAAACATTGTTATTAACTAAACTTAAGAAAAAAAATACTATCAATTAACAAAATAGTGGAGATCATATCAATTTTTTTAATGTATTCTAATAATCATTTTTAATTAGATGGTATAGATATCGAATTCATAAATCGATAATAATTGATGTAAAATACTAATTACAATTACTTTAAAAGTCAATGGTTTGATTGAATTGATTTTGTTAAAAAATCTTATATATATATATATATATATATATATATATATAATTTCTCAACACTTATAAACTCTTGTCTATGGATCTATCTAATACTTTCTTTATGAACAACAACTATATGGATCCATTGCATGCCTCAACATTCATATATATGTTCGTTTTTCACTTTTGGTATATATCAGTATGTATCCCCCACAACTGATTCATGCCAAATTAAGCCACTTTCCTTTCACTACTCACACCATGCCAACCTCTCTCTCTATATACACACACACATGTTCAACACTTAGGTTTCATTTTTAAGTACGGGGTGAAACAGAAGACATGCTAATACCAATAAATTAAGTTTACTTTAACATGGGTAGATAGTTTAAATTAGAGATTTTATTGTTATAATGATTCGAGATAGTTGCAAATATAAACAACTAGATTCAAAATATTCCGATATATAAGAACATTTTTTAAAAAAACGCAATTATAACAAAATTTCTAGAATTCATCAACGATAAACTTCTATCATCTAGACTTTTCAAACTATTGTTATACCATTTATTATTATTCCTAAATTTGCCACTATTATTAATTAGGAAAAGTGTCCATAATAGAACATTTGACAAATATTTGTACTTTCTAGAAAGATCATAATGTAATAAATTGTCTTTTAGTGGTTTTGTTCTATGAAATGTAAATAGTTTGTCAACTTTTTTCTAGGACTGTCTAGAAATATAGCAAATTACTACAAATTAATTAAGGATATAACAAATCTTTAAAAGAATTGCAAATATGGCAAATTTTAGTTCAATTTTAAGGTAAAAGACGAAAATGCCCCCCAAATACACTTTACGTATTCCTTCCGTCTTCCACTTTCTTCCCTTTTCTTCATATTCCGATTTTCTTTTGCGATTTTGGTGCCTTCGTAGATGGCTTCGCTTCACATTCTCTACTTCATCGTGTTCCACTTTCTTCGCTTCAGGATTTTCGCTTCAGTTCACGTTCTTTCATAATTTTTGTTTTATGTTTGGTCGCAATATATTTGAAATATAGTTTCTTCTTTTTCTATTTGTTTGAAATCGAATGGTTGATAGATTTGGTTAGTAGAAGATTAGTGATATGTTATGTCAGTAGAAGATCTAAGTTAAACTGCATTTTTTGTGCGATGTTGCTTAAAGTCTATCAGTTATATGTTTCTATCAGTGATTGATAGATTTGAAGAATGTTGAACTTGTTTTTTTGGAATGTTAATCTGTTTGTTTGCAGTAAGGTGTGTTGGTGGATGTTTTAGTTTAAGTGTTGTTTCTTAATCTATCAATGATACATTCTATCACTGATAGACTTGGAATATGTTTAGTAAATACTTTTGTTTAATGTCCATATTTTGTGTGGGATGTTGCTTATGATCTAACGGTGATATGTTCTTGTTAGTGATTAATAGATTTGGAGGATGTTGAACTTGTTTCTTTGGTATGCTAATCTGTTTTCATTTTGTGTTTTGTTGCTTAGGGATATGGTCTATCAGTGAAAACTATGAAAATAGTGAAAAACATTGAAAACGTTAGGTCGAAGAGACAACCTAAACCGTCAATGAATGTGTTGGAGAATGTGAAAGATCAAAAGAAAAAAAGACTAAAAGAATCCAAATCTTTAAAGAAAACACATTTAATTATTAACGAAAGTTCGTTGTAAAGTTGTTGGACGTTGAGAGCTAGGAGAAGAGAGAAAATAGCCAAGAATATGGAGAAGTGAGAAAATCGTGGAGAATTGCACCAATTTTCTTTTAAAATGAGGGTAATTTTGGAATATTTTAAAGAATAACTAAAAATTTGCTATATACTCAAATCAAATTGTTAGAAAAAAATGATGTATACCCCATTATAAATTCTCTTTTTTCTATTTATGAATTTGAGGTGATTTTTGGTGTTAGAAGTAAGAATCTCATCTGAGTTATCTCTATTTCTTAGCATAAAATGAGGCATGTTGATTTATTAGCCGAACATTAACTACATGTGGTTTTGTTATATGTATTTAAAGACTAAACACTACACTTTCAAGATGAAGAATCAAACGGAGGGCATGAACGACGACATCCCTATTCCCACCTCGTGAACATCTCTAACGCTCTCTCAAACCTCGAGCTCTCACATTATTAAGAAACATCAGCTCTCGGAGACAGATTATAAGCAAGCAAATGGATGGATATAATTTTCTTAGTGACACCAGATTCTTGCTTCCAACACAATTTCAACTTCTCAAACAAACCTCAAAAATCACTCATTTACTTCTTACCCTTAGCTTTGCATTTTAAATTAAGGCTCTTTCTTATAAAAGATTGAATGGTGGCATAAACATGGGCTTACGACTCTTGTAATATTTATTCTTCACTTGATAGTAAATAAACTGAGAAACTTCAGCTTCTTGGCGACAAAGAAGCAAGCAATGGATATTTCATAATGATGGCAGATTCTTGCTTCTCACACAAATCAACTTCCCCTACAGCATTCCACTTGAAATTCCACACTAAATTCCCAACAAAATACTCCAAATGCAATAACCCCAATCCAATGCCAGGGCATATTCTCCTCCCTGCCCCAAATGGCATCATCTTTATTTCCTTACTCCCTGTTATATCAACTTCCAACTCGACCCCTCCCTCTACTTTATCGTTCAAGAATCTCTCCGGCTTGAACGCCATTGGTTCTGTCCATACTTTCTCATCCCAACCTATATCCGCTACCATAAAGTTCACCGATGTTCCTTTCGGCACCCTGTATCCTCCTGGATCCAAAACACTCTCCTCTGTCACCTTATGTGGCAACAACATATGCCCCGGGGGATGTCTTCGTAGTCCTTCCATTACTACTGCTTTCAAATATGTTATCTTCCCCAATTCTTCCTCTTCTATTTCTTCACCCTTCTTCTTGTTTCCCATCACTTCTTTTATCTCCTTGTACAACTTCTCTTGTATCTCTGGATACTTCACTATATTTGCCATTATCCATTGCAACGATGCAACCGTTGTATCGGTAATCGCGTCGAGAAACTCGGAACATAATGTTATGAGTTCATCGTCTACTAATTTCCTCTTCTTCTTCTCATTGTTGTTATCCTCAATTTCTAAATCAAATAGAGTATCAACATAAGGGATTGGTTTCCCAGTTTCTTCATTATCTTTGATTGTTGTTCTGTTTTTTCTTGCATTGTTAATCAAAGGTAACAACAAATCGTCTTGCCGTTTACGTAGCTGACGAATCTCATCCCATCGTTTCTTGAACAAAATCTTCCCCAATCTTGCTGGCCAGAAATTAAGATCATTGAATTTATTGATATTCAACAAAATCCCACGTTGAGATTCTTGTACTTCATAGATAAACTTCTCATCGAATCTCTCCCCAAAACACATAACTGTAGCTAAACAATACATAGCATAACGAATATGATTTATGACCTTCACAGGCTCGGCAGCCGATGTTAGGCGGAGGCGATGAACGAGAACATCCAACGTCCATTTACGAGAACCCGAATGAGCTTTCAAACGAGAAGGATGGAGAAGCTCAGACGTGAGGTTACGGCGGAGGGCACGCCATGTGGGGCCGTAGAAGGCAGTGCTGATATTATGCTGGTTACTAGTAATGATTTTGACTGTTTCCATGACGGGGAAACGATCGGCGAAGATGGCGCCGTTTTGGACCAAAGCATGGTGAGAAACAGAGTGGCTGGCTATGAAAATGGAAGGGGTGTTACCAAAGTGAAGGGTCACAACTGGGCCATATTTGGAATGGTAATGGCGAAGGGTGGTTTCAAGTTGAGACAGAGGTTTGAAAAACCAAATGGGATTGCCTATAAATGGCAGAGAAAGAGGACCAGGAGGAAGTTTTTGCTGCCTGCGATGGGAAATATAGTTCAAAAGTATGTGAAAGATTGCACAAATGGAAAGGGCAATGAGAGCTATTACCAAACCATTATCATCCATTCTTCCTTTTTGCTTTCACTACAACTTATGATCTCTTTCACCCCTTTCCTTTCATTTTTATAATGTGAAAGAGAGAGATTGTAGAGTACATCATAGGAGCAATGATACTCCTTGACAACGTCCACACAGGAATACAGTTTGTTGTTAAGTTTGAAATGGTTAAAATCATTTTTATCTCTCGTAAATATTTAATTTCACATCTTTAGATCCAATCTCCATCTACAAAAATTGATTTTGAACAGTTAAAAGCATGGTGGGAATGGTTTTGAAAGAATTCATATCCCCCTGGTTTAACATGATTCACGTGTTAGTGTTAATGTGGTTTAAGATGAATGGAGTAGCAGCAATATCATGCTCATATTATATATATATCAAAGCATATAATATATTGTGATTGTGATATCTGTTTGTATGATCCATCGATATCCCACGTGATACACGCCCAAACTACTCGCTTTCCCAGATTTCTTAATAATTATTAGTAACTTAGTTTAGACAAAACACTCGTCTACTGTTTGTAGCAGAAGCAGTACTTATTAATTATTAGAAGCTAGCCACATAGGTGACAATAATTAGCTCATTAATGTTGACACTTACGTAGTTTTTCAAAAAATATTCTTCGGTTATATTAAAAACGTATAATTAATAGAGTGATCAGGTAAATTGTTTATATATGTTTCCATTTTGATTTCTTCTTGTATATGTTCATTATATGATCGTTATTCACTACACGTGATACACGCCAAATCACTTCTCCCCATCTCCACAATGAGACAAACACATTATTATTCCTAAGACACAAACAGTACATTATTACTGATTTAGATCAGTAACATACCACGTGAATCTTACCAAAACAAACTTTGATAAACATAGAGTTGATTATACTCGTAGTCTTGCCAACGTTTAATGGTGTTTAATAGTAAAAAATGAGATATAGTCTCAATAATTAACTTAAAGGGTCGTCATACATTCAATCTACGGTGATCAACTACTTAAAAATTAATTTCTTTTACTAGTTTTTTTACACCTAAATGTTGTAAAGTCAAACAGGTTGTTATGTGAGATTGATCGAGGTGTGAATAAAGTTGGTCATGCCTGTTCAAAATGACGTCTCTTGATTCGAATTCTTTTTTGTTTCCTATATACATTATTTTGTGTTCTCTAATATACTTTTGATTGTATATTGAAACAAACTAAACTAATTCTATTATTAATAAATCATTATTATACTATATCTGGTCTAATTAGTATATATTTAACAACCATACCTTATATATATATGTGTGTGTGTGTGAATCAACCATGCAGCTTAGTAAAGGAGCCGAGCAGTATGTGGGAAATAATGGAAGACTCTATCTTACAATATTCAGCCTTTTCAATTCTGAGTATTGCTGTAGTTGTTTTGGCAATCATAAAGTATTTGTTGAAATTCAATTCCAACAAAAATCTACCTCCAAGTCCACCCTCTATTCCAATCATTGGTCACCTCCATCTCCTTAAGCTTCCAGTTCATAGAACTCTACAAACTCTCTCACAAAAGTATGGTCCAGTACTTTCACTTCGATTCGGTTCTCGTTCGGTTGTCGTCGTTACATCACTGGAAGCAGCCGAAGAATGCTTCATAAAAAACGATATCATTTTCGCAAACCGTCCCAACTTCGCCGTGAGCCATTGCTTGAGTTACAATGAAACCACTCTTGGTGCGGCTCCATATGGTGATCACTGGCGTAAACTTCGACGTGTGAGCACACTGGAAATACTGTGTTCAAGTCGTCTCAATGCGAATTATGAGATTAGGAGAGATGAAGTGAGAAGGGCAATGAAGAAGATCTATGAAGTTTCAAGAGATGGTTTTGGGAAAGTGGAGTTTAAACCATTGGTGAAGGAATTGACGATGAATGTAACAATGAGAATGGTGGCAGGGAAGAGATATTTTGGTGAAGAAGCAGCTAAAAGTAGTGAAGCAAGAACATTTCAAGCTATTGTTCATGAGCTTTTTGAATTTACTTTGTCTTCATATCCAGCTGACTTCTTGCCAATCTTGAAGTATATTGATATTCAAGGTTTTATGAAGAGGGCAAAGAAGCTTATCACAAGGGTTGATGCATTTTGGCAAGGATTGATTGATGAACATAGAAGAGGTGAAATTAGTAATGAAGAAATGAAGAATTGTATGGTTGCTCATTTTCTTAAGTTGCAAGAGACTCAGCCTGACTATTACACAGATGATATTATCAAAGGCTTGATTTTGGTTAGTTCTTCTCATCTCTCTTCTTTTTTCTTTTTCACTTGTGAATTTTGTTTTTCAAAGTTTTTTTTTAAAAAAATGACTTAATTTTGTTAGACAAATATGATTAGCCAACTGAGTAGTAGGATGTACAAAGATGAATATAGCCTAGATTTTATTATAGAAATTACGAGTGTAAAAGAAGACCCAGTCCAACCCAACCTGTTGTCGATTGTGTACGGACAAGACCCAACTTGATTCAACCCGACTGAGGTGGGGTCCATTAAATATTAAATAATATTCAATTTTTAAAAAGAAAAAAAAGGAAGAACACTTCTTCAGAATTGGGTCAAGTTGGGTTCCTTATATACTAAATAACATTCAAACTTGCTTAAAAATACCTTTTGTAGAAAAATATGTCACGCTTTTTTATCTAACTAACGTTTCATCTCACAGACAATGATACTTGGTGGCTCAGACACGACTGCAGTGACAATAGAGTGGGCAATGTCAAATCTACTAAACCATCCATCAGTGTTGAAGAAGGCAAGAGCTGAAATAGAATCTCAACTTGGTGGAGATAAATTGATTGAAGAAACTGATCTTTCAAAATTAAACTACCTACGATATATAATCCTAGAAACTCTTCGGTTATACCCAGCTGGCCCTCTCCTACTGCCACATAAGTCTTCAGCTGATTGTAGAATATCAGGATACGACATACCACGTGACACAATGTTACTAGTAAACGCGTGGGCTATCCATAGAGACCCTGTATTGTGGGAAGATCCAACAAGTTTTAAACCAGAGAGGTTTGAGAATAATAACGGGGAAGGTGATGGAAATAATAAGTTAATGATAGCATTTGGTTTGGGAAGGAGAGCTTGTCCAGGAACTGGAATGGCAAATAGAGTGATGGGTTTGATGCTTGGAACGTTGATTCAATGTTTTGATTGGAAGAGTATTGATGGTAAGGAAGTAGATATGAATGAAGGAAAAGGGGTTAGTATGCCTAAAGCTCAACCACTTGAAGCACTATGTAAAGCAAGAGAAATTGCAACCAAGCTGCTTTGAAACTTTTTGAAATGCAATCAAATAATAATTCTATGCAAGAGGAGTTCATCTTCCTTTAGTTCCTTTGTTCTGTATCCTTTTTCAAAGTAACATATGAATTAATAGCCAAATTCTAGAATTAAAAATAAGTTTTTAAGAACTAATCAATATTTATTGTTTGTTCCTTTTTTCCATTGAGAAAAGTCACTAACCAACCAATCTTACGCCTAAGCAAATTCTTAATATGTAGCATTATTGAATCGTTCTGCAACCAAGCCTTTTTGGTAGTATCGATTGATGATTCTTTAGTAATGTGATCATCATCTCAATACTCCTAATAAACGATGAACGTTTGATCGCCATGCATAAGAGTTAGATTCATTCAACTTGTATTCCAATCACTTTCGACACCATTGGAATCATTTGGGACACTAGTATTGCTTAATTGTCAGCCATAACCTCAAAAAATAGACACAAATACATATTTAAAATCTTACTATTCTCACGATGCTTTTCCCTCACCAAACCACAAATCAGATACTATGTGACCAAAAAGATCAAATCAAAGATAGAAAAGACGATCCCAACCATACCCACAAAAGAGGATGAAAAATTGCCAAACTCGCCTCGCTGCTAGTCTTACAGGCGGTGTTAAAAAAATGACAAAAAAAAGGTACCAAGTTGATCATGTTGAACAACCCATCTAATAGATCATGTTCATGCAAGGTTGTTGTAAATATCTTTATCATATTGTTATACTATCACCTTCTATTCAGGTTACCCTTAGCATTTACAGTTACAAAGGATGGAATGATCCTGTTATATATCACAACGGATGCTTGGAAAAGGCCAAAGTAAATAAGTAATACGTCTACATACCATTTGTGCACCTTAATAAAATAAGCTTGACTAGAAATGTACTAAACAAATGTACCAAAGAATGCATCATGTTTCATGCATCTCGCACATATATTCTAACAACTATACTCTCGTGAAAGTGCTAACATACTTTTTCAGCATTCCTCAAATGGTGTCCCTGAATCCTCACTATCTGTTAACTAGACTAGCCTAGCAATACCTAGTTATCTAGTTTCATCAGAGGCTACCTGGGCTCGGGTGGGGTCAATTCGTGAGAGACTGGCGATGGCTCTGTTGGAGTTGGAGTGGGTGGTTGAACTACTACCTTTCTGTCCACAACCATCGAAAAACGATTGGAACCTCCAAAACTATCTATGGACCTCATGTATTCTGAAGCATTGTTCTCTATGATTAAGGAATCCTCTAGCTCACGCACAATATCAGCCATGCAAGGTCGATAGGCCGAGTAAGGCTCAATACATGCCAATGCCACCTCCACAACTCTCCACATTGCCTCTGCATGGTAGCCTCCTTTGATGGAAGGATCCACTATCTCCTCAATCTTTGACTCCCTTATATTAGTTTTGGCCTGCATTTCCAAAGCCACTCGTAAGCTTGAACGATCTATTTGGAATGATTTTTCAAATACTAAGAAACACTTCAAGCTCAAAGTTCATAAATATATCATAGAATTGAATCATACCCATTCAACCAAGCTCCATTCATTGCGAGGTTTATGAATGTTCAGAGGCTCACGACCACATATGATTTCAAGGAGAACCACACCAAAGCTGAACACGTCACTTTTAGCAGACAAATGATGGGTCGTATAATACCTGAACAAAAAATTTGAATCACAAATTGACAAAAAAAGTAAACGTTCAACCATTTTTCATTTTTCTGGAGTGATTAACATTTGAACAAAGAGCAAAGTGGAACAAAAAACTTACTCAGGATCTAAATACCCAGCAGTTCCTCTGACTTCCAGGGAAGCACCACTGTCACCCTCTTGAGGTGCATATTTTGAAAACCCAAAATCTGCAACCTTGGCAGACATGCTATGGTCCATAAGTATATTGCTTGATTTTACATCTCTATGTATAACACATCTGCCAGCAAATGTGTGAAGATACGTCAAACCTGGAAAAATAAAGAGAAAGAATCCCATGAAATTCCCTGTCATCCATTTTGTTAGCTGCTAAAATATAAGGTCTCAATATGGTTTCTAACTCAAGAGTTCTCTCGTTTTTAGAAGGGTGACAATATTCTACATCAAAAACCCCAATTAAAGATGAAATGAGGCAGAGAAAATAGTTTTGATTTCAAACTCCAATTGCCTAAGGTATTCCCAAAACTATGAAAAGGTAACAATCCTACAATGACCATTATTTGTCACACAATTCATTTAGTAGGATTACTTTAAGCTATTTCTAGCCAACTTCCTTTTTTAGCCATCAGGAAGATCATCTGATCATCTCAAATGTGCGACAGCCAAGTCCTCTGTTCCAAACAACTAATCTCTTGATATTACCATTCTGACAGTGCCCAATCCCCCCCAACCACCACCAACACCACCACAAAAAATAAATAAATAGAACAAAATAAAAGAAGAAGAAGAAAAGAAAAATATTTCCGTGATTACATTGCTGAACATAACACCGTACATTCTCTCTTCTCTAACCAGCTTTAACTAACCCCATTTTCCCTGCGTCAGAAATTAAATGACAACAAATACAATATAACTTGCCTCTGGCAGCACCAAGTGCAATTGAAAGTCTAGTGGCCCAGTCCAGTGTCTTCCTCTTCGCCAGCTCACCTGGTAATTTTGGTTATAATATCATATAAGAAAGAGGATATGGTGATGGCGGAAATGATCTAACATGCAAGTTAGAAGTTACCATAAAGACGATCTTGCAGTGATCCATTTGACATAAAAGGGTAGACAAGCATTTGTTGGTCATTTTCACAGCAATAGCCAAGAAGAGGTACCAGGTTCTCGTGCCTAATAGTTGAAAGCAGGTTTAGCTGTAATTCAGAAATGGGCAAATTCAGGTGGTGTAAGAAGACATCTATAATTGACAGCTTTCTAAAAGCTATCTACGACATAAAGTAATAATATTTTTTTATAGAAACATACGAGCTAAATTGTGTCCAATAACTTTATCCAACCATATGAATGAATGTTAAAAATACAGGTAAATATAAATAAAGAAAAGAATGATGTTTTTCAATGAGAATCAGAAAAAATAAATAATAGTAAAGAAATCAGGATTCTAATACGGACCTCATTTTCAAATTCTCGTGTTCCCTGAGTAGATGTTGCAGAACGGACCTTCACAGCCACTTCCTCACCGTCAGACAAAGTACCACGATAAACAGATCCAAACCCTCCTTCACCTATTAAGGTTTTGTATTGTTGTGTAGCAGCTTCAATAGACTTGAGAGAAAATGATTGTATGCATATTGATTTTATAAAGGCATCGTCTGTGCTGGGTAGAGAAATGATTATATCTGCATTTCAAGTAATTCGCACTTAGTAACTAGTATATTTCACAAAAACAATACACATATGAATATTTCCTTGATAATTAATATTTAAAAGAAAATGGTAGATGAATTATGGTGAAACACTTCCTTAAAATATAGTATAATGGACAGACTCTAATGATCTTTGGGTATAACTCTGTTTTTAATTCATGAAATCTTTCTTAAGGAACTTTGCATCATAAAAGAAAATATACGACATGGTCAAGATCATAGCCTGTTTTATTCCTTTTTTTTTTTTTTTTTTTTTTTTGTGGAGGAGGGGAGGATCGGGATGATGCCAAATTATTCAAATTTTAAAGTTTGATGAGTTTTGTAAGTTGTTCATCACAATCCTGAATTCATTGAATACAGATATTTATAAAGAAAACGTAATGTGATTCTATAACAACATGTATTCCAAGTAAATATAAATGTCATTTCTTGGTAGTATCATGGTAGAAACTCTACCTAATCAGATCATAAATTTGAAAATTGTTAAATAATTTTCTTTAAACATTTTTAAAAAAAAAAATTAACTTTTTCTCTGTGGGAATCTTAGAATACGAGAGTCATCAGAAAGTACCACACCTTTCATCACAAGTTCTCTTTTCAAGTCATATCTTCCCCTAAACACAAATTTCTGTCTGCAACAGTATACATAAATGACACCAAAAATAATGGTAAATAGAACTGCTCCAGTTGCAACCGTCCCTATGACAATTCCTTTTTTCGGAAATGTTGAATCTAAATTATCACATGTTCCATAGCTGCAATGAGGTAGAATTTTTAGCTTCGGTTGAACCATCTAGCATAAATTTCAATTCAAATGGTTTATGACCAATAAAAGTGTGAATGGAAGGACTCTTACTCTGTAGTAAGTCTTGACATGTTGAAGTCGGGTGGAAGCTCCTTGCCAAAGTAAGGATTGCAGCCAAAGTTTCTGCATATAAATCAGAATACTGATAAAGGAGGCAGATTCAAAACAATGTTCATGATTTAGTTAAGCAATGGTTGTAGTCTGCAAAAGTTTAGATCATACAAGTTTTAGATACCAAAGGATTGCATAATATCCTGAAATAACTTACAAGGTTATCAAATGTGGCAACAAAGCAAGAGATTCAGGGAGTTCTCCCCTAAAATCATTGTGCCTCAGATCCCTGGATATGAATCAAATTAAAATTCCTCTTAGCTCCTGATGCATACTTTGGTTTTTTAACTTGTAAACCCTGACTAGAATTTAGGGAGAAAATAAGGGGCAAAAAATAAATGAAACCAATTAAGGGAAATTTTGTAATGCCTATAGATTTTGATATACTCTATATTCAAAGAGATTATATGCCAGATAATTTCTTCATGGGAAAACATAAATCTATATCGAGGGAGTTAAAGGACAGTTTGAAATCAAACAAAGAAACATCATCTTATTACACTGATATCAACACTGAAGAAGTGGGAAATGATGGGATGTTCCCGGTGAAGTCATTGTTGTTGAGATCCCTGCATACCACAAAAAGAATCATTTTGAAATTAAACTTCGTTTACTCACCCTAATATTAATGACCAAAAGACAAGAGAATGTGAGGGAACCATAC
Organism: Cucumis sativus; assembly: GCF_000004075.3. Taxonomy (NCBI): domain Eukaryota; kingdom Viridiplantae; phylum Streptophyta; class Magnoliopsida; order Cucurbitales; family Cucurbitaceae; genus Cucumis; species Cucumis sativus. Next base: position 6,099,138 of record NC_026660.2, on the reverse strand, counting down.
AGAGTTTGTAAATGGGCCAGCTTAGGTAAACTGACAGGAAACAATCCTTTGAACTTATGCTCAGAGAGGTCCCTGGAAATTTGCACAAACCAACAGAATAAAGCCCCACACTAAAACAATCAATCACTGGAAACAGTCACCAGCAACTCGTTAACTAGGGAGAATTATTATGAAACAATTTATATGATTGAGTGAACCACACTTAACACCTCAAAAGTTGTAATTTTAACTATTCAACATGTATAGTAAGAGATTCTGAGTTCAATCACTGGAAATAGCCACCAGCATCTCATTAACTAGGAAGAATTATCAAGAAGAAACTTAGATGGTCGAACGAACCAAACATAATAGCTCAAACGTATGTAATGTTAATTATGAAACATGTATGGTAAGAGAGTCTAAGTTCAAAACCTGCCAACATACAAAAATTTCCACCTGTTTTGTACAATTTCATGTGAATTAACAACATAGTTGAAGTAAGCACAAGACAACTTATGAACAATAGAATGAAACCACTAACAGTTTGGTGATAACTGAAGATCCATTGATGGAGTCACAAGCCAGACCGCCCCATGGAATCGAAAGGCAAGGATCCCCTGACCAACTACCCAATACTTCGTTCTGTTGGTTAGCAACCAACAACTCATCTCTCACCTTCAAAATCACATCAACTGGGAAGCAGAGGAAATGGATGAAGTGAGAAAAAAACTGCCCAATTAGTAACAAGATTCTAAAAACAAAACTCGAAAACATTTGCTTCCAAAGCCCAACAAACGCAATCTTACCATCATTCTCATCAGACTCCTGATTCCAGGGGCGTACCTGCATGATCTCATAAGCACTACAAATGGGTCCTAACTCAGACCCAACTGAAGCCTTGACCAAGGTCAAGTTAAGTGACCCATTAGCCAAAACATCATAAAATTCCCATTTGTAGTTGGACCCATGAGCTAGAATGTCAAAATTTGTTGCTTTCTTGTCATTATTAATGAAAATGTCAAACAATCTTTGGCCAGATTCAACAGTCTGGTTGAGCTCAACAAAGTGAAAGAAGATACGATACTCATAAGTTGCTGTGTCAAGCTCATCGTGGAGGAAAACCAGCTGGTCGGAATGTGTAACAGCAGTTCGGAGGACTTCCAATGGAACGCCAAGCGAAGCATTGGAGTTGAACTTGGATGAGATGTTGATATTTGAGTCTAACAAGAAACGACTTCCATTTAGGAAAGATGGCGAAGCTTTCCAAATTCTATCGATCGGGTCATTTGGGTACCTGAAATTTGCAAAAAAAATCAAAGTAAATAACTAAAAATTAATTGTGATGGTTCCAAATTCTTTTACATTAAATTCTTATGTTTACAATTTTCCTATACAAAACACAAAATTTTGCCCAATGAAACCAACTAAAGTGGGAGAGGTTTTTGTACAGATAGCTCAATTTCTAAAGAATAGATAGAAACTAATATTTGGTTGTGTAGTAGAACATCATAATATTGAAGTCATCTCAACCATTTTATGATGAACGCAACAATGAAGTGGTGACGGACGTAAGCATAAAAAACACTTGAGTTTATTTTTGGGTTAGTCCATTTTTTCGTAGCTAGCTTACCCTATTGGTGTATAATCACAATTTCTTACATGATGATTTTTTCGACTTTTTTAATATTTTAGAGTTCACAAAGATATAATGAACGATAAACATGATAAACATAGTAAAAAAAAAAAAAATACCTGATATCCAATGTAGATTCTCCTACATTGAGTCTAGCAATCAATTTGAAAACACGAGATGGAAACCTGGAGAGATAATTAAAATTCTGAAGTGGTCGAATTTCAAGATATGATATATAAGCTTCATCTCCCTCATCATCCTTCTCCAAGCAAAAATCTATGTATTTTCTCTCGGCTTTGAAACTTGCTTCAATCACTATCGAGTCTTGAAACGTTTTTACTCGACTCAAAAGCGTATTCCCAATGTAAACACCAAATAAAGACGATGAATAACGTCGATTGCTATTGGTTGACTCGTTCACCAAAAATGTACCCCTTATCAAATATTCTTCCCCTTTTATGGTGTCGAAATGATAGCAATATCTCTTCCACCCCAAGAGAGTACTACCAAATATTCTAGATTTCTCATTATTGTTAATGTTATTATCGTTGTTTATGTTTGCACAAGTTGATGAGGAATTTGGGAACAACCATTGGGAATCTTGTGTCCACTCAATGCTTGTGTTCTTGTCTATGAAGTTTGTTTCTGCACAACAAGCTAAGCTCACGAAACCTGCATTGTTTTAGTCAATCGAGTATCAACATTATTTGAACCTCTAATTTTTAAAAGAAATAATAATGAGAAATTGCATCAAATGACCAAAACATTTTTAAAAAATAGTTCATGACACTATTTTTTTTCATATTGTGAATATGGAAAAACTATCGATATCAGACGACTATCAGACAATAATTATAAGTTATCAAGGAACTATCAAACGGTAATCATATGACTATCAGATGGTAATCATAGGACTATCAAATGATTATCACTTTTAAATTTATTACTTATGCAAATTTGTAAAATGTTGTGACATAAGCTCTATTATCATAATTTTTTTTTTGCTATTTTGCAAAAACCCCATAATACATTTCAATTCGTCACTCTGTCATTCATATTAATTTGGTTGATTTAGTTAGCCTAATAAGAAAATTAGAGCAATACTTGGATATAACCAAGGTTACACCTATCTTTTTGTATTCTTTTTTATTTAAAAAATATTCTTTTCAAAAAAAGAAAATATTGGTCAAGTGATATAGTTTGTGAATTAGGACACTTAGATAGGACGCGGAACAGAACAATGAATACAACTCAAGATGCTTCCAAGTATTTTTCTAAAAAATTATACTAAAAAATAGTTGGTTTGATAAAAAACTTCATAAATAAATCGTCTCAGTTATAATCCTTACGAGAATTTTACATATATATATAGACACACACAGCCATAGGAATTAAATTCTAATTATGAACCTAGATTAAATTCTAAACTTATCTTAGTATCCTATTAATTTATGTACAAGGAGAGGATGAAATCATTTTATTAATTTAGATCTAACCGAAGATAAGTTAATTACTTCTCTCATTACCGATTAATTTTAAGATAAAACTTCATGTTATATATAAACACACACCTACATCAAACAAAATCGACCCATATTATATTATGTAAATCTCCTTCAAGCCTCCAAAAGTAACACAAAAATCACTATAATTAAGGATGTAGGATTAAAGGGTTAATTTAATAATCTCATAATAAGAAAAATTAATCATTGTATATATATTATTTCCACCTAAAATTATGATCATGAACACATCAATTAAAACCAAAACAATATTAATACACACTATATACTAACCCTCTTGTGCTGTAATTGGATGAATAATGAGAATGATGAGAATAAGCAGCAGCTGAGCAATGGTTAAACCCCAAATATAGAATAACCCTCCCATCATCATCTTGATCTCTTCCTTCTTAACCAAGCTTTAATCTCCATGTTTGAGAGATTAACAGTTAATCAACTGCTTCTAATTATTAAAAAAAAAAAAACAAACAAACTGATTTTGATGATTGTGATCTAACAATATGTAGCCATGGACTGAAATTTAGGAAGAATTAATAGGATTTTTAGAGAAGGGATTAGAAGAAGATATGATGGAAGGTACAATGGAGGGTTAGGTTGAGTTGACCTCAAAATTTGAGAAAATACAAAGAGAATGAAGGAAGTTGCATCGATCCTACACATTTGATTATTAGAATGAAAACAAAGGTTGTAATCAATTTTTTAAGTGATAATTATTTGTATGACTAATTGTATTGATTATTAATTTGGGTTGGTGATAAAGACATAGTTTAACATTGTTTAAACATAAATTATAGTTTTTAATAATATATATTGGGTGAACTAATGTATTATTGTCTCTTTAACATATGTTTAATTCCTAATTGATTGGTGGTTTTGTAATTTAGGATTTTATTCCAAGAATTTAGAATTTCTAATCAAATAATATTATTAAAAGTTAGGGTTAATTTTAATAAATATAATAAATCGTCCAAATATTTATGGCTCACATCATAAAATGAAAAAACCGGATCATTTTTTAAAAAATATTTTAGGTTTGTCATTAGTTTTCATAGTTTTTCCTCTCTTTCTCTCGTTCGCTTTTTTTTCTTTCTACTTCATTTTTCTCTTCTTTCTCTACAATTTATTTTAAATATTTATGTTCGTCCTTCTTTCCATCGTCTTTTTCTCTTCTTCTACAATTTTTCTTTTATTTTTAAAATATAAAATATAATAAAAGAATGGTTGAGATTTGACTATCCAAATTTATATCAAATTTAAATGTTTGTACCAAAAAATCTTGAAAAAAATTGTTCTCATACCAAAGAACTTATGAAAATCCAAATCTAAACGATTGTATATGAAAGAATAGCGAAATGTTAAAGGACCATTTATCAAATACAATATCCATGCTAGATGTCAATTAATCAGGGACATTTTTTTTGTATTTTTCATTATGAGCTGTGAACTTTTTCCATTTTCTAAATTGTTAAATAAATATTTTGTCGTTTTGTTATATTTTTTAAAAATCTAAAAATTATTGTAAATATTAAATTTGTTGAAAACATTTTTAAAAAATATAACAAAATTTGGATTCCATCAGTCATAATCAGTTTTATTATATTTGAAAAGGACCATAATATTATTAGTTAATAAAAAGAATATCTTCAATCATTTTCATTATTAATTGGAATAATTCTTAAAAGGATATAAACCTTACTAATTACCTAACAATTTCTCATATTTTTTTATAACTTCTTTATGCTTTAACTTTATAATTAGCTACAAAAACGATCCCACCATTAACGAACATAATACGGTAATTAGTCGATAACTATAGCTTAGTTATTTTCTATGTGGACTACACGTCAAGACAACTCGTGATACACCTAAATATCGACCATTATCAAATATATAACATTACAATAATTACCTAAATTTAAATTTCCAAAAATATTGGATCCAAGTGTGATTGACAAATCACTAAAAAGAAATAAAATAATTAGTAAATTAATTTTGGGCACATAAGAAAGTTTGATCAATCAGGATGAGTCAAAGAGAGTTGGATGTAAATTAAATTAAACACACACAGGCTGTAATTCAAAGTGAAAAAGAGCTGTAAAAGCTAAAACCCTAATTTTAGAAGTTAAAAGGTTAAAGATTTCCTAAACATTTTCTTTATTTTTTAAGAAAAGAAAAACAAACAAACAAACAAATAATAATTTGGAATAATGCAGCTCAAATTATTGATAAACTTCTCTGGAACAGAAATTGTTTAATTTGTCAATAATCCATTCCCCTTTTTTTTCCCTTCTTCCTTACCTTCTCCTAAATATTCAATTGCCAACAAAATTAAAGAACAGCATCAAGAAGAACATGTCAGGATTATGCCTTAATCTACCTCTGATCACCTTCACACCTTCTTTCTTGTAATTATTTGAGGTGAAACTAAAGAAAATCTTCAATTGTGTTTTCTTAATTATATGTTGGATTAACTTAATGGGTTCTTTTTTTTATTATTTGATTGTTTAGCATTAAAGTGGAAGATTTGACTGATTAATTCTGGGATTTGGAGAAGTTGCAAGATTTTACAAACAGATTGTTGTAAATGTCAAACAGCAGAGTCAAGGGGCTTCTAAAGGGCCTAAGATACATATCTCAAATATTTGGCAAGTGGATTTATTTATTTATTTATTTTTACGTTTTGTGAGTATTAATTAGTATGATTTTTTTAAGTTTTAATTATTTGGGATGATTTTGGGTTTATACAGACAATGAGAAAGAAGCTGAGATGAAAATTGGGCATCCAACAGATGTTAAACATGTTGCTCATATTGGTTGGGATGGTCCTTCTGTCAATTCTCCAAGCTGGGTAAGATTTCGAAAATCAATATTGATTTAGTTTTTAACCATATGCATATATAATCAAAATTTGTTCTCAATCTTATATTGTATTGTTTGTCATATAAAACGGGTCACTAATTTTGTAGATGAATGAATTTAAAGCGCCACCATCGTTTTCATCTGCTCCGTTGAGTCTGCATGCCTCTGGAGACAACAAAGAGGATGTTTCTGTTAAATGGGTATCAGAAGGTTTGCTTACTTACTTGTCTGACTCCTCATCAACTTTATTTAAATTTTGTTTAATAAGTCTTTTGACACAATTTTATTTTTTAAAACCAAAAACACATATTGTTCGTCGCACGTTGGTTTAATTTTTTTCAAAATTGAAAATTTGCATTGCACGTAAAAAAATTCTTGAAATTGACACCTTATGAGTTTGTGTGTGTAGATCGTCCTAGCAGAAGAGTAGCGAAGGGTTCAAGTTCATCAGCAAAAAATTTAACGGCGGACGTAACAAAAACATCAAAACACCCTTCTTCTTCCTCCACCACCTCCTCCTCAACGGAGTCTCCCACATGCAGAGAAAGGTCATCGGAAAGACAAAAAACAAGACGATCTTCAAAGTCCAAGGAACCATCGTCGTCGGACAACAACAACAACAACCACTCCCCCACCTTAAGCCTACCGGACGTCCCAAGACAAACCCGTCGCAAGAAAACAACCCGAACCAAACCCCACCTGGCTCCAGAAACTTACAAGTCCCCTCATTCCGACCCTGGCTCCACCACCGCTACCGGCTCCATTTCTTTATCCAAAGACAGCGATCTATGTCAGACCCCTTAAATTTGGAGTCCTTTCCCTTTTTTATTTCTTATAAAAAAAAAAATTGTTGTTATTTTCTTACGTTCATCATTTTTATTTAGAAACCTTACGGTAAATGTGCCAAAAAAAAAAATTTACAAAATATGGTAAAATTTCATTATCAATGAATTCAATAAGAAATTTTACTATATTATGTAAATATTCTTTTATTATGATATATTTGAAAATGTTCTTTCCTTTCACGTGTTTATTCCTTTTTTTTTACCCTTTTTAATATGTCATGTCAGTATACACGTCTATAATATAGTTTATATTGACTTAAACTAACTGTTTTAGTCGTTTGTTTTACATTATCTCATTCATTCGTATCTCTATATATCATCTATAGAAATAGAAATAACAATAGAGATGATCGTTGTGTTCTTAACTAAAACATGTAAAGTTGTTGATATTGAATTACTACGATGGAACCACTAAACCAACGTGGTTAAAAAGTATTCAAAGTTATTCATTAAGAAAAAGTGTTTTAAAAAATGTTACTTAACCAATTATAATTAGATAATTAAGTGAAATGTTGAGCTTACTAGGTTTCGTAATTGTAATAAATCAATAGTAAATTGAAAAGTGGTCTTTATTTGATTGTTTTTGTTTATTGTGATTTTAATTGGCGTGTGACTCTAAATTTGTAATCAAAACACTCAATCTCGTCGAGAAAAAGATACTCAATTTCGTTGCGTTTAAAAGTTATATAAGATTTTCCGTCTTTACCCTATTGTCATTATAGATATTATTGTTGTAGCCATATGATATAAAAATGATGAATCTATGGTATTTACTTAGGTGAGATTTATAATTATACATAAATCTAATAAAAAAAAGTTATAATAAGATTTTATTAGTAAATTAATCACAAATTTAGTTGAATCGATTCTGATCCATATTGTGCTTTTATCAATGACTTTTTTGAATGCTAATTGGTAACCAAAAGTTTTGTTTTACTTATTCCCTTTTTTGACTTGGAAAAAAGAGAAGAACAATTGTTAATTATTCTTAATTTAGAGTGGAATACAAATGGGCTTTGGATTTGGTTCGAATTTAACAAATAACTACGGAGTCTTCGGTCTGTCAGCGGCGAGGACAAGGAGGAGACAATTCAATTTTTAATTCATCGACTTGTCCTCGTCGTTGATTCATTTGATTTAATCATCAAACTTTCTACAAGTTTTTGAAAAATGGCGGTGGCGGGTTTTTATAGGCGGATTCTTCCTTCTCCTCCAGCAATCGATTTCGCTTCCTCCAAAGGGAAGGTACCAACGAACTTACTTACTTCCTTTCTTCTATGTTCTTATATCTTTTCATTTTTCTCGCACTTCCCATTACTCCGATCTCTCTCCCCCCCTTCTTAATTGATTTCTTCATTTAATTTCGTTACATAGTCTTGATTGTATTTGCTATGATTTTCTGTTTATTGTTTCGTTGCCACTTTCCGGCTGGATAAAGTTTATGGTCATATTGTAGGCTGCTTTTTTAAAATTATGATCGTATGATTCGTACCAATGCTAATATGTGATGAAAACTAATACCCAATGGATAGCAACTGAACTGTTTTCTTATTGATTTATCTGCTGGTATTTAAGAGTATTTATAATACTCTTTTACAATACAGTTTGGAATACAGAATAACTCAAGAATATAACAAAAGGATCACTAAAAACAAACTGTTTAATATAGCTGATTATACATGATAATATGTCATTCACCTAAATAGGGGATTGAAATTATGTAAGCAGTGGAGAGTATAAGTTCAAAGAAGAAATCAAAACTCTAGAAAGATCTTTCATGATGGGTTGTTCTAGTGGTAAATATAAAGGAGGACTTTGGTTAAGACCTAAGAAGTTATAAATAGAGATTAGTGGAGGCAAGCGTGAGCTCCTGACCCAAACACTCATGGGTAAAATAAAATACTCTAGAAAACGTCCCTGAACCATTCCAGTACTCTTTAGGTTCTAGACAAAAGCACTGCTGAAAGCAAGCCAAAGGACCTCTTTATTGCCCTGAAAAGGATGGTCCACCAAAATAATGGAGAGGAGCTGAAGGTAATTGTTGAGTAAAGGCAAGGACCAAAGAAAAGCCCCCATCATAGCAGCCCAAAGAAAAATTTTAATCTTTTTTGGATATTGAATTTAAATTGTTACACTTGTAGGAAATTTTTTTGTTGCCATCATGTAATAAATTATGGTTTTTGGATATTGTGAAGCCTACTGGATTGCCTAGATATTTCTGGAGTAAAACAGTTTACTCAATTCGTCAGCTCCCTTGATAGCTTGTCCCAATTCTGTTATTGCACTTATTTTTGTCATACAATTCCATTCACCCTACCACCAAAAAAAAAAAAAAAAAAGGAGAAAAAAAGTACTCGTCTTTGTGTAAAGGTGCCAAACAAAAAGTATCTAGTGCTTGACAGTACGAAATTTTGGCGACATTAAAAATGGGGGAGATTCACCTTGTACACATTTGCACCAATCCTCTTTAGGATACACAAAAGTCCCATCTTCTTTGGATGAATCTTTGTATGTCCCATCCATAGCTCTGTTATTTTGAAGGTGCTCCTTGATTAGGTCCCCAATCTCAAGTGTCTTCTCCCTTCTATTTTTATCAACCTGCACAGCTGTACCTGTACTTCGAGTTAGACCATTCCAAATGGTCTTGAACTTCTTCGTGCAGCTCCACAAATCTTTCTGCCATCGATAATGCTTCCTGGTTAATCTTGACATTACATGGCAAATCAGCAAGGTCTACGGTTAATCTAGGGAGCTTGGTAAAAACAATTCAAAATGGAACTTCCCTGTGAACCAACCGATAGCACATATGATATTTCTGGGTGAAAGCTAATTTTTTGGTCATGATTTCTTCTTCCTTTCGTACTGAAGATCACAGCTCTCAGAAGATGGATGCTGTTAGAATGTTTTATTAATTAAAATGATTAGGAGATGGAGAAATTGACAAGTATTTGTTTATTAGGGACCAAACAGCATTTCATTCTGCATATTTTTCTCTTATAAAAAATTACTGCAAAGTTTTGGGTCTGTTTCTGTGGGCTGCTTGAAGTAATTTAACTTTTGATTGAGATTATCCATAGTACTTGGTAATTGACCAATTATAATCTTTGGTGCATTGAAGTTGGAATTGCTCAACCAATCATTTATCAAGCACAATCACTAAAGGGGGAAAAATTCCAGTACTAATTGTATGCATCTTTTTGGAACTGCAGCAACTCTTCGTAGAAGCTGTTCAACATGGGACTATGGAGGGTTTTTATAGGCTAGTCTCTAATTTTCAAACACAATCAGAGCCTGCCTATTGTGGTCTGGCTAGCCTATCAATGGTATTGAATGCCCTTGCCATTGATCCAGGAAGAAAATGGAAAGGTACTATCAAACTCAGAAGTTTTCCCCATTCATTTTATGGTTTTAGATGTCCATTTAAATGTAATCTATTAAGCGAACTTAGTTGTTTCATTGATGGAATATTTTCAAGTATAGGCGGAATAGAATCTATTTTGATAGAACCTCTTAAGAAGTATTGGTATATGAAAATGATGGGTTGAGCCTGTTATGGTCTTTGGTGAATGAAAACAAAACAAATGATAAATCAAGTTTGATATTGCAATGAAGTATTACCATTAGCATTGATCTCATGCTGATGTGGTAGACCATAGAGATACTCAGATATGAGGGAAATTTCTAGTACTACAGTTGCACGAAAACTTTTCTGTCCTACCACCATCCATTATTTGCCATAATAGAAGTTCTGTAAGAATACTGTGGCTCCATAAAATAAAATAATATATCACCTATGGTACATCAAATTGTGAATGAAATGAGTATGTACTACCAAAATTTTTCAACGGTAGTTGGTCGAGAATATAAAACTCTTCCGATATGTCTTGTTTGCTGGTTTAGTTGCTGGACAGTAACTTTAGTTTTGTTTGTTTAACATAACCGGTTGTTTTGTTTTATTTCTTATGCCTTCTCATTTATGCTTTTTTTTCCATGTCTAATCTCTTTAGCTTTTAAGTCTTTAATAAAAAGTTTTGTTTCTTGTTGAGAAAAAAAAAGTAGAAAGGCATCCCAATTCCTAATTAATAGTAATGACTTAGAAGAACAAATCCTTGGGCTTAGCTAAGTTTAACTACTCTCCCAAATTCTTAGCTTTTATTTATTGACACTTTATGACCATCCTTTTATTTTCATGCTGTTCACTATATTGATTTGAGCGTAGTCAGTAAAAGTATATACTTTCTCTTTTTGTAAAAGGGCCTTGGAGATGGTTCGATGAGTCTATGTTGGATTGTTGTGAACCATTGGAAAAGGTCAAAGCTAGAGGTATCTCGTTGGGAAAACTTGTGTGTTTGGCTAATTGTGCTGGAGCAAAAGTCCAAGCCTTCCAAACAAATGAAATTACCATTGATGATTTTCGCAAATACGTACGAAGATGCTCCACTTCTGATGATTGCCACATCATTTCATCTTATCATAGAGCAGCATTTAAACAGGTGAGCGTAGAGATATATTTAATATTTTATTTTCAGGAACCTCTCACTTATTTCATTGGCGAAGGTGCTTTGTCAATGCACAATAATGATCAAAGAGATATGTTTGATCATCACGGTGGGTAATATATTCCAATAACTTATGTTAATACTTTTGAGTCTTTTTATATTGTTTAGAATGTTACAACAAACAAACTAGGTATTTAAAAACTAAAACAGAATTTAACCAAAAACTAAGTAAACACTCACTACATCAACTTTGAAATTGATTTTGCTCCTTCCCAAGTCGCACACCTCACTTAAAATTATCTTGGGCTCTCATTTATCCAGGCTTTAATCCTAGAATTTTTCTCGCATTTGGATTCTGAATCTTGACAAACTCTCCTATTTCACCTTTTCAGCTTGGGTTTGAGGGCCTTAAGTCTCATCATGAATTTGAAGCCCTACCTTCCTTCAACATCCCATGTTTCTAGAAAGATTTTATATAAATTATTTACCTTCAATTTTCATGACTGAATGTGAAGAATCATTAAGGCTTATAACAATTTATTCTTTTTTCCCCCTTTCCTGTGGTGCTATAATATACAGACGGCTCCTATAAACAAAAGATATAATATATATTTTGATTTTTCTTGACTTGATATTGAAGTTTTGTTGGATTTTAAATTTATGGTGATTATCTCTATGAGACCTTTAATGTGAATATCCTCAATTTGACAACATACTCCTAACTCTCAATGCAAAGAATTTTATTGGTTTAAAGAGTCTATAAACCTTTGTTCTTGTCGTGTCGTGTAGACAGGAACTGGTCATTTTTCGCCTATTGGTGGGTATCATGTTGGGCAAGACATGGCACTTATCTTGGATGTTGCACGCTTTAAGTATCCTCCTCATTGGGTTCCGATCGAACTTCTTTGGAAAGCTATGGAGCACGTTGATGAAGCAACAGGACAGCATAGAGGGTAATGGTTTTGTCCTTGAGTGAAATGTTTGTATCTAATGGTGACACAGTTATGGACATATAGAAGAACATATAATCTTAATTGTTGTACACCATTGGTTGACCTGCATTATCCATTCCTACTAATCTAAAATAACAGAATATAAAAGAACATAAGCTTTCTTGAATTCATTGGTGGAGGAATATAATGATGTGCTACATTGAACGTATTGTTGATTTTTGGTTTGACTTCTTTCGTCGGTTCACTTTTCTCTTTTCTCTTTTCTCTTTGGTGGTGCATTCCGAGTTCAACAAAGTAGAGTTCTTGAGGCATATCTAAGTAATGAAATTAGCAATTGGTGGATTTTCTTGGTTATGGGTCTGTTTGTATTCACTTGAGAGAAAAATATCTAAGAAAAAGCTCATTTTTATTTAAACTTTTTTTTTATATAAGAAATGTTTAAAATACACTTCAAAAGCTATTTTAAGTGGTTATCGAACACTCTAAGTTTTTCCAAAGTGACTTATTTAATAAATTAAACATTTGAGAATGTACTCCAAACACTCACAAAGTTTGTTCCTATTTGTTGATAAGATTGCATCTAGTCTATTATTTTCTTCATTGTGCTTGTACCAGCAAATAATAGGCCTTCACCTGTAAACCCTTGTTTTCCTTTGCTCATCAGGTTCATGCTTATATCCAGGCCGCACAGGGAGCCAGGATTGCTCTATACTCTGGTGAGATTACAATTTTAATCCTTTCCATGACATCTTTATATTATGAGGGTGCATGTCTTTCAAATTATTTAGTCACAAGCACATTGACAACATTAAGAGGCCAGAAGAAGTCTTATTCCCTATGCCATCCTTGCCTGAGGCAATATTGGTATTAAAATTAGCAATTACTAATTGGCAACAAGGTGTTATAGGATAAACCATAAATCTTTATTGGTTAGGTACATGGATTCTTGTTTTTTCCCAATAGAGTATTTTTCTATGATTTGTACGCATGCTATAATTGCAAGAGCCTAAGAGGTAAATATCATTGCCAGTGTCTGAAGTGGATTAAGTGGATAGTAGCCTCAGATTGTTTCTGTAAGACCTTTTTGGTTAATGGGTAGGCTTCTGTTTGCCGTTGCTTTATTATTTCACTGCTTCACCCTTGAAATGGAGCCCCTGTCAAGGAACTCTGCCCTTGTGCCTCACTTTGTACAATTTATTACAATAGTTGGCTATTTTGCTTTGTAAATGGATTAATGGAACCAACTTTCTCCCTTCGTTTTTCTATCTTCAATGTGTTAAATTAAGATTATTGGCTCTGCTACACGCAGAGGCTCACAAATAGAGCTTATATGTCATTTGACTTTACTTTGTTAAAGCTATTGAATTAGTTTGTTTCAGTTTAATGTTGATCTGGATAAACCAAGATCAATCATTAGTCCCAGTTAGATGCATGCTGAGACAAACTACTAACCAATGCATTGTAAGGTTATTTCTCCCAACTATAATTGTACTCGGGAACTTCTTGTAGAGCTGTAAACATGAGGACTGGGTTAACATAGCAAAGTACTTAATGGATGACGTTCCTCTTCTCTTGAAGTCAAAGGACCTTAAAGACACACAGGATGTTTTAACTGTTATTTTAGCATCACTGCCCTTAAATTATAGTGATTTTATCAAGTGGGTTGCTGAGGTCCGAAGGACAGAGGATAGTGGTCAAAGTTTAAGCTCAGAGGAGAAAGCAAGACTTGCTCTGAAGGTGTAGGTCATATACTTGTCCCATCCTTTCTTACTAAAACAATGATATATCTATCTATGTTTTTAGTTAATAGTAATGGTTGTCTGGCATTTTGCTTGCAGGAAGAAGTGTTGAAACAGGTACAGGAGACGGACCTTTTCAAACAGGTAGGAGAGTTTCTTTCTCGAGAAGATTCATGTTGCAAGATGCTTACACCATCTCATGAGAACAATTTGCCTGAGATTGCTGCGAGTGTATGTTGCCAAGGAGCAGAAATATTGAATGGGAATACAGGCGTCTCAGCTGGTTATTGCTGTCGTGAAACATGTGTGAGATGCTTAGGTGCTAATGGCGACAAGCCTGTTACAGTTGTATGCGGAATGGTTGTCAGTGGCAACAATGAACAGGAGTTTGACATGTTGGTCCCATCATCATCACATGTAAGATCTGGATGCTGTTTTTCTGGCATGAAAAATGAAATAGGGAGTCATCCAGCAGCCAGTGATGTGTTAACAACACTTCTTCTTGCCTTGCCTGCCAAAACCTGGATTGGTATAAAAGAAGAGAAGGTTTTGCGGGAACTACAAAAACTTGTTTGCACGGAAACTCTTCCCACCTTGCTTCAAGATGAGGTAACTACTTTCCTCTATCTATTCTCTTTGTTCTTTGCAAGCTAGGGCCATTTTATCCTCTCGCCAAGCTTCCTTACTCTGCTACAACGTGTGGTACTTGATGCTAGTTGGTCTTTAAACAGCGCGCACACACACACAACAACTTACTAATGTGTTGACTTAGGAACTTCGAAGACTAAAATTCAATAAGTCAATAACAAAACTGACTGTGGAAGACATCTTCAAACTTAGTTATCATATACAATTTATGCTATAGGCTATAACTTTTTTGCCATTATTATGCTTGTTAAACCTTTAAAGGAAAAGTCCAAATATTTCAGTTTTGGAATTTATCGTGGGCAGGTGTTGCACTTGCGGAAACAACTCCGTCTTCTTCAAAAATATCACGAGGACAAGGTCGATCTGGATCTTAGTGCACTTCCTTCATCTTAATGTATTTGCAGACACGGTCTACAAAACATTATTCTGGAGAGTTGAATTCATTTATAGCAGGCACCATATCGAAATGTTTATCAAGATACGACAACCTTGAAACAATTATAGTCGAAGACTGAAGTGACCAACGGTTTATGATATGTTCCATGAGTTGGCAGGCAATGCCTAAATATTGCACAAGATTTTGGTGTGTTGGTTCAAGTGAACTACTCTGTCATATAGGTGTCCAATTTTGGCCATGAAGCTTGGCAGATATTAATAATTCTTTTTTTGTAGAATATTTTTCTTGTGTATAAAGTAAATTAGTTTACCAAAGTGAAGTCAGGTTCAAATTTTTATACCCCATTTGTTGTAGAAGGGAAAAAGTAAACTAGTTTTCATTGAGATTGAGGTTGGTGTGAGTCTGTGCCTACATTACAAATAAGTTTAGGGATTAAGGGTATGAGTTGGTTAGTGATCTAAAAACCAGAGATTCAATAAAAATTCATCAGTGTTGTTGCATTTGTTAGTAGATTTAGAAACTTGATCTTAATTAAACCATTGTTCAAATACTATTTGATAATATAGTTATAAACCACGAATATAGTAAGTGTGTAGATACATCGGAATATCTTTCTTAGTAACGGTTAGAATCATATTTATTATTAATTATAATAAACATGTTTTATGTTATAGATCTTAAAAGTTGATTTTTTATAGACCTACATGTAATGCTCTAGGTTAATAATTATATTAATCTTAAGATTTAACTTCAACTCCTAATATTTGAATCAAACTTTAGAGTTACTATAAATAAATCAATTTAGACCATTTATTAAAATTTACTTATATTAAAAGGGTGGGCCATCCATGGGCGCCCTTTTAATTTTGATTTAGAAAGAATATAAAAATCTCATCTTTGCATCAATGCTGAACTTTCCACTGTGCCCGAAAAAAACATGGAGGAGACTTCCATGAAAAATATTCAAAATTCTCAAGAATTTCCCTTCCATTTTCTCCTCACATTCATTGGGGTCCTTCAAATATCGAATCTTGACAATCCTTCTTTCCTCTAATGGCGGTTGCTGGATTTTATCGCAGAGTTCTTCCTTCTCCTCCCGCTGTTGATTTTGCTTCTTCCGAGGGAAAGGTTCCTTCAATTCAATACCCCAAATCTTCTTTCTCAGTTTCTCAATCTTTCTGATTATTTTTACTAACTTTAGCTGTGAATCTTGCAGCTTTTGTTTACTGAGGCCCTTGGAGATGGAACTATGGAAGGGTTTTTTAGATTGATTTCTTACTATCAAACCCAATCAGAACCGGCTTATTGTGGACTAGCAACTCTTGCTGTTGTTCTCAATGCTCTTTCTATTGATCCCGGTAGAAAATGGAAAGGTAAGTTGAAAATTCCCTACTTTTTCCTTAGTAATTGATAGCCAATCTACCTTTGGTTCTTCTATGTGTGATTTGAGTTGCAATCCCATTTCCCTTGTAGTCTTCATGCAAAAATGTATTTTTGTTTCAGTATCTTGTAAGCATATATCTATCAGGGCTTTGAGTTTCCTTTCGGTCATTTCAATACTATGCGGGAAGTATTTCATTGACCACTTTTTTCAGTTTGGAGAACATTACCTATCGAGTCTTGGTGATTTCAGTTCCAAATTGGAGAATCTGGTGCCTATTGGTACTTCACTAGCTATTGGATATACAAAAAGTGTTCACTGTCAAACTCAACTTCATGTTGCTAACTTACTATTAAAGTCAGTCAAAGTGCTCTTAGTTCTGATAAGAGTTAACATTTAGCCCATTTATATTCTTTTTTAATCAAAATTAAAAGGTGTGGCCATGTAGTCTCCAAACCTTCACTGCTCACACTATAGGAACTGTAAACTAAGTTCAGCAGTGTTCTTTCCTGCAATATTCCTAACTAGTATTTGAACACAAGAAAAGAGAAAAGAAACAAAAAGAAGTAGGTGATCAAACTAGCAGTACCATTTGTTGTTTAAATGTACCTTCATAACAACATAGTGTCAGTTTTTATTTTCTTCAGGACCATGGAGATGGTTTGATGACACTATGCTTGACTGCTGTGAACCTTTGGCAAAGATCAAAACGGATGGAATCACATTTGGTAAGGTTGCGTGCTTGGCTCGGTGCAATGGTGCTAAAGTGCTAGCTTTTAGGACAAATGAAAGCACAATTGATGATTTTCGTAAGCACGTTATATCATGTTCATCTTCTGAAGACTGTCATGTGATCACTTCCTACCATAGAGGAGTTTTTAAGCAGGTATATATATCAAGTATGTACCTTCGTCATGGTCTTACTATATGTCTTCAAAATTAGTTGTAGTAACTGAAAAAGGTGTATTTTATTGTAAATTTGAACCAATAAACAAAAAGTACCTGAAAAAAACATATATATTTCTTTAGATAAAATGTTATCAAAGATTAGGCTCTGGCTGGAGCGTTGCCTGTGAATAAGTGCATGAGAAACAACTGTTGCCAATCAGAGGAGGATGTAGCTTGTTTGATCACTTGTCATAGAAGTTAATTTGAGGTTTGTCTTTAACATAATGATAATGATTGGCTTCAGACTGGAACTGGTCATTTCTCACCAATTGGGGGTTATCATGCTGGAAAAGACATGGTTCTCATCTTGGATGTTGCACGTTTTAAGTATCCTCCTCACTGGGTTCCACTTACCCTATTGTGGGATGCCATGAACACAATTGATGGTGCAACAGGACTAACTAGAGGGTAAATTTCTATTCTTATTTTGACTGTTTATTTATATGCTGATGCAGATCATATTCTTATTTCTTTCTTTAACGCAGATACATGATTTTATCAAAGCTAACTAGGGGACCGTCTATTCTTTACACTCTGGTACATCTTATTCTTATTCTATTAGTTTGATATGTATAATTCCTTAAGAAATGGTAAAATTTAAAACTAGTGAATCATTTGCAGTTTTTCAAACCAAAAAATAAAATAGTTCGTTGGAATAACTTTTAAGAAGACTAGCCATGATTAAAAGAATTAAGGTAGCATCTGCTTTTAGATCTTTTCTTCTGCATATAGATTAAGAATTAGTATTGATCAATGGTTGTAAATTTGTTTTGTGCAGAGTTGTCAAGATGACGGTTGGAATGATACTATAAAATACTTAACAGAAGAAGTTCCTTTACTTCTGAAAACTGAAAATGTGAAAAGTGTAGAGGAATTACTTTCTGAAGTATTTAAATTGCCACCTCAAAATCTCAAGAACTTTATCAAATGGGTTGCAGAAGTTCGGGAGCAAGAGGATGGGAATGTAAAACTAAATGCAGAGGAGAAAGGAAGACTGGCTGTCAAGGTTCTCTTGAATTTCTTTCTATTATTTTTCCTGTTTTCCCTTTTTGCACATACCCTTAAATGTTTTTTTTTTTTTCTGAAACTTAAAAGTGTGGGATCTCAGGAGGAGATATTGGAACAACTACGAGCGACTGAACTCTTCAAACATATCAAACAGTGGTTGGCATCTGGGACTCTATGTGAAGGCTCCGAATCTTTGTTTAACAAAGATGAATTATCCGAAATTGCTGCAACGGTTTGTTGTCAAGGGGCAGAAACTTTAGCTGCAAAATCTTGCTCAGCTGATCAACGTTTGTCCAAAACCGATATCCATCTTTTGAATGCTGAAAATGAGAAGTCAGCAGTGGTGATGTCAGGGACTGTTGTTACTAATGCTATCAAAGAAGGAGTAGATATGTTGGTACCTTTATGTAAAACAGAATCAAGTCATATTTCAGATGAGTGTTGTTGTCAATGGCCATCTGTTATTGATGTTCTTACCATATTGTTGCTATCACTGCCCCAACATATTTGGTTCAACCTTAAAGATGAGAAGTTGTTGGCCGACATTAATAGGCTTGTTGGAGAAAACTACCTTCCGGCTTTGCTTCAGGATGAGGTAATCCAGCTTTGTTTTCTTTCTTATTTGGCTTGCACCCTCCCCCCTTGAAAAACTACATCGGAGAGTTTTCCTTATTCCTAATATGTCTACCGGATTCATAACAGGTTCTGCACTTGAGAGAACAAATGCACTTTCTTATGACTGATCTCAGCTCTTAATCCTCCTCTTCTTCACACAACTTTCCAATGGTAAGTTCATATTTCTTTTTGCGACAGTGTTGAGAATTTATAACCATGGTATAGTATTTCACCATATATACCCAATTAAATAAACTAATTAGTTACTTTTAAAAGTTTTAAATATTGTATTGAAGTTCAGTTTTATTGTTAGTCTTTGTATCTTGCCAATAGACTCATTTCTAAGATTATATCAATAAGAGAACTCTCTGATTATTTGAGAAATTATATCATATGGTATTCGAAATAAATCTCAACATAAATTGAGATTCAATCCAAGAATGACATAACCAAAATAGACACCATTTTGAGGGAGTACGTTGAGAGGGTCCTACCTTGAGAAAATCAAACAACTTCACGATATGTTTATAAGAGATTAATGAATTATTAATTTCATTCCATCCCACGTCTTCTCATAATTTGTTGTTTCTGGTTGAACTTTAGAGTATCATATCTATACAACTAGCTGATGAAATTTATTCAATAATCTTTGAGGAGTCCTGTTAGAATCCAAGCAAACCTTTTGCTTTATTTCGTATGTTCATTGTTTGCTCTATTTTCTTTTCCTGAATTCAATTGTTAGAGAAAAGTGACTGCATCCAAAAAACTAACTACAGTAACATGTGCTGAGGGGGTGGTTATGGATGGAGCAATCACTCCTTGGGATGATTATGAACAGAAGCTTCAGTTGCTGATTTAGAAAAAGCGAAATACACTTCTGGTTTCTAAAGTCCGAGTTTGATATTTAGTTAATTGTTTGAAGTTTAAAAGGGGATGTTCACAGGTTGAATCAGTGGCATGACAATTTTGAGCATTGGAGTACACTATCAAGTAATGAAAATAAAATTGAGAGGGTTTAGACAATGAATGTGCTTAAACAATTTGGCAATGGAGGAAGTTTTGTAGGTATTTGATGTTTTTGTAATCCAAGCTCAAAAATGGAGTTCCACTCCTAAAAATGGTTTTATGAAACCACTAGTCAGAAAGCATGTCTGTCTTTTATAAAAAGTTCTGTTTTTGGTTATTTATGGCAATTTTCCATGGATAAATCACATTAATTGTTTTTCTTCTGAAAATAAGTGAACATATAAAATATCTTTAATTTTCTTTTTCTAGAAAAAAAAACTATTGATATTCGGTTGTGGTGGTTTAACTATGAAAGGTTTAAATGGGAAGAAAACCTTTTAATATGATTCCTTATAACTTTTTCAAATTTATTGCTTGAAACTAATTGCTAAAATGTTTAGCTAATATAATAAAATATCTACTAATCTTAACTTACTACTACATATTTCCATATAGAGAATAATATATCTTAGTCTCTCATAATCTATTATTAGATAGATAGTAACATTTTACTATATTCGTATATACCTTTTAGAAGTTTTATAATTTAAAACAATTTCCCTTATTTCCAATCCATGCCTAGAGAAATAATATTTGCTTGATTTCTTATTTAAATTGAGGTGAAGGCAAGGCTTAGTTGAAATTGATCGCACTCAAAGATTTGCAATGGAAAAATAAGGCAAGGCATTAGAAATATGTTATTCATAGATATATATAATGACATGAGAGTGCCATTTTATCTTGAAGACCCACTTGATCATTATCACCAACCAAATGGTTACCTGGGAGATTAAAGAAACATGACTTATAATGGCATTAGAAAATCTGGTAGATTACAAATTCCATCTCTCTAACTTGAGTTATCAAATTAAAAAGGGGCACGGACAACAGCCACCCATAACCTCAGCAAAAAAGCTACTCGTTATTAAATTTTTCAACTATGTTTTCATCGAATAATTGATGGTGTGTGCGCTTTCGTCTTGCGGCAAACAATGTTTCCTCAAATTTTCAGGAAAGGTGCGATCAAAATCGCATTGATCCAACAAAAAATAACAATCACAAGGAAACAAGCTATCCCATGGAAAAAGAATTGAAAGTAACTCAATACGCTGCTTTAACTGCTTTCTCTGCAGCATCATCCAGATCTTCTGCTGTTATCAATGTCATTCCACTTTCCTATGGAGCCATCAGCAATCACATAGAATTTGGTTACTCATCTCAGTAAGCGTATAAAAAAGAGCAGAACCTTTTGTTATTGGGGAAAAAAAGGAATAACGCCGACGATTTTGAAGATTTACCTTCAGAATTCTTTTTCCTTGGTCAACGTTTGTACCTTCAAGCCGAACAATCACGGGCACTTTGAGAGCAACCTTAAACACAAAGGTCATATCCAATCTTAGAATAACATAATCATAACCATGTATCTTGCTTAACAAACAGAAGGCAGTAGTTTTCAAGTACATGTGCAAGTTTACTTAAGACTTTTAAGGACTAAAAAGGTGAATACCAAAGTTTTGTTTGAATCCATCTGCGTTTATTGAGGATTGAAATTATGCAAATGTTCAAATTCTTCCGGCAATGTTTTTGTTTAAAAGAAAGTGAACATTGCATTAATATGGTGACAAGTATAAAAAGCCCAGAATTATAAAGGAAGCAGAGAATCCATCCCCATTGAGCTCTACACTGACCCATTCTATCATTCTCGTTTGAGCTTTCTACCTACCTTTTCTCTTTTTGGGAAGTGTGTCGTGGGGAATGGACAAGACACGTTTTTTTGGGAGGATCGGTGGGTGGGGAATGTGCTCTTTTTTCTGTCTTTTCTCGTCTTTTATCACCTTCCTTCCCTTAAAAATTGCCCAACTTCTAACTTCTTGATTTGATCAGAGAAGTCTGTCTTTTTTCTTTGGGTTTCGTCGTAATTTGTCCAATAGGGAAACAGTGGAGGTTGTCTCTCTGCTTTCCTTACTGATGGGTGCTCTTTTGGGGAAGGGAGAAGGAATGTTTGTCTTTGGAGTCCAAATCCGAGGGAGAGGTTTTCTTATAAATCCTTCTTCAGATTGCTTTTAGATCCCTCTCCCATTGGGGAGTCTGCTTTTTATACCATTTGGAGGATTAAGATCCCCAAGAAAAGTTAGGTTTTTTATTTTGCAAGTCTTGCTTGGTTGTGTAAACACTTTAGATAGACTTGCTAGGAGGAAAACATAGCTTGTGAGGCCTTTTTGCTGCATTTTGTGCTGGAAGGCGGAGGAAGACCTGATCCATCTCTTGTGAGGTTGCCAGTATGTGAGATCTGTGTGGAGCTTATTCTTGCAAAAGTTCAACGTCAGCATTAATGGTTAAAGAGCTGTGTGTGCAATGATTGAGGAGTTCCTCCATCTGCCTTTGAGAGAGAGGCCGCTTTT
The DNA here is from genome assembly GCF_000004075.3 of Cucumis sativus. Classification (NCBI taxonomy): domain Eukaryota; kingdom Viridiplantae; phylum Streptophyta; class Magnoliopsida; order Cucurbitales; family Cucurbitaceae; genus Cucumis; species Cucumis sativus. The sequence goes on along the minus strand of NC_026660.2, from coordinate 6,076,704 downwards.
TATGGCTTGCTGAGCTGTATGCAATTATGTGGGATATTTGGGGGGAGTTTTTAGAGGGAAGGATAGGGAAACCTGGTGATATTTTAGTGAGATTTCATGCGTTTCTTTTTGGGCTTCAATTTCGAGGCTTTTTTGTAACTACTCGCTAGGAAACATTACCCTTAATTGGATCCCCTTCCTTTAGAGGGGCTCTTTTTTGTTAGACATGTTCTTTTGTATGCCCTTGTATTATTTCATTTTTTTCTCAAGTTGTGTCTATCAAAAAAGTTTTCTTAACTGTTTAGCATGGATGAAATGTAAATGTAGAATCGGGATATATATATTTGAAGCTGCTTGATTAAAGAGGATAGCAGTGAAAGTGTGTATTTGATAGCTGAAATACCAAAAACACCAAGGAAAGCAGTCTATGACATACTGAGGATGGAAACCAGAAATATGTAAATTTTACCTGTTTGGCAGCGTTGACAATTCCACTAGCTATGACATCACATTTCATTATTCCACCAAAAATGTTCACCAAAATTGCTTTAACTTTCTCGTCAGAAGTCAATATCTTAAATGCCTCAACTACCTGCTTTACACAGTTTAGTTATTAACTCGGACAATAATGACCATTGTGTAAAAAATGAATGAACTGTATATAGCGACAAAGTTTTGAGATTTCCGCACATTCCACACATGCACACATGGTTTGAAAGTTAAATATCAAAAAAGTATATTTCACACAAAGGAAATTAAAATTATGTTTAATCAAAATTGACACCACCCTCTGTCATAAAATTCTGAAAGGGCGAGAATGAAGTAGAGGGATTCAGAAGAGATCGATTGCTTGAATCTTTTACCTGCCCTTCAGAAGCATTTCCACCAACATCCAGGAAATTGGCAGGAGTTCCCCCATGCAGCTTAATTATATCCATCGTAGCCATTGCTAATCCTGCACCATTAACCATGCATCCAATTTCTCCATCTAAGCCAATGTAATTTAGATCTGCTTTGGCTGCATCAACCTATTCAAAAGAATAATGAAAATCAAAGAGGCATATTATTTCAAAGTTGTTATGCTTCATAGTATTCACATACAAACTTGAACCCATCCTCGTAGAAGAATGATGAATGAAGGGAGACGATGAAAGTGAAATGAGAAAAAATGCAACATTCCAAAAGAGAAGAGTTAGGGGTAAATAGGGACAGAGAGGTATGAAGACTTCAACTACTTTTGAACTTCCAAACGTTTAGGTAGAGAGTAGGAAAAGTTGGTGCTTTTTCTGCTTATTTTAAGAATAAAAGGACATGCCTCTAGGAAAACTTTTTTATTTTTAAAATTTGTAAGTGTCCAAACAAGCTAACTTTGGCTAATCTTATGAGACAACCACAATAATTGGTAGTCAATAAAATTTGTAGAATATTAAATCCTAGATATCTAGCTACTATGATTTGTTCCCATTTCTACAAGATGTGGAATACACAATAAAATTACATGATATCTTTTAAGAATTGAGGTCAAGGTAAGGGCTATAATAAAGATGAAATTCTAACAAATAATTACAAATGATTTGAAACTAGGTTTCAGGTTGAAGACATCGAATGCATAATAAAAAGAAAAGAGTTCACAAATATCCAGGGCTGAAGGTAGGAGCAAATGAGGATTCCTTTAGAGTAAATAAGAAATTGTTTTTACCCGAATAATCAACATCGGTTGGATTAAATTTTCACTTTATAATGTTTGGGGAGTAACCTCTATAAGTTGGTGTATTTTTCACAAAAAAAAAAAAGAACAGTAGGATTTTATTTTCATACCAATATCTCAATAGAAGCAAGAAAGTATTCTCTTCCACATAAAGAAAGAAAACCAGACCTCTCGAGGATCCTCTTGAGTTGGATCGCGGAGAGCAAATATTGCTTTTTGACGAAATGCAGCATTATCATCAAAGTTTAGCTTAGCATCAGCTGCCACCAGCTGATTATCTGAAGTCTCTGCCATGGGATTTACCTGCAATCAAACAGATAGTCGGGACCAAACACTCTAGGGAGTGGAGCAATTCAAGCTAATATGTAAATTTCAAAAAGTCAAGTCAATTAAGCTGTGCTTACTTCCAGTAACGTGCAGTCACATTCGCAGAAGAGTTTATACAATTTTTTCACTTGTTCGATTGAATCCTGTCTGTCAGCACCCTTGGGAGCCAAACCATCCACAACTTTTGCAGCATCTTCATCCGTAATTCCTTGGAAAACATCAATAGGTACCTTCCAGAGAAGAAAACAATGGTTGAGTGAGGAAATATTAAGATGAACAAATGTCAAAAGAAGAAAAGGTCGCTTTCACTTGGCAACACTACCAAACAAGCAAAGACAAAATAACAACCTTTATAATCATATCTGGGAAGTTCTCAGCAAGATCTTCAATGCTAGTTCCACCCTTTCTACAGGCAATTATAAGCTGAAAATAAAGCAAGTTAAAATTTGTTTTATTTCACAATCGAAATCCTCCCTAGGAACACCAAATTTGAAAAGCTAAATAAAAAGGCAGAAAAATCACTGCAAAAAGAAATGAATTAGGCAAACATGGTAATGGAACATACTGGACCAGCAGTTTTACGATCCAATGTGATAGCAAAGTACATTTCATTGGTAAGTGACAACTTCTCACATAGATAAACCTGCATTAATTTATAAAAAGGAAACAAAGAAAATTAAGTCAGTCATGAAAAGTATTCAGATCCTAGTGTCAGGTGTTGAACAAACCATACAGCAGACACAAACAAGATAAGGAGCAGGAAGAAAGACAAGACTATGGTTCTTAATAGAGAATAACAGATTGTTACTAGAAGATATACAAAAAATTTAACACACTGCAACACATCATAATTGGAAACTAATTTGTGAGTGGATCCTTTATCAATCCTTGTATCATCAGTGCCCTCCAAGATATACAATTTTTATCTTGGACACAAGAGCTTTCACCCTCACTATACTATCAGTGCAGAACTTAACAGCTCTTGAGTGTTTATACTTGCAAACTATTGAATTACAGAAACCATCAATTCCTTCATTTCATTGATAAGATGAAATCCCAAGAAGAAAAAAACTCTTCCATTGAACAATAAGAGAAGTGAGGTTGTAGGAACTAAAGAGGGAAAATTTTACACCATGAAAGAGCTATATAAGTTAAGTGTTAAAATGTCATTGAAAACAGTAGCCTTATCCTAGAAGATGTGATGGTTTCATGCCAACTATGTAACAAGTAGTAAGAAAGACCTTATTAAGTAGTGTTTCCAGCAAAGATGTTTTCAATTCAATGCATGGCCTTGGGACGTTTTGCCATTTGTATCTATAATACACATCGCTTTTTATCTATATCATATGCATAGTTGAACTAAATGACGAGAGCCCTAAGCTAACTAATCCACTGCATTAATTGGACTAGGTAATAGGTATAGGTAGTATTCATGTTCTAAGCCATTTTTAGAAATGTCTTTGGCGGAGTTTTGATACCCAACCGAAACATGGCACCACTTGCCACCCTTAGGCAGATGGTTGAACAGATATTACTAATAGAACTCAGAAAACAACCATCGTGAGCTGGACTACTAGACATTAGTTGAGAAGATATGTGCACAGTCAACCTCTTGATCTAATAATTTCACTCAATAGTGCAGGTTTGAGTCCAAAAGAAAAGTTAATAGCTAATTAGGTTCAACATATTCACAAGGAACTTGAGGGATTGATCAGTGAAAAGACAACTTTACCTTACTGACAACTTTACCCTGTGGACCAGTTTGTTTAGTGACAAGTATCTGCCCAAGCATCTTTCCTACACACGAAATAGGAAAAAAAGAGGAGAGATGAAGGAAATACTCCATTAAAGTTGTGAGCTCCACATTTAAGCAAACTCAAACTGAAAAATAATAGTTATTTTCATAAAATACAGTAGACGACTTGGCTTGAAGAAATCTTCCACGTCCTAGTTCTAAGATATCAGGAAATTTATATATAATATAAATGTCGGTGGTAACCAATTATGTACAAGAAAGACACTGATAGGACTTTTAGATCGAACTAGAATCTTCAGATAATAAGATACCAAGAATCTTTTAGAAAAACAAAAATGAAATACAAAAGGGCATCCTACCAGCAATCTCTTCAACCTGGTCCACCTTCACTATGTGAACTCCACCCTTTAAGCCGCTTTTGAATGTTCCCAAACCTCTTCCACCAGCCAAAATTTGACTTTTAACGACCAACTGCACGAGATCAAATTTTGTATAATGCTTCTCATAAACTGGCTAAGTGTTTGCTCATATATAATGTGGCAATAGCTAACCAACAGCCAACTTCTTTTGCATTTCTAAACAAAAATGTCAAGCGAGGCAATACTATAACTGTAATGATTTTTATTTTTCATGATTTTATAATTAGTAGACGTCCAAAGAAATGACTCGTAAGAGGATGAAGAGAGAAACGTGAGACCCCATGCTTACCTCTTTCGCATCAGGAAAAGCAGCTTGCATTGCGCTTTTTACTTCATCAACAGAAGAAACAGCAAGACCCTTTGGCACATTGATCCCATATTTGCTCATCAGCTCAGCCCCCTGATCTCCACGGTAAACGTAACAAAATAAATACGCAAATTGAGAATTCTTTCACAGATTTTAAATCAAATGCTTCAAAAATCAGCCAAATTACCAAACTACTATGATGGCTAAACAAACCCAGAAATTAAAATCCATAATACACTCATAGTAAAAGAAACTATTAGAAAAAAAAACAATAATAATAACCTGATACTCATGGATGTTGAGACGACGCAGCTGTTGGTGCTGCCATTTCCCGGCGACAGAAAGAGATCGAGACACAAGCTTATTGAGCAACCCTCTCACCATGATTTTCGAAAGAACAATCGATAGGATCTAAAAAAAAAAAAAACTAGAGAAATCGGGCACCGAAAGCAGCTAGGAGCTCTGCCGGAGGCGTAGCAGAAGGAAATGTATGGGCTGTTCTCGCCGGGGGCAGAGAATGATCGATTGAGAGAGGGAGAAGAAGAAAGCGTACCCCTAACTTCAGAATTCTTTTTATTTCTTTGTAATATAATGTTAATGTTTTGAAATTACAAATTTGGTCCTAAGCATAATTTCGATTTAATCCCCGTGGATTAGTCAAAAACTTTACCAATTTTCTCATTGAGACATTTTTTCTATATTAGGGTTTGGGATTAACCATATTCATACATCTTTTTGAATTAGGGTTTTGTTTTTTTCCCTCTTTTTTTACTACTTGAGAGATGGTCGATGGAATTGAAAATGAGGTTGATAGGTATAAGCCTACGTCGATTGAATTACAATCGTGTTATGTTTTTAATTTAGAGCTTAGGACTACGTAAAAGTTGAATGATAAATTTGAATGTTTATTTTTCTAAGATAAATTAGTAATAACTAAAGATATATTATATAACAATATGAGACGTAATGAAAATTCTAACATAATGAATCTTAGATCGAACCACACCAATTAAATTAAATGTTTTTGAAATATTATGTTATAAATATTCATAAATCGAATAGCATATATCAACATTTTCAGATTATATTACATCGAAGCAATGTCTTTTGTTCTTAAAAAACAAAAACAGTTATATACGTGATAGCAAATGACTTCAATATATTGTTTCATTTATTGTTTTAGCTTTCGGGTAGGACTAAAGTTGTATGATATTAATTCATAGTAGATGGTCATCATGATTGAACTCATGACCTCTTAGTTAGTTATTGAGACTATGTCTCTCTTTTTACCACTAGGTCAACCTATTATAGTTTAAATTTATTTAATCGTTCATACGTAATAATTTAAAAATTATTCAAACATATCAAATTATTCGTACAATATCATCCTTAAAGTATAAGAAACTAAAATTATTTAATCGTTGTTATTGTACGTATTTATATGTATATTTTTTAAAAAAATAACAATATTGACAATAAATTGGATGAACGACGGTCTCTTTGGCTTGCAAACAATTTTGTTCCCTCGTTTCCTACTTTATTTTCCGCCCAACCAAAGATTCGAGGTCCCCTAACCCAAAAAAATGGATATCTTTATTTCTCTTTAACAACGTGATTGAATTCTAACTATATTAGTATAACCAAAATCAAGACGACCATAAATATTGTTTTGTTGAATCCATAATATTTTTAATCGATGAATCAGTAGTCATATAAAATATTATTTCATAGAAAAATATATATACAATTAAGTACATTAATTAACAATTGTTTTCCTCTTCTATTGTAATATAAAATATAAAATGACATCTTTCACACGTGTACCCAAGTTACCTAACAATCTTTTTAACATATTCAACTAAGCTTATAATTATTTAATCAATCATGTAAGATTAATCTAATGAATTAGTTTTATTTCATATTTTAACATGGTTTTATCACTTGTAAACATAATTATTAAACAAATTTAAATTTAGATCACACCCTATAAATGCAAACAGTTTATTCAATATTTTACATGAATTGTAGATACTATATTTTAAGATACGACTTATCTTATGGTATACTTAACTTCTCGTACTAAAACAAGTACGACTTAATGGGCACATGAATTTCCTAGTAACCACAAGATTTTTGGTATGAACTTCAACGCTCCAATTGTTTTATTTAAATTAGAAAGTATAGTTATTAAATTAAATATTAAAAATCTAAATTGAACAATATCATATTATTGTATTAATAATTTTTCCTCTTTTCTTTCATCTGGCCGTCTTAGCTCAGTGGTAGAGCGCGTGGCTTTTAACCACGTGGTCGTGGGTTCGATCCCCACAGACGGCGTCTTTGTTTCTCACATTTTATAATTTTTCGCGTTTTACATGTTCGGAAGCTTTTTGGTTACTTATTGATACAATATGACTGTACAAATGTAAATATATCTTTTATACGAGACAAATACGATTAAACTTAAATTTGAGTCCAACAAATACAAAATTTTCAATTTTATGTTTAGTAGATAGTAGATTAAACATATCTTAATTAAATTAACGATATATAGGATGTTAAATTGGGAATTTTAGAATTTATTAGATACTTTTATAATTTTAGAATAAAGTTTAGAAGAATGTATCTCAAAAATTAATTGAAAAGTTTAGAAACTAAGTTAAGGACTAAAAGTAACACATTTAATATAATTTGATACACACTTTTGAGGTTAATTTATAAAAATTAACGTTTTAAGCAAACTTTATGCTTTAACCCAAAATTTGAAATATTTTAAAAAACAAACTTCACAGACTCACTAAATTAATTGAGGGAGAAATTTTTATATTTAATCAGTGTGAAACAAATCTAAACACAATTCTCGAATATATACCATATCTTTTTTTTTTTTTCTTTTGGTAATATTAAACTTCTAAATTTATAATCCATGTGAATAAATTTAATTCAATACAATGTTGTAAATATAAAAAGTGAAAAAAAATTGAAACTATTTAAAATAATAAAATAAAAACTTAAATTATTGTTTTAATTATAAATTTCATAATTTGATATAATTGGAATCGACTTAAAGGGTATTTTTGCAAACTTCACCTACTTTTGATTACTCTAATTAAATAATCTATATTATCTTTAATTTCTTAAAAATTATAAATTTACCAACTAAATACACTTTTACTAAACTCTTGTATCGTGTTAAGTCGATTTTTGATATTGTAATAGTGTAAATTATCTAAATATATATATATATATAACAATTTAATCACATAAAGAAAAATAACTCACCAAGATTAAAATCCTATCATTTCAATGATTTACATATATATATTATATCGAAACAAATTATGCAATCGCGAAGAGATATGAATTCTAATAATAAAATATAACAAAGTCATCTAATTTTTCTATAAATTTAAAAAATTATGGACGGAATTGATCTTTTAAAAACTATATTATTTAAAGACATTTAAGCGGTCCCCCTAAAAAGATGGTCCACATCACATGTTACACACAGCTAAGGTAACGGAGAGACAAATATATATATAAATAAAATTCTAATATACCATTATACTTCTTTCATTTTTCAATCAATCTTAAAATTATTATTTGCATTAATATTTTGTCACTTGCAATAATCTATCTATTATTTAACTAATTCTGATAAATATACAGAAAAAAAAAGATTGAGGAAAATAGGATATTATTTTTCCTTTCAATACTATATTTTTTTAATTAAAGGAAGAAAATCATCATCATCATCATCATCATAGGTTAAGGAAGCGAGCTAGCTGGGTGGGATTTACAATACCTTCAAGGTGGGGCCCATTGTGTTTCAACAAATTAGCCACCTCCACGTAGGATTGGTAATTCTTCTTTGGGTGGTGTAATTGGGCTTCGGCTTGGCGCTTCTCTTGAGGCTCTGTAGTGAGTGGAGGAGAAGAAGAAAAGGAAGAAAAGGAAGAAGAGGAAGAAGCCATAGCGTTAGCGTTAGCATTAGCAGCCGGATCTGGATTATCCCAAGTCTGACCGAAGAGCGTTCCTTTAGTGAGGAACTCGTGAGCCAAGTAGCCGGCAAGGAGCTGCTTGGAATGCGGCGTCGGCGTCGGCTTGGGTACTTTAGCCGTCAATGGCAGTTGGTGGGCCTCATCATCATCATCATCATAATCAAGGCCCTCTCTTTCTTTCCTCTTGTTGTTGGGCCTAGGTGACGTCATTAATCTACGAGGAGGTAAACGCATCGTTTTGGTGGTATTACTATTCATCATCCTTCAAATCTTCTTCTCTCTTCTTAACCTAAACCTACTACTACTACTCCCCCACAATGCATGCCACGTCAGCAAATAATAAAAATAATAGCAAAATATAAAAATAAAAACCCCTTCCAAAAATTTCCACGCCCAATCCCTATGTTTTAGTAATTTCACAAATAAACCCCCAGAAGCCAGGCTGATAAATTAGTTTAGTAATTGATAAAGGAGAGGGAGGGAGGGAGGGGGGCAAAAATAGAAAAGGAGAAACAAGGGGAAGAGAAAAATAGAAAGAAAGAGAGAATGGAATAGAGGAAGTTGAAGAGGAAGGGGAGGGGGAGGGAAAGGTAAGGGATGGTGTTATTTATAGAAGAGAAGATATGGATTTGGGCTTATTGTTTTGAGAAAATTACGAAAAAGCCACAATGGAGAGAGATTAAATGACGAAAATAGCCTTGAGATTAGGGGTTTTTTGGTTTTCCACTTTTTCATGCCAAACGTACGACTCATCTGTTTTTCAGAAAAAAGAAGGGAACTAGATTCTTATTTATCGCTTCCCTATCATTTTGTTTTTAAAAACCTTTCCTCCCCTCTTTACCTATTTACTCCCCCGATTTTAAAATCTGTTTCTTTTAATTTGCCTTATTCATGCCATGCCGAAATATAAAGAGAATTTGGGTTTCCCAAGGCATTCGATTTTGTGTCAGTTTTGGTACTTAAGTTAGAGATAAAATAACATCTAACTCTGATTAGGATTTAGGAATGCCAAAAACTTTATATTAAACGCCACATCAAATCTCCTTTTAAATATATTCTTCTTACGGTTCTGTTTAACCTAACCTAAACTTACAACTCCTAAATTTCTTAACTATTCTGCTCTTTTTACTCTAGCGTTGAAGCCTTTTTCATATGTATTTGGAGTATTTTTCCCTCCCTAATTACAAATTCACAGTTGCCACTTGAAGGTCCAGTCTTTTTTTATAGTCACACTCAACCTTCATTCCTAGTTGAGGTCTAAAGGTTATTTGTTTGGACAACTTTTTATTCCCTTGTTTTTAAAAATGGACTTCGAACTTATTTTAACTAGTCATATGTCATTTTAAATTAAACAAACAATTTTTAAAAATCGGTTTCTTGTTAGTATAAATACTTTAAATCTATATAACATATTAATCCATTATTATTCATGTCAAATTGTCAATAATAAATTACTTATTAGATTCTATCTCTGGTTAACTAACGATGGATGTAAAATAGTTTGTCTTAGTCAACCAAAACTCTAAATGCTCTTAGTGGAATCTTTCTCGAGACCATAACCTTAAATCTCTTTATATACTAGTTCAATTATGATTTTCATTAAATTCTGGTCAGTGTAGGAATTGGCTTCTACCCTTCCATACTCAATTAGGAATCATGGATGACATAATAGACCTAATTTAATAAATATACATATTCCGCACTTTACCTATACGTATTATTTAAATACATCCAACATTTCTCTCCAAAACTATTTCTTAGAAATTTTAGATGTCGTATGATTAATTTTATAAAAAGAAACTTTAATAGTCTTTTAAATTTGTTTAAACGATAACTAAAACAGTATGTTTATTAACGCAGTAATAACCACACGTATTTTTCACAACTTGAAAACTAAAATTGTAATTCTTTTTTTATTATATAGTTTTTATATACAAAATCAGTAAAGGGAAAAACAAACATAATGTTGTAGGAGAAATTGAAGCTACCTAAATATGCAAAGGTAGGGAAAATAAGGTTGGACCACTGCTACAATTTTTGGCTTTTGTTCAACCCAAAAAGAAAAAGGACTTGAATGTGAGTAATGTCGAGTTCGGCTAAAATGAGTCTAAGAACAATAATTAATTGATTTAAAACCGTCTAATCCTAACTTGTGTAGGATAACGAAAAAATTATTCCATCATAATTCTAAAAGAAAATTGTAAATTTCGCTTCATTCTTCCTACGTATACATGTCTTATTATACTTCAAACGAGAAAACAAAACTAAATTTTTGTTCTCGACTTCAAACATTACATTTTTTTTTTCTTTACATTACAAACTCTTTATTTTATTGTTGTTTAATTAGGGAAATTTGAATTTAGATGATTACAAATACACTCAATAAGTTAAGCTTTTATTGTTGTTTAATTATATTAACTTTCAGTTAATAATATGTTTATTTTTCAACGGTTTATTTTAAATGGGATTAATTATTTTGTAATTAAACTATTAACGTTTCAGTCTTTATACTCAACCAATGGGAAGAAAAATAATTAAAACCTCTCGGTGTTAATTATTTGTGATTTTAATTGTAAGAAAAATTTGATATTATAATATATTACAAACTTAATAAAAGAGTAAAAATCTTCGTAATTTGCTTTTCTAATAATACTATCTAAGAAAAATTGTAATCTTTACTCTAAAATTTGATAAAAATTAAAAAGTTTAGTTTTATTTTAATTTGAGAATAATCTAGTGAATAAAGAAAATATATTTTTTAGAATATGTGAGGTAAAAAGACCGAACCTCCAAATTATATTCATAATATCTAATCTAAAAGAACGTTTATTTTTCATTTTGCTTCTTGAAGTAATTTGTTGTCGGGTTATACGATAATATAATTTGACATTAAAAAACATTAAATTATAGATATATTTTTTAGGTGTGTGACAATCGATTTAAACATTTGTTTGGGTGTAAAATAGATATTGATATCATTAGAAGAAATGTATACACATTAAATATTAGATTTTGTTGAATTAAATTTGATTATGTACTTTTTTAAATAAAATAAAATTATGATTTGAGATCTAACTTTTTGCTTTTTCTATACATATAAATAAAGAATTACAACCCCATTTTTCATGAAGTATTTTTTCTCCCTCTTGGATCAAATTATAGTTTCTTTTAATCATTCCACTTAAAATACACTTTCCAATGTTAATATTTTAAATTTATATAGGTAGATTTTATTTTTTAACCACATGAATTCGTATAAAAGAAATCATATAGTTTATATAAATTGAATTGAGCAATAATAGATAAACTTTTAGTTACATATTACAAATTTGGTTAAAGCTAAGTTTTTGGGATATGAAAATGAAATGGGACAATTATGTGGTTGGAAGTTTGAAGAAGAAGCCTACTCCCTTATTTGATACAAAGTTAGTATCCAATGCGACAATACCTACGTTCAATGTAAATCGATCTCCTAAGTAACTTTTTGCCATCAACTATTGGTAACTAAAAAATATAATTATTATTGATATTGATAAATATAAAGTCAACTTTGTTTATAATTTAAAATTTTCCCACAACTACTTTCATTTTCTTCTTCCTGGTAAAGGGACGGTAGAAAATAGTAAATTTTAATTTGATAAAATATTTATAACATATATCAAAATTTTCAGATTCTATAAACGATAGATACTAAATAATATTTGATTTATTTTGCTAATTTATAAAATGTTCCAAATAAATATTGTTGATTAGCAAATTTTAACGGATTATAGATTGTCGAAATATGAAATATTGTTAACATGAGTTTAGCTTGTGAGTTATGTTTCTATTGACAAGAGGTTCCGGATTCAAATCATCACTCCAGCAATTATTACAGTAGGTTTAATTTGACGTAAATGGCAACTAAATCAATTATACGACCTAATAATCTTGTTTATACGGACAATTGTCCAAAAACTAAAATTCTTTAAAGATATTTTATTTATAATCAAACAATAATGCTAATTCAATGTTCTTTTCATACACTTTATTTTCTATTATACTTTTCTAAAATATTGACTAAATTTAAACAAATAACTTTCACAAATTTATTTTCAAATTGGGCAAGGATTCCAAAAGTCTTTTATTTTTAAAAGAAATATCAATAAGTCAATGGTTACAAAATCAGATTAAGATATGTATATGTGTGTGTATATTCATATCATATACATATATTATTTATAAAATTATATATATATTATGCAATATTAGCCAAGAAGAGCAAAAGAAAATGACAAATTTGACTTATTATTATTGCCTTTGTAACTTACTAATGCGTAGGTCCATTATTCGATTATGACATTTCGTTTCCAATATTCTATTGATTAATTTATTTATTTAATAAATAATTGATCTACTGTTCTCATTTTTATATAATAGAATATCATAAAACAAAATATAGAAACTTTTGAGTACCACAATCTAACTTTTAAAATAACAAAAGTAGAATTAATTCTATTTTTAAATAAAAAGAAAAATGTTTTGTAGTATAAAATATATTGTAAGGGTATAATATAATAATAATAATAATGAAGAACATACCAAATTAAAATCGTTCAAACATGATACATGCATCAATTATTATGTATTTTTGACCTTATAATATATTTTTTTATCCCAAATCAATAAATAATAATGAAAAGAAATAAACAAATCTTTGTTTTAATTTGTAAAGGATAATTAATAGTTGTATGATTTTCAAATAATAGCATAATGAATGAAAACTTGTCAAAAATTGACAGAATATATACTCTTAATATAAAAAATAAGTGTAAATAATTTGTTTTTTTCTATTAATTCTTTAAAATATTTAAAAAATAACAAAAATTTTAGATTCTATCAACATTTATATTTATTATTAAAAGTTATAAGTCCCATGATGGACTTTAGGAAAATGAACATTACCCTAAATTATGTTTAAAATGTGCCATTAAAAAATAAATATGCATCTTTTATAGGTACAATATTAATAACCATTGATTATTACTCTAACTTGGTTTCCTATATAAAATGAAATTTAGACAATTGTTTTTGAGTGAAAATTCAAATTTTCAAAAAAATTAAGAAAATTTAATATAGAAAAGTTTATTTAATTTATTTAATTTTCTCATCTTCAGATTCGTTGGGCATATATTTAGATTAAAAACAAAATTTTAAAATCTAAATTTTTTAGAAAATATTTTATTTCTTAGAATAGGAGAGACATTAAATTATCAATTAAATTAAAAAGAGACAAAAAAAAAAAAAGTGTAGCATATTAATTGAATAAATTAATCAAAGTCAAATTGTGATAATTAAAACATTAATTTAGGTTAGGGTTCTTAATTAATCTTCATGGGGAATCAGGCAAGGGGTGGTGGCGCAGTTGGCTAGCGCGTAGGTCTCATAGCTAAAGAGTTATCCTGAGGTCGAGAGTTCGAGCCTCTCTCACCCCATTTCTTTTTTTTTTTCCTTTCAATCACTGTTCGTTTCAATTTCTAAACTCCAATAAATTGCGTAACGAGTTTTTCTCATGTTATAAGAAAAAATATTTATATTGTTTTGACATTCGATTCTCGTATGTATTAGACTTTGTTGTAGGTGTTTGGTGGTGTTGATCTTCGATTCGCTTCCCCTTTATTTGATCTCAATATATTATCTAAGCTAGCTAATGAAAGAAATTATTGCATCGATGTGAATACTAATGCTTAATGCACTGTAATGTCTAAGCTAGTACAACGAGTGACATAAATTGCATAACGCGTTTTTCTCGTGCTATAAGAAAAGTTTTTCTCATTCTTCCAAAACTTAAAGTAGACGTTTTATCCACCAATATTTATGTTGTTTTGGTACTTGATTCTCGTATGTATTAGACTTTGGTGTGGGTGCTTGGTGATCTTCATCTTCGACTTGCTCTCCCTTTATTCGATCTCAATATACACTATTAGTTAACCTACGAAAGAAACTCTTTGCATTGATGTGAATACTAGAGCTTAATGCACTGTAATATCAAAAGTTAGTTCAACGAGTGACATATTCAACTAAATACAAATGAATGTCAAGTTTTTCCTTTAGGGTGCTTAAGTTTGCCTCTAACACAACAAATCTAAGAGTATCGGTGACGACAGTGGTGCTATGAACATTTATAATTCTAAAGGGTTTTTTTGTTTTTAAAACAATGGATCTTCTTTATTTTAATATGTAATTCGATTTATGTTTCATTTTCTTAATGCTGAAATAACAAAAGTAACCATTAACTCTAAAAATCTTTAAGACTTGGTTTTATAATCATTATGTGTTCATCAACGGCGGGGTGGTGGCGCAGTTGGCTAGCGCGTAGGTCTCATAGCTTCCGAGTAATCCTGAGGTCGAGAGTTCGAGCCTCTCTCACCCCATTTATCTTTTTCCTCTTTACATCCTTATATTAATCTCCTAGTATTTATTCATTTTTATTTTGTTGAAAAATAATCAAAATTTATTCACACAATTATAATTTTATATTAAAATTTACCCTAAGCATTCAATTTCATTAAATTAATTTCGATAGGTTTGACCATTTTTTATTATGTGGTTTGAAAAGTATTTGTAATTAAAAACTCAAAAGGTAAATTTCAACGCCTATATAATAAATTACTTAATAACTTATATATATATATAAACATTAAATTTGTTTTTCAAAAATTGAACATGTGTTTTCTTTACAGAAAAAAATATTATTTTTTAATTAAAAAAGATGCATTTTAAAAAATAATTACAAAATTTATCAAATTATCTATAACTCATTTAAAATTTTTAATTTTTGTTGTGTGGTTGATGTTCGTTCACCTTAGTTTAAACTCATACTCAATTCTTACTCATATTTAAAACCAATATTAAAAAGTATAAATGAATGAAAGGACAAAAAAAAACGTGTAGAATATAGCTATTATAGGAAAGTTGTTAATTTCATTTAGTTTGAGTAAATCAATTTACGAGGTCTAATATTTAATATTTAAAAAAAATAATAGATTTTACAAAATATTTCCAAGTTATAACAAATTCTATCAATAGTCGTTGATATGTTATAATGATAGAAGACTTTTAATGATAGAATACAAAAATTTGCTATAACTTGTAAATATTTTAGTTTATTTTATTATTTTTAAAAATGACTTTTAATTTTTTTTTGGACATGCTTTCTTAAAAGATTTAAATATAACAAAAAAAATCCACCAAAAAAAGAGAGGTGAAATGTTAGGTTAAAGAACTGTTATATTATATTCATTCAAAGGAAGCCATAAACAATGGTAAATAAATACATACAAGATATGAAGATGAGAGATTGGACGAAAGATATTGTGAGCCAAACTTAAAGCTTTACACGTGTAAAATTAATATTATATTAGTCATGCAGTTTTTCTCGCGAATATCTTTAACCACTTAATATAAATTTCAAAGATCCTAATATAGTAACTTCTTTTGCGAACTAACCAACTTTTCTCGCGAAAGAACTTATACTTAATCATATAAGATCTTATGGATTGATTCAAACACCAACGTCTTTATCACGAAGTCTTATTTCAAAACTCCTCTTATCCAAACCGCAAATTTAGAACACATAACCGAATTTTACTTACTATATTCAAATTAGAAATGAAAGTACGTATAATCCGTTATCATTAAACTAAGATGACGTCGTAAATTATAAAGCAATTAGTGGAAGGGAATAATTTTTTTTTGCTCTTTTTTATTTAATTTAATCATATTTATTGTGGAATTTGCAAAAGTCTATTTGTTGGTTACAATTTCAAATTCCAATTCCAACGGTCACTTACTTTACTCTTTACAATAAATACAAATTTAACTTCAAATTACAATAAAATAAACTCAATGCTAAAAGAAACCCACAAGCTCTCCGCTCCAAATTTCAAATTTCCACATCCTTTCTTCTTCCCTTTCCGAACCGAACTTCCATGAAAGACCACCATTTTTAACCCAATCTTCTTCTTCTTCTAAAGTAATTACAAAGCGATGGGTTGCTTTTTTGCTTGCTTTGGTTCTTCTAAAAACTCCAAACGCCTCAAGAATCATCACCCTTCCACCGTTATTCAGGTCCTTAATTAATTTTCTTTCTTTCTTTTCTTTCTTTTTTATCTAATGAGCAAAAAAGAATTTGTGGGGGCGAACTGTTATTGAATAATTTGGCTAATTTTGATGTGGGTTTGGTGCAGAGGAATGCGATCGCTAAGACCCACCAATCTTCTGTTCATACTTTGCTTGACGACTCTAACAATACACTCTTCCATCCGGTTGAAGCTGGGTGAGTACTTCAATTCTCGAATTATAATTTTATTATTTTGTTATACATGTGGGAAGATTGGTTTGTTTATATGTTTCAAGAAGTTACACTTTTATCTATGAGTTTTTTAATTTGATCTTCATTTTGTTTCTAGGTATTAAGAAATTGTATTTAGTTTTGAGTTTAGATTTGTTCATAGGTTTAACCAATAATATACTTTTTTTGGAACAAATTCAAACTTCGACTGGAAAAGTAGAACCTTTTAAAGATCATAGTTGAAATCTACCACTGTGATATTTGGTGTAATTTAACTTTTTTTTTCTTGTATAATTTTGGTTTTGGTTAGAAATAAGAACAACGAGGCTTATGATCATAGGAATAGGATTGATGGGTTAGAAGTGGCTTCTGTGAAA
Organism: Cucumis sativus; assembly: GCF_000004075.3. Classification (NCBI taxonomy): domain Eukaryota; kingdom Viridiplantae; phylum Streptophyta; class Magnoliopsida; order Cucurbitales; family Cucurbitaceae; genus Cucumis; species Cucumis sativus. The sequence goes on along the minus strand of NC_026660.2, from coordinate 6,059,498 downwards.
TCTCACGAGGATGAGCATATTGTTTTACCACAACAAGATGCTGTTTCAGTTCATGGGAAGAAACAAGGCCAGAAGGAGGAAGAAGACAGTGAGGAAAAACTAAGCAAATCCGAATCTTCTTCTGAAGATTTTGTTGTTCCTCTCAATGCCAACTTCAAATCATCTTGCCCTCGAATTCATCGATACGGGAACTGTAAGGATAGTGATGATGAAGATGAGGATGAGGTTTTTGATACTCATCTTGACAGTGATGAAAATGATGAACTTGGAATAGTTGAATCAATGAAGGAAGATTCTTCTGTGGATGAAAGTTCAATGGATGTTTGTAGGTTAAACCCAACAAATGTGAGGCATAGGACTGCTTATGTTTCCTCCGTACTGAATCCAGTTGAAAATCTTTCTCAATGGAATGCTGTGAAATCCAAGAAGGAATTTCCACCAAAACTTCAGAAAGAGAATGCCAAATTAGAACAAGAATCAAGTGTTGATGGATTTCCATACAGTTCCGAGCCGAGTGGAGAACCGTGTGTTGATGCCAGCCTTTCTAACTGGTTGCCTTCATCACAAGCAACACCAGTCAAGATTACTCCAACAATGGCTTTAGAAGCCACTATGACTCCACTGAAAAGTGGGACATTGCAAGGATCGAGCTCTCTGAAAGGAAGCGGCCACAGCAAGATGTCTGAAGTTGGAACGGCCGGGATGTATCACAGACAAGGAGTGAGTCATAAGGATTGCGATTCAGCTTCTTCATTTAAAGGAATACCAAATACAACTAGCAAGTATCGAGAGGTATGGGTTTGAAGCAGTTATTTAAGGGATCAGTTTGAAATGGCTTTTTAAGTGGAAAAAATGTTTTTAGACGAAGAATTTCTTAGCAATTGTCCTTTTGTTTGTGAGTGCAGGATAAGACAGTGAAGTGGCACTCCACACCATTTGAAACAAGGTTGGAGAGAGCTTTGAATAGTAGAGGAGTTGCAGCTTGAAGCTTTTGGAGAACTGTTTATTTGTTGTCAACTCTTTTATTTTCTTCTATTTAGTTATGTAAAGTTTGTTTATTTGTTTGTAAATTAGTTTAACGGTTTGACTTCCTTCTAATAGTCTGATTATATTGATTTGTTTGTGAATCAGTTGCCCATTGTATTCTCATGAAATACCATTTTGGTGTGTTTTTACATATGAAACTAATATTGTGAGATTATGTATCGAAATGAAGTTCATTATGTTTTTGTATATTCATTCAAACAACAAAAGGCTACAGATCTCAAAACTTCAAACATTCGAACACAACTGAGGCAACCCAACAAAAATAAGTGAAAGGGGAGCATCATAGAGCAAATCTAGCAATCAACTCCACATTGTTTGAGGACAGGACCAGTTTGCTTGGGCAAGAAGGGATCAATACGCACCCAAACCAGTGAAAATATGGAAGCAAGAAGCACGGACCAAAGGACAACAATGGTGGGAGTCCTGTTTTGTTTTCCCATCAGACCCTTGAGGAAAGGATAGAGATGAACAATGACCCAGAAAGCGAAAAACAGCTTTCCAAATAGAGGACCCCATGAACCGTAGCCATTGTTGATTGCATCTGAAATTCCAGCAACCACTCCAACCATATTCAAGATTATGAGAGTGGTTGGTGGGATAAGAAGAGTCGTCCACTTGAAAAGATAGAGCTCTCCGAACTCGGTGTCTTCAGCGGCTTTTGCTGTAACTGTGAAGTTGGTGTCTACTCCACCAAGGACCTTGAGAAGGCCTTGGAACACTGCAAAAAGATGTGCAGAGACACCACCAATCACCCAGAATTGCTCATTACGCCATAAGTCTTCAATGCTCACTTCACTCCATCGAAGCTCCAGCACCGCCGTTGCAATGATGGAAATAAACAAGGCCATGAACCAGACACTAGCCAAGTTCGTCAACTGCAGAAAATATGCTCATATTTTAGTGCTTGTAGATGAACACTTGGTTGTTTTAAGTTGATTGAGAAGAGATGCAACAAAGAACAGTGATGAATCACTTACTGTGGGGATAATGAATTTTCCAGTGAGAAGACAGACAGCAGGGATTGTGCAGTAAGCAAGTAATGGAATAGAAGTAAAAGGGTAAACAATAGTGTTGATGTAAGCAAGCCTCTCAAGCCATTTTAGCTTTCCTCCATAAGCATACCACAGCGGGCAGTGTCGGCTGAGGAAGATTTCAACAGAACCTAAAGCCCATCTCAGAACTTGGTGCAAACGATCCGAAAGATTTATCGGAGCCGATCCCTTGAACGCTGGTCTATGGGGCATGCAGTACACCGACTTCCATCCTCTACAATGCATCTTGAATCCAGTCAAAATATCCTCAGTGACAGACCCGTAAATCCAACCTATCTGCAAAAGAAACATATTTGTTCACCAGGAAGTGTTACTTAAATTCACGTGGAGGTTTTAAAATTAAAGAATATAAAAGCATTGTGCCAATGGCCTCGGCCACGGCCACGAACCTCTTTTCCCCATTCTGTTTTATCTTCATAACCACAGCTTATCACATGGATGGCTTCTTTAACGAGTGATGTGCTATTAGTCCCTTCTGGCAGACCTCCATCTTCCTTAAGGGTGGAAGCGATGAAAACTGGTGACTGCCCGAATCTTTTCTCAAAATTCTTCTGGGACATGAGTGATGACTTCTCCAACTCATCGTAACCTTCAAACCCTTCTTCAATCTCTTCAAGATCAAAAACTGGTCCCGGAGCTTTCCTTACATAACTCTTCCCCATCATTTTCTTCTTCTTGAACAAGCCTCCAAGCAAACCTCTTTCTCCTTTCCTCTTGGACTTCGATTTCCTTGATCCACCGCAGCAGCAGCAGCAGCACCAAGAAGGCCAGCAATCACATGTCATCTTTGGCCTTTTCTCTGAGACTGGTGGTTCATATCCATATAAAGCCTGTCTGTTGAAGACACATCCTGTGCCAACATAAACTGGGCCTTGGATTCCATCTAGTCCTCGCATGTTGATCTGCAATTGCAGTTAGTATCCACTCAATAACAATGGAGTTTAAACAAAGACATGATTAATACGTCAAATGAGCTTCCGACTTACATCAAAGAACACTATATTTCGGTTAGCATATCTATCGTGGCGATCAATACCATCAAATCTTTGAGGAAACTGAACGTAGCATAGTTTCTTTCCAAGCTGAGGGTCCATTAGAAAGCACATGGCTTCCCTTACAGCTTTGCTATTGTTGACGTAGTGATCACAATCCAAATTCAAGATGAATGGTGCATTTGTGAGGACTGCAGAGACTCGAACCTGTGGCACCCAATACAATAAGGTTCATTCTCATAGTCTTGTTAAAATCATTTGAAGCAGGAGAAGAGCCACTTACAAGTGCATTCATAGCACCGGCTTTCTTGTGGTGTTGATATCCAGGGCGTTTCTCACGAGAAACATATACAAGACGAGGCAACTCTTTGCCTTCGACATCAAGTGCACCTTCACTCCCCAGATACACCTGCAAAGCATAAAAATGGACAATGTTAATGATATGCAGTATATGGGGAAGAAGAAGAATTGAAGGTTAGAGGATTTATGGCAGCATAAAAATGGCGGACCTGTATCATGCCAGGATGATCACGGGTGAGGTTTCCAGGCCATGGAGTCCCATCTTGCATAACCCATCCCTCTTCTGGTTTCTTCTGAGCCTTCGCCACCAACGCATTGATCCTCACCTTGAACTCTTCATATTCCCTCTGCTCCAAAATAACCACCAATTCAGCCTCAATTCACAATCAAAATCAATCAAACCATTAATAAAATCAAATCTTACCTTCATTGCCCTCCTCTCCTTCACAAAGCTCGGCAACACCTTATCCTTCAAGTAATCCATCTTCTGCGAGAAGTAAAACTCCGGAGCTCTAGGTTCAATACTAAACTTCTTACAAAACGGCACCCACCTCCGAGCAAACTCCGCCGTCTCCGCCAGTGTATCAAACAGCAACATCGACGCTCCATCATCCGAAACGTAGCAGCTGACCTTCTCCACCGGATAATCAACCGCGAGAATCGAGAGGACGGTGTTGGCGGTAATGATCGGCGGTTCTTTCAGAGGATCCACTGTACTGACGAAGAAATCGACCGGTGAGAGAAGATTGGGCTCGCCTTCGCGCTCGAACCGCATGGAGAGACGGTCGAGGTAAGTTTCTCGGTTGATTGGTGCCCATTTGGGGAACTGATCGAGAATCCAGGAGAAGCCGAACCAGATTTCGCATATGACGGAGATCAGCCATAAGGGGAATGCGTCGTAGGCCGGAGTAAGGATCCGAAATCGGAAGAAGAATGCAAGAATTACGAGACGGAGAACAATGACGATCCGATATGGACTGATTTTGCTTGACGATATTGGTAGTTTCCGCCATAATGGCTGCCGGGCCTCCGCCAATCTGCCACGACTCACATTCTTTCATAATTACATATAAAATTAATGGCTAAATTGCAAACAAAGTTAACAAAATTATTCTTTTAAGAACTTTATAATATTCTACATAACTTTTTATAATCATTATCATAAGAACAATTTTTTAAAAAAATCTTAGGTGAAAATTGGAATCTAAAATGAGTTTAGAGTCACTTACCCAAGAATTGTTGTTTAAAAATATTTATGATAAAAGCATGTAAACTCAATTTGTCTAATAGAATGGTCGATTTAAAAAAATGTCAAACGTGATATTTACACGTTATACAATATTACAAATTTATTAAAGAAAAACCTATTCGATGCAAAATTGAATTGAGGTATCTCATTTTATGTTTGAAGCTCTAATTATAATATTTGATGCTTTGTTATAAAATTGTCATTTCAAATGTGTTTCTTAGCACTTTCTTTACTTTTCTTTGTTATCTGATTTACTATTTATCGATATAGGTTAAAATGATTTTCACCTAAATACAGGTTATCAATAACTTAGACTAAAATAAATCAACCCTAAATACGAGTCATCCATACAATTTCTAAATACAAAACAGTAGAACTCAAACTAAAATAATAAAGGTAAGGAACACAGATTATTATAACCTTAAATTATAATATCAAATTTCAAACGCTCTTTTGAGATTGAACGTTATATTAAACACTAAATAGGTAAGGAAATAAAAATAATGAAGAATGAAAAGAGGATTGAATTTGCTTACAAGTAGTCATCTTCTTCTTGATCATTGTTACTTCCATCCTCTTTATTCCCTAAACCTCTCTTCTCTTGTCTTACTTTCCATTTATCAATTCTCTCTTTCCATTCTACACTTCCATAGCCACCTTCCTTCTCCCCTTCCATGTCCTTTCCATTCACTGCACAATTTCCATGAACCAAATCATCAGTTCAACACCATCCAAATTTCCAAATTATTAAACCAAAAACAAAACACACAACCACCATGGATTAGAACTATACCACTTCCTGCAACTGAGAACGAGCTCTGCACATTCTTATGCCAATTCTGATCATTGTACCCATCGTTTTCCTGGACAACATAAAAACCCATGAATTGAATTCCTCTGTTTTAACTTACTCTCAAAATCATTTCTACGTTACCGAATGATTAGGCTGTTTTGCTTGAAATTCGTCGTTTTTGTTGTGTTTAATGGGGAATTCATCTTCAAAATCATCAGCATCGTCAGCTTCTTCATCGTCGCCGATCACTCTGGGTGAACCTATAAAATCAGATATATTACTTATTAAGATGCATGGACTAATAGTATATTAACCTTAATTTTACCATAAATAATGAGTTAGCTTGTAATGAAATTTAGAGTAAAATAAGAACGAAGTATAACGTACCTTTGTGACGCTTGTAGCGAGTGTTACATTGTGGACAACACTTGTTTCCTTCGCTCCTTTCATATTCATAACAAGGACGACAAACAGGAAAATTACACGCAAGACATGCCAAAAATACTTTTCCATCTTCTTTCAGTCCTATTTCATCACCACAAACTCGACAGATTTTCGACGAGAGTGGAGGTCCACGGTGACTCTACATATACACAATACTAAAGTTTAGAAACATGTTTAAAGTTGAGAAACTAAATGACAAAATTATAACAATCAAAGAGAGTGAAAACAAGGAAGGGATGATATATGACCTCATCAACAACGTGCGGATAGTGTTGGGAACCAGTGACCAACCCGGCCATGTCTTTGGAGACAGGCCAAGACCAAAACCGATGTAAGTGCCGATCCCGATACCAAGAAAGGAGAGGTTTTTGAGTGTGAGATGAAAGATGGGATAGAGAGCAAAAGGAAGAAAGGGAGAAGAGTTGTATTAAAAGGTTGAGTTGTGAGAAAGGATATGAAATAGAGGTGAAAGAGGTACTACACCAAACTGTGAGTTGGGAAGTCATGGGTTGGTTTTTGAGTTAAAAAGAAGTCAAGTCAGGTTGTGATAGGTGAGAGAGGGATGGTTGGTTCCATTTGGTTCAAATCTGCTTTGCCTTGCCTTCAATTCAAAGTTGCCTCTTTATATATATATTATGTATTATTTTATATACATGTGTGTATATATCTCTACAATACTTCTATTGAAATGATAAGATCTAATATGAAACATCTATGCAACTTTCAATTTACGTGTTACACGAATCTCCCCGCTCATCTATTCTTCCAAATAGATTTAGATTTAGTTAAAATAAAGTTTAAAATATCTTGTAAAACAATTATTCAGATGTAACAAAATTTCAAATTATATTAAAAAGTATAATTTTATAAATATATGTATAGTTCTTTTATTGTACCTTGAAAATATACATTTGAATGGATGCTGGTATGGATTTGTTGGAAAGTGTTAACAAAAATTTGAAACTTGATTAATTCATCACCTATTTATTAAGAAATTACTTAAAGATAAAATTTCAACTTAGAGATATATAATTGTAATATATAAGTAACTTATGCAAGTGATGGGTAAATTGATTTTGAGAATTATAGCTCAATTGATCTCTCGTATTTCGCTATAATTTTTCACAAGTTCAAACACACTATGAGTCAAATAGTTCATAGAACTCATAGAAACAATTTCAATGCTTGTGTAGCCTACTACTTTCAAATAACTACATCACAACCAATCAATGACGAAAACCTCTTCTGAAAATGTCACCTAACCTACCCTCAACCTCAAAAACATTCCACCAATAAACTATTATTTCAAAAAAATAATAATAATATTCTCATCAATCTTCATGGGTTGATTTTAGAATGGAACTTTCCCAACAAGAGCAGGCAAGAACGACGAAAACTTTCTAATGCTTCTTCAAATATTAACGTTATAAGACATGCAACCTTCGTATCTATAGAAAAAACTGCAAGAGTTCATGAAACAGAAAGGAGCAAAAGGCAACACCAATTTAAACTTGAGCGATACAGTAAGATTAAGAGAACTCAAAAATGAGCTTGCATCAGTGTCTAACAAAGCAGAGGCAAACCCAACCAAAAGAAAACTAGAAGAAAATCTAAAACATGGCATGACCCTATAATGGCTTTGGCTCTCATGCGATGGCATTCGCCGCACTTGCAATCCTCGGCCAGAGATCAGCACATTCCTTTCCGATGGGGCCAGTAATTGCCGAACCTGTAATCAAATGCACAACCGTCATTAATCTCTGAAATAGGGAAGGGGTTGCTATCCAACCCAAGAACATAACGGTTCACCATAAATGATGTCCAGATTTCATGAAAGACCATTCGTTCTTTGTTTACCAATAATGTGGTGTTATCAATGTTAAAACTGGCAGCTAGTACTTTAGTTTTATTAGTATCTATGTCCAACACTTGGACACACTCCAATGCATGTTCCGAACATTTGATGAACATGTATCAAACACTAAACTTGCTGTGTGCATGTTCTAGATTTCAAAAAATAATGTTTCAACGTGCACATTGCTTCTTACAATCTGCACCTACTGGTTAGTGGAAACTACTAGGCAAGCTTCGAATTTTCCACCCAGAATTGCCTTTGTCAAATTTCAAGGCTTACATAATAATTAGCATCTTATGTGACATGTCACACATTTAAAGGCATCATATACTACTAGCTTACAGAGCCATTACATTCTAAGTTGACCTAAACACCCGTTGGTATAAAAATAATACTGTGAAAAATAAATAAAGAAACAAACATTACCTTTCATTTCGCCCTTGGGATTGACGATAACACCAGCATTATCTGAAAGAGAAAAAATACGATATATGTAAGAAAAACACAACAACAAGTTGTAATGGTTTATAGTGGAAAGAATTTACATTTGAATCCAGTACAATCATCTTATTCACTACTACTTCACAATCAATTGTCCAGCAAACTTCTTGATCAAAAAGGGATAAAATGCGTTACTTCCCAGCCAACATTTCAGAGATATTAAAATCTCAAAAGGACAAAAACAAAGCCTCCAAATTACAATGGAACAGTCCCAATTAACGTATTAAAAAATCACGTCCAATTTTCAAGAGAGAATTGTTTGTGAATACAGAAAAAGAACATAAACCATCCTAATGGGATCCAGATTATACACAATCAAACTACAAAATAAAAGGAAGTAGCAATCCTTTCTCATAAACTTAGACATTCATCTTTCTACAATCTTACAAGGTGTAGCAAATTCAAAAATTCTAGAAGCTATCGTATACTGAAAGAAAAATGGTTGCCCTAGTCATAAAATGGCGTTTACACATAAGGCTCGTCAATCAAATGGATAACCATTAAAATATATTGGAAAAAAGGGGACAACTTATTTTAATAAAAAAATAAAAAAGAACAACAAACCATAAGTCCTTCATATGGAGAAGTAATATGACACGAGGCAGCCAAGTTCTGAATAAATTTTCACAGTAATGAGATAAACGACCATACGAACAGCAAAGAGAAAGCTACAGTTACGAAATTGCAAGTTCAACCCACAGATAACACTGATAACCCAACAATTAGTATCGTAAATAGTCCTAATTCAACACCCATAACGACTTCCCACCCAAGTAAGTTAAACAAGATCCTCCTCCATTCAACGAAGCAGAAACAAACAACAACGCCAAAAAACCAAATAGGGAAAGGATGAAAATAGGCAAACCTTCGAAATACATGAAAACACCATCCTTTCGGCGCCATGGCTTGCGCTGCCTAACAATAACAGCAGGCAAGACCTTCTTCCTGAGATCAGGCTTGCCTTTCTTGACAGTAGCCATAACCATATCACCAACACATGCGGATGGCAACCTATTAAGACGACCCTTGATCCCTTTCACGGAAATGATGTAGAGATTCTTAGCTCCCGTGTTGTCTGCACAGTTGACAGTAGCAGCCACTGGAAGACCCAGTGACATCCGAAACTTGTTCCCAGCGGATCCTCCCCTACCTGTGATAGCAACCAAATTAGTTCCAACGATTCATAAAACGATACCAACAGCAGAGTAAATTCATTTTGACCAACAAGAAGCCATTGAAGAACAAGCACTAAAGAAGAAGAAGAAGAAGAAGAAGAAGAAGAAAACCTCGCTTCGACATTGTCGATGGATTTTGGCTTCTCTCCCGCGGCCGCTATAACAGAAGCATTAGCATTAGTTTTAGTTTTATATGCATTACGCCACTCTTAGAGCTCTAGGGTTTTGGGTTGGACATTTTTACATAAATACCCTCAGAAGCTATAGGTTTTTTCTTATAAATGCCCCTCCATGAATTATGACGTCAAAATAATTCCTATTTATTATTATTATTATTATATTATAAAAACTTATTATCTTGTTAAACTAAATTTGATTTTTGAAAATTCATCTTATATTATCCTATTTACCCCCAAAATATTCAATTTAATATCATATAGAAACACTATTATTTTGGTTCATGGGTTGCCATTTTAATTTACTTACTTTATTTGTTAAGAGGGATGAAAACAGGATTGGTTAAATTACTTTATGAGTACAAATTTATTAGGCTTCCCAACTTTTAAGTTAATCCAAACAAACCATTACATTTAGTCTTTAGAATGTAACAAATTTCATGTAATGCCTTAAACGATATAGTTTATAAAAAAAGATATTGTTTATTAGTTTATCAATTTACATCCATAATAAATTTCATTAAATTTCGACAATATTTTTCATTATAGATATGATAATAAAAGAATAGCTAAAGAAACAAAAAACTAACTAGGAAACTAAAATTGGATTAATCTAGGATTAACCAAGATTAATTTGAATTTACCAAATTATCCTAATCCTATGACATCACACCCCTAATACACTTGACTCTAGAATGAGTTTGAAATTGGACATAACATTAAGCAAAACAGATCATTAGTATTTCACCTTTGTAATCCATCCAAAAACTTTCGTATGACAATAATAAAGTGATGTTTATGTCAATACCAGCTATGATCTACAAATGAGTTTGAAGATTCGATTTATGACAATTATCATTGTCCGTTTTCAAGATTTCTCACAGGATGATTGAACGAAATGAAGAGAAACAAAAACTTCATTCACCTTTCCCAGCAAGAACAGCAGCAACCAGATCCAGGTTATGTCAACTATAATCTTCAAAACTTTCAACGCCACTAAATATCATGGCCAGATGTAAAAAAATCTATGGACATCATTGTTGTAGTACTAATACACATAAACTAACTACCAAAACAGAATGTGAATCGGTGATCGATCCTCAGCTTTACTACCCAAAACTGAACCATCGTCTTCAAAACTAAACTAGACAGTGGTCAGCTGAACCAAATTCATTATGTTTTCAATATTTCGCAATAACTTCATCTTACAAAGCCACGATATTAAAAACAGAAGCATCATCCCACTTTCATCTCGTACTTGATGCTGATTTAGATCCTGAGTAAAATAAAGTCATCCTGATAAAGTCAGCAAAGCAAAATTTAGAGTGAAACTACTGGTAAGCAGCGCCAGGTATGTGAATGCCACAATAAGCACAGGTGAAATACATTTGCATATGAAACAATCACAGACTCACATGGACATACACGGGAGATCTTTAATGATATCAAAAACAAAAGCGAATAATGAAAGAAACGAACACTGCAGTAAGCATCAAGAGAAAAACAAGATAGTAATGTGTTGTGCATGGACTGTCTAAATTTTCAACATTTGTGGCGACATTGTGCATCAAACTATCAACTTACAAGATGTTGGATCTTCCAGCAGTCTATATTTACTAATCGCTATAAAATGCATAGATAAAGAGCACAATCATATACTCACAAATCATAACATTGCATAGCACTAGAGATTATTATTAATGTTTGATTCTCATAATAGTTGATCTGACAATGTCATCTACATAGGCTGTAATCGATCTCATAAGTCATAACATTGCATGGCACTAGAGATTTTTAATATTTGAATCCCATGAAGAGTGTTTGGGACAAAGAGTGAATTATCAGTCTTAGGTTATTATAGTTTGATTAGAATTATTTGTGTTTGAGGTGTAGATTATTTGAGCTTGAGTTATAATAGTAGGTATTTAGTGTGTAGACTATTTTAGTTTGATAAGAAAATAGTAAACATTATAGCAAAGAATAAGAAAATGATTATTGTCAAATTGTAAAAACTATAACAAATAATAAATTCAGTAGCAAATTGAAAGTTTTGAAATAGTTTTTATGGTAGCTAATTGAAAACTTTTAAATAGTATTTAGGGTAGCAAAAAAGGAGGTTATTATAGTCCTAGATAAGCTTTGTCCCAAGTGGCTCCATAATAGCTGATCTGATGGTGTCATCTACCTAGGCTATTAACCATTCCATAAGATTCCAGTGTTTAAGAAGACTAGTCAGATCAATCCAATTTAACTCAACAATTTTATTCATCAGAGCAGTAGCGCCAGAAAAAGATAAAACTATTAATGCGACAATTGTACTAATTAATGGAGGAATTGAGAAAAATATTAAGAAACAAGGTTCACATGGTGGGCTAATTCAATCAAGATAAGAGTAACTGGGAAAGAAACGCAAGAAACCTACTAGAAGATCGTTTCATATTTCTGCAGAACTTGCTGCCACATTGACAGAGAAATGGCTTAACATGATCATCAAGATCGTTAAAATCAATGCCATAATCCTGCAGTTAAAGCAAAATATCAGTAAGGGCCTTTTAAGAGGCCAAGGAAATACATTGGTGATGAAAAATTCAAAATGAACACTTGAGCACCGCTTAGTAATGATCAAATTTGCATCCATCATTCAGAAAGGAAACATACAGTTCAAAGGAAATGAGAATGACTCAACTACTGCATGCACCAAGTAGACAAAGAAGCTAGATTTGTAGCAACTTAAAATGAACTGAGGTAAATTTTTTAGTAAAACCCTTAAATAGATGTTTTCTATGGTGTCCTGAACTTTAAATTTTAAAAACTTCACTTAAAATTAAATAGTTACTTTCTTAATTTACTTTTGTCTAGTATTTCAATGTTAAATAAAATAAAATTATATTACACGTTCATCAACGGTAATATGATGATAATTTACTTTTAAATTTGCTATTTTTGCAATTTTGAAAATATAAGTGACATGGGCCCTATTATCATAATTTTTCTTTGCTATTTTTGCATACTCCCCAATATTGTTCTCCAACAAAATAAACCTCCATCCACGTTTTTATTTAAAACAAGAAAACCAGCTCAATGAAAGTAACATAATACTATAATAGGCATACAAAAAACATCCCAAGAAAAAGGGAAATGTCCAGACCAATTAATCATACAAAAAGGAAGCCAATCCAAAATTTGCCTAAAGGACAATTACATAAAACCTCATAAACACATGTCTACTTCCATCCAAGCTAAAAGTATTGTTTTCTTAAATCAGTGAAGTAAAAGTAACCCTATATAATACTAAATTTAACGACGGATGTAGTATCTCATTCACAGTATTTGTTCTGCAAACTTCTCTTCCTCCCTTTTTTTTTCCTTCTTGTTGAAAATCCAATTTCCATCCAAACAATCCTATGTACCTAGAGAACCAGCGCTCCTTTGCTTCAAAATATTGGTTTACTAATTTGGATGCTTTTGGTTGGTCATTGAACATGCCTAATAACATCTTAGATCTTCATGCCTTCGCGATTTGTGGGACATCCTTCCCATAGTTCGAAGAAAATCTTAAGGCTTGCTCTCAATCAAATCTTTAACTGGTTTTTTTTTATTTTGGAGAAAGAAATTACCGTATGTTCAGAGACACTTCCTATACCTTCGATTATTCTATGGATTTCCTATTTTCATACCAACGCTCTGCATTAATATAAACAAGCTTTTGCTGATTATAATTTATCTTCTTCAATTTCTAACTGGCAAACTTTTACGTAGTCCACCATTGGGTGTTTAAGTGTCTTTGTTGTGCGGTTTTGGTTTGTCAGCCAGGATTTTTTTTTCTTTTCTGGGTGATTTTAAGTTCTAGTGGAAGGGTTTTGGCTTGTTTAGTTCTTAGATCAAGCAAATGATTGTGGTTTGCTTCTTGAATCCGTAATATGTTGTTTTTTCCACGTGTGCAGATTCTTCGTAATTTTTTATTTCAATGACATCTTAGGAATTTTTTTCTTTTAAAAAAAATAGAGTAAAAATAAGAAATTAAAATTATTTATAAAAAAAAAAAGTACATGAAAGCAATGGGAAGAACAGGTACATTGTTTACTATAACTCATGCAGAAACTCTTGCAGCCAAGACATGGTCTATCGTCTCATTGCTTTCCCCTATAAGCCTAATATGCATATACGATGGGTTCATAAACCTAACTAGAACACGTCATTATGAGATATACCACAATATAACTAATGCAGAAATTCTTGCAGCCAAGATTCAGTTATAAGGACAGGACAGGTAAAATTACACTAAGTCAAAAAGATATGCAAACAAATAAACCCAAACAACGATTATATATAATAATTTCCACTGACCCAAGTTAACTCTTCCATGGCCTCTATTTTTCTTGTAGTGAATAAGGCAAGCTGCAGAGAGGAAAGGAACTGAATAAGATGATCCCTATTGCAGTTTGTTTCTTGTTTCCAGAAAAATAAAAAATAACATAAAGAAGTTGATCACTAAGATAGAGAAAAAACGGCTAACACAAAAATGATAAAGAAAAGGCAAAAGTTGCATGAGTCAATACATGATAATAATGATGATCTGGAGTCTCTATTTCAACTGCAACATCAACCAAGTTTGCATCAAAGCATCTGATAAATTTGAAAAGAAAGAGAAATTAGACTATGCTACAACAGGACCAGAATCTACAGAAATCAGATTATGCCTAACAAAACAGGTTTATGCATGATTTAGAGCGACAGTTTCAGATGTACTATTTTTGTTTGAAAAAATAAGCACTATATATGCTTCAGCTTAGTATTGCCACTTCTGAAAAACCTTCAATCACTAAACCATCTCGGCCTGATGCACGATGTTCACTAGGAGAGATTCGTGTTTTGTTTAAGATGTCTTTTAATATCCAAGCCTTTGGGTACCCAACTCTAAGTGGGTGCAGTGGAACTCTAATTATAATAGTTGGTGTCCAACTATTATAACCTACTATTAACTACAGTATTCTAAATCCTTTTTTGTTACTGTATTTACTATTTCCAACTCAAACTAAAATAGTATGCACCCTAAACACACTATTATAATCCATAGACTGTAAGAACCACAGATTATAATATATAATTTAGCATCTGAAAAACACCCTAAATGTTTGCCAAGTTCTAAACTAGGGATAAACACATAATCATTAGATCATCTAAAACCCCATCCCAAGTGCCCTAAGAGGTGTCCAAACCATGAAAGTTTAGTGATTCAAGGCCTTTTATGTCTCATGGTGAATGGAACTTCCATATATTAGTCCCTCGTATCAACTATTATCTCCATTACTTAAAGACTATGACATTGACATAATCTTATTACAGCACAATACACAGAAACCTTCTGAATTTGAATGAACAGAGATAGCCTCTGCAATGTGCCTTTCAACCTAAATAGTCACAAAACATCCCAATGGCCGCAAGCCTCGCAAATTACCACAGGTCCACAATTCACAACCAACCTGTGTTATTGATTTAGTGATATTAATACACAAATCATATCCAACTAATTTGTATCTTGAACAAAAGGAGATTACAAAGCCAAAACATCCATGTCATATACAGGAACAATCTTTTCAAGTTTCGAACCCTCATCTCAGTGTTATAATTCCAATGATGGAAGGGAACAAATTCCTTCATCTGAAATCGTTCCTTCTCACAAATTAGCTCTAACATGATCTCTAAGAATACCTCAAGGCTCATTAGGTAATTATCTTGAACAAGTTTTTGTTCTTTAACAAAATATGAAACTAGAAATCAGATTAATAAATAGACATTATTAAAGAAATATTTCAATGAAGTTAACACAAAAAGAAGATGAAAATTGAAAATGATGGTTTATAGTGTAATGATGGAACGATGAAGAATGATGTTTTTTTTCCATAAAAAACAATTTCAGTGATCAATGAAATATCAAACAAGTACAACGTGATGAAGAAGAAGCTATGGTTTCCATAGAAATAAAAATAAATGAATGAAATAATAGTAGTAGCAATAATACAAAGAGTATAGAAAGTAAAAAAGTAGCACCAAATAGTAGGATACGCGGGCAACATGGGGGAAAGTATGAAACAATGGAAACTCGAAGCCTATGAAGTTTAATCAAGTACCTGTGATTGATAAACCTGGCAACATTTCCAAAGTTTGTTGCATCCAAGCAGAGAGCTTTTTCCTCCTTGAAAGGCCCTTCTTTATTCCAAAAGCCATCTAATAATATTGGGTCAACATGCACCTCATTTTCGGTGCTTTGCACCTTTCTATGATACATTTCTGGAATGGTCAATATTTCTCCAGCATATTCACAAACAAAATACCCTTTAGGTAGGTCTTCAAGGGTTCGAAGACCCCATCGTTTTTCATCTGAAGTAAAAAATACCTGAAACAGAGAAATAATTTTCAGACATAAGGTATAGCCAAAGATGTGTGAAATATCTGTTTCTACATACAGGCAGATGCAGGAAGTGGAGGCCAGGGAGAGAGAGAGGTGTGACATGAACTGTACCTGCAACTTGCAAGTTATTCCTCGCTGCACCACTCTGTTGCCACAATGCTTGTTGCAACCACATTTACTCCAACATTCTTTTATAAGCTTCCTCTCTAAGTGGCCTTTGCAGGGTTCTAAACAATCATCATTCTTCAATCTTTCAAGGGGACACTCTTTGCAATAGAACTGGTGACTTCCTTGAGATTCACGAGCAAGAGAGATCCACTCTTCCAAAAAAATTTCCTTAACAAGACCTTCTGGTGTGTACACATACTTATCCCCAGTTTCCCGTGCACAAGCACATGGGACAGAAGATGTAAGGCAATTTCCAAAACAAGAGTGGCAACAATTATCATTACCAATCAGAGAGAGAGAGAAGTTTACAGACGCGCTTTGGAAAATTAGACTGCAAGGTATATAGTGAAAGAATGGTGGATGCTCTTTATTAATTTCATTCACCCAAGAAACTTGAACCCTTTCTTCTCCCTTGGTTATATCATCCACATCATGAGAGAAGCTTAATTCATCGGTAGCTTGTTGACTCTGTGAAACAACCATCAAATTGTGTGGATTTGCAGGCTCAAGATTATCTAACTCCTTCCTGGCTTCATCTTCAGAATGACCATTTGGTATTTCTTTACTGCTTTTAGACCTCTCATGGAGAGTCTGGTCGTTGGAAACACTTGAAGACTCTATGACACCAGGAACTTGTGGTGCAAGTTCTCCATCACAGATAGTACTGACTTGTTCATTCACAGAAGTACAGACTGGTTCATTCACAGAAGTACTGACTGGTTCATTCACAGAAGTACTGACTGGTTCATTCACAGAAGTGGGTAGATTCAAATTTTCTTCATTAGCAACAGTCCCTGGAGTATCCATTGGGTCTGAATTCTCGATTACATCTAGAAGTGGAACTCTACTAATTGAACCTTCCTGTTGTTCATCAGGAGAATCAGTTCCCAATTCCAAGAAGCACTCACACATATCACTCAACAGTTTCATAACAGAAAACGTGGGGTCAATGATTTTATATGAGTGCAGACATTTTTCCTCCATATATTTTATAACTGCATCACGACTAGGCATACGGAAATCTGGTCGTCCAAAAGTGGAGTCGCAGCACAAAGAAATTTTTACCTCTCCCAGGGCTGATGATGCAATCTCTAAGTTAGGATGTAATTCTTCCATGACATTTGCAAGCTCACTGCCTGTAATCCTCTTACATGATGAGGTTTCCGTACCGTCACCTTTGTTACTTCCGTCTGAAGGATATGATACTTGAGCAACTTGGCCATCTGCCTTCCTAACTAAATCATTCGCAATGGAATAATCTTCTTTTCTTGAAGAATCTGTTAAAGTTTTCACAAAGGAAAATAATTCAGCAGTTAGAATTTAGAAACAACCTGCAGGTTGAAGATTCAACAGAATATTACTTCTGAATGATTGATTGCATTAGAAAAATGAGTTCATCCTTATAGGGGATTCAAACTGGTAAATGACAATTCATTTCTAGCACTCTTCATACTTCAATAGTTCAAGTTTTTCATTCATTCTTGGAAGTAATTTTTACCATTTACTCAAC
This sequence comes from Cucumis sativus, assembly GCF_000004075.3. Classification (NCBI taxonomy): domain Eukaryota; kingdom Viridiplantae; phylum Streptophyta; class Magnoliopsida; order Cucurbitales; family Cucurbitaceae; genus Cucumis; species Cucumis sativus. Next base: position 6,041,824 of record NC_026660.2, on the reverse strand, counting down.
TGGTTTTTTTATCTTTACGTAATACCTTAAAATTAACATTTCTATTTCTAACTTATATTAATTACAATTTACAACAATGAAGTAATCATCTAAAATTTCAGATGTATTTCACAATGGCTGTCTTCAAATGAACTTCAATGTTGAATTCCAACGCTTGATTTGAATTTTGAACCAATTGGATTTGAGAACAAATAACTACCAAGCACCTATTGAATATCAATTCTTGCCTCAAATTAGAACAAGTATGTTCAACCAAACAACATCATAATGTAACGCCGAGGCAAGTGATGTTAATGTATATCTAAAGAAAGTATCTATTGACCTGGATGAATCGCAGCAATAGGCAACTCATTTGCAAATGTATCATCAGTAACAGGCTCATCTTTAGGTTTGAGCAACGCATGAGCCCCGGATGCCCTCACTATTGAATTTTTTACACCCGAATCAGCCCCTGGTTCCTTAATACGCACAGCAGCAGATTGTCTCTCTAGGCTAGATTTTTTCACTCTTGTAACCACACGGGGTGACATAGGTTCCTTCCCTTTGTCTACACGACGAGAACTTGGACCAGTTTCAGATCTCTTAGGCCCACTTAACTGCATCTGCTGTTGAGAATTGGCGTCGGGAAACGCATCCTCTTCCAATTTTGGCTTTTTCAAAGGCATCCCATCCACCTGGGTTTCTTGGCCTCTTAAGCGCAACCTTTTCAGAGGGCGTTCTGGCTCATCAGGCGCCTGAACTTCTTCCCCAAAATCTTCCACCTATTTGTTAACAAAAACAAAAACAGCACATATAAGCACGGCTAAGAGGGTCAAAATAAGACCTCGCATCAAGCAAGATAATGAGTACACACTTGAGAATTCTGACATTTCTTCTCCTCTACGACCTGAAAGATGATACGTAACATATGTGAGAAATAGAAACACAATACGTAAAAGGAACAAGATACAATTAAATGAGTTCAGTAGAATGTACCTTACTATCTTCCTCATCAAATATAGCATCTGCAAGAACTCTGTAGTTCTCTTCTTCAATAAGTTCCCAGTTCTTATCATACAATTTCAGGAGTTTTTTTAAGACTGGTTTTGTCTTATCTTCACTGATCCCAATATCCTTCATTGCACGAAAAGCTTTCAAAATTCGAGGATTCGGTGCCATATTTATTCTGATCCAAAGGAAGAAAGTGCCTGCATTTGTTAGAATTATATCAAGATTTTTTTACTTGAGCATTAAGGAGGCCCTTCTGATCTTACAACCACTTGTCAAAAAAATTAACAAAATTGCACATCCTAGGCTAAGGGATTTAATGCAAAGCATCCCAGTCACATAGCATGGACTTGCCTGCTAAGCCGTAGGAAACATGAATACACAAGGCAAACAGATCCTCAAACCACAGAAATAATATTGCATCCGTCAATATAGCATTTACAAGTTTCCTTCCACTTTCATGCTATCAATATGCATCACATCTCCTTCCAGATAGTTCTTGGAAATTAACTGGAAATCTGCAGCATTGAAACATCAAGCGCAATGCAAATTTTCATTGCAGTATATGAAATTTTATTTTTGTTACTCAACAAAAGGAAATTTCTATTCAACCATAATTTTTATAAGTTAAAACTGAATGTCCTCCATGTTTGACTAGGTGCGGGCAGAGGCAGAGCAGCAATACGTGGACAAGAACTATTTAAAGATACTGTAGCAAAAATATTCAGTAAAGCTTAATTTAGGTTAGGTAACAGTATGATGTGCTGTACATTGTTTTCAAATATTAAAACAAATATCCAAAATGCTTCTGGAAAGCATATGAAGTGAACACATCTATAAGCAACATTTCAAGATTGAAAACATTTTTTGTTAAAAAAAATAATACCAGCATAATAGAATTAAAAAAGACAACAACAAAACGAGATTGTATATTGAAACCTCTTAAATGTCAAAAACATATTTGGGCACAGTGTTTACTATCACTAGATATGTACTCCCGTGGTTAAAGAAGCAAACAGCCAAATGCAGGCGTGTATGACCTCATACATCATAGATATAAAGTTCCAAACCATGGCAACCACTTCATTAAAACTTTTTTCATGAGGATCCCAGCACCAAATAGTCAAAAAGAGAAAGTTTGGCCACGATACCATAGTAGTGTTCAAAATATGAAAATTGTAAGTGTAAACGGAATTCTATATCAAAACTCTAAAAGTCAAAAACATATTAGGACACAATGTTGAGAATTCCATTTTTCAATAAAAGTTGACCTCTGTAAAAATAATAAATATAATAAAAATAAAAATAAAAAGGGGTCCAAAGTATGAAAATAAATAAATAAACACTTTTAACATAGAAAGTGTAAAACTAAGTTTTAATTGATTTTGATTTTTATTGACATTTTTTATGCTTTATATTTGTACGTATTTAAATATATTATACAGTATATTATTACATTTACCAACTAATTATCAGCGTTGTGACAACAATTTAAGCACAGGACAAGCCAATTTGAAAATTTCCCTCCTGCCAGCTGAATGCTCCCAAATATGTCCATAAACATCAAGTGAAAGAAACCAATAACAATGACTTACGAAGAATAAAACTAAAAAAGTATATATATAAATATCAACCACCACTACTTTCTGTGCCAGATTGCAAGAACCCTACCAAAACTAGTATTATGATTTTAAATGCAATGTCGCAAAACATACATTTACGTTTTTAATGACAATGACAAAGGTAACTATATTTCTTGAAGTATAGTCAATAGCTAAAGATGCACTGTGTTCTTGGCTATCCAAACTCCAAAAAGTAAGTTTCATAGCTCGTCAGTTTTTCAGAATCATTACAACATGCACCAGCTAAACTAAATTGTTCAGGACAATCCAGTTGGATAGAAGGGTGGAGAAGAGTAAGCAGCAGAAAGCAGCTATGCTCAACCAGACAGTAAAAGAATAAAAAACACAAGAATGCATGCAAAGTAAAATGAAATATCTTGATCATTGCGGGAATATAACTAAACCCCACGTTATTCAAATGAGAAACAGACATTCATCGATAAAATCTTACAAGCGAAAAGAAAACCCTAAAACCCCAACAAGTAAAAGAATCGAAAAAAGAAAAACTCACCAAGTAAACAGAAATGGGGATGGCAAAACCTTGAAGATTGAATCGACCCACGAAAGCCCAAGAGGGGAAGAAGCTGAAAAATAAATATAGAAAGGTTTCAAGTGAGAAATAGCATGAAATTGAGAGGTGGGGTTTCTTGAAACCTCCCGCATTTGGTAGGGGAGGAAGAGAGTGGGGAAATGTGCAACAGAAATGGAAGAAGAAAGCAGTGAAATTAATCAGTAACAAGCGGGAGAGAGAGAAAGAAGGAGGGAAGAAAAGAAAATCATTTGAAATTGAGCGCCATGACAGAGAAAAAGAAGGAGAGGGTAAAGAGAGAATAAAATGGACAGATTTTACAGACCAGTGAAACAAATTCGTAAGAGAGTTAGCGGTTTTTCTGTCAACAGAACAAGAAGGTCCCAAGCTTTTGTAAGAATGGGAGTGGAGCGAGTCGTGCAAGTGTAGTAAACCTTCTTTCAAATATAGAAGTTGTTACTGATCGAGATTTTACACACATGTCCATGACATATTGGCATTGGAAGGATATCTCCTTTATATTCTACTAAACATATGATGCTATTATTCATGTACTATGGGTATCATATTCATATAAACCTCATTTCGACCATAAATCGTTCGGTTCACAAATAAATCTATAAATATTTTTGTTATTGTCTAATATCTATTCGATCATTTTTTTTATAATATGTTTTAACTTTGTACGTATTTTAAAAACATCTATGTAGTTTTAAATTTTGTTCTTAAGTGGATAATTTGATCTCATGGTTTAGATACTAATTTTGTCGTTTACGTAAAAAAAACATGTTTGAATTTGGGTATAAAATATGATATGTTTTAATTGTAATAAATTTGGATTGTGTGTAAATATTTTGATAAATTTATTTCCTTCCACTCTAAATTTGTTAGTAGTTTGTAATCTAAAATGTTCATGTAAATTAATCATATAAAAAGCAACCACCTATTTCAAATTATTTAAGGACAGTAGAATGTGTTAATTGCTCGTTTTGTTGATAAAATAATCAAATGGTGACATAGAAAACTTGATCCTCTCAAATTCGCTGATATTTGTGTGGAATTAGGCATAAAGGGGAGCAAGAAAGTTACTATGATCCCATCCTATGGACATCTTTAGGTACGAGCTCTCTTTACTATTTTTCACGCCTTTCATATACCACAACCTCCAATCTTCTATCCCATCCAATGGAAGCAATATTTCACATTATGATTTTTTTTGTTTCACGTGTTATGTATATAACGTGAGACTTCAGGTCTATACCAAAACGTGTGAAAAATGCATAATATAACTTTAAATGTTGTGATTGTATTTAATAAAACCAGTATATGTATATTTATCATAGATCACGTACGTACGTATACTCGCTAGTTAGTTTGTTAATAAAATTTGATGCATTTAACTACCATTTGTCTATTAATAAGTTGAAAGTAATTAGGAATGTAGATTTAAAAAATATATTTTATATAATAAAATACTTTTTAACTTTAAATAAATAAATAAATAAAAAACAAACCCATCTCAACCATGTCTCTAAATTTGAAGTCTCTCAAAATAAAATGTATATTGTACGACCTAAAAGTATAACATAATAAAAGATTAAATACACTCAACCACAAAGGGTCGTTTGAATCGAGAGAGTTGGGATGGAAATAATAAGTACGATTGTTGATAATTAAAATGATGGCTTTATATAAATTTCGTTGGTAAAACCATGTAATAAAAACTATATAAAATTATAATATATTAATTGTTGTACAATAAATGTAATTCAAATTATTGATAAAATAATTGTTTAACAATAAACTAATTATAAAAAATAACAAAATTGACAAAAGATTTACAATATATAACAACATTTTCAAATTCGATCGATAATAAACGTTGGTAGTCATTAATATGCTTTTACGAGTGACAAATACCGATAAAAGTGTATTAGTGACTATCATCTATATAATTCATGATTTTAATATAGTTGATAAATATTTTAATTAAGTTTGTTATTTTTAAAAATATTTCAAACAATATCGATTAAATTATTAATTATCCATATTGGTAAAATGAATATTTTGCTGTTAATCAATCAAATAATTAATAAACCGTAATTAATTAATATTAAGTTGATAATAAAACAATTGATAAATAAATTCACATTATATAAATCATAACAATCATTAACTAACTCCAAACATAATTAATAGTTTTTATTTGCCATCTATTTAAAAACAAGCACGAGTATAAACTATTCTATCAAATTAAAATAAAAGTAAAGCATGTATTGATTCATTAAATGAAAGTAGTCAAATGCATGCACTATCATTTTAATTTTAATGTGATTTTATAAACTAAAAATTTATTTTTTGTCTAATTAACTTTTAATTAACAAATACAAGCATGAAATAATAATAAAAAAAAGAATACACCAATTTATTACATTAGAATATCTCTAGTTTTTTATCTCTTTTGCGATTCGGGAAAAGAGAAAAGAGTGTGGACAAAAAAGAAAATTCATTATTTTGGACGAGTATGATTAACGAGCATAAGTAATGCACGATAATAGGTTATTCTCATGTTTAAACTACTAAATACTGTTCTAAACAAGTGCATGTTTACATACACATTTTCACTCTTATTTTCATCATAATTATCTCAATCTAAACCGTCTCTAAATGTATCGACATCAAAGAATTTTCACGTGATTTCTTAACCTTGAAAAACACCTAATATCTTAACCTTTAAAGACACCTAACATTTCAACTTTTAAAAACATCTAATAGATCATTGAACTTTCAATGTTGTGTCTAATAGTTCATCAATACCTTAAAATTGTAAAGTATATATTTGAATTTTCAAATTTGTAGCTGCTAATAGATGGATCAAATTTGTTGATGAATTTTCAAAATTATAGCTGCATACATACACACATATATACAATAATATATATAGATATATATGTATGTATGTATTTAAAAACATAGAAAAATCATTTATGAGCTTGGGCCGATTTAGGGTGAGAGGTCCAGCCCAATAAGGCACTGTAGAAGGTAGAAGACGGCAATCTGAACCCGACCCTTTTCGCCCAATTGCCCTCGCCCAGGCCTCGTTCTCTTTATCAAAAATCAAACGAAGGGACCAACTCTCACACTTCCTCTCCCATTTCCCCTCTCTTTCCCTTTTTTCACTCTCAAATTCCTCAATTCCGCCTTGTGTTTTCCTTTTCATCAACTCTTCTTCTCCTCCTTCTTCACCTGGTTTCCGGTAAGTTCCTTTCCCCCCCTTTTCTTTCTCTTTTCCTCTTTAGCCACTGTTCCCCCTAGATTCAGTTTAGTCTGTGCTCGAACATTCATTCAATCCATCTCCTGTTATGTTCTCAACTGATTGTCTTATTACTCTTGTATTTCTTTGTTATCATATATTATTCTTCCCTTTCCAGCACGTATGCACATTCTTTTAACTACTTATTTATACGTTTGTGTTATTATTGGGTTAGCTTTAAAGTAGTTTAGAAACAGGAGTTAATGCTTTTCAAGTAAAGGGTATTGCGGGAATATGTTAGGAATGCGTTTTGTTTTTCTGGGTCTAGTTGCATTTTTGAAAAACACATCCCTTTTGTCTGGGTTTTGTTATCTATGCCCTTCTCCGCATCAATTCTATGTGATAGAGAGTTGTTTAAATGCATGCAGTTAGGTTATCAAAGAAATAGTTCTGTAGTTTAAGCATGGGGGACAGTGAAACTGTAGTTGCCCAAACATCTGAAGCCATGGGATATGCATCTGCTGGATATGTTTCGAGTGGCTATGCAGATAGCAGTACAAATCTAATTCCTCATCCTGGCGCTTTTCAATCTGTGATCACTGGAGACTTTTCTGTTTCACATACCTCTGCAGATATGGGCGACGGTAATGCGTATGCTACGGATCCCAATTCTGTTCAGCAAGGAAATCATGTTGTTGAGGTGGACGAGACGAAGGCAGATGTGGCAGTGACCGACCATAGTCAGAATGCTGCTGTATCAGAAATTTCAGCAATGGAAACTGCAGCATCAGTTGGTCACGATTCTTCTGTTAATGGAAGCATTGCTACTGAATCAGTCCATGCGTCATCAGTTGAGAATGGAACTGTTGTTGAGAATGCCAACGAGGGTCCTGAGGAACAACACTTTGTTGATGGTTCTGGTATGTGTCTCTCATTTTAGTTTTCTGCATTTTCTTGATAATTTCATTTAGCAAAAAGCATTGAACAAATTGGACGGGGAAATGTAGAAGTCGTTGTAAAAGGTGCTGCAATTCAAAGGGCTCACAATGTAGAAGTGTTATGTTTCTGAACTATTAGAGTAATAAATATCCTCGAGAGGCAACAAAGAGTTCTGCATTTTGTTTCATAAAAGTATGTCCACCTATTGTTTAAAAACAATGAAAAGTTTATTCAGTTATTTTAAATCTAAGCCTTCTATCGTAATAAAGTTTCCTGGCTAGTTTTCCATCCTCTTTTTATCTTGAGGCAAGCAGGGTGATTCACACTTTGTTGGACGACTGCTGGGAACACCCTTCTTATTTTTGCTTTAACTTGGTCCTTCACACAATTTCATTGAAGAATGAAATTACCAAAGAGGGGAGAGAGCCAAAGGAGTTACAAAAGACATCTCTAGTTGGTCAAAAGAGAATCAAAACTATATAAATGGAATAACTTCGACAATTTACACAGATCAAAATGTTGGGCTTTGTGGTTGAAATTGAAATTAAAACTAAAATTAAAATAGGTTTTCTGGTTATGTTAATTAGGAAAAGGAGAATTCATCTATTAATATTATTATTACTATTTGGATAGTTTTAGGAGTCATTCAATAACAATGAAAGGAGGAGGCATGGCTGAACGTAGTTAGCCGTTTTAACCAAGAAAAAAAATCAACCTATATAACGAAAAAAATTTGAGGCTATCAGAGTTACCTGAAATATGTGTATGTTCCTTTGAAATATCAACCTATAAAAAGAAAAACTTACTTAATATGTTTTTGTCTTTATAGTTTAGTTTAGCTGTACTTAGGGTCTAGTCACAATATGGGTTCCGACTTTCCATGGGTGAACCGAAAGAAATATAATGAAATAGTTACATGTTTCTTCTAGGATTTAAGAAACCAATAGTTAGGTTTATGTTGCCACACATCTCTTTTGGTTTTCTGGTTGTCATTTGTATGACTCAAACACACACACACACACACACACATTGCTAGGATTTTTTCTATTTCAATACTGTTATCAGTAATCACTTTAGGGTTACTGATAACAGGAACAGTGATCATTTTATTATGTTTCCTATATTTTTTCAGAAAAGAAACACAACTTTTTGTGATATTTCGTTGCCTAATATTTCCCTAACTTTTTTGGCAGTACCTCCACTATCTGCTGAAGAAGATAGACTGTGGAACATTGTGAGGGCCAATTCTTTAGATTTTAATTCATGGACTTCTTTGATTGAAGAGACAGAGAAGGTGGCAGAGGTATGCAAGAATGAAAGTTAGCAGGTTGTACGGTTTTATTATTTTATGTTTACACTTGTAATGAAGTACAAACAATGATGGCTGAATAAGTTGGCAGTCTTACCCTCAAATTTCATGAACCACATGGACGCTGCCACAAAACTTCCATGATGCAATCTTTTAATTTAGTCTTTATTATCCCTTATTTTTGTTGGCAACAATAGGGTCTCTTGACATATTTCAAAGTAATAATGGTCGAGGGAAGCAGTGTGAAATTTTTTCATGATGTATGAAGTTTTGATTCTTGTCTAGGTCATGCATGCTGATAATCTACATGGTCCACCTTTTTTTTGTTTTTTCTCAGCCATGTTCATAAGAATTGTAGGTATGATATGACCTGTAATATTATTAAAATAATGGTTTATTTATTTTTCACACAGTGATGATCTTGAGGCTTTCTCCATAGGAGAGTGGTATTTTTTACGTATTTACATTTTAGACATCTAACAGTCATGATACACTTCTAGTTGACGCTAATATGCTTTACTGATACAGTGGAAAGAATTTACATTGATAGTTTTTTTTAATGCTATCTTTCCTGGAGCTCTAATATCTGCTTAAGAATTCTCCTCTTCCTTCCTCCTTTTTTACAGTCCACCATAATTCACGTAGCCAACCCACTGGTTTCCCCTCCCGTATGTTAGGGCATTACCAATTCTCTGCCAAAACATAAGCTAACGTTATCCACTTTTGTAAAGAGCTGTACTGAGATGCTTACACGTCAACAAAATATCTTGGATAGTATTTAGGGGTGCAAGCTGAAACTATAAGACTGACTAAACTGACAATATGTGTCACATGGCTCCTTGTGATAAAATTAAAGCCAAAAGTTGGTTGGTTTGGCTTTGACAGATCTAATTATTTTTGGATTTTGTGCAATTTTGTTTGTTTTGGTTTGGTGGTTGTGTCAATTTACTTTAAAGTTAGTTTTTCCATTGGTTTTTCATTTTTCTTATACTGATAAGTTGGTTTGGATGGACTTGGTCATGCCTTTTAATAATATTTAATGTAGATGGTTTTCAGAAAAATCATGTGTATGTTAAATATGATTTCCAGTGATCACGGTATACGTAAATAACATGGATTTTTTCATCATTAAATGTGTTATATTGTAAATGAATATATTTGCCCAAGAGGCCTGAGAAATGTTCAGTTATTTTCTAATAATTTACATCTGAAGAGTTTTGTATGCAAGCAAAATTTCACATTTTATATTGTTTCCTCATAATTTGATGTACCGGAAAACACCTCAATTTAGTTGAGCTCATTTGGGCAACTAATTTTTACGAGAAGTCTTATTCAAATTTAACTGAAATTGCTTGGATTCTTTTCAGGACAACATACTCAAAATCCGGAGAGTTTACGATGCGTTTTTAGCGGAATTTCCTTTATGCTATGGTTATTGGAAGAAGTATGCAGACCACGAGGCACGTTTTGGATCTACCGACAAAGTTGTTGAAGTGTATGAACGAGCAGTACATGGGGTTACTTACTCAGTTGATATTTGGCTACATTACTGCATATTCACTCTTGGTACATATGGAGATCCAGAGACCATCAGAAGGTATAGCCTTCTGTTTTTACTGCATTTGTGCCTTTCCTGGTGTGCCATTACAGTTCTTAGTTACTTGGACCTGATAACGATCTTTTTCTTTTTGCTTGTAACCTCGTTTTAGATGGCTGTACCAGTGATTTCCTACATGTAAGGCGGAAAGATTTGATTGAAATGTATATTGGAATTGGATGTTCCAATATGCATTCCCTTGATTTGGGGCTACACCATTATTTGTCTTTTCTAAAATGTTTTTAATAAAAGAAATAGTGTCAATCTCCTGTCGTCTATTGTGGCTTATGCCTTAGTCTGTAGTTATGAATGAACTACGGCAGTTGTGTAACCTTGGTCCACTGAGGTGCATCAATATACAAATTGCTGCTGGGAATATCTCGTTCAGTTATGCTCTAAGATGACCTCTGTCATTGCTTCATTCACGGACATAATATGATTTTTAGGAAGGTAAACGCAGCATGCAGAAGGGTTATATGCTGTTAGAGTAAATTGTTCCTTCACCCTCAACGTTAGTGCAGTTGCTTTTGTGGATACTTTTGCATCACTTGATGATTTGGTTAACATAATAACCTATTTCCTGGTTGACCATGTTTCAGGCTTTTTGAGAGAGGATTAGCTTATGTTGGGACAGATTACCTCTCCTTTCCACTTTGGGATAAATATATTGAATATGAGTACATGCAGCAGGAATGGGGTCGCCTTGCCATGATATACACACGCATACTGGAAAATCCAAATCAACAGTTGGATCGTTATTTCAATAGGTGAGTATTGCTCATCTTTGCAATATTAGTGTCTTCTGATAATTGGATATTTCCCTTGTCCATTTGAAATCTTTTGCTTTTGAACTACGTTAATGTAGTTCTTCTTTTGAGTTTTTACTCTGCTTGTACTTTGCAAGTTAACATTTTACCCTAATTCTGATTGATGGATACTTTTTAAATCTTTTGTTCTGTGGGATTAGTACTGTGCCGATGGCTTGTTAAACTTTTTCCCTTGAAAGGAATCTGAAATGTTTCTTCCCCTTGGATGACTATGCAAATGTGTAACAGTTTTAAGGAGCTGGCTGCTAGTCGACCATTGTCAGAATTGAAGAGTTCTGAGGAGGCTGTAGTGGATGTGCAATCAGAGGCTGGTGATCAAGTAAATGGGGAAGAAGGTCATCCTGAAGCTGCAGAACCATCATCTAAAACTGTAAGTGCTGGCTTAACAGAAGCAGAGGAGTTGGAGAAGTATATCGCCATTAGAGAAGAAATCTATAAGAAAGCTAAAGAGTTCGATTCTAAGATCATTGGTTTTGAAACAGCTATCAGAAGGCCCTACTTTCATGTTCGGCCACTTAATGTTGCAGAGCTTGACAATTGGCATAGTTACCTGGATTTTATAGAGCAAGAAGGAGACTTAAATAAGGTACTTTAGTTTGTTTCAGATTTTAAATGCGTGTCTTCTAGTTTTTAGTCGTCCCTTGTTATGTATTGACTTACAGTTAAAAAATATCTGCTGCATCATATGCTTTACTGGCTAAACCATTGGATGAAGCAACTATTTAATCGGGAATTTGAACTGAGACTAAAGCAGGGGCCTTCAATTTGGTTTCTTTAAGGCTAAGTACTTCAAACTCTCATTTATCAGTGGAGATTCTCGGTTCATGATGTGTTTGTTCAGTAATTTTTTATTCTTTTTAAAACTCCAATGTTATGCATGCAGGTATCTTATCTTCCTAACCATCTGTCTGTCATGCAAGGAGGGTCCCTCATTTCATATTTGAGGGGCCTCTCTATTCTACCGAGGAGTATTTCTGTTGCATATCTCTTTTCTGTTTCTTATCACATCTTTACATTATGTATTTTAAATGTCAAGACCAATTTATATGTTTGTCCATTTTTTGCTCGAATTTTTTTTGGTGAACAGGTGGTGAAATTGTACGAGAGATGTGTGATTGCTTGTGCCAACTATCCTGAGTACTGGATACGGTATATTTTATGCATGCAAGCAAGTGATAGTATGGATCTTGCCAATAATGCCCTTGCTCGGGCAAGCCAAGTTTTTGTCAAGGTAGGCAACACATGCATCTGCCTTTCTCAGAACCTATGATTACTGCTGGAGTTATCATGACTAAGAATGACCCTATCTTGATCATATGTTGCTACTTATCTATTTTCCATGTTACCCATTCCATTCATGCAAGCATAGAATTATAATGTACCTACCTTTTTACCTTTATATTTATTTACATGTGGTTCCTCCCTTCTTTTTGCTACAGAAAATTCTACCGTATGACTGAAAAAAGTATGTTTGTGCCCATTTGACTTTAATGATAAAACCTGGACGTATTTTAATTGATGAGTGGCCATTCAAGAAAGTTTTAAGTCCTTGTTGTTGAAAACCAAATTGGGAAATTTTTTTGGTGAGCTCGGAGGGGAGGGAAGGAAAGGGTGGACTTCATCTTCATCCAATTAGCATGATAGATTTCTGAACCATTTAACCCCAATAATAATATAGTAGGGATTCTCTTTTGTCTTTTGTTTTGATTCTTTTGGAAAAAAACTGAAGTTCTCTTTTGTTTGGCTGTAAAATTCTCCAACATAGTGGGGACTCAAGAGAATTAGCCTCTTACTCTCCAGTATTCAAACGTCTTACCTGAACGTATTGCAACCATCATTTTGGGCATTTCGTTAGTAGGTAGCTACAAGAACAGATATATATATCTATCTATCAGACTCTTCATACGTAGTTGGCATTCTGAGTTGGAATTGCTCGATAGGTGTCATTTTCAGGACTGGATGCATTTTCTGTAGTCGTCTTTCAATGTTGTGGGCTTGTTTTTTAGTTGCAACTGTGTTCTTTCATTTTATTCTCAATGGAAGGTTGATTCTTAAGAAAGAAAATGTACCCCCTTTATTTATACTTTTGCTTATTTAAAAAAGTTTGAAATGTTCAGCTTGTTGCATTAGAATAGATACCCTCACGACTAAGTTTGTCAGTAGCTACCCCATTTTTCATGAGATATTGTTGTTGTCTATGATGCATGAAGTGGGATTTTTTTCTTCAGTTAGTAAATAAATTTAGATTTGTGCTAACATGGACCTTTTCCCAAAATTTGAACAGAGGCGACCAGAGATTCATTTATTTGCTGCCCGGTTCAAGGAGCAAAATGGAGATATTGCTGGTGCTCGTGCGTCCTATCAACTTGTGCATAGTGAAATTTCACCTGGCCTTCTTGAAGCAATTATTAAGCATGCTAATATGGAACATCGTTTGGTAAGTTCTATTAAATAAGTTGTCTGATACATATTTTGATACGTGCTTTTTCTAATTTGGTGGTTGGAACTTTTAGGGAAACCTGGAAGATGCATACTCTGTATATGAACAGGCGATTGCTATTGAACGAGGGAAAGAGCATTCTCGTGCATTGTCACTGTTATACGCTCAGTACTCAAGGTTTCAGAACTTGGTATGCTGGCTGAAATTGTGGTCCCTGCACTGCCGAGTCTTCTTACATAATTTTGCATTTTGCATTTGGTTTTTCTTGTTTTTGTTACTGCTTCTTTGCACCTCTAACTTGAATGACGAGTATTAGTTTTTAGTAATCTGATCTTAGAAATTAGGAGCATAAGGTTACAGTTTGCCTACATGCTAGAGAGCAAAAAAGTTCAAACAGAAAAGAGGGATTTTTATTTTGTGAACGAAGGTTCTTGATGCAACAAGGAGAGGAGGATATGTGGTGCAGCTGAGAGAATCTTTAAGGAACACTCAAAGTAGTTTTTTATTATGATTAAAGCAATTTACCAATAGAAATAATGCAAAGTATGAAGCCTCTACTAATCTTCCATTGGGGTCTTTAGCCTTTAATATTCTCAATTTTCTTTTCCATTTAGGAAATTGGGCTATAGCTTGTAATTTGTAAATGTGGCTTTGAGAATCTTTTATCTTACTGGCCATTGATATTTTTCTGTTGATACTGATGCACGACTTATTAATTGAAGTACACAATAGCTGAGCAATAAGTTCCATTCATACTAAATTAAGGAAGCTGGCTATTTTCACTTGGGTCTGTGCTCAATTTTTTAAGCAGTTTTTGTACTTATTCATTTTCTATTGAACAGTCTCCTCGGGCATATGATCAGCTGGAAATGGCAATTTTCTTGAATTTTGAAGTGTTTTTTTTTACTGCATGTGTTGACAGGTATGTAAGAATGAAGGAAAAGCTAGAGAAATTCTGGATAAGGCAGTTGAGCATGGTGAATTATCCAAACCACTTATTGAGGTACTCTTCTTTCTCTATTTGAAACATTTGAATTTTTCTCTCATAAGCGTCGTTTTCATGTGGTTAAATGTATACCTTTTTGCCTCTATGATTCATCCAGGCCTTGATACATTTTGAGGCAATTCAGTCTACGGGAAAGAGAATTGATTATTTAGATTCATTAGTTGAAAAGGTCATAGTGCCCAACACAGAGAATGCAACGGTTGTGAGTGCTTCAATGAGGGAGGAGTTATCAAGCATTTTCTTGGAGGTACGAGTAAAGTTTTCATGTCAGCAGGGGAAAATCTTTTGACGGTTGGTAGGCGTAATTACTAATTACTAATAGCAAAGTACATGTGAAGAATTAATTCTAGTATACTAGCAACTGTTCATTTATGTTGGTTGGTCTAACATTGAGATAGTTTGATATAAGATTATCTAGTTATAAAGGTCCCTTGTTTTCCCACCTTTCTCTGGTTCTCACTGTCTCTTTGGAGTTGTCAATATTTCCATAGCATGTATGATATTCTGGGACAAAACTACACTGAGTTGAAGTATTTCCTATGTTGGAGAATTTTGCTGAACGTGCTGATCAATGATTTTGCAGTTTCTGAATCTCTTTGGAGATGTTCAGTCAATCAAAAAAGCTGAGGACAGACATGTAAAGCTGTTCATTTCACATAAGAGTACATCGGAACTGAAAAAACGCCTTGCGGATGATTATCTAGCCTCTGAAAAAGCAAAAATGGCCAAAACCTATCCCAGTGTGGCTTCACCAGCACAATCTTTGATGGGTGTTTATCCAACTAGTCAAAATCAATGGGCAGCTAGCTATGGTGTACAACCACAAGCTTGGCCTCCTGTTGCTCAAGCACAGGGGCAACAATGGGCACCAGGTTATACCCAATCGGTAAGACTATCTTTCATCCCTTTTGTTTTAAAATATAAATGCATGTCATGAAATTTATGTTGCAAATAAGGAAACGTTTCACACAACTGATTTAATTACTCTTGTTGTGTTCTCTCTTAATTAGGGGAATTTTCGTAAATAGTAAAATATTGATACTATAGCAAAAAGTTTAAATAGGCCAGAGAGGTGGATGAATTTTGCTATATTTTCTATTTTTGAAAATGTCCCTTTTAATTATTTCTTTTTTTCCATATACTTTATTTCTACCTTTCCAGAAAAATTATTTGTCATTTTGGATATTCGGGGCATGCTTTGATTTTAAGGTTGCAATTTCCAATATTCATGAGGAAACTTGAGGGTATTTTAATTTTTCCTGCAAAAATGGACGAAAAAGTAAAGAATAACCCTCATGTACTTAAATACAGGCCTCGTATAGTGGGTATGGAAGCACATACACGAATCCACAAGTGTCCACATCGGTGTCACAAGCCTCCACTTACGCGACGTATCCTCCTACATACCCTGCCCAGGTATTAACTCCTCATCTCTGGTGAATTTCAGAATATATAGGCTCTGTCTGATAAAAAAACTACCACTTCCACTTATGTATTTATTGACATATTGTGCTAATTTTCAGCAGCAGGCGTATTCTGCTCAGACTTATGCCCAACCAACCGCTCAAGCAACAGTCGCACCATCGCAGCAGCCGGCTTCAGTCGCTCAGCCGTATTACGGGAGTTACTATATGAATGGATGAGAAAAAGGGTATTAGTATTCGTAATTGTAATCTACAAAATTTTCCCCCTTATGTACGAATACGATCTACTTACATCCTGTACCTTTGATTTTTAGGGACATGGGTATGGTATAGTATAGCTAACACAAAACTAGGGGACAGTTCTAGAATCTTCTTCCTAATTCTTCGTGTCTTTTAATTTTTGTTGTGCCAATGAGTAGGGGTTTGGATATCAGAATTTATCATTGCCAAGTAGTCAGGAGAGGTAATGAATTCAACCAATACTGTTTCTTGTGAAGAATGTTTAGTGGTTATATCTGTAGGCAGACGCCTATTATATGGTGCTTTGATGGTTGGTTTAGAATCAAAATTTGGAGGGGATCTCTGATTGCTAAAACTAGGGGTGGTCATTGGTTGGTGGGAGTCAGTTTTCCAGCCGAACCGACTGCAGCCGGTTTGGGAAAATCCAAACCCCTCTTGACTGTTTTCAACACATGAAGTTGGTCAACTCGGTTTTCGGTCTATTGTGTCCACCCCTAGCTAGAACTTTGATGCCATCTCTTTTAGCAACTAATACTAAACTCTTTGCATTTTCGCACTCTTTAAATGCTTAAAAAACACTTTTGTTAAATGATTTAACTTCTATTGAAGTTTGCACACTTGGAAAAAAACTCCATCTTTCACCGTTTCTTAGCACTTGTTGATGAATTTCATGCTTCCTTATAACTATGCTCAGGTTTTTTTTTAGGAGTATCAAGTTTGTTGTTTTTTCGAAGCAAATGTATATATATTTTGAGGGATTATGTCAATTAAAACTTCAATAGTTATATCTATTTAAACTCTTAGAAGAATACCCCTTTATATCTTCCGTTATATTGTTTTTATCAATTAATGATATTTGCTATTCCTTTTACCAAACAACATATGTTTAATTTTACTTTTAAATTCAATTTTAACAAATTTAAGTTTAATCTAAGGTTAATTTTACTAACATAATTGATTAAATATAGGGATTAAAATTGAATAGTTTGCTATCTTCAAATGTAATTGGAGAAAAAGTAAAAATCTTATGAGTACATTTTAAGAAAGTACTTTCTCATATGCGTCCAATTTTCTTGAAGATTCTAATGAGTTTTCTATATTTAGAGAAATGCTAAAAGTAATTTTCAGAAATGACAATATGATCCAGCAGAGAGGATAATGACAACATTACATACTGTTTTTCTACTTAAAGTTATCATCCTAAAAAAACCTATTTTAATTCCCCTAAAATTTTAATTGTTTTATAGACAATAGTTTTCCTAATGGATTATTTATTCATTTTTCTTAATCTA
The DNA here is from genome assembly GCF_000004075.3 of Cucumis sativus. NCBI lineage: Eukaryota > Viridiplantae > Streptophyta > Magnoliopsida > Cucurbitales > Cucurbitaceae > Cucumis > Cucumis sativus. The sequence continues at coordinate 6,024,359 of NC_026660.2, read as the reverse complement.
CCCAAGAGAATTTAATTTCCTTCCATGTAACTAAAGATGCTACTATCATTTTAGAATGAAAAAGAAACTGAATTTCTAAATCAGGAACACAGTCAAAATCAACAAGGATTGAGTTTGAGTTAGATCGTAAAAGTATAAGTGTTTTTTAGTATAACAGGTATGAGCGAGTCGAATTTAATTTATTTGTTTTTGTTAAATTCTTCAACAAACTCTTGAGTTTGTCTTTCTTTAAGAAATAGCTATTGCTTCTATTTTTTTTTTCACCCGACGTATTTTTTTTGTTTTTTATGACTATTTCAACTTGAAATTATAAATATGCTAGAATGGTAGGTGAAATTTCATGATTAAAACAATTTGACATTTATTTGGAACATAAATTTGAACCATAAAATTCACTCAAAAAATTTAACGATTATTTATCCTACATTCCATTGACGCCGATATAACCAACCACGATCCCTTCGGACTTTTCTAAAATGTTTTTTTTTTTTTGATAAAAGAAGAGTGATTTATTGTAGTGTTTGTCACATTATTTCAAGTTACCTTGACATTATTTAACATTCTAATATATTTAACCATAAAATACCATTTTACAATTATTTTCCGGGTCGGGTCGGGTAATTTTAAACAAACAACCCCACCCACCCGGCAAAAGCATCCGTAGCAAAGCGTGAAGCATGTGGAGATCTAGCCGTTGATTGAGAATTAGGTATAACGTGGCGGTACGGATGAAGAGTAGGGCCCAGTAATCGAAGGGACGAGATTTAATATCGTAATTTTTCTTTTGTATATATAAATAAAAGCGAATCGTTTTTAGTGTATGAAAGTGAGTAACCAAAAACCCAAAAAGGAAATAAAGAAAAAAGAAAAAAGAAAAAAGAAAAAAGAAAAAAGAAAGAAAAGAAAGAAAAGAAAATCCCTTTACCTTCCGCTTCCATAGATCTGCAGCAGCTGCTCTTTGCCTTTGAGGTTTTTCCTTATCGCCATCTCTCCGATCTCCGGCTTCCTCATCGGCGCCGCCTTCTCTGTTTTGGCTTATTCCTTTTGCCTTTTTTCTTCCATCACTTCCACCGTAGATAATCCACGATTCGCCATTTCTTTTTAACAAACTTAACCGATTTTCTTAACTACTCTTACCTTCTAGGGTTTTCTGCTTCCTGTTTTTTTGTCTCCTTGGATCTACCTACCATCGTACTTAACGTAACTGAGTTTTAGGATTTGTGGGGATTTTGCATGCTGTCCTCCTCGGTGAACTGAGCTTTTACCTTTTCCTCTGCTTTTCTTTTATAGTTGCGAAAATGGCAGCTTATTCTGGATCTGTCAGCGCTGTCCAGGTTTCTTTCTTCTTCTAACCTTGTCTTTGTCTATGTGTCTGTGCATTTCTTGGGTTTGATGAGTGGATATGCGTTTTGAGATGGTGGTGCAGGTTGGGTCTTACTTTGTGGAACAGTACTATCATGTTCTTCGGCAACAACCTGACCTTGTTCACCAGTTTTACTCTGAAGCTAGCTCCATGATAAGGGTTGATGGTGATTCCTCCGAGACTGCTTCCACAATGCTGGTACTTTTGGTTTTTTTCCAGTGAAGTATAGACTGGTTTGACTATTTTTTATGTTATTTGGTTAAGTTTTGGCTAAGTTGATAATCTCGTCATTTGTTGATTTTTGTCGTTGGCAGCAGTTTGGCTCAACGTCTTGATTTGTTATTAATTTGTTGATCATTACGTAGTGTTAGGGTTTTAGCTATGGAAATGTATTATGGGTTACTATTTAGTGGGTTTATGATTTTTTCACTTGTGTGAGGGTGAAGGTCAAGATAAAATAAATATACACGCTGTTTATTACTTGTTTGATGTGTATTGCTCTGTTATGCACGTTATGCACGTTGTAAACAAGTTTTAGTTTTGTTTACATGTTGCTTACTGTAGCTTTTATTCTGCAGCAAATACATACGCTTGTCATGTCGCTAAATTTCACTGCATTTTCAATCAAGACGATCAACTCAATGGATTCATGGAATGGTGGTATTCTAGTAGTGGTTTCAGGTTCTGCAAAGTCAAAGGAGTTTAATAGGATGAGGAAGTTTGTGCAGACATTTTTTCTTGCTCCTCAAGAGAAGGGTTACTTTGTTCTTAATGACATATTCCATTTCATCGAGGAGGAGGAGATAGTTCAGCACAGCCCGTTGCCTGTATTAACAGAAAATAAATTTGAAGCTGACCTAAATGCTCCCAACTCCATTCCAGAGCCACCAGGTACTCTGCCAATAGTATTGAATAATTGGACAATAAATCTCCTAGCTTTTTAGCTTTACTTATAGATGGGGATAATTTCTATTATTTTTATCATGGCCATTATTAGTGGGTTATTTTCCCTTCACACAGTGCATTTGATCTTTTGGAACATTTGTGTAGCTATGTGTGTTATTTTTAGATCTCAAAGATTCGTGATAGTTGGAATGGATGGAAAGTTCTTTTATCATAGTCGTAGTTAACGGGTTCTTTTCCCTTCACATGATGCGCTTGATCTTTTGGATTACTTGTGTAGTTATATCATGTTTGTATTGGTTTTGGAAAGTCTAAAAAATTTGTAATCGTTAAAAGTGAAATTGTTTGAAGTAGTTTCTAGGTAGGCGTGAGCCATTCAGTTGGTTTTTAAATCAGATACTTCTCTTAATTTGTTTTGGTAGTTTCCGACTATGTTTTGGAGGAGAATGCAAGAGAGTATGTGGACTCAGTTCATATAGAAGATGATCCAGTTGATAAATACAGCCTTCCTGAGCAACAGCAACAAGAAGAATTTGAATCCGAAGTTGTTGTGGAGGAGGCTCCTGTGGAGGATTTGGTTGCTTCTCATCAAAATGTGGTTAACAGTGTTCAGGAGCCTCTTCCTGCAGTGATTGATGAACCGATTGGAGAACCAGAAAAGAAAACTTATGCTTCCATTGTAAGTATGCTTTACGATAGTGCTTAGTTCTGGTGCCTGCGTTTGTGTGCTGTATGTGTGCGCACACAATAGCAATAGGGCACTGGCATCCTTTAATATTTAGTTTTTGTGATTAGAATGGGTATAAATGAAATATAACCAGATTGAGGAAAACACAAGTGGAAAAGCAATATGCATTAAGATTTTTTTTTATCCTAGTCATTAATTGAAGGCTTCTTAGGGCTCTGTTCTTTTCACTCATTTCATCTTGAGCCATATATGAATTTGTGTTACAAATGTGAGATCATTTTCTTATATGTTGATAATATCAAACTATGTAGTTGAGAGCTGCTAGAGCAGAAGCTGCTCAATCAGCTATTCCGCAACCATCATTTTATCCAAGTGCTTCAGCTACTTCTGACTGGAACCATATTCCAGAACCAGCTCCTCAACATGTAAACCCTGCACCGTCATATGCTCCCGAACCTGGACCAGATACAATAGAAGAAGGCTTTGGTGTGGAAGATGAAGGTCAAATTCTTTGTTCATTTTTAGATTATCATTCTTACAATCTATTCATGCTAATAATCTGAAACATCATCATTGTTTTTTTGTATTTGTACTTCCGTCTCTGACTCTTTATAATGGGGTGTGTGAGTATTGATACTTTGGTCTCATAGGTGGGATTTTAATTATCTTTTGTTGGTTGTATTCGGGATTCATACTTCACATGAAATATCATATGATATTTGTTCTTAGGCTTATTTGCTGTACAGTATTCTGCATGCTGTTTGAAATTTTTGCGTAAGGGACATGGGAAAATTGTTATGATTGGTGTTTACATGGGAACTGTTGTTGAGCATTTCGAGGCATTGAAACTTAAATGAGTTGGTTGTACCTTGTATAATTCTCATTTCCAAAGCATCTGATTAGTCTTATGTTGTACTATCTTCAGGTGAACCAAAATCTGTCTATGTTAGAAACTTGCCGCCCTCTGTTACTGAAGCTGAAATTGAGCAAGAATTTAAAGATTTTGGTAGAATTCTACCTGATGGTGTATTTATTAGGTCTCGAAAGGTCAGTACTTTATTTTTTGATGTTTGATGGTTAATCTCTACTGGCTGGCTAACCATATACTTCTTTGTACAGGAGATTGGGGTTTGTTATGCTTTTGTTGAGTTTGAAGATATTCTTGGTGTTCAAAACGCTCTAAAGGTTTGGGCTGCATTTTAACTATTTTGTTGTTCAAACTTGTTTTTCATTTGTATTTGTTAGACCTTCTCCCTTTTCCAAATCTTTATGGGGTTGAATTTTTGTTTTATCTTAAGATTTTTATTGAGCCTTGTTTTGTTTGTTTTTCTTTTAAAAGAACATTTCAAGCTATTTGGGCTTTCTGGACAGTTGTGCTTTGAACATATTTGTGTATGAAGCAGCAAATTAAAGTTCTGTTTCATGTTGTGTTGCGTGCTGTTTAGATTTAGATTTTACTTTTTTCTGGTAAATTTAAAATCTTGGCATGTTTTGCTACAGGCGTCTCCTATTCAAATAGCTGGAAGGCAAGTCTACATTGAAGAGCGGAGGCCAAACAATGGTGCTCGGGGAGGAAGTAAGTGAAAATATAGCTATGAAATATAATGACATTTCAGTTTTTGAGGTCTAAATCATCATGCATGTTCCAATCGTAACTTCTTTTCTTGTTTTCCAATACTATTGTTTTTCGTAGTCATTATGATACAGTCAAGGCATGCCACATGCACTTTTAAGCATTTGAGTTGGAACCTTTTGAATATATTGGTATACAGGCAAGAATAAAAATGCCAAATTAAACATAAACCATTGTAATGAAGAAATTCTTTATAAATCTTTAACCAAGATATCTGAATTATTACTACCTACTACATTGTTTCTTGTCAAAATGAAATCCATCAAATTGCTGCAATTGGCTGTTCTGAAAATTATCTATATCGAGTCTATATATGCTTTTCCTAGTTCTTCAATAAGCACTTTGCATATCCTTGCAATTGATGATTTGTTTGGATTGGCTCACATGGATGGTTTCTGATGCATTTGTTGGTGGTGCCATGAACAGGAAGAGGCAGAGCGAGAGGTAGTTACCAGTCAGATGCCCCCAGAGGACGATTTGGTTCTCGTAGTTTGGGTCGAGGAAGCAGCCAGGACGGAAGTGACTATGGTCGGTTGAGAGGCAACGGTTTCCCTCAGCGGGGTTACCACAAGGTTCAATAGTATCATCAATCAATCAGTACCAGTTTGTTTATAACCATTATGGAGATGAAACTTTGGAAGAGTTTTTGATATGGAAGGTGGTTACTACGTTTGATGGTTCAGAGAAAAAGCAGCGTCTCCGGTGTTGAGTGGTTTAGGAATTGGTTTGTAGTTTGTGTTTTTGAGCGTGTGAGTTGACATTACTGGAAATGTTAATTTGTGAGGAATTAATTATTAAGATAAGATGGTACTTTTCCCCCTTGGATGGTTTTTAAGATGCAATTCAAGTGGGGAAATTTTGGCATTTCAAGTACAAGCACTTGTTAGGCAATGTGAGGGAAATAGACTTGAGAGATAATTATCCTTTTCATTAAATCTTATACTTAAACTTGTTTGCTTTCACCCTACTGCCTCTGTTTATTCTTGTTTGTTTCTTCACTAACATTGCATTTCAGAAACTTGGAACAAATTTGAAAATGTTGCAGCAATGTTTATTATCAATGATGATGAGATTATTCTACAAAGAAGGAAACAAGAAAAAGAAGTTGCCATTGCCATTCACTTTCATCTCAAGCAGTTGCTGCTGCCGTGTAAGTTTTAGTTGCTGTCTCTTTAACTAAGCTTTGTTCATCTTCATTCTCTTCTGTTTCCCACAGGAAATTGGCATAGGCTGCTTGCACGTGGCTGAAAGATTCACACAATGTAAATTTTTTTGCATCAAATTATAGCATCTTCCTCCTCAAACATTTCTTTCTTATTATTCTCATTCTTAACACAGTAAAAGCGCTATACCATAGGGATTCAGTTTATACTAATATCTTGTTGACCTAGTCTCCATCTAAGCTGACATGGCATGGACACAAGACTCATCATGTTTTAAAAATCTAGACATTCTGATGCATTTATATGCTTAAAAAACCTAGCTTAATGTATTTACACAAAGTTAGTATTATTCATCTTTCTAATCTACTTGACGAAAATTCTATGCATGTTTAACACATTTGTTACTCTAACAAGTGTCTGATACATGTTCAACCAGTGCACATGAATATTAAACAAAAGAATAAGTGCTTTAAACCACTAGTCAAGGTTGTTTGTGTATATTTACCGTTGATGACTTAGTTGTGAAATAGTAAAGAGGGAAAAGATAGAATGAAGGTGGGAAGTGAGTACCTGTCAAGTGGAGAAGCTTGCAGAGCCCTTTGAAAATAGGATAAAGCTTTTTGTTGGTCATGATGCAACTCCCACACTAACTTGGCATATTTTGACAAAGTTTCTCCATCGTGGGAATCCATTAAAATAGCTCTGCTGTAATATTCTTCTGCTCTTCCCAGGTCTCCTTTCCTCTGCGATCAAAATCATATGCAAAGAAATTCCTTTAGATTGTCTCGCTAATTATGACCATATGAAAGGGCGGAATTGGAATTGGAATCGGAATCGGTATTGAAGTTCTCAATTGTTTGAAAAATCTCTTCAACTTTTTAACCTATACTAAAATAGTCTACCCTTAACATACTATAATGTGTATGTGCAAACTATTATAACAAACTCCACGTTGAATGATTGTTTTTTAGTACAATTTATGGTGGTTGATAGAACAACATTAATTTTTTTTGAAAAGTTAAATAAAATATAATTTCATTTCTTTTCCTTTGAAGTTCTTCAGTTTTGCTCTTTAGTACTATCAATTGTCCAATTTTGAATGCTGATTTTTGTAAAAATCTTCTTTTTGTATTGTTGTTTTTTTACTATAAATTTGGAAAACAAAAGGACTGAATTGAAGATTTATAATAAAAGAGTGATGGTTATTCTAACCAAAATGTTTACCGTTTGGCCTAAAAAATTCATAGCATAGTAGAGAAATGGAAACAAGGGTAAAACGAACTTGCCTGGTACAAGAACTCTGCATAGTTACTTAAAACAAGAGCATTGCTCGGATTCTCCACCACCATTTTCTTGTAATACTCCTCCATGCCATATTCTTCACCTCCTCCCCCACCGCCGCCTCCACCCTGCAGTCGACCACCACCGCCACCATCACCCGGTCCTCCTCCGATGCCGAGCCCTCTAGCCAGGTACATCTCTTTCCGTAAATCACCCACAAATCCCATCCCATCACCACCAGCACCCACTCTACTCCAAGCTTGTTCCATAGCCCTAACCTCCGGAGTTACAATGGCAGCGTCAATGCTAAAATTCCCCAAACCATCTTCCTCTTCCTTCCCATCAATCTCTCGATCCTCCTCCTCCTCCTCTTCCTCAGTCCTAGCTCTAGAACCGTAGAAGGAAAACGAGGGAATAGTCTGGAGAATAGAGCGTTTAAGGCCATGACAAAACTTCTTAGAAGATTTGAAATTGACAGAATCAAAAGAAAACGGATCTTCATGGACATCGATTACATCAGAAGCATGAGAAACAGTATTCAAATTCCCTTCAGAGTTGGTTCTCCGGAAGCCAGATGGAGCAGCGGCACGATGGTGGTCGGAGAAAGCAGGGGAGGAGCTAAGAGAAGCAGTGGTGGTGGAGAAAGAAAGCGGTTTATTATTGCAGTGGAAAGGGAAAGTGGAAGGGGAGTGTTTCCCGTGGAGGTCATGGTGGTGGTGATCCGGGGGGAGAAGAGAGCCAAGAAGCGGCGTTGAAGAGGATTTGAGGAGCATAATTAGGATTTAGTTGAGTTTTAGAAGATATTTGATTGTTTATGAGGAGGAAGAAGTGGATGAAGATGATGAGGAGATTGGCAATGGAAGATACCAATAAAAAAGGTCGGTGTCCCCTCACGGAAAAACAACCTTTTTCCTTTCCATCACGTTGGCATCACATTTTTAAAATCTCCATCTCTACCCAAATATCTTCATTTTAATTATTTTATTCGTTTTATTTTATTTACTTTTTATTTACGTTTTGTATATTTTTCTACAACATAATAAAAATATTAAAATGACAATAAAAATTTGATTCGCTTTTTTTCATCGTGACCTTGGATTCATCTTAAATATGAGAGGTAGACGGTAGAGTAAAATAATTTATAAAACAAAAAAAATACAAGATGTTTTTTTTAAAAAAATGTAAAATGCTTATTTAGTATTAAATATATCATTTTGCATTTTCTAATTTTTGTATATTTTTCTAGAAATGTTTTCTATAACAATATATTGATTGCTTTGGAACGTTGATTACCTTGTGCATTTTTGTTAACATTAATATTTAAAGTTTGGTTAGAGTTAACTTTCGACTTTGAGTGGGTATACATCAAGCTAAGCTATAGTAATGTTGGTATTAATTAATGAGATGGGATGTTGAATATTTTCAAATTTTTTTTTTGTCAAATATGTTTAATTGATACAATCTATTTTCTTTAATATATGTAATTATAATAAACATATAAATAAAACAAAACGACAAGTTGACTATTGACTATGGACTTTTCATACATAAATATTACATATATACTTTTATTTATTAATTGTGGAATATTTTTCTTAAGATAAATTTTGATAGTAAATTTGTGTTCTTTCAAATTAGATTCTAATTTTATCTTAATAAAAAAGGATATAAAAATCTTCATAAAATCTTTAATTTCATCAAATTTTTTCATGAAGGCTTCCTTATTTTTGTCCTATTTTTAGCCATTTTCCAATTGGTAGAGAAATTTTAATTTCCATTGACGATTCTGATTGGTGAAGTCCACACAAATCGGACAAATCGCGTCGGTTTAATTTCCCTCCATATCAAGGTAAATACATATTCTTCTTCTTCTTCTTCTTCTTCTTCTTCTTCGTTACAAAGACTTCCATCGATTCTTTAACTTTTTTTCTCTCCAATTCTTCCTTATTCCCCAATGATTTGATCCTTACGATGCCACTCCATACCTGAAAATGCCGCCCATAAAACTCGTTTCCATCTTCAAGCGCTTTTCAATGCCACATACTTCCAGGTGGGGTTGCCCTTGTAATTGTATGATCTTCTTTCCCTTTTGATCTTGTCTGTTTTTGTCTCTAATTCCATTTATGGGTTTTATTCACCAACTTCAAACGAACATTGAATTGGTCGCTTCTAGCTCTTGGGTTCTTTCTTCTTTGAATGCTTTGATTGTTTAAGAGGCTTAATTTAGTTTGGACCTTAAGCTCGTTTAGAAAGCTTACAGTTTTCCGTTTTCTCCATTATCAAAATTTACCTTTTGAAACAAATGGTTGTTAAAATTAGTTATTGGGTTTCCTAAAGGAACGGGTGGAAAATGATGATCTCTGATCAAATGGTGATTGTAGTAGTTTCATGAAGAAATTAGAATGAATCATGGGTCTGTGAAGCACTATCGTTCTGCATATTATTTGAGAAATTATTGAGTAGGCTGGACAATGTGACTGACAGTTTTGCGCTTTTAGATCGATAGACATATTACAAAAGTTTCTCAAATTTATATCTAGTAGTTGTTAGAGAACATGCAAACTTTTTTTTTAGTCTACATTCACTTTGAATATCATTGTAAGAAACCCGTACAGTAGGAATTAGGATTCAAATAAACTTCTTGATTGAATTTTGTGGACAAAATTCTTTAAAAGAAGGTAAATGTAGGACTAACTTCTGGTATTCTAGAATTTAAGCATATATGACATTTTGGTTACTTAATTTTGTGAAATTTTGTTGGAGAAGAAGGTTTGGAACTTTGGACTAGAAGAAAGAAAGTTGGTTATTGATATTGGTGAAGGAGGAGTCTGGGACTTCTTTAAAACAAAATGGAAATGGGAGTTTGCATATGTTGGAAAAGAAATGGTTTTGGAAAAAAGGGAAATGATTTGGTTATTACCTTACAATCTATCATACCTATAAAAGGGCAAGTCTGAGTTGTTAGGCTCAGGGCTTTTCAAGTTCTGGATGAGCAATAAAGTTTAATAAAATGAAAGGTATGAATTTGGCGTAATAAACTGGTGGATCTTGGAATTGTTTGCTATCATGTTTTACTTATTTGTGCTTCAGAGTTTCAAGGAAACTCTGCCCTTCACCATGTTGTCATCTTCATAATAGCTATTTATCTTAGAAAATCAAGGGGGTATTGGAGTTGTCGAGTCTTGGTAGTTCTCAGCCTTAAATGGGCTGTGGTTTTATATTATTCAGGCTACCGTGTTTTTCAAACCAGTTTTTTCTTCACTGTGTATGAACTAATCAATTTGATTGGATGCTGTCTCGTATGAGTAAGCAATGAAATTTATATTATCCTTATAAGAGTTAAGTTGTCAATCTTTTCATGATGAACAAGATAATGCAAGGATTTTTTTCGTGGGGGGTATTTTCCTTGTATAACTTTTTCTTGTTCCTCCAGATGGCATCCGGATGCAACTGGTTCAACTGGAGCAATGCTCACTACCTTTTGCCCTCAGATGAGCCCGACCATTTCTCGTTGCCTTCCCCAACTCCTGAATGGCCTCAAGGTATATGCTATTCTCAAATAAAAATGACTGAAAACTATAGCATTTTGTTCATTTTTGTTTTATAATTCTTTGTTACTTCACATTGAATTCGAGGCAATTATTTGTTTGCTTCTGAGTCTCTTTCTTAATGTGTGACTTATGTTCATAAGGACTAAGGAGTTTGGACTAACTACTTAATCTCTCGTTTTCCCCATTAAACTAATTGGGTTTGTTGTAGTGTAAGATTTTGAATGTTGAAAGTAAGAGAGAAATATAACGTTGATCTCCTCGTGTTGAAAGCTACGAGGGAATTGTTTTACATTTCCTGAAACTTCCAATTCGAGCTAAAAGCGACGTGTTCACACAATGTAAAAGGATGCTGGCGGAACATAGCATCCATTTTGAGGTCGATATAGCCTGGGAAGTTTTTTGGATAAATTTTCAATACGAAAAAATCTTGAAGATTTTGTAAATCTGTGCGGTTATCTTTGATGTAGTAATATTTGTTGATGATTTAATTCTTGATTGTTGTTTTTGTTTTGTTAATCAGTAACTCCTCCACGTACATTCATGCATACCAAACTGTTATAGTATTCATTGATATGATTGAATCGTGTAGAAAAAATGACATTCTCTTCGTATCAGCTTTTTTGATGTTCCTACTGAGATTATTGTGAGCAAAGATTCTTTCAACACTATTGGCTGATTTTGTTTTCATTTCAAAAAAACAACAAAGTTAACATATGTCTCTAGTTTCTTTGCATATAGGTGTCTAGACGTGTTGAGGTTGGTAAGTGCTCTAACTTGTCAATATGTGATAAAAAAAAAGTCAGATTTTATTTGGACAGTTTTAGTCATATCTACAAATATTGATTCTTCTTGATGTATCCCATCCTAGGTGGAGGTTTTGCTTCTGGAATAGCAAGTCTTGGGGAGATTGAGGTTCTCAAAATCACCCAATTTGTTTCCATATGGGGTTGCAATCTATCACGCCGAGGAAATAATGGTGTCACATTTTACAGACCATTAAGGATGCCTGAAGGATATCACTGCCTTGGTCACTATTGCCAACCTAATGACCGTCCCCTTCACGGTTATCTTCTTGTGGCAAGAGAAGTAGATGGTTATTTTCAGGAAAGTGATCATATTAGCAACATTGTTAAACTGCCAGCCCTTGTGGAGCCCATTGATTTTACATTGATATGGAGTCCAGATGATGGGAGTGAGGAGAAGTACGGTGAATGTGCCTACATTTGGCTACCTCAACCACCTGATGGTTATAAATCCATGGGTTATTTTGTCACTAACAAGCTAGAAAAACCTGTAGTGGGTGAAGTAAGGTGCGTTCGAGCTGATTTAACCGATAGATGCGAAACTTATCGCTTAATGTTTAATATCAGTTCTAAATGTAAAAACTTTCTAGTACAGATTTGGAGTACAAGAGCATGTCACCGAGGGATGCTTGGTAGGGGAGTTCCTGTAGGAACATTTCATTGTGGTAGTTACAAAGGAACCGAAAAAGAGCTTCCTATTGCTTGCTTAAAAAACTTGAACTCTACACTGCCTACAATGCCCAACATTGATCAGATTCATTCTCTAATTAACCACTATGGACCCACTGTCTTCTTCCATCCCAAAGAGATCTACTTGCCATCTTCTGTTTCATGGTTTTTCGAAAATGGAGTGCTATTGCACAGAGATGGCATGTCATCTGGGGAGGCCATACTTGTCTGTGGTACAAATTTGCCTACTGATGGGAGAAATGATACAGTATGTTGGATGGATTTGCCAACTGATGGCTGTAGAGACAAGATCATAAATGGAAATCTGGAAAGCGCCAAGCTTTACGCTCATGTAAAGCCAGCTTTGGGAGGGACATTCACAGATATTGCTATGTGGGTGTTCTGTCCTTTCAATGGGCCATCCACTCTTAAGCTTGGAATTGTGAATATTAGTCTAGGGAAAATTGGACAACATGTTGGAGATTGGGAGCATATCACTCTCAGGATCTGCAACTTTACTGGAGAACTCTTTAGCATTTACTTTTCACAGCACAGTGGTGGTGAATGGGTGGATGCTTACAACTTAGAATTCATAGAAGGAAACAAAGCCATAGTTTACTCCTCAAAGAGTGGACATGCTAGCTATCCTCGTCCTGGGCTCTACATTCAAGGCTCTTCCAAACTCGGGATTGGAATAAGGAACGACTGTGCACGTAGTCATCTTTTTATTGATTCAAGCACACATTATGAAATAGTTGCAGCAGAGCACCTGAGACGCAATGACATTGTGGAGCCTGGTTGGTTGCAGTTCATGAGAGAGTGGGGTCCAACTATTGTCTATAGCTCGAGAACGAAGCTTGACAACTTCATCGATCGCCTTCCATTGAAAATTAGGTTTCCTGTTGCAAATATATTCAGAAAGTTACCAGCGGAATTGTTTGGAGAGGTTGGTCCAACTGGGCCAAAGGAGAAAAACAATTGGGAAGGAGATGAGAGAGGCTAAAATTTTGTTGTGCATTCCATTCATTGCTGCTTTTGCTCACTCTATTGGTTGTTGTTATGGCAGTTTGAGATGTTCATATGACAAAGAGGGGGTGTGCTTTGTTGGAGCTGACTTGTGTGCTTTTAACACCCCTACTTCATTCTAACACAATTCAATTTCTTATGTATTGATTCTTGGTTGTGACAATAAGGGATTCATAGATGGAATCTGAGCCTCTTTCTATTGTAATGTAGAGTTAGGGAATATTATTAATACTACTCTTGGACTCATGTTTGATTAATACTTTAATCTGTTACTGTATTTTAGTTTGATTAACACTGGAGGGTTAGCAGAGTTTGTTAGTTTTGAAGTTCAATGATCAAATATAAATTTCGAGACGTGATTGTGAATCGTGATAATGCTTATAGATTAGGGGTGGTCTCTCTAATACATTTTGTTTAATCTTTCGGGCGTTGGTTTTTTATTTCTTGAAAATAAATTTTCACTCTATTTTACCATTTTACTAAAATGTAAATAAAAATATAGATAAAATGTCGATGACAATAAATACTTTTTGAAAAATTATAAAAACAAACTACAAAATTCATTTTTGATAATTAACCTTGAAAAGCCACTGGAAATTTGTAGTCAGAAACTACCATTTTGACCCCAAAATGTGTTTGAGCGATGGAGGCAGAGTTCAATTTGTTTTCTCTATTCTCACACTCTCTCTTCCTGATCTCACGCATTGGTCTCGATGTATTAAGCAAAACATATATACACACACACATATCTATATATATAAACCTAGATCAAATTTCGAGTGGGCTGGCTATACACATTTATGAAATTAAAGGCAAACTCCTAACGATTGAGGAAGGAGCAAGGTAGTCCAAAGTTGAAAATGTTGGCGAAAAGGTTCGCTTCTATATTCAAGCGCTCTTCTACTCCACATGCTTCCAGGTGCGCCCTACGTGTAATGCCCATTTTCGTTATTTTCTCAGAATTTTACACCAACAGTTATTAACTCACTCACGAACTTCAGTTGAACGTGGAATCAATCGATTGCCCGCATCTTTTCAGTGATATAATATCTGGGTTCTTCAAATTTTCGATGTTTTGATCGTACAATAGGCTTAATTTCCCCCTTATTTACTCGTTTAGAACTTGGAATTGCTTTATTTGTTTTTATGAAAAAGGAAACGCTTGAATTGATTATTTCAAATTTTTTCATTGATTTTTAATGGATAGAATGGAATTTGGTAATCTCTGATTAAGGGTTGCTTGCAGCAATTCGATAAAGCCAACGGAGAATGAGGTGAATAAATCCTGGGGTCGGAAAGCCGTCTCCTTTGTGCTTATTACTGTTACTGGTGGTGTAGCTTTGAGTGCTTTAGATGACCTTGCCATTTATCATAGCTGTAGCAGGTATGTATTACTTGTTAGAGATTTCCAAATTTGGATGAATTATATTGTTAAAGCAAATGAATGTCTGAATTTGGCGCTTTGAAGTTCAAGGAAATCCATGTAGTAACACTAAAGTAAATTGGGGAATCTTGGACAAATTCATGATTAATTAGGATTAGAATTAGTTTACTTTTCCGTTTTCTAATAATTAGAGATCATTTTCCTTTGGTCATCTAAGGCTATGTTGTTATGTTGTTTTCAATCTCTGTCTTCTCACTGGATCAAATAATATCTCGTAGTAGTATTCGGTGATGTTACATTATTGTTATTGAACAAGCCTCAGTTGTCAACTTTGGCGGTTAGAGAATGAAAGCATTCTTTTGATCCTTGGGGTTTTTTTACCTATACATTATTTGCTTGTTCTGTTTCTGTTTAGGGGCTTTAAATCTTTGTTATTGCCCCATTTACAAAGGTATGGTAGTTTTCTGGATGAAATTGTGCAAATAGATGATAGATCTTCAGGGCTTTACTTCGATGCATTTTTCTTGATTTTAGAATTAGAAGCCTGACCCGACTCATCCAATTTTATCGGATGTTCCCTAAGGGACCTGACCTGATTCATCCGTTCCACGAAAACTCATCACCACCCTTGTTGGCTTGGTGTACCTATAACCAGCTTTGATCCACACTCTATTTCCAATCAAATATTTTGAGCTAAATATATAAGGTTTAAATCCACAAGATTATTGTCCTTCCTTTGGTGGTTAACTGAGTTTTTTTTAATGAGAGAATACAGAAGGGCAAACAAAAAGACAACCCAGCAAAAGGAGCCAAACTATAACCCAACTAATTGTACAACAAAGGTATCCACCATTGTAAAATAATAAGGCCTAAAGGATAATTCTAATTCTAATTCTAATTCTAATTCAATTTCATATATGAGTGTTTGGAATACATCATCAAGTGTTTAATTTTGGAAAAAAATTGGAGTATTTGACAATCTCTCAAAATAGCTCACATCTTAAAAGGAAATGCTCTCTCCTCTCTACGTAAAATTTTTATCCTATTTTTGTTGTTTTCTTTTATCCCCTGCTTTATTCTTGCAATAATAGTGGAAGGTTTTTTCCAACAAGGTTTTCATGAATCAATGATATTCTTTTGCTGTTGGTAGTTGGCGGGACTTATTTACATTATTTTATTATTTTCTCAGCAAAGCTATAGAGAAAGTCAGAAACAATCAAGCAGTCATAGATGCTATTGGTGAACCCATTGATAAAGGTCCATGGTACAATGCATCACTTGCAGTAGCTCACAAGAGACACTCTCTATCCTGCACATTTCCAGTATCAGGACCACAAGGCACAGGGATCCTCCAACTGAAGGCAGTTCGTAATGGAGGTCAATACACTTTTCCTATCACCTGGTCCTCATTTCCCTTACTTGATTCAAGTTATAGTTTCAATAGAGAATTAGCAATAGATAAACAATTTTTTCTCGTTTCTTTCTTTTTTGGGGATTAGGAACCAAGCTTTTTTGAAGTTCTCTGTCATACGTATTTTTAGTTCATAAGCTTTTTTTTTAAGTTGAAGTATGGGATGACATTTGTGAAAGTTGTCTCTTTTCCTGAGCGATCCAACTTAGCTGGTGTATCTTCAATCCGATGCATTTGGAAAAGGGTTTTCTGGATTAGTGGATTGTTTTAGGTAAACCGGGAAGATTCTAAAGGTAATGGTAGGTATAAAATGTTTTTCTATTAGTAAAATCTTTTAATTTTCAAACCATAATGGTAACTAGGCAGATTTATTTTCTTATCTATTTTCTACCTGCAATTAGTCTAGTCTGATCCTTATACTCGCGTGTATCAATTCTTTAGATTTTACTTTAGCATCAAGATAATACTCAAAATGAAATCTTGTCGCATTTTGTTCCTTTTACATGAATTATCATCCTCTTTCAGCTTTTACTATTTTGTAATATATATATTTATATATTACCCTTTAGGTGAGAGAAGTCTTTTCGTCTGTTATAAACTTTTTGAATGGTAATACTAAGTTGGAATATCTCTACAGAGGATTCCTGGATTTCTTTTCTCCGGCCTCGGGACTGGGACATTCTGATGATGGATGCTCTCCTTTATGTTCCTGAAAACGAAGGTAAGCAGAAAACTTTGCGTATTAATCTCAGCGAGAAGTTTGCTCCTGCTGCTTGTGTCTCATGCACCGACTGTCAGCCTCCAGAGACAGAGAAGAGATGAAGTTAGCTTTTTATGGATATTATGAAACTATTGTCATAATATCCTTTATGAAGTTGCTTTCTATTAGTTTTCTGTCCCGACATGATTTTGAGCTAACCGAAGGGTCGAAGTATTCGTTATCCCCACCAAAATAATAATTTTCTTTGAGGTTGAGTTCAAACCGCGGTAGAAGATTTGTTATTATACAACCTTGCTGACATTAAATGTGGCAAAGTTATTATGGTTATACCGTAAAATCCAATTTGTAAAAGAAAAACAGTAACTATTTATCTGATTTTTTTGTTCTTATTTGTTTGTTTGTTGATCTGTAGACAGTAGGTGGTAAATAAAGATTATAACTTAGAAAGAACAGGTTTGATAATTGAAAAAAAGTTTTCAAAAATCTCTTCTAAGTAGCTCTAATTTAGATGCTTTATCTTGTATGGTTGTTTTATTGGCATGAGGATCACACTTCAACAAGAATTCAATTCCTTCATACACCAAAGTATGTTTGGACAAGTATAGTATTGACATTGATTTAATTTTGTATGTATTTGAGTGTTTCTAAATGAGTAAAATGAAAAATGGTAATTGCTAGTGTTTGATTTAGTAGTTTAGAAATGAAAGTGAAAAAGACTACAATTCTCCCTTTCGCAAAAAGTGAATGAATGGCTGTGGTGATTACACACACCTTTCCTCAATCTTCTTCACAAACCACACCATTCTCCCTTTTTCATCATCTTCTTCTTCTTCTTCTTCATTCTTCCCCTGTTTCCAATTCTCAACAACATCAATGGCGTCTCTTCAATCTCTGGCCTCCACTACTTCCCCGTCTTCTCCTCATCTCCTTCATCCCTCTTCCACCAAACCCAAACTCTCTTACTCTCTCCACAGCAGCGCCTTCTCCTCATTCCACGGCCGCTCTCTTTCCCTCTCCACCACCAAATGCCACACACTCACTCGCCGCACTTACCGACAACGTTCATGGAACCCCATCCTCATGGTTCTGCCCAAGATTCAGTTCATCCAGGGCACGGACGAGCAGACAATCCCGGATGTGCGGCTGACGAAATCCCGAGACGGAACCAATGGAATGGCGATTTTTAGGTTCGAGCAGCCGTCAGTGTTCGATTCATCGGCGGAGGTTGGGGATATCACCGGCTTCTATATGATTGATGAAGAAGGGATGATTCAATCGGTTGATGTGAATGCGAAGTTCATAAATGGGAAACCGGCGGGGATTGAGGCGAAGTATGTGATGAGAACCCCGAGGGAATGGGATAGATTCATGAGATTCATGGAGCGATACTCCAATGCCAATGGGATGCAATTTGTCAAGAAATGAAATCAGGTTTTTTCTTTTGCACAATTTTGTTTTTGCGTTTGAAAATGAAGATCAATACTGTGTTGATTATGGCTGATGGATGAAGATTTAATTGAAGCTTTGTTCTATGTTCTTTCTATCCCCCTAAAGGGAATTTGTAATAACAAACAAAAGATTGTGAAAACAAAACAAACTCTGTACCAAAATATAGCTGTAATTACCAATTTTAAGTCCATAACTAATAACTAACTAACTATAAGAGGTCAACGTTTGTCGACGTCAAGGTTTGTCGAGATTGGTCGAGTTAATTGGCCAATGTCACGAATATAAAAAAAATGAAAAGGAATTAATTTATATAAAAGTATATTCTAAACTTTTTTTTTTTAGCTTTTACTAATATAATTTTGGGTTTTAAAAGGTAAGATTCAAAACTTGAATACATTAAAAAAAAAACAGCATGAGAGTGTTTTCAAAATTTGTATAGTTGATGTTGAAGTTTGGTACTAATGATGAATTTGTAATGTGCGGAAGGAATTAAGTGATTTCTTTTGTCAAGAATGTTGGTGTTTGTTTTTTCTAAAACCGACTAGAGTTGATAGAGCAAAATGTCTAGGTGTTTTGTAGCGTTACGATGCCACTCCAGATTGTTTGTGATTATAATCCTAAAGGTGGTCCACCTTCGACACTAAAATGATTTCTTTTCTAAGTAAACTCTTGTAAAGAATGATTTCGAACTTTTGTATGGATGAATCAATGTGTTACGTTAGTTTCGAACGACCTAAATTTTGACAACAATGAATATTGACATTTCCCTAACATTACATTCTCTAAAAGAATTTGTTTTGTGAATATGTATTTTCTCAGGTAAAAAGGTGAGGTGATGTCATCTGAACTTTCATACGATATTTCATCTAACTTTCGTTTGTAGTTTTAGTTGAAAATTAATCGTTTAAGTGAAGTACATATGTCATAATCAATTTTTACTTTTGAGAGTCTTAAGAATTGGCAGCGAAAAGAAAGAAGAAAAAACCCATGAACTAAATTGAATCAAATGAAGGTACTAAGAGTCATGTAACAAAGTACATAAAATTCAGAATAAAACAATCAGATTGAAAGGTGTGCATTCAAAAACTTCTAAAAGTACTTCAAAAGACAGAACTCCAAAGACAGTGAACATATCACATATAGAACGACATTAACTTGTGATATAAAACTCCAAATGCCATTAGAGAGTCTTACGAATGAAGCATTTTGATTTCTAAAAGTAACATAAAAAGGAGTGGTAGAAGAAGAAAAAGAAGAAGAAGAATCATTAAACCCCATTGCCATAACTTGGGATTTTGATGAAGGGATGAAGTTTTATTTTGATGTAGTTTTGGTTCCATATCTCCAAACAAGAAGAAAACTCCTGGACTTCCCATTTTGACCTCGCCCCCATTCAATGTTGAATTGTTCACACCTTGAATGTTGCTGTTCACATAAATGTTTATGCAACAACAGTTAGGTAATTTACACTCACCTCCATGGCTGACTGACATTGAAGCTCCCATGTTTCCACCTTCCAACCTCACTCCCTCGAGTGCCTCGTTCTCGTCTCTCGCTTCCATCTTTCCTTCGCTTCTATTGCCGAAACTCTATAACATCATCTTCATAGTTGATGTGTAGGATTATGATCCTCCGGCTACTAAAGTTAACATCATCTTTGCTTCCTTCCTTCTGCAATGGGTTTTCTTTCTTTGTCCCTCACTTTTTTGCTTCAAAAGCAACCTATAACCTTCACATTCAATCCATCTATGCAACTTTTAATGTGTTTAAATAAGCAGTAGTATTTTAACTTCGTGTTTACATGTAGTTTTAAAATAGTTTAAAGATTCATGTTTATCGTTTGTGGTTCTTATATGGGTGCCACTTGTTCTCGCAAAATATATTTCTCTGCAGTTCTGCCTTGTCACAATTTAAAAGTACAACACAATTTTTTAAATTCGCTCACATCTACATCTATATCCTTGTATTCACAATAGGGCTGCCCTAACATTGTTAGTGAAAGAGCATGATCACAATTATCAAGCTATCAAGTGAGGACTTGACCTGGTCAAGACATCCGTGCGCATAATAGCTGTGCATTGACATAAGCAAAAGGTTGTTTTTCATTTATTTTTGAAGAAACACGAACCACTAAGAGGGTTGAAAGCAGGTCGTTGGACAGAAATCTTACATTGATCGTTTAATGACAACAAAAAAAAAACGATTTAGCAACTAAAGTGAACTAGTTGATGTGTTAGATTTCACTTCGCAATTCGGAGTACCACTCCAAAAGTTCTATAGAATATACCAACAACCACCATCCGCATCCAACAAATTTGCTCAAACTTGACAAAATAGATAAAATTTGTACCTCTTTCTTTTTCCTGAAAAAAACACATTTTAAGACCATAGTATGCTGTAACCAAGCATTCCAGCCTTTATTAATTACAACACCAAATAAACTGTGCATTCTACTAAACCATGAATGAAGAAGATAAGAATACACGAGGGTTGAACTCGAAACATTCTCCATTTTATTTTAACAAATGGAGACATAAACCAGGCCGTTCTCAAAGCTTTTCAACTAAGTTAATACAAAATATCCAGGGGGCTTCAGAAAAAATTCAAATGAAGCCTATGGAAAAGAATCAGGATTGACTCTTTCACTGACTGTCGAACCAAATTGCGGGCCACCTTTACGGTACGATATAAGAAACTCAACAGGATATCCCTTCAACTTATGTGGTACAATCCCAAGATCATTGAAAGTCAATGCTGCAAATCCAATAGCAAGATCAGAGAGTATTAGACGACAACGTGACCTGTTGGAAGGGGAAAAGAATTGAGATGCTTACCTTTTTCAGAAACAACTGTATCTTGTGTTAGAGCTAGGATCTGATCCAGATTGAAAATGGCTGGCGTTGGTAATGGAAACGGGACTTTGTTAAGTAATATTTCTCGTGGGGTAGCAATTGCCTGAGGCCAAACAGCAGCTTTTAGTTTTAGAAAACAAAATCAAACAGGTCGAACAATATCTAAAAACAAAGCTTCGCTTGATCTGCAATATAATCCAACAAAGGCCAGCAAGGAGAGCAACTTATACTTTCCTAAGTGTATACCATCACTAAAAAAATCATCTAGCATGGTCTGAATTTCTTATGCAATGAGTGGGGGGAAGGAAAGGCAAGAGGAAGCAACAATATAAGGACCAACAAAATAAAAGATGTGACTATTTTTTGCATGATAGCAACACAATATAAGAGAAGAAATATGGTGGCCGATTTATTAAGACTTGAGGGAAAGCATAAAGGTACAACATTGTATATCATCAACTTCCATTGTTTTTACCTTTGCAATAGGGAAAGGGACTTTCAGGTAGTGAGGCCATTCACGGATCACGTCAAACATAAGTTCTGCCTGCAAAGAACATGAAGCTTTATAATGAAATTTCTATTCTTTTTTCTTGGACAGGGGGCAGAATGTTAAAAAAAAACATAACATACCAAATCATGCACCGAATAGATCTCTGGACCACCTAGTTCATAAACTTTTCCAATGCTGGTGCCATCGTCTTTCAACGCTGAAACAATTCCACCAGCAACGTCAACAACATACACAGGTTGGATTCTGCAAAGATAGCACTGGTGGTTAGGGTAGCTATAAGAAAATAAGTACTCAACAATATCTGAACTATTCAATGCCTGCCAATGTGATTTTGATCCATACAGTATCGGATATGAAATACATACTTTGTAGATCCATTTCCAAAGAGGGGAATGAAGCCATATTTTTTAGCAAAATGTGCCCATGGATTCAGAATACGGTCCTCTGTACCAATCATAGTTGCAGGTCTCAGAATTGTAGCCTGTAAAAGCACATCTTTGAAATGTTAGTTCTGACAATATCCCCTAAATAATTGGAGAAAAGTTGAAATTAAAATTATACTAAAAATCTACAGCATTAAAAAAATATCCAATAATTTATGAAAAATAAGTTTCAAATATGAAATTGAAGTTTGAAATTGTAAATTGCAAATTTGACCTAAGAATTTGAATTTAGCATGCTTTTTATCCATACAGTCTATTCTTGAACACGGCTTCACCTCAACTGAACCTTAATGAAAGAGTACTCCCATAAGAATAAAAGATGAATACATGATAAATGAATAGTTATAGACAATAGAAGACTTGTAGTATTCTCTAATGGTCTGAAACTGCCAGCGTAACTTTATGTGGTATTATCAACTCAAAATCAGGAAATTAATTATAACTCCTTACCTCAGGGAATGCCTTCAAAACAGATTCCTCGCCAGCAGCTTTAGATCTTAGAAATCTGGATGGAGATGATGAAGATGCACCCAGGCAGGAAACTTGTATAAATCTCAAGATACCACCATGTTCTTTGGCAATCTACAGTATTTAAAAGGAGGGAAAACATCTAATCTACATCAGACTCAAAAAGAAAAAAAATGTAACATCTTTAGTTAAAAATAAATAAATGAATAATATACGAAAGTACTCTATCCCTTTCCGTTATCTTGTCTTTAATAATTCATATTCAGATGGTAGAGGAACTAAAGAAGACTCTATCGATAAGAAAAATGCTTCTATCAAATTTGCAAGCACTTTAAAAATGCTTCTACCAAATTTTCAAGCACTTTAAAAATGCTTCTACCAACACATAAATGTCGGCCAACAATTATTGATAATTTATATGCATTATAGAATTGAGCAATATATTGGGTAAAATTGAGTTAGGATACCACCTAACAAGGAAATGCTCACGAACACAAAGTAAACTCTAGAACACTAAAATGGAAATATATTGAAAATGTGCAATAATATCATAAGAACAAGTAACAAGGTAACCACTAACCTTTCGAGAGGGCTAGAGTCTCCCAAATTCCCAACTAAAGAAATCTCACAAAATTCTTCTCCCTAGCTACCAACCCATTCCCTCTATTTTATAACTAAGAGTCCTGACAAACTTACTATCTAATTTAGTAATGTCCTAATAAATTAATACTCTACTACAACTCCATATATCTCCGACTCTAACTAGGCCCCTTACAAATTGCTCCCAAAATCCACTGGATCATGGGCACCAGCTTAATATTAGCTTAATAGATTTTCAACCAATAGGCCTTGGGAAAGGCAAGCCACGTGGGATTGAAGTCAGATGCATACCGTGGCAAGTTGTTCTGCCATGGAATGATTTACTTCCTCAAAGCTGTAGTTTCTTGTTTCATACTCTCTTCCTGTCAACAAATATGGTAAATTCTAATCTTAAAAGGCTAAAATAAAAAATTCAAACATTTAACAAGAAGGAAGAAGAATGAGAAACCCATACCAATAAGATTAAGGACCACGTTAGCCTTTGCCATTACGGCTTTTACTGAATTTTCATCTCTTGGATTGTATTTCATTGGTACTATCTGAAGGGGGGGAAATTAAGGCGATTGATTTAACAGTGAGGGGGCAAAGAAAGCATTCAGCAACACATGGAAAAAAAAAATAGTACAATCATCCATGGCATTAAAACGTCATATACTGCTCTACCTGTCCCAGATCTCCCATTATTTTAAGATGTCGAGGTGAATCTTCAGAACCTCGAAAAGGGACCAACACTTGGGACCCCATTTTAGCTGAAACATAATTCATTTCCAAAATCATGCTTAGCATAAAACTTATATATAATCAAGAATAGAGCCAAAGCTGCCAAAACCCACTAGTAGTAGAAGCTATAGAGGCACATAATAAATTGCATATCTAAGCAAAAAGAAAGTTGAATGCTAGTACCATTTATGTTCACCTATTACCTAGTTGCTGTACAACATAGCGGCCAAGGAATCCAGTAGCTCCAAAGACAGTAGCAACAATCCCACTGCAAAACAATTTTGCGATAAAACAGTAAGATCAGGAAAACCAGATACAGAATTTGGTTTATTCACTACAGACTAAATCCACAAATTGAATTAAATATCAATAATCTGATCTGCCTGAGAATCCTAATGTGCATGCTTGAAAAAGAACAGATAAGCACAAACTAGGATTATCTGACAGCGACAGAGAAACCAGCTCAGATTAAAATTTCCTGCTTCAATATCCCATAAAAGATGGAATGACGTCAGTTCGTAGTGGGTAGTGCCATGATCTTTTAGCTTACTCAATAAAACAAAGTATATCTAATTAATCCTTCCCTCAATGACAATGGGAAAATGCTATAAGTATTTCAACTAAAAAAGACACTGAAAGATTATATTTGATTTCCACTAATTAACTTACAAACTTGAAGCACAAATGTTATAAAAAGGTTTTGAGAATAACATCTCGAGACCCATCTTGAGGCAAGGCTTTAACTTCTAGCGTTGAGTATGCCTTTGTTGAACTATAAGAGGCTTATGGCTTCGTGAAAAGGCACAGAGACTTAAAATCTCTATATCTTGTCTAATGATCAAAACAATATTTACCACATTCTTAAAAAAACATATAAAGGTTTGAGTTATGACTACAACTATTACTACTTTTATTATTGTGACTTTAAGAACACTGAAGGTAAAAATCCATAGAATAAACCAATCCTAGTTGAGGGGTGATTTTTTTTTTCTTTTGTGTTTTTATATGACTATCGTGTTTAGCAATACTTAGTCATACCAATTTAGGATTTTTAAAATAATTTAAATTCAATTTGAGGCATGAAGTACCACTGTTCATCTTCATCCCATTAAATTTCTTAAATTTCCATCAACATTCCAAAGCACTCAAACCCAGCATTACATCTACAACATAAAGCCAATAATCAAATATAAGAATCCAAACACGAAAAAGCTAGGGCTAGGTTACCTAACAGACGATCTCCCACCAGTGCCCTTACGGACAAGGTGCCCGACACCTCTCGTAGCCAAAGTGGAATCATATCGTGGACGATCAGCCCCACAATCTGCAAAAATATTTTTTAAAAAAAAAAACAAGATGTTCGAGACGTTAAAAATGGACGAAATCGATGTGAAAATGGAAGCACAGAAGGAAGAGAGAAGC
This sequence comes from Cucumis sativus, assembly GCF_000004075.3. NCBI lineage: Eukaryota > Viridiplantae > Streptophyta > Magnoliopsida > Cucurbitales > Cucurbitaceae > Cucumis > Cucumis sativus. The sequence continues at coordinate 5,999,298 of NC_026660.2, read as the reverse complement.
AATTACAGTGATGAGAAAGAGGGTATATGAACTTGATAGAAGAAATTGAGGAAGAAGAGCTGAGGCTCTGCTGCTGCTGCACTAGACGCCTCGAAAGGGCCTGCATCTTTGATCGGAATCTGATCGGAGTGAGCAACGGAGGGAGAGAGCAAGAAGAGAGAGGGAAGCGCTTTAGTTAAGAAGGCGAAGAATTTTGATGAACAGCTTTTTTCCCATTATTGGACTTTGGGTTTTCTTTCTTCTAAATGGGCCTCAATTTAGCCCAAATAAGCCCAAATTTATATTCCAACCCTTACCCTCTTGCAATGGCTCAACTAAATTACACGAATAAATATTTATTTATTCAGGATAATTGTAATGAATACTCATTTGATTAATTATATAGCTAACATTTTTAAAAAATTAAAAAAATAGTAAAATTATCGTTGATAGACTTGTATCACCGATTGACTTGTATCACCGATAGACTCGTATGGTCTATTGATGATAGACCACTATTTACAACATAGTCTATCAGTGATAGACTTCTATCATTAATAGAATTTGACAAATATTGTTATATTTGCAAATTTTTTAAAATGTTGTTATATACTTAATTATTTTGAATTTAATTGCTAAATTTGCAACTACTCCTTAAATAAAATTCAATAATCACACAAAAAAACAAAAAAATTGTTTTTCGTACTTGATAAATAAATACGAAGTTAGGTTTTCTTCGAAGGGAATGAAAAATTGTTGTAAATATAGCAAAAACATGTCAAAATCAGTTTCTGATAGACTATGTTGTAAATATTAGTCTATCACTGATAAACCATAAGAATTTATATCACGGGTATGTTTTGTTATGTTTACATTTTTTTTAAAAAATGTTGCTATATAGTTCATTATTATTCCTAAAATTGTTACCCATTATAATATAGCCCTGAAAAAAACATTAAACGAAAGAGAGGGTCGAGAGTCTTACAAATTAGGTTTGATAGAATCAACTAGATTGAAGCTTTGCATTGGAGATGTTTGTTACCTTCGTTTATGTGAACAATAGTCTTTAAATTTTTAATATTTAGATGTTGATTAAATTTCACTTTTATCGGATTATCTTTACCCTAAATCAAAACACAAATTTCAACACTTTAAAACCTCAAGATTAACTAAGGGTCCGTTTGGATTGAATTAAGAAAAAAATGTTTTTCAATAATACATTTTCTCTCAAACATTTTTTTAAAAATAAATTTAAAATTTAAACACTTAATGTTTAGTTAAACTTTTTTATTAGCGTTTATATGTGAATTTAGTTTTTAAAGATTTCTCTAAAATAGATTATTTTATAAATAAATTTTTAGAAAATGTATTATTTTAATTTGTCAAACACTACCATTTTTTTCAGAATAGTTTTTTTGACAAAATTAAACACTTTATATCCTAAACCAAACACATCCTAAATTCAATTCAAAGATGGACCAAGAATGCAACCCTTCAAAATCTAAGGATCAAACAAGAACTAAACCCAAAATCAAAAATCAAAAGTATTTTTTCTACGATTAATCGCCAATAAGTAGCAAGCTTTTAAAAGGAGAGGAAAAAATAAATATAAAGAGAGGAAAACTGATGTAATATAGAATAGTTAGTAAAACAGTTTAATTGTTGAATCAGTTAACTAACAACGGTTAAAACTGTTTCATAAAAACAGTTATATCAACTACTTGTAACTACTTACACATTCTTAATAAATACTCCTTCTCTTAACCATTAGAGGCAGAGAATTCATTTCGAGAAATTAATCCAAACTTTGAATTACATCAAAAACAAAAGTCATATCCTTCAAATAAAAAAATGCTCTGAATTTCTCCTTTCATTCCAATAGTACTAGTGAGTAAGTGATTACAAGAGATCCACTCAATGTGTCACATGAAAATAACCAACGAGGTTCGTTCTATTGAAGAATATGTCCAACTCCTTATCCATCCCAAGTAAGACCGTAAACAAAATTGTATCTAAACATAAATCAACTAGTTTAAACATAAATCAACTAGTTTAAAGAGTTTGATTCCTCCTCTACATGTTGACGCCGTAAATCGAACAAAACCAGTGAAAAAAAAGACGAAAGAAAACTCAAGGAAAAAAGGGAGGCAATGCAGAGCAGTTTCAAAAGCTTTTTTCTTCTTTTTTTAAGAAAGGGGAAAAAGGAAAGTTCAATACCAAAATCTAAAGCACTGTTACTTTGCTTTGCTAGAACCTGAGAAATGAACATTTGGCTAACTCAACTCTACAAATTAGCCCCTATCTAAACCAACCATTACATTACCGGAAAAACCATGGCCGCTCTCATTTTCTTTCGTGTTAATTATTGTTTTGGCATACATGGATTTGATTTATTCTTCATCCTAATTCCCCTAAACCATGAATCATTCATTCCATAAAACAAGAACCTCACTTTGAATTTACACCTTTTTTTCACTCACCCCTTCTGCCCCCATTTCCTCTCTTTATTATTATTCAATCCTTCGTTTTGCTGGTGTTGCCGAATGCAGATGCAGCTCATCGAGCAGTAATCGTTATGGCGCCCCCTTCAACCTCGTGCATCTGCTGAGACAGACGTCGTTTTCAGGCATCCCATCTCAACAAAAACGTCTGGTCTGGTCTGCCCATTTTATCTTGTGGAATACTCCGTCACTAATTTGAGGAACATGGATGACTTATCCTCTAATAGTCGTGTCGGGGTATCAAACTCTGCAATTCTACCTGCAAACCACAACCAAATATAGATCTCAGCTGATTGTCTAACTAAACATGTGAAATGGGAGATTGTTCCTTGGTCAGTTCAAACTAATTTAAAGTCTAGATTCTGGCTTTTGGTTACGAGCAGTACTCACCGTCGCTTAGTACCAAAACCAGATCACTGTCAACTACGGTCGGAATTCTATGTGCAATTGTGCACACGGTGCAGTCTCTGAACTCTGTTCTAATAACCTTCTGGATAAGATTATCTGTTGCCATGTCGACCGATGCAGTGGCTTCATCGAGAACAAGTATTCTGGCTTGTCTCAATAGTGCACGACCCAATGCTACGAGTTGCCTCTGCCCTACACTCCAGTTATCTCCATTTTCAAGAACTGCGAGTTAATTTGTAAAGAGGATCAGCAACCAAACATGCATAAAATGTACATCAGGCACAGCCAACAAAAGAGAACGGGAAAGGCTCCCTATCTGCTTGTTAAATACCTGGTGTATCGAGTTTTTGCTCCTTTTCACGGATCATCTGTCCTAGTTGTGATTTATCCAGTGCCTGAAAAATGTTAAAAACAAATCAGGAAACCCCGATTTCATATTACAGAACAAGAGTATATAAACGTTAAACAGGTACAGAGTCACTTTTCAGAAAGACCACGAAGACACATTAGTACTAGTATCTGCTCACTAATGGATATTGACACCGCCTTATACTTTGGCTTTTCATATTTTGTTCCCTTTGATAAGCAATCTATTATTTTAAATGATAAAGTGGAGAACTTGTTTTGATCTTTCAGCGACAAACAGAAGTACTACTATAGCAATTTCGGAAGAAAAACAGTGAAGTGGTAATTTGACAGAGATGTCAATCAAACCTCCCAAATTTCATGATCAGAATGCTCTTCAAGGGGATCAAGATTTCCCCTAATTGTGCCTTCAAATAAAGTGGGATCCTGAGGTATGATACTGAGACGGCTACGGAGGTCATGAAGACCAATTGTAGATATATCGATATTGTCGATAATTATCCTTCCACTTGATGGTTCAACCAATCGAAATAATGCCTGAATCAAAGTAGATTTACCACTACCAGTCCTACCAACAATTCCAACCTTCTTTCCACCGGGAAAGCAGCAAGTTACACCACGGAGCACCAAAGGAAGATTCTCCTTGTATCGGACCTTGAACAAAAAACGAGAGGAATTTGTAAAATAGAAAGCAATTCATAATTGTATTTGATCGTTAATCAAACATGAATTTCTTTTTTTTCTATATTCATGAGTGTTGGACCAACTTATGCGCACCTCTACTGGTCTCACGGGACAACTCACCTGACCCTACAACATTTGGATGTCAAGAAAACTCGTAGGAAATTAACTCCTTGGTAGATGACCATGATGAACTGAACTCATTTAGTTATTGAGACTATGTCTTCTTTTACACCATTAGGCTAACCCACTATGGTTGCCAATGAAATGTGGAAATGCAATGATGTTCCAACAATAACTAAGCAAATAATAGGAATTGACACTCACGATAACAATGACATAAGTCTTGAACCATAAGAATACCACCCTTAAAACTCTCACAAAAGAACGACAATACCGTAGGCCAATTACTACCTTTAGTTCAGTAAGCTCAATAGTTCCATTCTCAGGCCACGTGGAAGGAGGACGAGAGTCCTCAATAAGTATTGGTGCCTCACTTGGAATTTGACTATATTGATAGATCCTTTCAATAGATATAATTTTGTTTTCAAGCTTGCAAAAGCTAAGTATCCACCGTGACAGGCGAGCATTCAGATTCAGACCATATGTTACCGCAAGGCCAGCCATACCTACAAACAAAAAACCAACGGTTGATAAATTTTGACAATGCAGTATCTTTTTAAATCTGCAGCACTAAAAAAATTTTAATGTTGGTTACAGTTCATTGAGAGAAATGTACGTTAAAAAATTTGAGTTCTTTTACTAACCATTTACAATTTTATGCCTACACAATCTGTAACCAACATTAAAAATTTGTACCTAAAGACTAAGAAGTCCAGGTTCAATCCCCCCCACTCAATTTGTACACAAATTTATTTATTTTTAAAAAGATAATAATTAATTTTTTAATTTAAAAGAAAAAACATTTGCAATTTTATATGGTCAAAGATTGAAGGTCCACATGGTAACCTTGAAGAAGAAAACAAAATAGTAAACTTGAGGCATCTCACTACAAACAGACATGAAAATATGCAATTGAAATTGTCTTGCTTGCTGAAGGAATTAAACATCAATTCAGTCGAAACCACATCCTCCCCAGCTTAAGACAGGCCACTTAAAATCATTATTTTGCAGGACCACGACCAATGACACATAGAATATAAAAACACCGAGCATACCAAAAAGCAAGGAATCTAGAAGAGAATGTGTGACATACTTGGATCAATACTTCCATGCGGGAAGCTGACTAGCAAAACCATACAGAAAGCAAAGACAAAGGTGGAGAGCAATTCCATACGAAGACAAAGCCACTCAATAGCAGCAAGACTGCAGAAGAATGGGCGAGAGTAACAATCAAGAAGATAAAGGTTTCTCTTCATAAACCGTTTCTCCTGTCCAAAACCTCGTATTGTAGCTGCTCCAGCAATTGACTCACCAAAAAGGTTAATAACCGGAGATTTCTGAATGCTGACAATGCGAACAAGCTCCCTTGATGATGCCATGTAGTATTTCTGCATTGTAAAATGCTCTTAATAAGGTCACATGCCCTCAATACCATTAATCAAAATTTGGAAAGAACAGAACTTTTTTAATAAAAACTAGAAGACCAGGTGATGAGTTATTTGATAGGAAATTTTGTAGTCACTCCCTCTCCATTATTGCTAACTCAAAAGCCCTTTTGTATCTCAGACATTCCATATTTTTGTGCTTTCCCAAGCAGTCATGAATATATATTCCATTTTATACGATTTTGGAGCAAAGAGATAGAGTATGACAAAGTAAAAGCCATAGGAAAATTAATTTTGTTTTGTTATAAGGAAACATGAGCATCATGAGAGAAACATCAAAAGGAGGAACTTGCAACCAGTACTCACCTGCATCCACAAACAAACAATAGCCATGGGAATGACTAAAAGCAAGACTTGCCAGGTAACTTCTGTCATAACACCAACTATGCCAATAAGTTGTATTGTTGTTGAAGCAAACCCACCAAGTCGAAAAGGAATATCAAGATCCACAACACTTTGATCAATGGATACCTATAAGGCCAAAAGTATAAAATAATTCAAAGTTGAAAGAAAAAATAAATATCCTTATGAATAACATGAATAACTTGATTGAGCATCTGCTTCTTAGAAAGCGAAACTTACGCGATTCAAGATCCGTCCTGCCGGTGTTGAGTCAAAGAATGACATGGGTGCACGAAAAATGGATGTAAGCATCTTGACAAACAATTTTTGTGCAGCTGCAAGACCAAACATAGCAACCAGTATTGCCCTAACGAATACAAACCAAGAACTCCCAAAAGCAAGGGCCATGTAGACCACAAGAAGGATCATGGGAGTCACTTTAGGTTGGTCCCCTTCAGTTTGGGGATTTGCCCATGCCATCCACCAGTTGCTTGCAATCTGTAGGAATTGAAATAATGTTTGTGCGACAATTATGAGAGGAATTAAAAAGCCTTTATACGCTGCAGCCATGTATGACAAGTAGACCTTCATGCTGACCCGGCCTCTTACCCTTTCCTCTTCCTGTACAAGCTGTCTTTTCCTAGAACGTTTTGCCTTCTTTTTCTCCTTAATTGCCTTTTGCTCTGCTGCAGTTATACATTCTTGCACTTCCTTGGGTAAATTTCCAATGTTATTTCCAACAAGATCACACTTTTTACTAAGATTAGAAGATTCATCTGCAGACATAGTTTCATCTGAATCAGAGGAATGGTTGGGAATATCCATAGCTTCAATAGCTTCGTGATGAGCAGTTACCAACGTGTTGAAGTCAGTTCCTGCTTGTAAAAGATCATCATATTTTCCTGCCTGAATAATGCGGCCTTCTTTGATAACCTGTACAGATGGAAAAGGAATGGCCGAGAAAAAGCTAATTTTAATATCATCACAATGGCATGAATATAAGATCCTACTGGAGTGCAAAATTGAGTTGAAATGTATAATAGTGCACTCAACAACCATCCACAAGGAAAAAACCCCACCAATGGCAACTTCAATTCAATGATTTATCCCTGCTACTTTTCCATCACAATTCAAAGCTTGGGGCATACCAAATTCCAAAGTTCAAGGAAGGTCCTTCAAACATATGTTTTCAACCTTGTTGGAAAATATTTACATGAAAATGTGTGTATAGAATAAAAAGGTACGGTGGAGCCAAAGGCACTATGCTCCTTAGAAGAGACTGGAAGGGAGATTGACGTTATCCATTTGTATCTTAAGCTCTAAATTATCATTCCCAAGTGTGGAATCAATCACTTCAACAAGAATTCTCACATCAATTTTTAAATTAAAGATGGTCTCACAGTTCAGTTTTATTTAATATGTTTTTTATCACAAACATCATCGTCTAATGAGTGTCTCCACTACTCTTTTCTACTTTTCAGCTATAAATTAATTTTGTTTACAAAAAAAAAAAAAAAGCTTCTTATCAGAGGAGGGGCTAGAGCTTCTTTTCCAAAGGTTAAGGCAGAAAGTCCAGAAAGACATTAAACAAGAGGTGGATGAAAGAAAGAGAAAAAGAAGCGATCAATTTACAAATATAGACTGGCAATGGATAAAACTTAAAAAATACATGCAAGAAACTCCTGAGTAGGACCCTCCATGGCAACAATTGCAAAAAATATTAAGAACAGTCCATACCAATATCAAATCAACAGCGGGTAAAAATTCAACTTGATGTGTTACAAAAATGACAGTTTTGTCTGCCAGTGCCGTCATTATGTATTCCTGCAAGACATGTTGCCATTATAAGTAACCGTACTATCAAAAACCCAAGAACAATATGGAATGTCATAATTAATATACATATTATTACCTTAAACAAGTCTAAGGCAGTGTGTATATCAACAGCACTGAATGGGTCATCAAGTAAATAAATATCTGCATCTTGATATAGTGCCCTGGCAAGCTGAACACGTTGCTTTTGACCTCCACTAAGGTTTATTCCTCTATCGCCAATTATCGTTTGATCTCCATGTGGGAGATTCTCCAAATCCTTCTTCAGTGAACAAGCATGAATAGCATTCTTGTATTTTGGTTTGTCAAGAGGGCTTCCAAAAAGAATATTTTCTTCTATGTTTCCGGATTGTATCCAAGGTGATTGAGGCACATATGCAGAAGTACCACATAATCTTACCTGGGCAAAGAAAAAGGTGAAGTACTCAAGAAACTGGTAACATTTCCAAATCAACAAGGGAACATGGGATAGAGCAGGTGAAATTTTTTACATAGAAATATGAAATTAAAAGTGAAATTCTGGAAGACTTACTTCCCCCATGATTTTTGGAATCTCCCCAAGGATGCAAGATAGGAAGCTTGATTTACCAGAACCAACAACACCACAAATAGCAACACGCATCCCTTTCTCCACTCTCACTTGTATTCCTGATAAAGTTGGCCTTGGAGAAGAAATGTCCCAGGAGAAGAGGCCATCTTTGATCTCCACAGCTGCATTTGGTGTGCCTCGAGGTAGGTTGATAGTTGCATCTTCCCGCAACTCTTCCTCCAGCAGAAGTCCAGAAATACGATCTAAAGAAACTTTTGTCTGAGCCATCATTGACACCAGGTCAGGAAAATTCCTAAGTGGTTCTTGGAGAATTCTAAAAGTGGCTAGTGCCGAAAGAACACTGCCTGCAGTAAGCTGACCACCCAACAATATGCAGGTGGCAAAAGTAACCACAGAGACAAATATTGGGGAACTCCAGAAAATGAAAGTAATGAAGGCTTGGGAATAAAGAGCTTTTCTAAGCCACTTGAACTCCACGCCCCTCATCTCCTCCAACTTCACTTTGTACCTGACTTCCCAAGCTTGCAGCTTCAGAATCCGCATGCTTCTTAGGCATTCAGAAGTTTTTCTCATCCTATCATCCTTGGCAGCCATCAATTTGTCTTGATAATCCTCCTGTATTCTAGCTATTGGAATGGTAACAATAATGGAGACGATGGTGGCAATCAATGTAGCAATAGAAGCAATTCCAACGTTCTTATACAAAATAGCTAGAGCAAGAATGATTTGCATAGGGAGCATCCAAGCATCATGGAGATACCATGAGTAATCCCCAACTCGTTGCACATCTACAGCCATATAGTTTACAATCTCTCCACTGGTATGACTCTGTTTAGCAGAGCTGGAAAGCCGAAGGCCTTTTCGATATACCAATGCTGTGAGAGCCGATCTCACATGCATACCCAAGATGTCAACCCCAAGATACCACTGTCTGGCTGTCAGAGTCTCCACAAGCTTTGCGAAGAAAAATGTTCCAGCCAAAATGTATCCTTCATGGGGGAAAGTTTCTTTCCCTCCCAAGTAATCAACAAAGTAGCTAATCATATAAGGGCCAACATATGAAACGAGAGTATTCAGGCCAGCAAAGATGGCATTACAAGCTGCCTCCTTCCAGAAGGACTTTAGAATGGCCCAAGCAAGAGAAGGCTGTTTTGAAGGATTCTCCGCTTTCAATTTCTCCCAGTTTGAGTTCAAAATCTTATAATTGTTCTTAGATCGATCTTTTGGTGCAAGAAGGGGAATGTCCTTCAGTTCAAGTGGTCTTTTCGCACCAATTGAGAGAAGAGGGTTCAGCCAGGAAAGTGTAATTAAACTAAAGAGTCCGGCTTCGCTGTAAGGGGTAACCTTGAGACACCCAGGTTCTTCCTCAAGAAGCAAAGGCTCTTGAAGATCAGGGTTCCTATAAACTTTTATACCAGTAACCCCCCTAACAGCAATAAAAGAAAGAAAGGCTAAAGCAGGAGTTACAGCAAAATTTGCAACAACATGAGAGCTCAGGTAATTCTGACCTTGTAGAAACAATTCTCTTCCATCAACATAGAAAGCACACAGACAAATGACAAATGACAATAACCACCAGACTCTCAACAATAATGGAAATTTCTCAAAAGCCTTGAATTTGCAATGCAGAGCCAAAGAACTCAATAGAAACCAAGCCAAAACTTGAGCAGCCGGCCAGCAAACAACAGACCAATCTTCAACCTCCTTCCCTTTAACAGACTCTCTAATTGAACTAATGACATCGAAACCTAACACCAAAACTTGCACAAACAACACATAGAAACAACATGAAACCGACATTTTGAAACTGGCCCCGACGTCAACATCATGAATTTCACCATCCGCGCTGCGCCGAATTGGACTTGCATTTGAACCAGATTCGTCATCCTTAACGAAGCCAAGACGACCAACAAACACAGATATCCGCTTCACCAAGTCAACAAAGAAGAATAGGATAAAAAGTGCTAGATTTATGCAAACTGATGCGAGCTCCAAAATTGGCAATGTTCCAAAAGCTTCCGACAGGGTATTAGACGATCGTACATCAGATGACAAAGCTTGGGTTGTATTCAATAAATGGGCATCACCCATCATTGATTGTGAGATGTTTATGAGGAAGGCGATTCAAAACAGTGAGTCGGCGGCGAGTTAAGTGAGAGAAATAAAACCCTGTTAAGAAGATGAGCATTTCACCATCTGGGTTTTCTCGTAGACACCTAATAACTATTTCTTTAGACAACCTGCAGACACATAGCACATACCAACAAATGGGTTTTTTGTTAACACGAAAGTCGAAGAAAGACAGAGAAATAGAGCGACGCTTTGCGCTCAACACACAGTGATTCTGTCTGTAGCGAAATGGGGAATGGACAAAAGAGCAGATTAAAAATCAAAACAGAAGACGACCCATCAGTGGAAGTACAAAATAAAACTTACCCACCTGCCTTGGAGAGACGTAACTTTGTTGATTGCTGACGAAGAACCAAGTCCCACAAAAATCCCAGCCACCCCTCCAGTAATTCGCCACTTATGAATCCAGAGATGAAACAAGAGAGGGGGGGTACAGGAATACGTATAACAACCAAATCTCAAAACGAAAGAATTGAATTAAAAACGATGATGACGATGAGTAGGATCCAAACAAATAAAGAAGAAAAAAAGCGAAAGGGGGTGGAAAGAAATGAGAAAAAGAGAGAGAGGGGAGGACAGCACTCTCTCTTGTTCTCTCGTCGGGAATTAAAAACAAGAAAGAGGAAAAGAAAGGATTTAAGGAAATGGGGTTGGGGTTTAATACAAAAACAAACTACCCAGCGAGAGAAAGAGTGAAAGCAAAACAGAACAGAGAGAGGAGATATTTGGGGAAAACTCAAAATCAAGCCAGATTTTTACTTAGAACAAAATTCCACTCAAAATTTCGTCTATATGGAAGCACATTGTTTTAGTTTGGGTTTTGTTCTGTTCTGTAATCTCCTTCCCCTTCTCTTTACATGTGTTGTGGCCTCTGCCACGGGAAAGAAGGTGACTGCGAGAAGAGAAAGGTACCCAGTTGGGAACAAAAAATGGAGGAATCACAGAGAGAAAACAAATACAATTGGTTCAAAAGTAAAAATCGCTTTCACATTTGAGAATTGAAAATTTTAAGAAATGGGAATGGGAAGATGAGGACGAGGACGAGGGTGCGTGCTAGCTAGGGTCGGTTAATAGGTCGTCACTCCACGAACCAAAATTGGTGGATTTTCCATTCCATCACATTTCTCACTCTGAATCTGATGCCATTATCAATCTCTTTTTTCCTTATATAATTTATATAAACCTTTTTTGCTGCCTTTCCATCTCCCCCTTTTGTTTTTGTTTTGCATTACATTTATGGTCCATCCTCAATCTCCACTATGCTTCTCTTTTTATTTCTTTCTCGACTAAGCTTTTCATGCTCTCGTTCTAACGTATGGGTTGGAATAATCGAATTTGTACCAAGTTGTAAGTTCTTCCTCATAATACAATATATGTTTGTTGAGTTATACTCATATATCAATTTTAAAATTAAATATCTAATTTTAAAATTGACAATACAAACTTAAGCATTTTTTAAAATAACAAAATTAATTAAAATATTTACGATAGAATTTTATATTTTATCAACGTCACTCATAAAAGCATATTAGTATCAATGTTTATTATCGATGAAATTGATAAATTTTACTATATGTCGTAAATATTCCGTCAAATCTGTTATTTTTAACAATTTTCTGTTATTCATACTATTAAAAATTATTTTAAACGATAAAACGTCTAAAAATACTTATAAACCAATATAGATTAGTATATGCCTTATCTTTATCTATCACAAATCGAGGTAAATGGACGATGATATTTTGATATATTTTGTAAATAGTTTCGTTCATTTTTTTATATTTAAAAATAGCTCATTAACTCATTTAATATAATTAACTTTTAATTAATAAATTTATTTAGGATACGTAGGTCAGACGTTTTGAGGTATATACTAAAATGAAATTAAATTTAAAGTATAAACCCAAATGGTAACAAGTTTCTAAACTTTTGATTATGTACCTAATCAATTTTTTTAACTTATAATAATTATAAGTCTAATGAATCATTTACCAAATCAAACATTTTTCAAATTTGAGTGTACCGATTAGACATAAAAATAAAATTAAAAGTTGGTTTTAAACGAATAATAAATTTGTTTAAGTATCTATTAGTGGCCCCAAAGTTGGAAACTCAATCTTTTAATTTAATATTTGTATAAAATTGACTTTTCCTTTGTGTGTTATGTGTGTGTATTACTTTTGATCATTCTATGGTGAAATGAATGGCTTTGAAAGCTATTATAAAGTTGCAATTCCACCAAAATAATTATATAATATGGTTTTTATTTGAAAAATAAAGAAAGGTTAAGAATATTTATGATGGAAAAGAGCAAAGAATTAGAATTAGATTTAGATTTAAGATTGTGAAATGAAATTATAATAATAATGAATAAAAGTATAGTTGAGGTGTGTCCAAGTCATAGTTGATTGTTTTGATTAATTTAAAAGAATTAGGGAAAGGCATAAGCATTTGGTCCACATATCATTCAAATTGTCCCTTTCCACTTTATTACTCCCTTTTCACATTCCTAAACAAAATTATGACCAAACTCTCTCTCTCTTTCGTTTTCCTTTTCCCTCGCAATTGTACCAAACTATATTCTCTTTTAGCTCACTTTTTGTATTACCTTCTATTCACCCTTCCTTTATAAGTCATGTCAAACAAAAACAAGTTTTAATTAATTGCTCGAATTCATATCGAGATCTCAAATTGACATATATATTTCTGTAAGTTTTAAAGTTTAAAAGTGCGTTAGATGCTTTTAAATATAGTAAAACGAGCTAAAATATATAGCAAAATATCACTTTCGTGAAAGACAGTATCATTTATTACTAAAAGACATTGAGTACTTTTATTCGCATTTATAAAATATTTGTTCATGTCAAAATAACGAACTTAAAAGATTAAAAAAAATTATTAAATCAAGGAATGGTTTTAGAAAATTATAAAAAATAGTAAATTTGACAAAATAGTTACAACGTATACCAAATTTTTAAATTTTATCAATAGTAGACACTGATATGCTTCTATCGAAAGCATGGATATGATAAAAGGTTATCGGTTTTTATTATCGATAAAATCTACAATTTTGCTAAGTTTGTAAATATTTTAGTTTATTTTACTATATTTGAAAATGTTACAATGAATTTACTGTATTTGTAAATAAATTGGTCATTTTGCTTTGTATAAAACCGCTAAGCACCCTCCAGACAACGAAAATGTGCAATTACTACCCTTAAAATTTTGTATCTAAATTTTATTTGTTTTTATATAATCAATGGTATCGAAAACGGTATAAATTACTCAACCCAAACATAACTCAATCGATATAAATGTGGGGTGCCAAAAGTAATCATTACTTATAAGTCTAACACCCCAACATAACTATAAGAAAGAATATGTAGAGCTTGATATAAATGACAAAATCAAAAGTCATATTTGTTATGAAATTTACTCATTTAATGCTAAAAATAAGTTTCAAGAAAGAAAGAAAAAAATAGATTCTATTGGATTTTTATTTTTTTTACATTTAAAATTTTACCATATATATTCAAAAGTGTGAATGGCCATAAGGAAATGTTTTCTGATTCATGATAGCATTTATTTATGTAAATTATGCTTCCATTTATTGTATTCTATATGAAGAAAAAATTTATATTTCATTTTTAAAAAGAATATCTTCATATAGTAATTATATTAATTACTTTATATTATTATTATTAGTTTGGTAAATGGATTAATGTCCCATGATTAAGGAAAAATGGATGTTGTTAAAGTTAGGTACATTTATTATATAATCTATAGTTTCAAGAAAACTAAAAAATCATAGTAATTCGATTTACTGTAAATCTGATTATGATTTAAGACGAATAATATTTTCAAATATATCACACAAAATCAAAACTATTTATAAATATAATAAAATTTATTAAATTTTTCGCTAATTATTTTTTGTTAGACGTGGAAATAGTTTCATTATTAAAAAATTTTATTAATTTGAAAACTGTTTTTGTCTTTTTTTTTTAATTATCTTAAATTTAGTTATTTTGATATCCAATTTCTACAACATTCTAAAAAAATTAATTTAACGTTTAAAACTGGAAAAAAAAAAGGTTTATAAAAGGGATTTCTTTTTCCGTGAAATAATAAAGTGAAATAAAATGTTAGCTTTCGTTTTTAGTAATTAATTAAGAATTCGATTTTGTTCGAAAGAAATTAATAAATAACCGTATAATGACGATTGAGGGAACAAATATATTTTATAATTAGTTAATACGGAAATTATGCATTAACAACCAATAAAAAAAAAGCTAATAATGAATTTTTTATAGAATCAAATATATATTTATTAAAAGCAAACCTTTGTTCCTAAACAATTTAAAATAAAAAAATTGCAAACATCCAAAAATGATTTAGTCACAATTTTACTATTTTAGATAAATATTTTACCAATACTTTCATTTTTAACGTAGCAAAATCTTAATTAGATCGTCATAAAAATACAACACAACTCAACTAACCTAAAAAAAATATACCATAGCTTTAATCACGTTCATAAAAGCCAAACATATAAAAACAATATTTTTAATAAATTATAGAACGTTTATGGTTACTTTTGGCAATAATTTTAAATATCTTAATAATTCTATTTTTTTTATGGCTAACACGAATGAAAATGATAGGTTGAACATTAAATAGCCTTTGAATGTAAAATATATATATATATATTTCTTTGAAGAAAATGAAATTTCATCACTTGACAATAATGATGTTCATGTGAATACAAGTTCGATAAATCTTTATCAAGAAGAAAGTTTGAAAAATAGAACATGCGAGAAAATGGAACAATGCCATAATAAAAATATTTATTTCCAAATTGACAAAATAAATTAAAAGATTTGGAAGAGGAAATTAAGACAATACAAAGAAAATTAATTGATTAATTAAAGGCTTGGCTACTAAATATGAGAAACTAAATGTCAAAAGGCCTATAAGGATTTATCCATTTTTTGGCTTAATTTGTCAAACAAGACAATTATATTTAGAGGAAAATAAATAAAAACAAATTTCTTTTATAAAACAAATTAAGGAAACAATTCAACTTAATGTCAAATATAGTATTTATAAGTAATAACTTAGAGCATTGAAATTCTTTCCAACACTTTTCAACTAAATTTAATTATACATTGAAGGGACAAAATAAATAAAATATAATAATAATAATAAAAAAAAACTCCTTCACTATTTGCTTCTCACCATCCAACGGTATTAAATGCTTTAATGATCATTTATCTAACCTTACGTACAATTTTAGGTATTGTATTAAAACATTGAGAGAGAATCAAATGTATGATATTGAAGTTAATAGTACAATCATTATACAGTTAGGTTATACTCATACTGAGGTTTAGTTATTTTAGATTCTATTGAAAGCATAAAATTAGAATTAAGAATAGGAATAAAACTTTTTGTCGATAAACTTTATCAAACTATAGTAATATAATTAATTGGACTCATTGTCAATACGGAAATACTTATTTTGTAAAAGTTTAACTCAACAATAATTAACATGATATTTTATTTTTAGATATAAAAAATGTAATTTGTTTTCTAATATTACAGTTGAGGATTAGATCCTCACTTTAACCATTCTCAAAATTATTGTAATAAAATAAATAAATAAAGTGTGAATCCCCATTCCATACTATATTCATTATTCACATTCTCCTCTATCTAATTGTCATTCTTATGTGTGGGCTCCACCACAATTTGATTGATTTACTTTAAATTTATGATTTTCTTTGTCTCTTTGTCATATACAAATTGAGACCCACAAACGTTTTCTTTGTAAAAATAAAAATTTGCAAATTTAAAAAAATATATAATATTTAACAAAATATTTACCTTAATCAAAAAAAATTATAACTTATTATCATTTTATTAATAATAATTAAAGATATAACAATATTTAAAAAAAATACAAATATAGCAAAATTATCGTTGATAGACTTGTATCGTTAATAAACTTGTATGATCTATCGATGATAGACCAATATTTACAACATGGTTTATCGGTGATCGACTTATATCATTGATAGAATTTTACAAATTTTGCTATATTTGCAGTTTTTTTAAAATGTTGCTATATACTTAATTATTTTGTATCTAATGACTAAATATGTAATTATAAAAAAAATAATCAATTTTTATACTTTTCAAAATAAAATATTTTTTTTAATTAGCTATTATTTATTAGTAATAACTATATCATTTTTAGTTCAAATAAATGTCAAT
Source organism: Cucumis sativus (assembly GCF_000004075.3). NCBI lineage: Eukaryota > Viridiplantae > Streptophyta > Magnoliopsida > Cucurbitales > Cucurbitaceae > Cucumis > Cucumis sativus. The sequence goes on along the minus strand of NC_026660.2, from coordinate 5,982,664 downwards.
TGATTATTATAGACCCGTATTTTCCTTAACTAAAAAAAACAAGGATCAAACATCAACTTCTAGGGACGAAATACATGTCATTGCAAATGAGTCAAAATTCACTTTGACAACTTATGAAATTTACCGTGTATTTATCTAGCCAAACGAAAAGATTGTATTGATCTAGTCTTTCTAAACTCAGGTTCAAGCCTTACAGATTTTGTCGACAAGATATCTACGATTCAGTTTTGATACAAATTCTTTTTGATACCTAGTAAGCAAACAAACCTCTACCGACAAAAGGTACACATCCACCACTCTTTTTTTATTTTAACTTCTTCCAACAAACTCCATATCTACATTTCATGTGGTTTGGACTTTGTATTAAACACAAAAATTTATTAGCCTTTCCTATACTTCATTGTTATGGCCTATCTTCTCTCTACTTTATTCACTTCTAACTCTCCTTTTTCTTTCATTTTTTTTCTTCTGTTCACATTATTCAAATCAATTGGAAATTTGAATATTATTCAATACATAGTTAATTGTTTCTCTTTATTTGTGCACATAAAGTATTTAAAATCCCACCCAACATGTCAGCTCATTTTATTTTACTACATACTAAAATCAAAATGATATTAAAATTGTGCAAGAGATTCGATTGTAGATTTAATTATTAGCTTAAATTTTGTAACTTTTTAGTTAAATCCATAGGTATTAAAGAATTATTCCATTTAATCTCAATTGGTACCACAAATATACTAAAGTATTTCCTCCCTAGTGGTAATAATTAATTAAGTCTAAATTAAAAAAATAAAGGAAGTTTCGAAAATCTAAAAAGGCTTTTTAAAACTTTTTCTTCTTACTTATAAATAATATTTGCTAACTGAGTAAATATTATTAGATTAAATTTGTGATTTTGATCTATAGATTGAGCATTCACCTTTTACTCTATTTTTATAAATATTTTAGTTCATATTCAACCAAAATTTAATCTTTACTTTACTTTTATTTGTAATATTAATTGAATATACTTTTTTTCTAAAAATAAGATTATTAAAAAATACCAAAATTTTCCATGAAAGCGAATACATAATTATACGATATTAATTAGTTTCGAAGATGGGTATTGAAACGTGTACAATAAAACCTAGAAATCTCTATTCCAAATATCATCGAACTCAAATTTTTATTTCAATCAAATTACGTTTCAACTAATTAAGATATGTGTCAAAAGATTATAAATTTATATCTAGTTTTTAATTCAAACAAAATTATATTAAAAAATAAAAATAAAAAAGTTGTTCCCATATTTTCTTTTAAATATGTCTGTTTTAAGTACAAAAGTTAGAATTATTACTTAAATTTTTTTAAATAAAAAATAAAAAACTTTTTTAAACATAAAACTATTTTTTAAAGTTTTTAAGATTGGTCAGTAGATATTAATAATGAGTGTAATTTTAAATTAATCTAAAAATAATTCACGTCAATAATTTATGGGATTATTTTTTAACCATTATTCACAATAATAACCAAAATTAGTTCGTGGATTTAAAATAAACATTAAAATATATAATCAATAATATTTAAAAGAAAAATAAAATAAATTAGAATAATAAGTTCTATTATTATTTATTTGTGAATGATATCGGAACATATCAATATTTATCATATTAATAAAATCCAAAATTTGGCAACTTTTTTAAAAAATTCCATTAATTTAAAAATAATTTCAAGAAATTGAAGTGTTATTATTACGCTAAATAGTTAATATGATATAAAATAATATTAGCTAAATATTAAAAAAGTATATTGCAATTAATAATTAATTTATAATAATTAACCAACTAGAGTTGAATAAATTAAATACCTTTTAAATTATGAAGAAAACTACAATAAATTTAGATTATAATGCATGTGAAGGAGAGTTCCATTATTGCTTTATTATTTTACAGTTTCTATTATCGAAAATTATTTAAAATAATAATGTGAATATGACGTCGGTTGAATCATTTATTTAATTACATGTCGTCTATGGTTTAAATCACCATTTTTTTTCTTCATATATTATAAACTTTGTTACAATTATTTCTTGGTAATAATCTCTATGATTTAGATTTCTTAATTAGTCTACGTTTGAAATTGCTATTGGAAGTTATCTTTTGATTTCAATCAACAATTACACCATATTCATTTTTTCAATATCTAAAAGTTAATTAGTAAATAAAAGGAGAACAGTAAAAAAAAAATAAATTTAATAGAATATATATAACAAAAATTTCAAATTTTATCAACAATAAACATTGATGGTAACTAATAGAGGCATATCAGTGACTGTCAGTAACTATCAATGTCTATTATTGATAGAATATAAAAGTTTTGTTATATGTTGTATATATTTGATAAATAATAGACATTGATAGTCGTTGATATGTTTCTATAAGTGACATTAATAATTAGTGATGAAAGTTTATCGATTTCTATCATTGATATAGCCTAAAATTTTACTATAACTTGTAAATATTATAATTTATTTTACTTGTTTTAAAAATGCTTCTAACTAAAATGTATAATTTCAAACAATTATCTAAAATTGTATAGTAGTAAAATAAAAATTTTATTACATGGCCTTATTATACCAAATAATGGTACCTACTTTTTGTGCTTTCACACTTAAATTTATCAACTATTTAGTTCGTTATTACGACTATTTTTTTAAAAAAACACAACTCCTCGTAGTTATTTTGAAAAACTACACAAATTTGATACGAAGTTTAAAGAAAATAATAATTATTATAGTTTGTAGTTATTACACCGAGTAAATTATAATAAACTATATGTTATCATAGTTTGTGTTTGAAGCAAAATATTATACTATGACTTATGAGTTATTGTCGTCAATATTTTAATAAAGTATTAAATAAAAATATTAATTGATTCAATTAATTTGAAAATAGTTGGATTTTATTTTTCTTTTTTTGAAAAATAGTTGTATTAAAATTTAATGCTTTCATATTTTAGTAAATTGAAATTGAGGGCTAGGGAAATGCCCACGTTTTCCCGTTGGCCCCCTCGTAGCTCTTCATTTCAAGATTGATAAAAGTACTTTCAATACTTTTAAAAGAACATATATTACAAACTGTACATAAACACTTTTGATGATATATCTAATTTTAGATGATTTTTTAATAAAAAAGTTGTCGAACACATCAAATATTTTTCTTGAAAACGTATTCAACTTAATAGAATTGAACATGAAGGTGAATATTGAGAATAGAAAAATAGTTATAGAAAAAGGTTTGAAGATATTATTTATGAAGTACTTATGAAATTCCTAACTACCAAAGCTAAATAAAGTTGATGTCAACAATACCTTATACCCCACTCTTTTTAATTTTTCCCAACTACTTTATTATTATTATTTAAAAAAAAAAAAAAAAACTAGAAACCAATTCCATTCTAAAAATAAAAAACAAAAAACAAAAATAAAATTGTACTATTTTGTACCACAAAAAAAGTATACTATTTTGTACTTTCTTTTACTCTTTTATTATTATTATTATGGTCAAATAAAATGCACTCTATATTGTGGGATTGCTTAATTTGTTTTGTATTTTTTTATAAGTTTTTTCTTAAATGACTTAAAACCAAAAGTTATTATTAAGAATAAAAAAATTAAGGTCAATAATGACTGTTTAGCTTCAAATATTGACTACTTTTTATTTATTAAAAAAGAAGAAGATAAATTGGCCTTTTTGGTAATAAATTTAAGAATAATGTTTTAAATAAAACTTGTCCCACGGTAAAATCAAATATAACAAAATCCATTGATGAATTTTGTTATATTTTAAAAATAGTAAATTTTTTTCTATCAGGGAGATTTCTTTAAAAATAAATAAAAAGAGAAACTATTTACATTTATAGAAAAAAAGCCACTAAAATACAAAAATTGTTCATACTTATTTTTGTATGAAGTGTAAATATTTTTATCTGTTTATTTTATTGATAAAAAAAATATTGTCACATTTATAAAATAACTTTTTTTTTCTACTTTAGTTTAGGTATTATTTTATGAGAAGTTTTTGCTCTCCATATTAATTTAAATTTATTATTTCCATTATTTGTCTTTAATGTTATCTCTAACTTCAATCATCCTATTTATAGTTCTCATGGTAAAGTATACCCAATTAGGTGTGAGTGTAACTCAACTAGTTGTTAAATTAAGAGATTTTTAAACTTTAAACTTAATTTTGTATTTTAAATTAATGAAATCAACTATTCAACCAAAAATAATAGAAATGAAAAACATATTTTTCTTACCATTATTAGAAAAAAAAATTACATTTGTTGAGAATGGACGGAATCCTACTTCTTGATATGTTTATTAGAATTGGCTTTGTCATAGCACTTTCTTTTCATAAATTTGTCAACACATTTGAATAATTAGTGCATTGTATTAAAAGTATATTTGACTAAAGAGAATGCTCTAATTAGAACCCGTAAACCCTTTTTCAATCTTCTCGAATTAACATCAATATTTGAAACGATGATGAATGATTTTTTGATTAAAATCTTCGACTCTTACATGACAACTTTGATGAAAATTTTTGCAAGTAAATGAATAAGACTAATGAAAAAATCACCATTATATTGGATATAATATAAAGTTACCAGGAGTTGATTTAACCAATTAGGTATACAATTCAAGAACTTGATAATACCAATGTTGAGGAGAAAGCATTAGTTTTATTGGTCAATTATTCACGTTTTACCATTATCTCTCATGAGCACAATAAAATGTCTTTATAAATTATGATACTAGTATTAAATGATGAGATTCAATAATATAATATCTATGATTCAATGCATAAAATAATGTCTACATCAAAATTGGAAGAAAAGTACACCAAAAGGAAAAAGAGATGCAAAAAGTCAAAGGAAAGGGGCAGAAACTAATTTAATGGTATCAAAATGTCATTCCCAAATCAATATCTTCAATTTCTAGGAACCAAAATCTAATTTATTTGATTGAGAGATCTTTGGTTATGTGATTGCAATTAAGGGTGAACATGATAGACTAAAAAAACTTAACCAAATGCGGTTGATCGAAGATAAGGAGCGGTTTAGTCAATGTCGGTTCGAAAATAATCTAAACCGACAACACTTTAAACAAAATTCAAAGGTTTAAACCGACCAATTGATTGATCAATATTCAACTTTTAGGTTTTTTTTTTTGTAGTTAAAGTTGGTTTGAACGGTTACTAAACCGACAATAGTTGGATTGATAACACCACTAATTGTAACCCACTTAATTGACTCAAGTGTAATAAGTTCCTTTCTTTGATAACTTTTTTTTTTACGATTTATTTGTATTGGGTTTCATACTTCTTATGGGTTTTCTTTAGAATAGATTTGCGAGAATTGTACTCCTTTTGTAGCTTAGTTGGTCAGAACACTCGTTTAGTAAAATATAATTTTTAACACGAGAGGTATAGTTCTCTTTTGTAATTCACTTCAATGACTGCCATAAAAAAATTCAAAACCATGAATATGTTGATATCATACTAAAATATATTTCCCTGCTACAAGCTTCTCTTTCAGGATTCTTGTTTTTCTAGGTTGTGTCCTCTACCCTTAATGGAAAACTTTGTCCTACTGAATAGCAACCTTGGAAAACCTTGTCCTATTGAATAGAATATCCTTCGACGACGACAGCAATGATAATTTAGTAAAAAAATTCATGCTGATAAAGAAATATCAAATAAGCAAAAGTATAATTAATATAGCTATAGTATTTTAACTGATTTTTGTTTTTGGTAGACTGTAAATTGCAAGGGTCAATTACTCCCTTCGAATTAATATGGTATATAAACGCAAGAGGCTTACTTTGTATGCTTAATTTTGACTGATTAGGTAATGATATTGCTACTCTTACCATTCTTTGGTTTCAAATAACATTCGTCTGTGAAATCCAATGAGTTTCATGGCGATTTCTTAAATTTTCAACGATATATAAAGATGCAATTAGTGAAGGATGCTAATATCTGAGTTTTATAAGTTGCACAATAATTCAAAGTAAATAACATTTATGTCCAATTTGAACATAAGGTACTAACTGCTACTACGTAAAGTCAACAGTGATCCCTACAGCTACAATTATTGGACTCCAGATAATGAAAAGAAAAAAAGAAAAAACTAGTGAAAACAGAACTCTCTAAACATGGCCTTCTAAACAACCATATACAGACCGTGGTAAACACGATCATGTAGCAAGCAATGTATTATACCCACTACGGGCTGTTACATTTCATCTATTTGAATTGACTTTTAAAGGAGAGATTACGAGCATTGGATATATCATTTTGAAAGATTCTTGCTGATATTTCCATTTTACAAAATCACATACTAATTATTTAAGTAAAAAGGGTAAAAGGGATCGTGGAAGAAAATCACAATCATGAAGTAGATCAGACAAGTGGTTTAAATTTCATAAAATAAATGAATCTTAAGTCTTCATAGCAGGCCTCACAAGCCCCAAGCCAGAACCACTTCCTAAATGCTTGAAGTCTCTTGCTTCAAGTGAATCCCCATGGCCAGCAAACCCTGTCCCTCCTTTCTCCAAGTTTACCAAATCCCTTACTTTACATCCTTTGTTGCAGACAAGACAAACTTTATCCACTGCCATAAACTTATCAGCACACTTCTTACAAAAGACATGTCCACATGTACTTAAGGCCACAAGAGACATTGTGTTTGTTAGAGTAACCTTACAACTAGGGCATATGTATGTAACATCGTAAGATTTTGATTTCTTTCGCTCACTGTTGTCTTCTGTGAAATGTATAGGAAAAAGGGACTTTAGCTTAAGTTTCTCGTTACCTTCTGGACAGAATGTACTACTTGAAGGAGCTCCTGCTTTAACAGGAGCTTCTGGTGTAGCTGAAGGCAGCCAAAATGCTTTCATGGTTCGAAGTGCTTCTTCTTCGTAAGACGTGACTTTCACACTATTTGCCCCATGGAAACCATTCTTATCTCGATTTTGGTTTCGATCGTTGTATTGTGGTACAGCACCATGGTTTTGTTGATCAAATGCATCAAGTTCTCTAGCTTTTTGCTGCATTAATTTCTCTTCTGCTTCTTCCTTCTCTTGCTTTTGTTGTGCAGTATATGCAGCAAGCTTCCTGCAGGGTTAACAAAGCGTGCTTGTGAGACCCGAAGGGTATTCATGACGAACATTGTTTAACAAACGGACCCAATTGCATAAGCATCAAAAAAGGAAAATTTACACCCTAGTACGCTGTTCTCTAGTATTTCTCAAACTTAGAACATGCACTTCTTACAATGTTTCAATTTTCCTGTTACATTAGTAAGTATAATATTTAATATCAATATAAGCCTCATATTCAGCAGCTAATTGCTAAACTAAATACCCAGCATATTAGTCAGCCAATACTAGAACGTTTTTTTTCCCACTAGATTCATGTTTCTTTTTTTTTTTTACTAGCTTTTGCTAAAACCTCTGAAAAGTAGAACTCCTTTAGGGAAAATTGGGAAATACAGACTGCACATTCCACAAAATGTTCTTCAATCTTCATTATACGGAATGCTTCTATTGTCACTTGTATCAATTTTTTTTTTAGTCTATGACTAGAAGGGAGATAAGTATAAGAGCAATGGAGGGGTTTATGGAAAATGAAAATATACATTAGGCCTATCAACTTCTCACATATCATAGAACATAAAGTCATAAGCAAGAGGGTCGCAAGTATGGGGTTGCAAATTCCCCAAAGGTGTGAGAGTGTCAGTTTTCTAGAAGTGGAAGCACTGTTGGAGGCTTGTGAGCGATAGAGCAGAAGTGGTTCGTTAATAACCTTCTTATTGAATTAGAATTTGACGCGCTGGAGGTCATTAAACTCGTAAAACGAGTGGAAACCTCGCTTGCAGAGATTGGGGTCCTGATTTTTGTTGAAAACATTGCCCTGTTCCTTTTCGTCAAATCCTTCAAGAGGATAGCATCGACAACATAGTAACATTTCCTGCTAGAAACAACTGCTAAAGCTACTACATTTGTAGCCAGCTATAGGACTTGAACCCATCCTTTCAAAATCCTATCTTATTTACATTCACTCAAATTGGGCATTAGGTCAGGGCATGGTGGTTAGTAACATCTCACATTTTAAAAACCTACCCATCATGATCCAAGTGAATTGACCAGAAATAAAGATAAAAATTTCACTTTTTGAATACCAAACAAACCACAGATTCTTCAAAGCAATTAAATGTAAAAATACAAGTTAGGAAAATGTAAGATACCTCTGATTATCCTTCTTCTGAGCCAAAAGGCACTCAAGAATGCACTGTTTACAAAAGGTGTGACCCTTTTGACAGCACATGGGGTCAATGAAGGGTTTCAAGCATAAGCAACAGACATCGAAGGGCTTGATGGAATCCTTACCAAGTCTCTCTTTCTGGGTTCCGTAGCCGAGCTTCCGCTTCTCATCATAGGTGAAGAAGGCTAGATCGTTATTGTTCTTCGAGTGTCTCTGAGGCATATTTATGAAATTAACAACTAAAATCAAAGAATTTGGAGACGAAGAAGACGAAGAAGAAGAAGAAGACGATGAGACGATGAGAGGAGAGGAAGCCAAGAAGAAATTATTTGAATGGACCGAAATTCCCCTTTTCCGACTCGGACCGGGTTTTCTTTTGTAGAGCTAATCAATAAATAATTTATTATATTTTTCATTTAATATATATATATTCAACGGTCAAAAATAACAAATTTGCTCAAATATTTACTAACATATATCAAAATTTCAGATTCTATGTACAATAACACGCTTCTATTATAGATATTAATAAAATAAATTCAGTTTCTAGATAGAATCCAAAATTTTGTTTAACTTATAAATATTTTAATTAGAAATTTTTTACTCTTACAATCTCAAATTTTACAATAATTTGTAAATTTTTGGTCAAATTTGCTATTTTTTTTTTTTACAATTTTCCAATATATATTAATAAATATATTTTGATACAATTATTCATGGTCTAACTTTTATTTATTTTTTATATGAATAGCTTAATGAATTTTTATTTTATTCTAAATTTATTTTGGAACACTTTTGAAAACAACCGAATAAACTAACATATTTAGGACATATATAAAATTTTGAAGCATGTTAGTGTCTATCAAATTTATAAATAATTTATCATTTTTATCGACTTTCTTTATTTTTAGTCCTCATTGTGTTTATTTTTTTAAACATATAACCATAATAATAAAGAAAGAGGTATGTAATGGGAGTTTCTGTACATCTTTGTTATGAACTTTTCAAGACATTTTTTTGCAATCATTTCACCATAATCAAATTGTGATGAGAAGGTTTGAAAGAGATAATAAGGTAAATACATTACATATTCAACGAAAACATGTTGAATGCACTAAAAAATGAGAAAATACAGTCCGATTCTTTTACAAAACAAAAACAAGTTTTGGAAAACAGCAAAATTCTTTTGATAATAACTTTTTGTTCTTGAAAGTGATGCTGTTTTGTTCCAATTTCCTAAGTAAACATTTAAACTCTGATTACACTATACCAATTGTTTATTATTGGTCTCTTGATATCTTACTATAAAGATGATTCAAACAATAAAAATAAATTGAAAAAGACAAATTAATGAGCCCCATGAATATTTGCTTGTTTATTATACAACAATCAGTATCTGCATCAATCAACTTGTTTATTGTTGAATTGAAGTAACCAACATTTACATGAATTTTCACATCCTTACATATGTATATCCTCACTAAAAAACTTGGGATATTTTTCAATGTTACTATTAACGTTATGTTACAAAACTGATTTGCCTAAAAACACTTCAGGAATCAGTAGTTATAGTTATCCTCATTAATATTTGGCTCTAAATCAAAACCCCTCAGGGTTTCTTCATCTGCAGCTTGTGTACTTCTAGTTCTGCCATTGGAGTTGTTGAAACATTTACTTCACAGAACCCATTTTCGAAGCTCGCTAATCGAGAATCCGAAAGAACACTGAACAGCTGTGTGTCTACTAATAGCTGCAAAGTTCACCAACCAAATCATCAGATCATTGTCACAGAATACCACATTTTCAATTCCTTGGCTTCAAATATCAAACAAATCTTAAATAGACTAATGTTTTTTTTACCTTGGTTTTGAGGACTGGATTATAGTTGTCCAGTGCAACTCATTTCAGAATAGAAAATAAAAAATGAAGCAGATCTCAATGAACATTGTTAGCTCCCAGTAAAGTAGAGTTCATAAAGAATTAACAGGAACAATGATCATCAAAGCACAGATCTATCGTGCCAAAGAGCAATCAATATAGAGGCACCCATTTTGATTCAAGTTGGATTTCTTTAATTAGCACAAATAAAAAGTGAACCTTTTCTGGGCCAGCTGTTTGACCAAGAAGTAATTTAAATGATAATGTTACCAGGCACTTTTTAGAAGCAAAAATATGATGCACATATGATTCAGCTAAAAGTATATCATATAAGTGACTAAGAAATCAAGCTCAGAATTGGAAATCACCTTAACAAATGGTCGGTCCTTAATAGAAAAGGAATCAATAAAGCTATCTTTAAGAAGTAATGAAACCTGAAATCATAAACATAAAGAGCTAAGTTTCATAGTTATCATTCAGGTTAGAGACTGGTTAGTTATGGGACATTCGATATGGGAAGTAAAACAGAATGTAGATTTGCTGACCCTGTCGTTATTTGATTGGACACTAGTAATTGTATGAGATCTAAGATTTGAACACAATGACTCCATGTATTGCCTCATGACATTCAAAAACTGGGCGGCACATTCAGTCTGCAAATCGATGTTATATCTTAAGTGTTGAGTAGAAGCAGAAAGCATGGGGGCTAGAAGAAAAATAAATTGCCAAGTTTGCTAGAATGCAACAATCCATAATAACCTGGGATTCAATGCACCTATATACAGGATGCTTTTTGGCTATTGAACTCTTGCTAGCCAATTTAGCGTGGATGGGGCCTAGTTTGGAGGCTAGCTCTCTGTATCGTGGAAGTGTTGGTAAGCTACATGTTTTCACCTGAAGAAGCAGAGAATTGAATGCCAACAATGCTATAATCTTGAAGGAGTAGGGAAACAAACTAAAACGGAAAACTTTATATTTGCTGGTAAAACGTCGGAAACCAAACAAACAAGGATTGTTTGAAAATCTATTCAGGAACCAGTTTTCTGCATTTTTTAAACAGTTTTCAGTAACCATGCTCAAATAAATTGTAAAGGTTAACGGTTCTTACCATCCAGGGCATCTACCACTATCATATTTTGTAAGTTTCCTTTGGTTTTAGGGTTTAACAAGCTGAGCTTGTTAGCATAATTTTGGGACCATCTCAGTTGGGTCAATGTAGTATGGCCTCTTTTGTATTATTAAAAAAGGGAAAGAAAATAAAGACAGAACAAGAATGGTTTTTGAAACCTGATTGATACATAAACACAGTGGAAAAACAAAAAGATAAGCAAATTTCCAGCTAACCTGATCCTTAAGTATATCAACAACAACTAGATTAGACATCTTCATCTTTACATCAGTTGGTCTATTTAGTGTACCGACCTGGAAAATTATCGAAAGGGGAAATCATTAAGAAACAATTTGGATTTATTAACAAAACTTGACCAATTTGCTCAAACTTCTATATCAATGAACTTTCTATTTCACGATCATGGGCACAGGAAACAATACTTCCTCAATGAAAAGTACTAATAAGAGAATTGCATGTTGTTATTCCATTGAAAGATCTTTAAACATACGGTTTGTTGTATCAAGGTGACATTTTGGTTTGAAATATAACATTCCATTGTTTTCAAAATAGACTGCCTATAATCAGCTAGAAATAGGAAGCCCTTAAAAATGTTTGAAGTTAGATGTGCGCAAGAATTTAGATAAAAAAAAATCGATCACTCACAATAAAGGGAACGGGGGCATCAAGGAGATCATACATTCTTCCTGGAAGAACCTGAAAAGTTTCAGGATGAGCATAACCCATAGAAATTCTAGATTTCCATTTCAATCAAGACGACATAATAAAATACTAAACAAGTACTCCAGTCCTCTTAGAAAATTGCAAGAACAGTGAAGCTTCTCTTAAAATACTATCCATGCCCCTGTTTATGAATTTTAGAACTAGCACTATGAAGGTGAACTATTAAATAGAATGTATAAGAAAGACGAGTATCAATTACTTTGGAATATGCTTTCCAGAAATAACCACTGTGTCCTATGGAGAAGCAAACATAACTGTTAATCTTTTGTTTCAGAAAGTAATGTTTTTAAAAATCCGAGTCAACTAAAGCACAATAACTCTCGAAGGCTTAAGCAAATTTTTTTTAATATATCGAAGAAGAGAGTATTGACATTAATAAAATAATGAAAATTCTGAGACTAGAGCTTTTAAAGAGAGTTGGGAGAAATTATACTCGTAAGAATATTTTTTAGTGTTAAAAAAAAAGGAGCACATGCCACATGCACTTCACTTCTAACCCTTGAGTGCGTTTGTGTTTGCCTAGGCTTACTGATACAAACAGAGGATGGCATTAACTGTTTCAATTTACTTTTGCCTACAAGAAGTAGAATGAATGGACTTGCCAGTCAAAAGACTTTCATCTCAAATAAGTTAAAAAAAAAGAATCAATTCTTTTAATACAAGGTGAAATGGTTAGGCCATTTCCATAACCATATAAAAATCTCTGATTTGGAAAAAATGCACATGGTTGTTATTATGAATGTTAATAAGGTGGTTCACAAATGAATAAAAATTGAAATTGACCAATGAACTCACTGGAAGAAATAAACTTTGCCATTGGAAAGGACAAATCAAAGGAACAAGGGATAGCACTGTAGCTGAAAGCAGACCCTGCATTAATTGTTATACTCAATGAAAATCAAATCAAATAAAAAAGTTCAAAGTGGTCGGAATAATGTAGAGTTAGATACAAAAAAACTAAGCACGAGATTATAAGTGAATCAAAAAATAGGACAAATTACCAGGTTTGGACACACTACTATCACTTGTTTTTCTAGCAAAATCCCTGCAACCAATTGCAAAACCTGAAAAGACAATGTAATAAGTCTTTCCTGCATTCACTACTAAAGTATGGTATCAATTGCTTATTATACCTACCTGATATAGAGGGGGGAAAAGAAAAAAAAAACTTGCAAGCATACTTCAACCAAAATTGAGAAGCACTTCAGTTTTTCTATTCTATTTTATTTTTGGCTGTCAAGAAGCTGTGGATCTCTCTATTGCCTCAAGTAGTTCCAAATAGAGAAACAGAGATTTATGAGAAATAAATATTGCAAGTAAAACTCATATCATATAAAAAAGAAATGAAGTAACGACGAAGCATTTTATGAGCAGGGAAAATGATAAGGAAACAATATAAACCGACAAAATAACCATCTACTTGAGCAAGTGAATTGAATTAACAGAATCTGCAAGGAAGTTGAATTCATTCTGAAACTAATAGAATAGCAAATTTTTTGAACCTGCAGAATCAAGTGAAAAGCATTGTGCTCACAGATTCAAGAGAGAGAGCTCGGCATAAAGTGGCCGTTGTCCATATTGACAGAGCAAGAGTTTCTTCAGCTGTAGCCAACTTTGCTTGGACCTATCAAATATAATCACTCCTTAAAGTGACATGAAACACGCCCTAAAAATTATGACGAACAAGAGAAATACCTCAACGGGGTTCAATAAGTCTAGATAACTTTCACAAAATCCAAGTGATGCAATGGCAGGTCTTTTATATTCAATAGATTGCAAATGTTCTAGAGGTTGGAATAATAACTCGCATCCCCTTTCAGGAACAGGAAGAGAATGATAACCGCAGACTATTTGCAGTACATCGTACTTATTCTCCTATCATAATAAAACCATTAAGCCAATGAAAAGATCAAAGATGAAATAGAAAGGAATTAGTTATTGAAGGAAAATTAGCAATCAAAATTAACTAACCCTAGCCCATTCCATTATCAAGTCATCACCGAATTCCTTTTCGGAGTTTGGAAAAAGATCATCATCCTCATCTTCTGAAAGCATACATCTAGCTGGACTGCCATATGATTTGATATCACTGAAATTGGTACTGGGCAAAAGGTATATTGCATTAACAATATATAAGCATATTAGATATCAGGGTAAATCCACCACCTGAATAGGGATTCAGAACTCCCTATGCGCTCTAACATGTGATGCCTTGATGAGAAAGACATCTCAGACCAGAGGTGAGCACTCTCGCAACTTCCATTAGTTCTTTCCAGCTTGTCAAAAAATTGAAAACAGTTATAGCCTCAGGAATCACCAAATGATAAATACAAAAGGAACACACATGACATCTAATGTTAATTGAGATCTCTTAAAAGTGTTCTTGCAATAATTCTACACCGGTACAATGAGAATTTTCTCGGGCTCAAAACATCGTAAAGGAAATCTTAATCAATCATTTTGATTTTCCTTACCTGACTCAATTCTGAAGCATCACTGGCTGTACAACTTTCAGGAGATTGAGGTTCCACCATCTTTACTGAAGAGGTTAAGATCTCATCATCAGAAATAATTCCTGCAGCAGCAGCAGTAATGGCAACTGCACTGTGAATAGGTATTGCTGACGTCATCCAATCACCGGAGGACTTCCTTTCACGAGAATCAACATTCTCATTTTGATTCGACCTTGGCCCTGATGGCACAGAATCAGTGAGAGAAATTTCACTGATAAACTGAGTTACTCGATTTAAACGCTCCTGGGCTATAATGCTGCAGACCATAACAAAAAAGGTTGAGTTATTTAGATTCCAAAAGGATCGTTCTTTCACAAATCTGAGTGTAGCTAAGAGAAAAAAAAAACCTGTTCAACATCTCAAAGTGTAACTCAAAGAACGGTACTCTTGTTAACAGACAATAGCAGCGAGGTGCAGAAACCAAAAAACGGCTGCTTAGTCCAGGAGAATGAGAAAGAGAAGTTGAGATTCCTAGGAGACCAGGTGGCCTCTGAACAATTTCTTGCACGTGTAAGCATACACCATAAAGAGTCGAATTGTTGGCAACCTGAAGGAAAACAAAGTAGCTTCAGCGACCATTCAATCTATTCTACAAACTAAACATGTGGAAGTGAGTAAAAAGATAAAAGAAACTTCCAAACAGTAACTCTCTACTATACTTCTTATCATAGACTTGCAAACTCGTTGACCATAAATAAAAAAGTGTGTGAATCTTGTATTACTCATGCCTAGCGGCCTTGATTAAAAGTCAAGAACATCAAAGAAAATTCTAAAATAAAACATCCATGGGTTGACTTAGATGCATATCTGGTAACAACAAGAGCTGAAGAAGCAATCACAAAATTTACCTTAAGGGAAAAAATAAATGCCAAATCATCTCTTTTCAAGTGTGCCTGTATTCATAGAAGATACTAGCATCATTTCGTTTTTGGCAACTAAGAAATAAATTAACAGCTTACCAATAAATAAAGTATGATACATTACTGATCAAAAGAAGATAAAACAGCCTCAACTTAGAAAATAAAAATAAAATAAAATAAAATAAACGTTGCCGACAGACTTTCTATTTCCTCCCTGAATCAACGGTAAAATAATTTCCAAATTTCAAGGGTGGCAACAGTCTAGCACATTCATCCTTCCAATTTCCAACTTTTTTTCTTTCTTTCTGTCTTTTTATAGTAAAACATGCTCTACTACTGCTAAGAGCTACAAGCAAAGAAAACTCGGATCATTGCAACCACAAGGGACTTTATAATAAATAACCCTGTAATCATGAATTTTAAAAACGGTTCCGTTAGCATATGTGTTTGAGTGTGGATCTGAATGGCTCAAAAAAGTTAAATATATGACCCACTTGAACATAAGCCAGAAACACACATTTATTAAATGGGTTGATTCACTTGGGCAGGCTACAGACATTACTATTTCTTATGTCGTCAAAAACTCTAATCGTCAAAAATAAATACAACCAAATGCAAAAAAAATTTATAAAAAAATGTCTACAATATGGAAGGGAGAATGAAATTGTTCCGGCGTTCATACAACTTGTTACAATGAAATTTTGTATCAAAAGATCCAAAAGCCAGAACAAGATACACGGAGCAAAATGATAAAGGTCAAAATATATATTAACGTATGCTGCCTTATATGGAAAAGATGCAGAAGATGGTTTAAAATTTTTCATCCATCCCAAAGGACCCAGTCAACTGTTAAAACATCACCCATCTACGGTAAAGGTATGAAAGTAAAATTGGTTTCCCTTTTCTTAGTGTTGATATTATTAAACCACCAATTCGCCCAAAAGCTTAAGCTGGTGGTTGAAGGAAAATTTAATTATATATCATCGACAGATATCTTACAAATATAAGCCCCTGTTCAGAAGATAAATCTTGACTAGAATCAAAGAGAAAAACTGGATCAAGTAATCGCCACAAAATATATTAATACTGGTACCAGATACCTGACCATAGACAATTTCATTCAGATCACTGAGTGATGGAGTCCTCTCCAACAATTGAGCCTGCATTATGAGAGTCAGTGTGTGAAATTACGTTATACTGATAAAGATACATAACCTGAAAATAGAACGAACTAAAACAACCAAGTCAATAGTAAACATCTAAGGCCATAATGATTCATAAGGTGATGTCATTGGGAAGTTAAAAGCACCATTTGTAAACTACTTACTAATGCACAATAATCCAAAAAATAAACTGTGAGAAAGATGATAGCTTAAAGAAAGTATTAATTTACTTTAATAAATAATTGTCATCAAATACTATTTCCCATTCAAGAATTTCAATTTTCACCAATGGTGTAAATCCCCAAAGAAAAAATTGTTATAACTCACATCTGCAACACAGGAAAACAATAGTTCATTTGCATTTAACAATTGATTGGTAAACAAACAGCTTATTTCATATTCAAACATTGATCAACATATAAATGACAAAGAGCATGTTGGTGATAGAGAGGAAAACTTGACACTTTCAAATATACTTCACCTGGTTTAGTCTAACGGTGATCAACATATAATGAATAATAGTTAACCAGCCTAACCTTCCTTAACACATCATGGCTGATGGATAATAGCTCACCTTAACACCTGCAGGAAAACAAAATGCAGACAAATCCTTCATACGCATAGGCAGCCTCTTCCCAGGTGGATACTTAAAAAGTATCTGTCGAAGCAAGTACAACCGCAATTTCATTAATATATAAACAAAAAATGCAGGAACGCAATAGCTGACTAACTTGTCGAAGCAAGTACTTATCAACTGCATTGCTGTAGCAAGATGCCAAAAATAAACATGAAACAATGTATCCTCTAGATATGGGGACCAATATCAGTCTGCAAGACCTTCATCCCAAATTCTATGCAAGTAAATTTCTTAAGCAAACTAAACTTTCAGTAGACATAAACAAAACAAAAATGGAGCATCTCAAATATCTATCCTTCATAGATATAACAAAGGCACAGAGAATTAACTCACTACATACTGGATCATTCTACAATACAAATAGAAGAGTTCTAACAAACTACTAATCCAAATAAAGAGCTAACCTGAGGTTCCAACAGGGGAACTGTTGGCCCTCTATGCTCTACCATTCTGATATCTATCTCAGAATTTTTCCTTTGCAACTCCCATTTTTTCCTTTTAGCAAATGCATCCTCCACAGCTTCAAGGTTAGTATCTGGATGGAGCCCAGCAATAATGAAATGTTCAAAGAGAGAGGTGGGCTCCTCGTACACATGGTCCTATAAAATATGAATATATTAAAATTCAATGTATCAAATCTTTTCCTTCTGTTCTAACTATGGTAGATATATTTAGCTTAACAAAACCTGCTCAGCTGAGCTCATTGAAATTAAAAAGACAAAGCAATTAGCAGACACTAGAGAGATCCATATCCGTTTCAAAAAGAATTGTTCTACTTAATTGTAACAACATCAAATGCGAAAATATGATTCATTGAGACTACCACAATGTAGTTGCTTCGTAATAACACTTAGATGTGTTTTAAAAAATATACATGTCTCCTAAATTTGAGAAACTCTCACAATTTTTCTCTAATATATCCAATGGTGCAAAGCTGTCACATCGTGCCACCCTCCTCTGGATAATTTTTTGTTAAACACCCAACTTAAATCTAATCCAAACTAATCATATTTGTATAGGAAATTCCATAAGAGTACAGTGGATGATGACTATCATGTATATTTGTAAGCAGAACAGCCAGTAATTCCAATGATTCTTCACGTCTAACTAATACAAACCATGTGAAAATAGAAAATAATTGAGAGCATTGAAAAAAGGCAGGGTATTGCATCAGTATAATATAACATCATCCAGAGGCCAATAAAACCTCGTATACAAAACGTGCATTCAGAAACATAATCTCTTTTTCTGTTTTTTTTTTTAAAAAAAAAAAAACAAACAACTTTTATTTCGAAACCTGGAAAAAGACCAAGTTGTAGAAAAAATATAGAAATATGGAATCAATTAGATACCAGAGATTTGGAGTGAAACTGATACCACTGACGTTTTTGGTTTGCTAATATCTCAGGATCGAAACGATAGAAGGCATAATCATCATCCCGCGCGTCTCTTCCCCATCCCCAAGCTTTCTGCACATGGGATTTCAACCTCTGGAAACTGTTGGATCTTTTATGTTTGGCACTAAGAACTTCACTACGAGCACGTCGATGTCCCATCCCCATTTCCTGTAGCCCGGTTCCCCCATGATAGACGCTATTTAGAGCTTCACCGGCCACCCTAAACGCCTCCTCCGAGAATTGTTGCAACACCCAGATTGGCGACGGAGGCCGCTCGTCCACCAATTCATCATTTTCATTAATATCCATTCTCAAACAATCAATTCATCTTTTACGCTCATTGCACCATTTTATCATCATTTAACACCTTTCTCCATTATCACATTCTCAATCTTTAACTGATTTCAGAGATGTGCCCAAATAAAACAATATACCCACATTCAAAGAAAAAACAAAGAACCCCCCAAATTTCACACTCCAACACATTTATCCATCTATTTAACCAAACCCCATTTCGTAAATAAGCTGGAACATTCCCAAAAATCCATCCTTACTACCTCATCACGTGAATGCTTCCATGCAGAAAACCCACGAATCCCCTGTTACCAAAATGAACAAAAACAGAGAACAGAATACAGAAGTTGTTAAGGGGGGGAAGAAAACACATACAAGAGGCTAAAGGGGGTGGAATATAATGAGAGAAGCAAATCAAGCATTTTATAAATCAGGTTCATTTGCAGAAGTGAAAACGATGAAGGATAACATGACAAAGGAAGAAACATAGAAATGGGAAAGAAAATGCAGAGAAACAAAAGGAAGACAAATCATGGAAGACAAAAAAAAATGGTGGGAATGGCAGAATCACCTGGTGAATGGATGAATGGATGAATGTTAAGTTAGGAAGTTAGTGCTGAGAGATGGAAAATGAAATTCAGCAAAAATAGGAAACAGAGAGAGTTTTATGTTTAAGAGAGAGACCGCACCTTCAGGTTCCTTAAACATTTTCTTTTTCTTATTGGAATTCTCCCATTAATATTTTAATTATTTTTCATAATCAAAACTAATTTAAGTTGTAAGCATCAATTTCAGGTTCTTATAAATATAATTAAATTTTCATACTATTTTTGTCAGATTTGGACAAAAAAAATTAAATAAATAATTTCTTTAAAAATATTTATAAATATAATAAAATATCATATTACAAGACTATTATTTATGTCACGGTACTACAATTTAAAACTTTTAAAATGTATGAATTGGACTAATCACAGTACTAAAAATTAAAATTTATAAAATTTATGAATCAAAATATATATAAACCTTTAAGATTGAAAAATTAAATTTAGATTTAAATTATAATTTTAGTAGCTAAAAAAAATTACTCTCGTTGTAAGTGACGAAAAATAATAATACAAAATTTATGTTGGTTGAGCTATACTTTTATAAATTTAAGAATTTGACAAATTTTATATCATTTTATCACTAATTTTGTTAGAATTTTACTATTTGACATATTAAATGATAAAATAGGGACAATAAATGAGAAATAATGACTTCAAAAAAAAAAATTAAAGAAAAAGAGAAATAATGATGGAAAATAATTTTGAATAATTTAGTATGAAAAACAGAAAAGAAAAGAAAAACATAAAGAGTATGAGAAATAATAATGGAGAAATGAATAATTAATTAATTAAATGATTTTTGTATAATTTTTAGATCCTGAGGTCAAAAAGGGAAACAAACAAACAGTGTTAACTTCCAATAAGTAGAAGGATTTTACGTTTTAGGGGATTGTGAGGGAAAACCGACGTGTCGTTTTGGTGAAAAACTCTAAGTTCTACCTGTCGGAAGTTCTGGGCCTACGTGCTACCACTTTCTCTACTTTTCTGCCGTTGGATTTTCGCGCGGCCGTTACGGTTCGATATTGGCCGTTCGATCTCCGCGTCTCCAGGTGGGAATTCGCTGCTTCCAAAACTACCGTAATCGTTTCTTATTTCACAAGTCATCAACAAAGCAACGAATTTAATTAATTTATTTATTTATTTGCTTCAAAGTTTGGACCATATCATATTAAATTTTCAAAATGTCAAAATTTCTCATTCACATTTTCACTTTTTGTTGGATTTTAATTGATAATCAGACACCAATTTTATAAGGAAAATATAACATTTTTCTCGAATTTTAAATGATAAGTTTAAAAGGTTAATTTTTAAGAAAAAAGAACGTTAAATATGTTTAAAAAATTTGATTACATGTCCGCGATGCTTACCAACAAATCGAGATAACATTTGAAAGACGGAATTTCGAATATATGAAAGTATAGTTAAAAAAAAAAAAAAAAAAAAACTTAAAATTTTGAAAGTTGTTATCTATCTCATCAATGTGAACATTTTTTTTTTCAATTTAGAGCAATTAATGGGTTTAAGAAAAATTAAAAGTTTAATGTTAGTTAAACAAAAGTTGAATTAGATTAAAGATGGTAAATAATTAGATTGACAAAAGTTCAAAGGTAAAATAGAAATTTAATGAATACAAGTCAAATATTCATACTATAAATTGATATTACTTTTCATTAATAACTATATAGATTCCTTTCAAAAATATGAATGGCAATAAAGTCAACTAGAAAAAGAAGATATTCATACACACATACTTAATTAAACAATATTAGCTTGCACACGAACAAAATATACACTTAAAAGACTAAAGTTGAGATTTATAAAAAGTAAAACAAAGATTAAAGTTAAAAGACTAAATTTTTAATCAAAGTTGCATTTTTAAATTGTTAAATATTTTAGGGTAGTCGAGTGAGTTTGTGAAATAAAATTACACTTTCAATAAATCTTAAATAATGAATTTTACGTTTTAAAGTTGAAGAAGTAGAGGAAGGCACATGCATGATTGCTTTGAAAATCGTTCATTCAAAGCATTGCTTATATGCTTTTTGCCTTTTAAAATTTTGTTTCTTCCTCTTAACATTTCTCGAAACTTGTGCAAAGGTTTGTTTCTTTATACAAAATTATGACCTTTTCTTTTCCTTAGTAGAAAAGATGTCTCTCTCTCTTCTATGAAGTACGTGTTTATTATTCTGAATTTTAAAAGATATAAGTTCATGAAATACGTTGACCAGGAGAGAAGCACTTGAAATCAAACTTTTAAAAAAAGGAAATTTCTAGTGTTTGTATATAAAATTTTTACTAGTCATCCAATATGGTTGTTGTCTACTATCACTGCCCACCTTTGACGACGAATACGAGCAAAACGTCCAACAACAAACCATTTCTAGCAACAAACAACTTTGGCAACCATCATCGAACTATCACCCCAAGACACCACTAATATCAACTTAGTGATCACCTCCGACTACTGCTCTTGAAAACCACATTTCATAATAACACCTAGTCATCAACCTTACCAACTACTTTGATGACCCCTCCAATAATAACCTCTTCTTACCGTCAACTCCAACGACCAATTAAATCGATCAAATGAAATATATGTATATAAATCAGCCATAGATATGAAATTTAAGAGGTACTAAAGAAAATATTTGGTCCATGTTTGTAAGTTATTTTTCTTACTTATTATGATTAAAGGAGTATATAGAGCTCATTGATTTTATGGAAAAACAGTAGACTTCAACCAAAACTTTGAATGGAATAACAATTGCAACAATTTCTTCAAAAGAACAACCCTCCAATAATAAGTCAACTCTTTCTTTATGTTTGTCACTAAATTGAGAAAGTAATTGATTGTGCACCCAAAAAAAAAGCTTTTTAGCTGTATTAATTTGATTGGTATTTCTAACCTAAAGTCTCTCAGAATAGATATTTAATGTCATTTATATCAAATCTGAAGTACTTATTATTAATATACTTTTTACAACAAATGTTCTCAAACACACATTTCAAATTTTGTGTATTTAGTTAGTTTTTTTTTTTTATGTTGAAGTACCATTTTCTTTTGTTCATGTACTTGTGTCTTATTCAATTATAACCTTATTTTCAATGAATCATAGGTGTGGGAAATACATACATGCATTTGAGAGTAGTGGATTTAACACAAAACAAAAGAATTTTGTTGCAAAATTTAAATACTTTTGAATGGGTATTGTTTAATTATTTTATTTTATGTCCCTTTTCATTATACTGTAGTGTTTTTGCTTTCATTACTCATGTCATTAACTAATTGGCTGACTTTTTACACATGGCATGTTTCAAATTCAAACCAACATCTTTAAATGTATTTGAAATATACCAAAAAAGAAAAAGCATCCAATATCAGTTTGTTGGTGATAGTTATATCTCTTGTGTAGTTATAATCTTGGCCCACCCTTTTCCACATGTGAGGAATAAAGTTCTTAAAAAAATGAAAGTGATGGAGGAACTAATTTCTAGCATTTAGAGAATCATAGAACTTCGAGGATTCACACCAAGATCTCTAGACTAATATATACTATGTAGGCTTTCAATGAAATGATTCAAGACATTAAAACCATCCCAACTCAAATGCCAACATTGTTTAGAACCATAGAGAACATTATCAAATTTCAGTGTGAAGCTAAACCATTGCATATATGGTCCTATAAAATATCACATAGATTTTGAAACGGCTTTATTTTTAGGAACTTCCATAATGAAGAAAGAAGGGATAGGATTCGTACTCGAGCTTAGGGATGGGCGGAAAGAACGCAGCGAAGGCAATCACCACCATGCATCAGATCAAAGGCTTTGTTGATCTCTTCCAAGGTCAAATTGTGGGTTATGTATTCATCAACTTTAATTTCCTGCAAGCATGGATGATATAGTAGTAAGCATCCTGGAACTAAAAGAAACTAAAGATCCTTGGTGCCTAAGTTTTGGTTTTCATTACAACTTTAGCAGTCGTGTTCGGATCCTTTTACTTTAAAAGGTTTTTAATTGTGTAACTGATAGCATGTTGTTAACTCTACCTCGTTTTAACCTTAATGGTACCTTTTAGTTTTGTAACCATTAGAATGTTGTTAACTTTGTTCGTTTTAACGTTAACAAGTCACGCTAACCTTTGACTTGTTAACCTTTATAGTGAAGAATTACATTGTATGCATCCCAACCAAAGTAGATATTTGAAAATGTGATGCTTAATTAGTGGAGGTTAGACCTATCAAACACAAGGTTGGAAAATTGGACAAAAAATTACTACAACTAACACAAGTCTAAAAGTACAATATAACCTTTAAAAAGAAAATTTATTTCTTAGTTTTATTTGCTAGTTCTTAAAAAAAACAAGAAATGATTTAACTAACACAGCTCTAAAAGCTTTCGGGACCAAACTTGTTTGTTACTGATGGTTTGTTAGTTTTATTTTCTAGTTCTTAAAGAAAATACAACCTTTTTAAGTGTGGTCAACGATGAAATTACAAGAAAACATCTGAAAAAACTACCTTCTTCAAGTACTTTTCAACAAGCCAAGGCACTTGAGAACGACTCTTGAAACCACCAAAAGCTGTTCCTTTCCAGACGCGACCAGTCACTAACTGGAAAGGCCTTGTGGATATTTCCTGGCCAGATGCTGCAACCCCAACAATGACTGATTGGCCCCAGCCCTGGTAAGAAGATGCATAAAAAATCAGGCATGTTTACAGCTTACTTCTATGATCTATAAAGTCAATAAAATCAGTTGTATCACTTACCTTGTGACAGCATTCCAGAGCAGACCTCATCACGTTGACATTCCCTATGCACTCAAAACTGTAGTCAACACCACCATCAGTGAGATCAACGATGACTTGCTGAATTGGTTTGTCGTGTTCTTTTGGGTTCACAAACTCATTCGCTCCAAATTTCTTAGCTGCAAGGTATTGGTAAATATTGTCATAACAACACTTCGATGCCCCTTCGAGAATCAATGGAAACAGTGTTCAGGAACAGCAGACTCAGGCATTAAAAAAGGTAGTGAAAGTTACCAGGCCAAGAATGTCATAAAGAAGGTCCTCCACTTGCCTCATAGAAAAGATAATATAGAATTTTAAAGGCATTGAAAGGAGAATATGATTTACACCAAGAGAGTCTAGTAAAAAATAAAGGGATCAAGAAAGTTTCAAGAAGATCTAGATTCCACGTTCCTCTCAAACCCAATGATTTCTTTTCCCACACGAAACGAACTTTTTGTGAAAAGAACCCCAGCCAAATGAACTAAAAATGCCATTATTTTATTTGTTTTAATGAAAGCTTGATTTCGTTTTTTTCCCTTAAAATATATACATATAGCTTCTTATTATAAAATAGTAAAGATCAAGCAAACGACATCCTCCAGTTTCCAAATGAAATATATGCTAAGAATATTTAGTCAGATTTAGTGGTCCGAAAACCCCAGCCCTGGTAAGAAGATACCCAAGTGTCGTCAGCCCAATTTTCTCTAAATCTTGGGGGTTTTCAGCACTCCCTCACTGGTTTTTCCATCCTCAAAACCCACCAGCCACTTACTCTTTATTTCTCAAACATTTAGAAACCCTGATATTTTATTGTCTTTTTCGTGAAATGTATGGATGTTTTTTTTTGTAAAGGATACGAGTCTCACTATGAGACAAAGCTCATTGTACATGAGGGTGTATGGATGTTCTTTTGATGTTTAAAGGTAACACTCACAATATGTCAAAATATTTACACATATTCATTTCTGTAAGAAAAGTGTCCCTACTGCTGTCCTACATTTTTAGAAGTTGATCTGTCAGCATGTCAACATCAAATTCGTGTATGTGATTCTTAGAACGTTCTTAGTATAATATGACAAAATATTATACATACGTATTTATAAAATTTAGATGAGAAAATACTCAAATATGTGCTAGGCCCAGAGACAATTTGTTCTGTGTGCCCATATAGTCAAACTTAAAATAACTTACCTCCCTATTTATCTAATTATCTTTATAAACTAGATAGGATATTCAAAAAAAGACATATCAATGAATAAATTGATGACTAATAAAGACATTTGAAAATGCATGGAACTTTCATCGAATCAACACCGCAGGAAAATTTTCAAATAAATGAACAGATTCATATTTACAAAGCAATTAAGGTAAAAATTTTATTTTATGAAACCAAACAACTTTCATTGAGAAAAATTGAGAATACAGGGAAATACAAAAAAACCAGCCCCGCCAAAACACCCCTACTAACAGAAGGGGGACCAACTAAGAGCAAAGGGACCTTAGTCTCACTGCCCTCTCCTGCCCCCAAGAAGAGTCACCACACTTCTTTCATGTTTGTGTTAATACATTGAAGTCACAAAACAAAACACAAACAGTTACAAAATATGACCATAATGAAACGAAGAAAATAAAAACATAAACCTCAAAAGATTAGAATATGCTTTATACGACTCTCCTTTAGATTATAAATTCAAGAAATAGAGGTATACCAATTTCGAACTTTTTGTTGTCAATATCAATGCCAATTATTCGTGAAGCACCAGCTGCTTTGGCACCTTCTGCCACCTGTATAATTTATAGCAAGAAAAAATTGAATTTCTTATCCAAATAAACTACGTCGCTGATAAGATAAAAGGATATACTATGAAAGGGATTGAGTCATATTTCTTGGTTTATGAAGAAATTGCTACCAGAAATCAAACCATTGCAAATACCCATGTTCTAGAAGGCCAGTGGCTGTCTAGCTTTGCTTAGAGAGGCCAAGCCTAGGCTTTGATAAACATAGACAAAAGCTAATAAATATCATTAAAAAATAGAAACCCCCAATATAACAGTATCACTGACATTTAACTATGGAAGGGATTGGTCTACATTTCTTGGTTCATTTAACAACGTTTTGAAGGCTAAACTCCAAAGGCTGCCTGTTTGGCTTTGCTTAGAGAGGGAAAGTATAAGCTTTGATATATATAAACAAAAGCTAATAAATATCATTATAAAAAGATGGAAATCGCTTGCTCACAGAAGCCTCAACACCCATGAGAAACTACAAAAAAAAATCCAGAACACATTGCTTAGCCCCTCGATGTGTTGCCTATGCGCTAAAGATGAGGAAACTCTGGATCACTTATTCCTACACTGTCCCTTCACAAGAAAAGCTTGGAACATGCTGTTTGGTATTTTCGACTTGGAGCTTTGCCTTCCTAGCAAGATTGATAGATGGATGATTGAAGGTCTTAATATTAGAGGTTACAGCCCTAAAGGAAACATCTTATGGAAATGTGCGTCGCGTTCCTTTTGTGGAGCATTTGGAAAGAAAGGAATAGCAGAATTTTTGAAGATAGATTTAATTCTTTTGATTCTTTTTGGACTGTGGTTCAACACACAGCCTCTTGGTGGAGTACGAATTACACCAAACACTTTTGTAATTATAGCCTTTCTATGATTTTCAACAATTGGAAGGCCATTATGTCCTAGCTCTTTAGCTTCTTCCGGGGAGGGCCCTCTTGTCCCTCGCCCTTAGGATGTTCTGTTTTGTTATATGAATATACTTGTCTCTTATCAAAAAAAAAAAAAAAAAGATGGAAAACTCCAATATAACATCAATAACATTTAAAGCTCATTATTATTGTAATTCTTTTCAAACAACTCTATTTTTTAACAACATAATCAGTATCGTACATAGGATCAGCATTTTCTACAATTCTAGTCTTTTTCATTTTTTCTTAACCTGTGGTAATAGTATTAGTATCATATACGATACACCTACATGCCCTAGTTAACTTTTATATTTCAAAATAATAGTCTGTGATATTTTTGTAGCTATCACATGAGGCCCATTTCCTTTAACCTTCAAAATATAAGTCTCAATGCCTTCCAAGTTCCAATAGAGGTGTGTATACCTCTAGTAAAGAGCAACCCTCTAAGAAACCAGCTTTAAGTTCAAAGGGTAAAGATCAAGTTTCATGTTCTTTTTTTACGAATCAAATTGCTTCCATTCAGAAAGAATGAGAAGATACACGGGCGTACAAAAAAACGAGCCCACCCAAAAAATCAAGTTTCATGTTGGAGCACTCTTTTAAAACCATTTCAAGACAACGACAAACATCAAATCTTGGAAGAAATTTTCACTAAATTAGAATAACTTGAGATTGATTTAGAGGAAAGGGAGGGCAGCCAAAAGGAGAGAAAGGTCTGATGTGAAGCTTACAGCGAGGCCTACAGTCCCCAGGCCAAAAATAGCAACATTGGACCCTGGCTCTACTTTTGCAGTGTTCCAAACAGCTCCAAGACCTGAAAATATCATATGCCACGGTATTTAATGAATTATTTGGTGGGTGGGGGGTGGTTGTTCTTGTGTTTAAAGTCGAGTGTTCAAAAGTGCTGGACATTGATGCAAGCTTAATGTATCATTACCTGTGGGAACACCACATCCAAGAAGGCATACTTTATCCAAAGGGGCCGTGGGATCAATTTTTGCCACACTGACATCATGAACAACAGTGTATTGACTAAATGTCGATGTGCCCATGAAGTGATATATGGGTTTTCCATTAATGGAGAAACGACTTTTACGATCTGACATCATCACTCCCACTCCAGTGGCACCACGAACTTTGCCACAAAGGTTCGTTTTCCCTGATTTGCAAAACTTGCATTCTCGACATTCTGCTTGGTAGCAAGGAATGACATGGTCTCCAGGCTGAACATCAGTCACACCTTCACCAACACTCTCTACTATCCTGCTCATGGATTTCATATCGCCGCTTAAGCAAAGGAATTTATATTTTACATACATACAAACACATACACATATAGTATAAGTATAATGATAATAGTCAGAGTATCTGGGTCAGACTACTGAAAAAACTGTTTACATACCCTGCAGCCTCGTGACCAAGAATACAGGGGAAGAGACCTTCAGGGTCCTAAAAAATGGATAAACCTCAGAATAGTAAGAATTTAATATAGAGAAGCCAGGGTTTCTACATGTACAGGTAATAAAATAATAATAAAGCAAACATTGAAAAAAAAAAATCATCACATAGGAAGCATAGGTCATCAATGCATATTAGGAGGCAAGCTCTCAGTTGGAACATGTTACTCCATAGTTAAAAGCTGCTAACGTGTTTTATTAACAGGATTAAGCTAGAGATTCTTTACTACAAGGCATTCAGTATTAACAAACCTAGAAAATTTCGTATGTAAGGCAAGTGGCAAGTGGCCAGGAGAGATATTGTAACAATGACATCTTGGATATTGAAGTGTTTGGGGATTCATTTTCCTCCCCTCTTTTGGATTACATCCAACTAAAACAGTTTACACCTCAAACACATACTATTATAACCCAAAGAAAAATAATCTACACCTCAAACACAAACTACTATAAACCCAACTATAATAATCTAAGACTATAATAACCAACTTCTTGCCCCAAACGCCCCTTAAAGATTTAAAAGGAAAAAATAACAAATATACATGTATATTATACACACACACATGCACATACACACACATATGTGTGTATATTTGTGTTATGCATTAGTTCAATGTGATCAATTGTTTCCAACATTATAATTAATATGGAAGTGGAGAATCCTTCTACGCAAGCTAATTGAAACTAGAAGAGTCCTTAACAAAAGCAATGATTTGGATGCTTGCTAGGAGATTTAAAAATTGTGTTTCTAAATGCTCAAAGCATAGAATCACCAGAAACAAAACTTGTTTGCCTTCTTCGATTTGGTTGGGTAATTCTAGAGTCTCAAAAGGACATGTTGCTGAATCTGTAGTGTGGTCACCCCTTCCAAGTAATAATGCTACCTTAGTTGGTGCAGTGCAGTCAAAGTGGCCTCCTATGATTCTAGTTAAAAAGAAACCGGACTTGGGCCATTTAAGCAATTAGAATTTGAGGAGATTTAAATAACCTTTTAGGCTCTTGATGATGTACTTCAATTTCAACTTATCCTTAGAAATAAATTATAGTTCCAAAGTTAAAAAATGAGCATCAGGAATCAATATGCAATTGTCCCCATTAGACAAAAATCCATATAAAGAAGACCACTCAAGAGGAAACTTTAATCTTGAAAGTCATCCAACCCTTAGAGCTAGGATCTCTGTAGTTGGATTTTCAATTATCCAAATGCCACAGAGCATATGCCTGGCACGCCCAATCCCATTTCAACAGAATCCTCGTGAGTCTTTCCAGCTTTGGTGTTAACAACAATTAACTTTTTAGATAAGAAACATTTCATGAATAAATGAAATAGAGGAGACCCCGAGCATCTAAAGGTGATTAAAATCGAGATTTACAATCACGAACTACATAAGAGAGACTAAAGTTCTTAAAAGGATGCTTAGTTTTACACCAATACAACGCAATAGACAGGACCAAATCCACTAAAGAATCAAAGGAAAAAATAATAATCTCTAAAAAGAATTGCCAACAATGAATTTATCAAGATACAACAAAGTAAAAATAGTGAGAACATAATGAATCATAAGCACACAACAAAGGAAACCAATTGGACAATCTATAGCAAACTCAATTGAAATACCACATGCAGAAATTAGCATTTCCTAATCTAAAAATCATCAATGCGAGAGAATACTGCATCCAATCCCACTCCAGATCACGAACTCATCAAATAGCTAAAGACAAAAACCCACATCAAATAATTCAAAAACAGTACAAAGAAAATAAGGAAAAGAGAACCCCGATGCAATGACCGACACTTCAATCGATTAACAATTTAGAAGATCAAATAAGAGAAAAACAACCTTGCCACTCCACGTGTAAGCATCAGTGTGACAGAGAGCAGTGTAGAGGATCTTGACACGGACCTCGCCGGCTTGCGGCGGAGCCACCTGAACATCCTCGATCACCAATGGCTTATTGGGTTCCCAGGCCACCGCCGCTGAAAAAGAAACAAAGGTAGTTGAATCAAAAAAATGGATGGGCGGAAAAAACGAAGCATGGAGAGGAAGAATGAAATGTGTATACCTTTGCAAGTGATAACTTGACCTTGAGTTGCCATGGATGAAAGAACGGTGAAAGGAAATGGAAGAAGAGGAAGAATGAGAGGCTATAAGACTAAGGAGAGTGAAAGAGATAGTACGCTGTATGCACAACAAACAAGGTGGGAGGTCCCAACTTAAATAATACACAATAATTCCTAAATACATTGTTTTCTAAAATAAACCAATGTTTACAAACTATATACTAAAATATCACGTCTAACTATCTGATACGCATAAATAGTATAGATATGTTTATAACTATTTTACAAACTATTTAGTGTTGCACGTTTATTTATTTACGTATTTATTGAATTTGATCAACAAGGTTTAAGATATGCACTTTTAACCTTTATTTTTACCAAATATTTGCTTCTGATTAGTGTACATGTCGTGATTAATTTAAAATAATTTACGAGGTATTTTTAAAAATAGTCAAATAAGTTAAAATATCTATCAATAATAAAAATCCATAAACTTCTAGCATTATTTATCAATGTTTATTGATATAATCTAAAAAATTACTTCTAAACATCTGTGAAATTTACTATTTTTACAATTTTTCGTTTTAAAACTTATATAATAAACAAATACAAGGATTAAAAGATAAGATAAGGGGTAAATAACTAAAAAAATATTATTTGAGTCCTTTTAAGAAGTAAGATAAGATTCGACCATACATTTCATGAACTTTTTTATATAAATTACTTCAAAACTCTCAATTTAGTGCACCTAACATTCATTATTTTTTTTATTTTTTCTACAATATATATTATTTTCTTATTAAACTAAAATATTGTATGCATCAAACACATATTATTATAATCTAAATGCAAAATATAAAACTCACTCGTGCCTCCAAACATCTCCGTTCTCACTACCCACATTTTTCACGTTTTAGTTGTTGCTTTCTGTAGGGCAATAAACAACTCTTCTTCCTTTTTTAATTGTTGAACGAATAAATAATTATCTTTCAAGAAGGAAATTCTCTTTATTACATATAAAGCATGGAAAGTCTTATTAGAGTTGGGAAGAAGAGTGGTTTTTATATATAAAAATATTATGGGTCAAACTATACCAACGTTTAATTAGAAAGTGTTTTCACAATTGGAATATTCCAATAATTACTCTATAAAAAGCATGAGATATGCTTTGAAGTGACCATTAGTTTTTTTTAAATTGAACTATTGTTTCAAATAAATGGTTAAGTTATTTATAAGATGTTGCACATGTTATCAAAATATTACGAACATTATTATCACAATAAACAAAAACTCATACATGAAAATGGATGTGAGTCTAACAAATTCACATTATCTCCTTAAGATAAATTTACTCACTATAGTGCTTGGGTATAAAGAGTAATTTTTTCTCACATGATATAACATATTACATTTATTATAAGTAGAGCATCCATCCCGTATAGAAAATCAACGAACTAAACTTTGGGAATTTACCAAACGTCAAGATTGTGGATATGGAAGACAAAAGATTATTGATGTGTTTTTTCTCTCAACTAAAATAACCTATTTATAGACATTTCGTGACCATCGAGTCATATCATTTAATTATTAACACTTTCGAAATGATAAATCCACTCATGATGCATCAATTCATGAATAACCAATTCGTGGAGAATGGTAGATAATAATTATTTATTCCAACATCAGATGCCTTTAATATTGTTTCAAAAATTAGAATATTGTATTGTTTTTACAATTTTATTATATTTGATCGTAGTTGATTAAAAAGTCCAACCTACTCATTCCGAAGTACATATGTGTGTTTGTTTAATGTTTGGTTGATCGTGGATTAACGAATTTTTACATATTTTTTTATGTATTTCCTTAAGGATATTGCTACTATGTTTATTTGATTAAAAGAATAAAGGTTTCCTTGTTTTTATAACCACTTTTCTTACTATATAACATTGATTGATTAAGACTATGACTGGCAAAATTAAATGTTAGTGTTTTAGATATCAAGTTTGTTCTTATGTTCAATTTCATTGTTGTAATTTTAATATCTATTTTCTTTTAGTTATTCCAACTCTATCACTTCAGGGGAATTGTTATTTTTACCACAAGTTTTTTAATGTTATTAAATATTTCCATAACGTTAGTTATTTGGAATTTAATGACACGTGGCAATTATGTTATTGGGCAATATTCAATAGAACGGCCTCAGCCACTCAAAAGGCCGACCCAATAGCTTATGATGCTTGACAAGGCCCAATTGTCTTTTCGTATGAAGGATTATTATAAAATAAAGTTTACAAAACTTTAGTAAATTCTATATTTTATACTATGGAAACATGTGTTCGTACCAATTAAAATTCTATATTTTATACTATGGAAACATGTGTTCATACCAATTATGGTAATTCATAACTCTGTGTGTTCTCTAATGGATTCTCACAATCATTTACAATTATGACTATATTCGTTGTACTGATTTTAGATCTATAACGAACTCCACCAAATAAATACTACTAAGAGAGAAATTTTAATATAGGAGTAGTTTAATATCGTTTAAAACGAGTTTACAATTGTTTTTCTCACTTCTATTTATTATTATTGGTTTGTTCATGACGAAACTTTCGATATATTCAATTTTACTATGCAATTAGTTTGTTATCAATTGGGGCATTAGTTGTTAAACTCTTATCAACCTTAAAATGAAAGTGGGTTTAGTCATTGGACTTCACGAGGTTTTAAATACAAACTTTTAAAGGTACTAAACAATTCCTTTCGGCTTATAATTTTTAGGAAAAACGGTGCCGTACACTTTCAAATAACAATTTTTTTTTGTTTATATATAATTTCATACAATTTCAAGCCTATCACGAACATATTAAATATAAAATTAAAAATAAGCAAATGAAATTACACATAATTTCACTTATTCTCTACCCCTCGTCTAATAATATCATGTAAGTGGTTCACATCCCCTGAAGTCCAACTCACTTCACTTCTTATACTAATTATTGACTCAAGATGCAATGTATAGATCGATATTCTCATTACCACGAACCAAAAGACAATTCATGTAATGATTTAATAATATACAAATCAAACAATTGAAGTGTGAACGCATTGAAAATAGTCGTAATATAAGTCAAAACTCACTCCAATAAACAAATATAAAACATATAAGACATATTCAATTCAAAATATTGGATAACCTACCTCATGCTTAAATGCACTATAGCATCGCTTGTTAATTAATGAATCATCGTATAGTAAAAAAAAGTAGTACGAGACTCGAACTTCAGACGTAAAATATACGGGTATGCATTAATTATCGATGGGCTAAGTTCGTTGTGTTTGAACACGACTCGACTCATGAACACCCCCACGTGGCCCAAGATGAGGAATTGGATACTAATATGAGATGGCATGAAATGATTGGTGGAGAGAAGGAGATGGAAAATGACCCAACAAAAACCTATGTCGGTATATTTGTGAAGTATCGGTCAAACTTTGATATTTCAGTCCTCCACTTGGACGCGCCCACGTGTCCCGAGATCCAGTCAGCGCTTTGACCCAGTAAACGATAGTTTCACAAATTCCAAAAAATATTAACAAATGGATAACTAAGGGAATTTTTTGAACAAATATTTATTAGAACAATTTGAAATTCCTTTGTGTTTTTTAACTTTTGTTGTCAATTTTTAAAGAATGTAATTAATTTTATAGGTTATAAAAAATACTTTATATCTACCAAATATTTATAACATATAGCAGAATCTACACTGATATCATTGTATTGCTGACATTATAGATAATGATAGAAATCTGTTAGTTTATATCGTTGACATAGTCCAACGTTTTGTTATAGATCGTAAACATTTTAATTATTTTTAAAAATAAATATTATATTCGATAAAATATTGTTCGTAAAGAATTGTTGATGAATAAAATACGATTGGATAATGGTACTTTTCAAGTCATTTTCTTGTGAATATATATATATATATTACCTTTTGCCTAAAAGATATTTTATTTTGTTATGACAAAAATGGTAAGATAACAAGTTTATATATATATATAAGCGTTTATTTGGTATAATAATTATGAGAAAATAAATCAAACTATTTACTCGTAAATAGAAGATTGTATCAATTATTTTCTTGTTCAAATCAAATGATAATAGTTAAAAACACACTACCCATGTGTGAGGCCTCTTTTTGGTGGGCAGTTGAAAAAGTAGAAGCACTTTTCACTTCTTTCAAAAAGTAAACAAATACAAAAAACGAACTTTAGGTTTTTATTAAACCACGTTTTGGGGAGGGAAAATTAAAATAAAACAACAAAGAAAAAAAAGTATAAATAGAGAGAGGGGAAATAAAATAACAAAGAGAGTAGTGTGGTTGGTCTATCACCAAAAGGGATTTTAGATAAAGGAATTTCGAAGTTATCTTCCTTCAAATGATTTCTAAAGTGTTTATATTTTAATATTTTTTATTCCTTTTTTAATTTGTCACAATTTTATCATTTAAAAAACCACTTTAATCCCTACATTTGTTTTAATTTAATCAAATGAAATGGCCTAGCTGAGAATATAGTATATTGTTGAGAATATGATTTCAAGTCAAATACCAATAAGAACAAATATTAGACAAATTAGATTCTAAATAGAAAAATAGATTATATAAATAAATAATTTGAAAAGACAATCTTCAAAGTTTAAAGTTATTTAAAACATACATTTTCAAGATCTTATAAACTAATTTTTATACGAAATATTAAAGTGTCAAATTTGGTGTTATTCTATAGCAAATTTATTATAATAATGTAATATTGTTTTTTAGAATTTTTATTTTATAAGATTAAAACAATGAAAGTATTTATAAATATAACAAAATGTTATAGTATATCAACGTTAGACTATCTATCAATTATCAAATTTGTATATATATATTGGTTTTTTTTATTATATTTGAAAATAATACTAGTTTGTTTTGTCTATTCGATAAAAAAAGTTTAAAATCGATAATAGTCTATATAACTTTATAATTAAACCGGATAAGACAAAGTATTCCCACAAAACTCTCTTTCACACGAGTCTATACATATACATATACATATATATATATCACACAAATAACCTTCATGTAATATTGAGATTCCTTTTCATTTCCTAACTCTCTCTCTCTATAAATTCCCCCACAACTCAACCCTTCTCTTTCCCCCCTAACCTTTTTACAAGGCAAAAGAAAAAAGATATCCATTGTTGAAAGAAACCCTTCTGAAGCCCCTCTTTAACATGGCAAACGAAGAAGAAGGGAATAACAACAACAACAACAGTCTCAAAATCATTGTAGAAAGAAACCCTTCTCAAGCCAAGCTTTCACAACTCAACATCCATCGTTGGCCAAAGTAAGTATCGTGTATATACGTTTAATTAATTAATTATTAAGCTTCTGGGTTTCTTTTTCTTCTAATAATCTCGTAATTCCATTTGTTTCTTTTTATTCTTGTTGAATGATTTTTATTATTAGATGGGGTTGTTCTGCTGGAAAATACCAACTGAAGTTTGAGGCAGAAGAGACTTGTTATCTAGTGAAAGGGAAAGTGAAAGCTTATCCTAAAGGAATCGATTCTTCTTCTTCTTCTTCATCGTCTTGTTGTGAAGAATATAT
This sequence comes from Cucumis sativus, assembly GCF_000004075.3. Taxonomy (NCBI): domain Eukaryota; kingdom Viridiplantae; phylum Streptophyta; class Magnoliopsida; order Cucurbitales; family Cucurbitaceae; genus Cucumis; species Cucumis sativus. The sequence continues at coordinate 5,946,488 of NC_026660.2, read as the reverse complement.
TGAATTTGGAGCTGGGGATTTGGTCATTATTCCTAAAGGACTTAGTTGCACTTGGGATGTCTCTGTTGCTGTTGATAAATTCTATAAGTTTGAATCTCAATCTTAAGATTTTATTTTTCATTTTCTGCATTAATTAATTTCATCTTCACGTCGAAACGGAACGAGGTATATATAGTTTTCTTTTCAACTATTTATATACAGATCATACAGTTCATGAATTAAGCTGTAATGGAATTGGAAGTAGTTGACTTACTTAGTCTTGAAATGCAAATTAAGCAGTGGTTTAGAGAGAATTAATTCGATAGAATATAGACACCCATATATCAATTTTAACATTGTTTAAGGTAAGTGGAAAGATTAGAGATTTAAATCTTGTAATTAATTAGATGACACAAATTCAAAGATATAATAAGAAGAAGAAAGGAAATATTAATGTGGGTCTTATCAAGAATTAATGAGTAATAATTATTTAAAGTAATTGAAAGTGGAAAGTCCCATTAAATTTTGAAACCAATCTTCTTCCCATATTTAATAAAAGGGGAGCTTTTAATGGTTCCTTTGACCAGTCAAACCTTTTTTTTTATTCTCATTTGTATTTTCCTTCTTAACCCTTATCCTTCATTTCGATTTATGTGTTAAAGATATAGTTTTTTTCTTTTTTTACTTTTTGGTTTGGATCGATTTTTCAAGTATTTGAGGTTAAAAGTTAGATAAGGAATGTTTTTAAATATAGCAAAAAAATCGTCAAATTCTCTAGCTTATTTGAGTTTTTTTCATGTTATATTTTGTAAATAGATTTTGTTTTTCTTAATGACATGATTTTTAAAAATATTCATAAATACAGTAAAATGTTAGAATCTATATGTAATAAATTAAGATAAATTGTTATCTATATCTATCATGATACAAAATTGATACATATAGCAATCTTTTTCGGTCTATTGTCGATAGATGATGATGTTTTATCGTAACTATTTTTAAAAATAACATTTAAATATAATTTTTTTCACTAGTCAATTCAAATGGGTCCTTGATAATTTGTTGTAGTCAAATATAATATGCGAATATATTTTCAAAATTTACACTGAAAATGCTAATAGATAACAAAAAAAACAAATGTTTATGAAAAAGACAATAACAAACAAATAATATACTAAATTGAGATTTATGGATAATATATGAACTAAAATTTAACTATTTTGATTTTTTCTTCCTAATATAAACCACAATTATATATTTATCTAGTGAGTGTATAAAATAAGTATATGGTCCCTAATTTCAACGGTTTCCATACCTATAGGACCATTTGGCCCACGGGTTAGGTACTGTGGGGTTGGGTTGGGTTTAACCCAACCCATGTACTGTAGTTTATGGGTCAACCTTTCTCATCCATCCGATATTGTTTTTGTATTTTCATTCATATTTTTACATATTTACAACTAAATGTTATTATCAAAATAAAATGACATTTTAAATAGACCTATTAGCCTTTTTCTAATAATCTGCATGTATTTTTGTAAATATTTGTACCTAATCGATATTAATTTAAACTTATGTGTTTCTTATTAATTTGGTACCTCGATGTTTTAAATATTGACAATGCATGTTTATAATTGTTTTAAGTTATATATTGCGAGTAAATAGATAAAAGTAAATTAATTATTACGATTGTCACACGTTAAAGGTGAAACATCCAACTCGTCACTTTCCTTAGTAGCTTCGTAAATCATCTTTAAAAACCTTCGGAGGTTGGGTTGTCCAAGTAGCCTTCTCAATGGATGATGTCCTTGAAAAATCTATCCTATGGTCAATAGATTTGACATGACAATTGAAAAACTAAACCATAGAAAACACAAAACAACAATGGGTTTTTGAGAGAAGGAAGAACCGTCACCAAACATTAGTGAACTGCCATGACACTAAAAACGGGGGAGATAAGAGAGAAAATGAGTGGATCTCGATAGCGGAGAGTCTTAGCATCCCTACTATAACAAAGATGGACAATAAAGACCATCAATGATAGATAGGTTACAAAACCAAGCAATTCATCTATTTATATCTCCTCTACAAAACAAAATGCACCAATTAGTGGTATAAACGAGTTGAGTAATATTGGGATGGATTGGATTGAGAATATTTTGCTGAACCAATCCAACCCGAATAACTCAAATAAGATTTTCAATCAAACCCAACCCAATTTACATTTATTATTGTTTTTTTTTTAAAGTATACTGTTTATTAACTTAAAATATTTAAAATGTCTACAACACGTTTAGGTAACTAAAATTTAAGAAAACTCAAATGTTAAGTATCAAACTTCAACATATATATTATAAACTTAAAAAAAAAAAAACATAATAGCATGCACAATTTAAATATTTATAAGTTGTAATATATATGTTAATAATATTATAAATCTTATATGGGTTGGGTCAATCGAGATTTTCATAAAAATGTAACCCTAATCAAACTTGAAAAAACATAAAAAATCTAACATAACTTAATCCAATCCTTACAATTCAAGTTGGGTAATCGAGGTTATTTGAACACACCTAACATGAATATTGGATTTGGAACTTCAATGACATAAATGAATACAATTTGTCAACATGCCAGAACCTTACACGTGAGAAAACGCCCTCCACAATGTTTTATATAATCAAATGTGTTATTTGGCACAAGTGTAAAAAAATTTGGATAACTCGACAACACAATATCATCCAACCCATATGTTCAATATTTGATTGGATTGAAAAATTCGATTAAACCCAACTTAACATGGATTTATATATCTACATCTATAATATATATAAAAGCTTGGATGAGGATAACTTTTTGTTTTTCTTTCATTTTTAACCTTTCTTTTAAAGTAGCTTGAGTAATTTAGATAGTAACATTGTCTTTTTTTTTTCCCCAAAAATACTAATCGAAGAAAAATTGAGATGATTTTATGAATTAATTAGGTTAATTGTAACTTATGAATAACTAATAGTTCAAGAAAATCTAAAGTTTTTCAACTTCTAACAGCTTTATAAAAACTGAAAGTCTTTCCAACTTATAAAATACAACTAATGAACAATTTTATAGCTAATGAAACAAAAAAAAGTTCATATTTTAAATAGAAATAATTAATAATACATTTCATTATTAATTATTATACAAAATACAATAAATTAATCTTTAAGAATTATTAAATACGGATGAGTATAAAACATACTCGAGTTTGCACATAATTTGGATAGCATTTCCAAATAAAAAGAAATATTTAATTTTCTTTGCATGTTTCTAGTCATGGGTTATTTATTTAATTTGTATTATTTTGTATGTTTTTTATGCTTTTATAGATCAATTATCTCATCAATTGACATTTTTAAATGAGAATATCTATATGTATGTGTATATAAGAAGAAAACTTTGGATTTGCCATATTATCTTAATGCGTGTTTTTTTATTAATTCATCAACTCTCTTCTCTCGAAGTTTTCAGAGTTTAGTATGATAAACCAATGTAGTATAACTAATTTATTTTTCAAACAGTTGCAAAGTATAATCGTTTATCAATCATTATAACATCACATTTTAAGAACTATTTATGAGTTTAGTCTTAAACAATAGTCAAGAAAAAATATTAATAAATAAAAGATAAAGATACTTAACAAAAAAAGTTGTTATGAGAATAAAACTCAAACTATACAATAAAATAAAAATAAAACACAAATGTCACATGACACGTGTTAAGAACTATATATACATATATATGTAGGACACTTGCAAAAGTGACAAAACGAGTTATAACAATTAACTCTAACACACATACTTTATTATTTGCAAAAATAACAAAAACTAAAGACCAACCCATACATATAAAAGTTTGAATTTGATTATATGTTTTCTTTTGCTATATTTGTAAAATCATAAACATTAAGGTTATTTTTGCAAAATACATAAATTAATTTGTGATCTAATACAATTTCTTATATATATATTTATATATTTATAAGTTATATTATATTCGATCATTAATTATATAATTTAGTAAAGGTCAATTTAGGGTTTAAGGTCACAGTTCGCGGCACTTCCCTTTAGCTCACAATTTTCCCACCACTTCCCTTTCCCTACTTCACGAGTTAACTTCACGCCGCCGATTCTCCTTCACGCCTCCTCACATCTCCCCGCGACGCTGATTCTCCCTCTCGTCTCGGCTTCTCATACCATCTCCGATTCTCCTTCTTGTCCTGGCTTTTCATTCTCAGTGTCCGTCGCCGTTGGCTTCTCATTTAACCGTCTCCGCCGGAGTCCTCTCAGCCTACGATATCGGACTTCATGTTAGTGATTATTTATTTTGAGCAAAAGTTACTGGTTTACTAGTTTTTGTGTTGATGCTTAGTATTTGAAAGTTACTATCTCCCTCTCGGTTTGCTGTTGATGCTTAGTAGTTTTTGTGTTAAAAACAAGGTAAAAGTTAGATGAGGTTTTATATCAGTTTTAGGGTTTTGAGAAAGACTTGAAATAAATAACTAAATAAATGTGCTAACCTAATAAGAACTCTAAATCATCCCGCCACCAGCTGACGTACGTCTACTCTCTTCATAGTGTCGCCACCTCTCTTCGGTTCAGTGCCGTCGCCACCTTCCCTCTTCCCTTCGTATTCTCGATTGCGTGCAAAGTGACATACGTAACGGATCCCACACAACCTCATTTTGGCCTGGGTGCGACAAACTGGGCGGCTTTTCAACCGGAAAACAACGTGACGAGGTTCGAAATTTACCTATTAATTTTTCGTTTGATGTGATTTTGGTTGTCGAATGTTAAATACGTATATGACATATGCTGTGATCTTGTTGCTTATGTGGACCGGATACAAGACATTATTTAGAAGTATGTATAGGTCTCATCATTTTGGTGAGTTTTTGCGAGAAGTTGAAGAATTCTATGTCCGTACAAAGGAAAGTTCGTTGAATATTATTTTGCCTCAAATAGAAATGGATGTGGACTAAATGCAAGTGTCGACTGTGGTTTGGCACTTTAGTAGAGATTAAGAGCGTATTGCACGATGTGATGGCTCATGTGTTAGCATGTTATTATTGTTATTTCTATTATGTAACGAACATGTACAAGTCATGTGAATAGCTTGATACACACCTTGCATAGAATTTGATGGCTCTTCAAGTGTAAGCCATTGAGTATAGTGTGAGCCACTTGCTCAGTACACGTGTTGGTAGTGATCACCCACAGTTTTTCAGGCAATGATAAGTTCCACGACCTTCATGATGTTGAATAGGATTCTTGAGAAAGACTGACCATTTGGCTTGTTTCTTATATTTATTTTTTTTAAAGAACTTTCTAGAAGTTTTTAACATTGATGTGGTTTCCCTTGAATTGGGTGGTTGTAACTGTAACAGACTTTATTTATTTATATATTTTCTACGAAGATTAGCTTGAGTTTAGTTTTGTTGTACCTGGTTAGAGGACTGTTTCTCGAATTGTTTTGTAGTTGAAATTATTATTTGGTGTTTTGTGAAGACGTAAAGTTTATGGATATGTTATGTTTCCAAAATTGTTCTAGTAATGTTCTTTCTTATCCAATTTTTTTAGTAATGTTCCCTAATTTAGTGTTGAAATTTTGGGGGTGTTACCTAATTTATTGAAAATAAGGGTTTTTTAAGTGCTATGTAATTTATATATTTATTTCGATAGGTAGGAAATATATTGGGTAAATAAACTTGTTTTAAAAGTGGTCGCTGGACTTAAAGGGGACATATAGACTGCTAGACCTCCAATTATATTACAATACAGTAGGAAAGGGAAGAAGGGGAGTGCACGTGTAATGGGGAATGTGAGCACTAGGAATGAGGACCACGGTGGTGGGACCATAGTTAGTTAGGAGGAAAAAGTGGTTTAAATAGCAGAGAAGTCGAGAATGAGTGGGGGAATCATTTTGGTGAAATTTTCTGTTTCATCCATGTGAGAGAGGAGAGGCAGAGAGAGAGTTCCTAATTTCTTTCTTGTTCGCTGCATTTCTATTTCAGAATTGACAATTCGTCAATTCTCTATTGTACTACTTTGAATTTACCAATTAAATAAGAACATTACTAATTGGTGTACTATCAGACTCTGCTTGCAATCTTTACAGTTTCGATGGGAGGGAATAGGGCTCAAGTTAATAAACCTCATAAATCACGCTTCTCATCCAAGGCAACTCGACAGCAACACAAAACGTCTTTAAAAGGTGTTTTTCTTCTTTCTGTTTAATTTACAAAAGCTTAGTTTTTGTTTTCTTCATTTAAAGTTTTTTTTGGTTCATGTAGGGAACTCAAGGTTTAATTTTTTCTATACTAATATTTTTGGGTTGTGTGGCCATCTGTTTCTAATTTGGGTTTTGGGTCACTAGATAAAAGCAAAGTTACAAAGAATAATGTTGCTAAGGGAGCTCGGGCTGCTCGTCTTCAGCGTAGTAAGATGGTACTTGATGTCCAATCTTTTTCTACCTACCCTGCCTTTTCCTTGGGCACGTGTTATTGCCACTGGGGTTTCTTTTATTTTGATTATTGAATTTGTTTGTTGCAGATCCGAGAGCAGAAAAGAGCGGCTGTTTTACAGGATAAAAGAACATTAAGTGGATCGAAGAGTCCTCCTAGAGTCATAGTGAGTGGCTAGGATGTTCATAGCATTTCATATCGGGCTTAATTTTCTATATTCTCATTTCCTGTTTTGATCAATTTTTTTATTCTATTCGTTAATTGTTATTGATTATGATGATGGCCACAGGTTCTTTTTAGGCTCTCTGCCTCTGTAGACCTGAATCCCCTTGCTGAGGATCTCTTGTCTCTATTAGCTCCTGGAGCTTCGTCATCCACAGTTGCTTCTTCAGAGTACAAGCTACGAGCAACAGTAAGTTGTATCTATCTGAGTCTTCTTCATGCTTTTCTTTGTTCATTGAAGCCGTGAACGAAGCACTTTATCCTAAACCCCTTGTAATTCTTTTGTGCACCAATTCTTATGATTGGTCTCACTGTGCTAAATTTCTATGTTTCAGGTACTAAAAGCACCCTATGGTGACTTGCAATCATGTATGGAGATGGCTAAGGTTCTAACTTCTCATGCAATTGTATCTTTTGTTATTTTCTTTGCTCATCAAGGTTTAAGTTTTGTTATGTAGATTTGTAATTGGTCATGTCCCTAATTTTTGTAGGTAGCTGACCTAATAGCTTTCGTGGCCTCTGCAAGTTACTATATTGAAGGAAGTACATCTCTCTACATTGATTCATTTGGAAGTGAGTGTCTTTCTGTATTAAGATCTCTGGGCTTACCGAGTACCGCGGTGCTTATTCGAGTATGTAATCATGCTATTTACTTTTTGAAAATTCTAATTTAAAAAAGAATTATTTGCATATATAGTTAAAAATCTTTTCCTTTTCTGGCAGGACCTACCCACAGATATAAAGAAAAAAAATGATTATAAAAAAATGTGTATTTCTAGCATTAATTCTGAATTTCCTGAGGATTGTAAGTTTTATGCTGCCGATACTAAAGATGAGTTGCACAAGGTAAACAAGCGTAGGTTATTTTTAGGTTCGTGTACACACCTTTTTATGCTTATTTCATTTTTCATGATTTGTATTGCAGTTTATGTGGCTTTTTAAAGAGCAAAGGCTCACTGTTCCTCATTGGAGAACCCAAAGGCCTTATTTGATGTCTCAGAAGGTTCTTAAATATGTGTATTTTTAATACATTTCATAATTTGGACGGATATTCTCCTCACGCTAAAAGGAACATCTGTTTGTTAGTTATTATTTTGCTAATTTTCTCATTCTCTCGTAGGTTGATATGGTAGCTGATAATTGTACTCCAGGAAAATGTACCCTTCTTCTCACTGGTTATCTACGTGCTCGAAGTCTCTCTGTGAATCAACTGGTACAGTTTTTTTTTTTAGTTTTGCCATTTTTCTTGCTTCAGGTAGTTTGACAAGTTGTCCATTCCTTTCATCAGGTTCATGTTGCTGGAGCAGGAGATTTCCAGCTTTCCAAAATCGAAGTTCTCAAGGATCCAGTACCATTGAATCCAAGAACTGAACAAGATGCCATGGATACTCAGGATGATGAGGTAACGAACATATTCGTTGCATTAGTAGAGTTACCTTTACTTTTCCTGGCTGTTTGTTGTGCTGTGGTCACTCATTCTGAGCTTTCTTTATAATATATATAAAAAAATTATTTTGATTTTTCTTATCGGGTATATTACTATACGTCTCTCAATTATCATTGATGTTTTTGTTAACTAAAATGGAAGTTTGAGCCTTTTAACCATTTTGCTAATTGCTACTATATTGTTTGGGAACCTTGTTATTGGTAGAAATACGATTTGGGTGCAGTGCAGGGTCACGAAAATTTAGATGGAAAATAGGGGGTTGTTCTTTCATCTTTTGCACGCTGCAGTTCAAATTGAAAATGATATATTTGTCTCTTAAAAGTTTAATCTTGCATAGTAGTTTCTACATTTACTTTTCAGTTTGAGAAAAGGAATTATAGGTTTGGAATTTCATTCGTTGATAGGTTATATGATCTATATTTTCCTTGACATTCTGTCCCTAGTGAAGCTTTTGAATGGCATTCTACGTGCGCATATGAAGTATTGTCCTTGTTTATTTTTTGTTCACATTCTTATGCATTTAAATTTACACCTTTCTTGACTTGTAGATTATTCGTTTGTTGGAGCCATCAGAGCATGAGCCATTGGTTGTTGAGAATGAACCCGATCCTCTGTCCGGTGAACAGGTGTTTCTCTTTGACGTGAAATAATCTTTTTATGAGAACCATTGAATAAGTCAAGACTCAAGACATAGATCTTCCTTTTGTAGTTTACTGTTCTCAACTTCGTTTGCTATTTCTTTTTCTTGGGAAGGATATGGTCAACAGGGAGGGTGGCTGGTGGGTGCTAAAACATTAAAAAATTCATGTAAAAGTTAGAAAGACCTAACTTGGGATATGGAATGTTTGAGATTTATGGACTACTAATTTTTTTATATGCTTTCAAAATAATCTATAAGAGCTAATAGGTGCTTCCACATTCCCATATCATTAGTTCTATTTGTAGTTGACGTTTGATGACTGATAGTTTGTCTTTCCCTCAGACTTGGCCAACTGAAGCAGACAGAGCCGAGGCAGAGAGAAATCAGAAAGAAAAACATTTAAGGAAGAGAGCGCTTGCTCATGGCACTTCTGAATATCAGGTTTGCATGTGAATTTCTAATCTTCTAATCCTCTCCCCCACAATTTACATGTTCATAAATTTCTTGTCAGCATCACACTTATTTTCCTTGGCTTTGATTTAAACACACAGGAAGCTTGGGACATAGGTGAATCCGAGGATGAGGATTCTGATGTTGACAATGAAACTGATTGTATGATGCTAGACAGTAGCTATACAAATGAAGTGAATAACCTTAATAATCAAGGCATCAGTGATGATGATCAAGCATCTTTGGAGTTTGAAAATTTTGATCGGGAGACAGATATGGATTCTGTGATGATGGTGAGAATGTCATTATTATTTTTTGACCTGTGATTTCCATTCCTCATTTTTCCAGATGGTTATTGTGTCAAAACTAGAGAATTAGCTCCCTTCGGCCGTATTCACTATCGAAGACCGATACTAGAAAATAGAATACAAGGGGATGTTAGATCTTAAAAGTATCGAGGAAAGTTTCAAATAGTCTGTCCTGTTAATATTCATCGTGTTGAATATAATTTTTAAATCTAGGGACTTAACACGCTTTAACCAATAAAAAGTAAAGAATAGAATGGCCTTGTATTCCTAACATCTTCAATATGTACTCTTATCTTTGATTTGTTGGTTTAATTCTAGCCAAGGAATAGGATGGTGTAGGTTTGCTCAGTTTTAGTTTTAAGTATTGTTTCACCTTTCTCGTTAACACCTTGGAATGTTATTCAGAATGGTCAAATTGAGGCCGTAGGTTATGAGTGAATTCACATTAATAAACATAATGGTAAACCAAAGCTTGTGCCTTACAGCAGAGGAACGATAAAAAATTTTAAGCAATGAAAAGGCCATTCATTTTGCGACTATACTAATTTGATAATTTTGATGTATTAAATGAGAGTAAGTTGGCTACTTGTCACTTCCATCTACAATTTCTTCTTGATGCTTCTAGGCACTTAAATTTAATCGCAATGCAGGATGATGAAATGACAAATGAACAAAAATTGGATGAGATTCAAAAGATAAAAAATGCCCATGCTGAAGATGAAGGTTAGTCATTTATTTCTTTTGGATTTTGAAGAATTGTAGATGCTCATCTTATTGATAGTTTTCTAGGTTGAGCAATTTGTTACCCCCAATCTCTAATTAATCAATCGAAACATTACATGGCAGTTTGCGTGTAGTTTTTCCATTCTAATACGAGGTTAATATGTCAATTTCTTACATATAGTATGATTGAACATGAAAGTTTGTGGTGGGTAGTTTGTGTTATGTTATACACAGATTTTTTATAATTTTCCTTCTTTTTCTGTTACAGAATTCCCAGATGAAGTGGATACACCTATGGATATCCCTGCAAGAAAGCGGTTTGCAAGGTATAGAGGTCTCAAGTCCTTTAGAACATCCTCATGGGATCCCCAGGTACAGTTATATTCAATTATGATTTCGCATACTATTACTAAACATTACTAAAGTTCACTAAACCTACTGTTCCTCTTTATCCAGGAGAGTTTGCCTCAAGACTATGCTAGAATTTTTGAATTCAATAACATCGCCAGAACACAAAAGCATGTTCTTGCTAAAGCTTTAGAAATAGAGCAAGGGAACGGAGATCACTGTGTGGCATCATGCTCCTATTTAAGGCTTCATGTGAAGGAAGTGCCAGTTGGTGCTGCTTTGAAATTGTGTGAGTTAGCGAAGTCAATGCCAATCACAGCTTGTGGACTTCTGCAGCATGAATCCAAGATGTCTGTTCTCCATTTCAGGTACTTCCAGTTTCTCAGTCGTCATGTGTTCCATTGTGATTAATTTCTTGCTTCCAAGTTTCAACCAATCTTGTTGTTTGCAGCATCAAGAAGCATGATGTTTCCGAAGAGAACGCCAAGATACATGATAAGAATTCTCCTCCCCTCAAGGGAAAAGAAAAATTGGTGTTTCATGTTGGTTTTCGTCAATTTGTTACAAGGTACTTTTTCAACTTTGCCATACAAGACATCTTATCTTTTACTTTTTTGTTTTTATTTTAGATAAATATCTCTTAACTTTTCAGGCCTATATTTTCAACCGACAACTTCAATTCCGACAAGCACAAGATGGAGAGATTTCTTCATGGTGGAAGATTTTCCATAGCTTCAATTTACGCTCCTATATCATTTGCTCCCCTTCCTTTGATAGTTCTTAAGAATGTTGAAGGAAATACTTCATTTGCTGCTTCTGGTTCGTTAAAGAGCATCGACCCCAGACGGATAATTTTGAAGAAGATTATTTTATCTGGGTAATGCCATCTATGAGCTTATCAACTACGTAATGATTATTTTATCTCTACATTTGAAGATTTTTGTTTTTTGTTTTTATTTCTTTATCGAACAAGAGAGCTGGTTGTATACAAATCAAATTTGTCTTAGTAAAACTCTTTGAGCTTACCTACCTGTATGCTTAATGCCGCAGTTGATTTTTTTTTCTCGTTGTTTCTTATGAAAGTAAATATTTCATATCTCAATACTCTACTTCATTCTTGAACTTGCAGTCAGTTAACAACTAAATATTAGTTCAACAGCTTTTATTTTCATAAAATTTCTGTAGGTTCTTATGTTTTAGAATTAATTTGATGCTTTATGGGAAATTCTTAATTACATGAACTGAAGCTTTTTTCCTTTTTCTACGTGCAGTTATCCTCAACGAGTATCAAAACTAAAAGCTACTGTGAGATACATGTTTCATAATCCTGATGACGTGAGATGGTTTAAGGTAAGGAAATGCATATCAGTTGGTAAATTTGTTATCTTTTGTTGGAATCGGTTTGAAATCAAAGAATTCTAATATCATCAAAGAACAATGCTCTATAATTCTCTTAGTAACTACTCTGTGGTTGATAGATGGGTCTAGGACTCATCTGGTAGGGTGAAACTGTCTATAATTCTCTTAGTAACTAATCTGTGGTTGAAGTGGTGTGGAGGAAACTTGTAGTTGGTTTTGATGAGGAATCTGGAGAAAGAAAAAGCTAAGATTTCCATTTCCCTGGCATTGATTTTGGGGCCAGAAGCAATGAATTTGTTTTCGGGAGTCTGCTAAGATATCAATTTATTAACAAATATAGCACAATGCTAAAAGATTTATAGATGTAACAAAATTTGGATTCAACTCTCAAAACTATAAATAGAGGTTAGGGATGCATAATTTTAGTAAACAATTTAGGCGTTGAGAGAATTTTTTGAGGAGGGTCCAAGTACCTCAATTACTTGGTTTCTCTTTAATTTTTTTTTAGTTTATCTTTCGATATATTCTTGTTATATCTTACATCCTAACTGACGGGGACTTGTAGAGGTTGATCCAAAAGCACTTTACCTTGGGGAAAAAGCACTTTACCTGTTCTCATTATTTTATTTTGTGGTTTTTCCCTCTAATGTTGAATCTTTGATGCAGCCTGTCGATGTGTCGACGAAGGGTGGGAAACGCGGTCGCATCAAGGAACCTGTTGGAACACACGGTAACCACCCTAATACCCCAAAACATCTATCTACTTACTCTCGCAACTCCTGAGTATTATGTTAGTCGTTAATATAACATGAGATGTAAAATCTTGTGTGAATCACAGGAGCAATGAAGTGTGTTTTCAATGGAGTTTTACAGCAACATGACACAGTGTGCATGAGCTTATACAAACGTGTTTATCCCAAATGGCCCGAACATCTCTTCCCTCTCCTTGATGCCTGAGATATATATTGCTGGCTGTGCCCCAGATTGAAGTTTTGTTAGTTCTTACTTTCTGGCTCATTCTTTATTTTTGACCTCATCATGTATTATATAAAATATTCTACAGCAATCAACATTCATCTTCTAATTATCTTATACATCTTTGCTTTGTATTTTTAATCCTTAATGTAAAGGTTTTCTTTTCTTGGGAGGCTGGGAATTGACCATTATTTTGTGATTCCAAATGAGTACATCTTACATTAGGTTTGTACTATAAACTTCTAAGTTGGATGTTTAATTCTATTTTATTTCAAATATATTGCCCAACTTACATTAGGTTTTATTATCAACATTCATATAGTTTCTTTTTTAAATCACAAGGTTAGTTTAGATTTAAATTTTTTATTTTTTATTATCTAATAAAAGCTTAATTTACAATTTTTTCCATTATGGTTTCATTGATGTTTTCACCGACAAATTGATCAATAAATATTTTGACATTTTTGTAAAGATTGTATTTAAAATTGAGTGTAAAAATCAGTTTATGTCTATATTTATTGTAATGTGTTGGGATACAATTATTTCAATCTAAATGTATTTATGGAGTGAAAGTGAATACATTTAAGATATTGGTGGAGTTGGGTTTCTTAGGTTTCAAATGAAAAGGGAAAAATAATAAATTAGAGTAATTTATAAGGTCTAGCAAATTTTGCCTCAATGGTATAATTCTTATTTAAGTTTTGCAAGCCAACCCTCAAAAAGTTACAAAAAGCTTTAGTTTAGAGAAAAGCTATAAGATTCAACCTTTCTTGCTTCACAATGTACTTAAAAAGAAGAAACAAAATAAAGTATAGGTCTAATAAATAAGAACTATAGTTTTGATTTGGATATAAGATCTTAAATTTTGTAATTCGAAATTCGAGATATAATTTTATTTTGTTTATCTTGTTTATTACGCAAAACTTTAAGAATAATATTTTTAAAAAACGATTGTAAAAAGCTAGGTACATATAAAGAGAAAATTATTGTCAAAACTTTTACAATGATATATCGATTAGATTTTGAAAATCAAAACGTATATTTTTCTTAGATTATTTTTTATTTTTTAAGATGATTTTTCTTCCTGTTTTCAAATTTTGATTTTGATTTTAATATTTATAAGTTTATTTTTGTACCATTCTCAAACCTAGTAAAATGAACAAAAATAATTATAAGATATTAGTCTATAGTCATATAGTAGTCTATATTAATCTATTGTTGTCTATCACAAATATTTTCTTACGTTAGTAAATATTTCGGAAGTTATTATTTAAAATAATTTTCTTTTATTTTTTAAAAACTAAAACTAAATAAATAGTAGGGAAGGAAAACGTGTTTTTCCTAATAAAAAATAATTGTATCCAACTTATAGCCACCATATTATTTTCAAAAGGGTAAGAGATAATTGTGAACAATACCCATTTGAAATAATTAAATTTAAATTTTGAATATGTTTGAAAACATTATTGTAAAAGAAAAGTCCATAATTCCTTCACCAACTTTCCCAATTGGTATTATCTATTTTTAAAATGGTACGTACACTCAATAATTGAAATAAAAATAAAAATACTAAAATTATTTACTCCGAATTACATTTTTTACATTTTTTTTAGAATTTCTATGTATTATATATTTTTTAAAATGTGTATATATCTGCATACACTGTATATAACAAAACATTCTTTGATTTACACAAGAAAAAAAAAGAGAATTTTTGGTTGATAATTATTTAATATTGAAATGTGGCACTGCATGTGATTGATAAATAATGAATGTAGAACCAAAGTACACTATACAATGTAAGTGTAACTCTTTTATTTTTTTCTTCTTTTGGACTAAATGGTTTAAGCATACAAATAAATGTGTATAGTTCTTTTAGATTTTCTTTTTCTTTTTCTAAATCAACAATATGCAACAGATTAAAGTATTTTTTATGACGTCAATAATAAATGCATATATAATAAATAATTATTATGTCATTATTTGCATTCAATCTTTTCTTTTCAATATTACATCACCATTAAATATAGCTCACTTTATATGGAAAATGTATTGTCAAATTTCGATATCAAATATTCAATCCTCTCCTCTTGTGTTTTAAAAAAATACATTGCAATAAATAATAGACATTGAAATTTACATATATTGATACCGTATATTTTGGAGATAAATAAAAAAACAAAGTAAAGATTCAAATCAATTATTTATTATGTGTTACAGGTAGTTTTTAATTATCAATAATTATAGTAAAACTTAGAAAAGGAGAATTTCCCTTATAAATTGACTATATCAACATAGTTTATTTCTTTTGTGAAAATTACTATAATTATTCAAAGAAACATAATGAATTTTTTTGGTTAAAAGAGTGTAAATAGTTTATTTAATTTTATCATTCTCCTCTAACAACTTAAATAAAAATTACTATTGAAAATCTTAAAATACTATTAATTAAAAAACAGAACGGTACAAAAAAATATGTGAATTTTTTTCAAAATTAAAAAATTGAAAAACTATTTACAATATATATAACAAAAGAAATTATAAAAAAAACAACGAGAAAATGTAAGGAGTATATTTAGTTTATTTATCATTATTATTCCCTTCTAACACTTTAAATAAAAATTATTATTAAAAATCTTAAAATACTATTAATTAAAATCAAATCGATATAAACAAAATATGATTTTTAAAAAAAATAAAAAAAAAATAAAAAACTATTTACATTCATAAAACAAAATCACTAAAAAAATATAATAATGATTATTTATGGTAGTTTCAAAAGTTACTATAATTGGAATATGAATTAAAGAAACATAATGGTTAGTACAAAGTAAGTAATTAAAGGCATTGATAAAATTAAGATTGTGAAGTGTAAGCCTTCACGTTTTTTGCTCCTCGGCCACCACCTGAATTTAATTAAAAGTCCACTTTTTTTTTTCTCTCTTTTAATTTTAAAACAAACAAAGAGAATTAAAATTAATAATTAATTAACTAATTAATTAATTAATTAATTGATAATTAATATCCCCCGTCTTTTGTGGCGGTGATACTGGAAAAAGCTTTTCATGTTCTTCCAATTATGTTGTTACGAATCCACGGTTGAAATGGCACCCTGCTTTAATCATCTTCAATCTCAGCCCTTGCTTTTTACTTGCTCCCATCTTTTGTTTCTGTATGCACGTTCACACTATATTCCCTCTCCCCTCTCGCCTTTCTTAAAGTCAAACACGCGCTTTCTCCCACGTGCCATCTCCCACTCTCTTCCTCTCACGCTCTCTTCTTTTTTCACATTTATAAAATTATTTCTTTTTTAGGTAAAATTCACAAACTATTTACTTAAATTTTTTGTAATTATTTTTTGTTTTTAGTGGGTTTTCTCGCATAAAATTTAAATATTTAACTTTTTATTATTATTATTACGGTGAAAAGTGCATAGATTAAAATATTTACGAGCTATAATAAAATTTTGGATTCTATTTATCAATTTGTTATAAGTTGTAAATATTTTGTAAATTTTGTTATTCTTGAATTTTTTTTTTTTAACATTTCAAGTTTGTTATTTCTTACCATCTTCTCTTTTCTATATTTTTTTCTTTGCATCAATTTTTTTTGTAATATATTTTTTTTAAAACTGTTGTTTGGTTCAATAACGTATATCAAATATCAAATGTATGTTTTCTTTTTATTTTTTTCAGATTGTTATTTGGTTGTTCAATATCGTTTATCAAATATATAATATATTGAAAAAATCGTTGAGATATTGAGTAGTTAAATCTAAATGATTGTTTAGCAAATAACAATCAAATCTACATAATCGTGTACACGAAATGAATCTTAAAAAAAATTGTTTAGCAAGATTTTGTACCAAATATATTAGGGGTGCAGGTGCCAAATGCCAAATTAATCAACTGTTCACAATGAAATTTTGGTATTTTTCATTGTGGATCTGTATGTTTTTTTTTTTTTTTAATTGTTCTATACAGTATAAATATTTTGTTGATTTATTATATTTAAAAAATAACTTATAAACTTTAATATTTTATAAGATAAAAGGGTAACATTAGCTAAATCAACAAAATAATTAGTATATTTTTTAATACTATAATTTTCTAATGTGCAATTGATGAGTTTTTGTGTAACACTAAATTGTTACAATTTCAATGATTTCTAAACTAAATTATTACATGTTAGAGTTTGTGGACTAAGTTTGTCATTTTTATCCAATTTACAACAATCTAGTTTATGTAATAAAGCCATTAATTTAATATATAATCATTTGCTCTTTCTCCACTTTTACAGTTTAATACATACAATGAAGAAAATAAAACTAAATGATTTTTTTTTGTTGTGTTTTGACTTAGTTTGTGTAAGTCTATAAAATAGATTTAGTTTAGATCAATCTTTTTGTCATTTTGTGTTTGGTAGAGTAACGTGTTAGGGATTAAATTGATTACAATTGCACCTTTTTCAATAACTCTGAGATTATCTTGAAATGAATATGGTTTTAAAATAAAGTATACCGTTCAAAGTATTGTGAAGTTTATGTCAGTATCGTGGATGAAAAACACAAGTAAACAATTTTTCACGAGAGGTGCAAATGAATCTACGTTCTTTTTGTTGCGCTAACATGTGTTTGGATATCGTTGTTTTATTGATCAGTATCAACTGTCAAGGACTTTCACAACATTTGAGTAAACTTCTATCTAAATTAGATTAGTGTTTGTGTTGATTGTCACAAAAATATATTTTATTTAATGTCACTGAGTTTTAGCTAGTCTAATGAATTCGTGAAGATAATGAAATGTCTCAACTGAAGGAATAATATATATTACCCCAGCGAAATAATTCATTATTGCATAATCTCAAAGGACAACTGCATTAATGTTAAACTTAAAGAAGTATGGTGGAAGATGAACACTACTTTACGACAAAAACTTCAAAATACTCAACTATGGGGTTTTGTTGCCCATGGACTCGATATTGATATCTAAGACTGAGGGACGAATGAACCATCAGCCCATGGTTCGGCTTTGTTATGAATGTGATCGAAGGTTCCATGTTGATTAGATAAGGGATGATCGTAGACACATATTGGTGAAAATAACTATATTCTCAACAGGATGCAACACTTTGGCGAGATGAAACCTAAAGTAAAATCATGAAGGTTTATGTCAAGAGTGAACAATAAACACATAGTTGTAATGATAATTGAAGATCATATATATATTTATTTAAGAAGTTTGATAGCTCACTCGATATTTTGCTCCCTCATGTATTGTTGTTGAATTTGTTGCGTACAGTGTGGACAACGAGTTGGAAGTATTGACTCGACCCTTTGGTTGTTCGTCAATGTATTTTTTTCTTTTCTTTTTGACAATCAATGGAAGAAAATAATGTCACTCACAAAATTCCTCGTGTTTCAATTGATTTTTTATTTTTCTTTTGTAGTTTCACTCTTTCAGGTCAAAAGTAATTTGAGATAATAGAGTTTTCTTTTAATTATTTTCAGTTCTTTTTTTTTTCCCTTGATCGTAACAGTGTCACTCGTAGTATTGATAGTGCTACAACCAATCTTGATTTCTTTTTCTCGTAGTTTGTTATTCTAGTTCGAAAGTGATTAAGGATAGTATAATTTTTTTTGTATTATACCATTTGATTGGTAGACCTGGTTAAAAACGATTGTGTTATTCCAACTTTAGTCGCGTAAAATAATTTTAAAAGAGAAAAGTGCTAAAATACACATTTATAAATATAGAAAAGAATCATAGTCTATTACTAATATATGTATTTTTAAACTAAAAGGGAAAAAAAGATTAATTAATTTTCTCCTAAAGACGTTGGTGAGCGCGTTGATAAATGAGTAGGAATTTAGAAGAAGGACGAATAAAAAGAGGGCACGTCAATATAGATCGGGAGAAAGAATATTTGAAGGGGTACGTGGCAAACAGTGATTGAATGTCATTTTGCTTCTGTATTACAGACCGTATCCGTAATGTAACTCCCGTGCCGAATATATTTGTTGTCTTTTATCTCAGAATTTAATGATGATAGTAAACAACCCATTAATTATCCACAGCGAAGCAATCCTGACCGTCGATACTCATTCATTAGGTCAATTTTCTTATTTATTCAAATGGCCCTCCGTTTTTCTTCTATTTGCAAAGCCTGCCACTTTTCGTTTCTCGCACACGCGGTCACGTGTGGGTGTAGGTGTCCTCACTTTTTTTTTAATTGTTAAAATATCGTTAGTTTTGTAGGGGTTTTTTCAATAATAATTAAAAAAAAAATACAAACTATTTACACCGACAACAAATTATTTCACTTGATTTTATCGTAAAGAATAAATAGTTTGTTTGTTTAACTTTGTCACTTTGAACAATTTATCTTCTATATATATATATAGTGTAACGACGTTGGGTGAAACTCTCTTATCTCTAAAATCGAATATCATGTCGGTTATAGTTAAGTTAGAGTATAGATTCATTTTGATAAATTAATATTGAAATCAAAACAAAATATGGAATCTTTGAAATAAATTGTAATACAGATGTGAAAGATTTGAATTCAAGACCTTTTGTCCTTCAAATACAAACAAGTTTCGGTTGAGTTAACATTGACGATTGAGAGGTTATGATTGTAATTTAGACTTTTAGTACGAATATTTAAATTGCAATGTCCATATTTACTAATATATTTGAAAAAGAAAAGTATTATTTCGCATTCAACCATCTAATTGTTTTCCTTTCTTTCCAAATATATATATATATATGTTTGTTTAAGGTCGTGTCATTCCTTTAATTTTTTTAATAATAAAAAATAACAAAATTTATAAAAAATTTACAAAATTTTAACTTCTATCACTGATAGTTACTGATATAGTACAATGATATAAATCTATAATTGACTATCATTAATAAAATTCAAAATTTTGTTATAGCTTGTAAATATTTTAATTTATTTTACTATTTTTAAAAATGTTAAAATAAACTTAAATCTAAAGTTAGAAGATGTCATTTTAACCTTTTATAAATTAAATCGAAATAAAACTTATATCTTAAAAACTAAAAATATAACCTTTTAGCTTAGGTGAAACAAATGAAAACTACACGAACAAGTTACATGTACTAAAGTATAATGTTTTTCTAAAGATAATAAAAGTAAACAATGGACAATTTTGTTTTAATAATCTTAATTATCTTAATGTGTTGATACACATAACTAATGTATTTGAAAATGAGTTAGTGTTGTCATTGTCTCATAGCATAAATAGGCTTTGAATTAGGCAAGAGTTAAGAAGCATATAAAGATAAGATAACACATATTTAGGTATTGAAATTTTAGACGTAGATCGGGTTGTTTGAGTAGGTTGTAATGTATATTTAAAAACTTTGCCTTTATTTTGTGATAAGTTGTTTGCTTATTTATATTAATAAATACAATAAGAGAAACTGTGTTAGAGTAACACTGCTTAACCCAAAATTTGATAGGGCATCTAAACTAACAAAATATTTTAAATTGTATTTCATAGTTCGTTAAAATTTATAAAAGTTTGTATTTCGAGATCAGACTTTATATTATAGTTATCAGTAGTCTACGTTAGGTCACACAGTTAGCAATATATAATCACAATACAATTCTTAAATGTATTAATTCAACGGTTGTGAATATAAAAAATGTACCATAAATAATCAAATGATGTGATATAACAATTAATAGGAGTGGTGTAAGCTAAATACGAATAGCCAAGTAATAGGTTATACCTTTTATAGACTCATCTAGCAGTTAGCACACTATAACATCTTGTTGACATGTCAAAATTGAACTATACAAAATAAGGATTAAATGAATTGAAAAACCAACAATAAAAAACAAAAGAAAGCAGAAAAGTTTTATTGAATGTAACTATACGATGTTACTGTGTAATGTAATTTTTGTAGGTCAACCGTAAATCTGGTCACTGTTATATTGCTGGGAGAAAGTTGAATATAGTCCTTGTAGTTTTAAAAGTCAGAACAATATCCCTTAGGATTTGATAAATCACTCTAACTCAGTATTTAGAATTTGATAAAGCTATCATACTACATTCCATATGGACTATTTATAAACATTTTGTCAAACAATATGCATAAAATCCTAACAACTAATCATACGAACAAAATTATAGCTTAATCCAAATTACAGATATCATATTTACAATTTAACTATTCTTACACAAAATTCATAAACAAAGAAAACCACCTAAGGTAACACTCTTTTACTCACTTATGATTCATAATATACATATTATCATTTTATAAGCTTACTTTTTGATCCCATATAGTTTTTTTTTAAGTGAAACACACACCACGATAAATTATTATCCAAAAGTTGTTCATCAAGAATTAAGGAAAATGTTAATACAAAAAAAACATATTTCCAGACGATATGTATATTCTAAACAAAGATATTTTTAACAAAATCCCAAATTTAAACTATACAAAGACTTCTCTTTGTTAACTAGTTCGATAATGACAGCTTTCAGAGTATCAAACTCTACTTCAACCTAACTCTTATCTCCCACATTTTTATTAGTATAACAATTTTGAAGACGAAAAACAAAATATTTTTTTAACTAAAGCAAAAGAAATAATTCAAAATTTAAAAGTTAACTGTGGCTCTTAAATAAATAAATGAAATGTAATTATTTAAAACTAAAGTATAAAAAAGAAAGAAATAAATAAATAAAAGAGTGAGATAATTATAATAATTTATTTAAACAAATTAAGAAAAACAAAATGGAAAAAGGTTTGAGTTTGATTGGATTAAGACTCAAATCCGACGAAAGTTTACCGCTTCAACGTTTTTGATTTTCATATAGACATCATCGCGACTCCGCCGTTCCCTTCTTTCCGTAATTCCAACCAAATCCAGGGCTATTTCCGTCATTTTGCCCACCCCCTCCATTACCCGTTTTATTTTTTCTCCTTAATTATCTCATTAATTAATAATATTACCCTTTTTTTTTATAATTTATTTATTTGCTTTCTCATTAACAAAATTAAGAGAAATGATAATAAGAAAAAAAAGACAAGATCCCTGAAGGTGTGGGAAGGAAGCAAATTTACATATTTGGAATTTTGTAATTTCGAAATTTAGAATACAAAGCTACACAAATTCGAATGCTTTTAATTTTTCTGTTTCCATTATATTTATTTTTATTATTTTCTTCTTCTTCTTCTTCTTCTTCAGCTGAGGAAGACTTAAATCTCTTCTTGAAGACAAATTTCTGATGTATTTGAAGAGGTTTTAAGTTTAGAAGCCTTTTCCATCTTCTTCTTCTGATTCATTATTCTTTCTTCTTTCTTCTTCTTCTTCTTTCTTTTTTCTTTTTTCCCCCATTTTTTTAAGGGGTTTGTTTGGATTTTGTTCCTCCCCCATTGAAACCCAGCTCAACCAGCCCAAGAACTTGGTCAATTTCTTCATTTCCTCAATTGGGTTGCTCTCTCTTCAACGCATTTGAGGTGGATCCACAAGCACCCCTCAAGATTTTCATCAGATCAGAGGCTTTGATAGAATGGTATTTGTTTTTCTTTGCTTCTGACTTTTTCTTTCCCCACTTGGATTCATTTTCTTCATTGGTTCTTCTTATAGTTTCATGGGGTTTTTCTTTCTTTCTTCCTTTTGATTGTTTGTTGTCATAATCTTGTCATGGGTCCCTTTTATTTACTACTTCGATTACTGATCTGTGCTGGAGTTGGAGAATAAACTCAACATTTCAGTATACATTTTCTTCCTATTGCATTTTCATTGGGTTTAGATTTAGTTTTTGTTACGTCTCTGTTTTAGTGATTATCTGTAGCTTGTTTAGTTCGTGTTCGTGCTATTACTAGAGGATTTTAGGATTGAAGTTTTCTGCCCATCTGGTTTGTTTATCGAAGAGTTGGAACTTTGTTTTGTTTAATTCAATGCAATTATCATTTGTTTAAGTTTTGTTGATTGATGGTTTTAGTTTATTCATATCTTAGCCTATTTAAAGTGTTTTCATATCTTGACAAAGAGTCAACTGGAGTTCAACTTGTCTGACTCCATGAATGTCAAGTGGTTATTCAACTGAGAGTTCAGTTCTGATTTTTTTGGTAAGGCTTCATTGCTACATGAAGTCATTTTTCTCCGCTTTTGGAAAAACGAACTCTCGAAACAATATTTTGATGAAAGGAATGTGGTAAGAATGATTTCAATGTGATCCATTATTCTAGCTCTGTTTTATTACTTGCAATGCTTTCCCACTCCATGACATACATATTTGCACCAGAAAATTTTGACTTATTGTAGTGCTAGTGCCGAACTACTTATATGGACAGGGAAACATGTACAACAGCCTACATTCATTCAGTTGATTTTGTCACTGAGTAGTTCATGCGCATCTGCCACTTTTTCAAACCCTTTCCAACCCTGTCTTTGTTAACAAGACACATGCCTCAAACATGGACCGTTTACCCATCTCATGTAGTGTATAGTCAATTATGACATAATTTGCACTTCGCTTGTGTGTCTACTTGTTAACTTTGGGGTACTTGCAGGCTTCTACTACTGGTCTTGTAGTTGGATCTAATGTTTGGTTGGAGGATTCTGAGGAAGCTTGGATAGAGGGAGAGGTTCTAGAAATTCGTGGTGAAGAAATTAAGGTCCAATGCACCTCGGGGAAAACGGTGAGATTTTTTTATATATTTTTTTAAATTTTGTTTTCTTGATATTTATACAAAGCCTCCTGTGTTTTCTTGGCAATTTCCTTGTCATCCCAAACCCACCACACACTCTTAATGCTTACTATTACAATAATCCTTGTTTGGTCATTGAATATTTATGTTTTTATTTTATCTGGCCCCTAAGTTTTCAAGGGGGATTTTTCCTACTTTTTTTTGGGCCCTTATGTTTTCAACCATTTAAGTCCTTGCAAATAACTTTTCGTAAATTGTTCGACAAAAGCCTAACAAGAACACATATTTTATTCAATTGGGTGACAAATATGCATCTTTGGGGAAAGTGGATATGCTTATGCAGAGGATTAGGTGTTAGATTTCATATGGTTCAAGATTTTTTTTAATTGATTAATGAAAAATTAGTAAGGACTAATATAGATAGTTTACTTGCACCTTTTTAGTTCCTTCTCTCCCTTATTTTTTTTTTTTTGCAAAGTTTATTAGGGACTAAAACATAATACTTGAAACTTTATGGACTAAAATAGAATTGATCTGAAGTTGAGGACCAAGATAGGATTTAAGCCCATTAATCAAATTACCTATCATGGTTGTATCTTTTCCCATTTGCTTGTATTGAAATCTTAGTAACTGAGATCCTCAGATTAAGATTAAAATTTTGTTAATCTGTTCCTTTTCTGTCTTGTTCCTTTCTTTCCCATTCATAGGTTGCAGTTAAAGCAGCTAATGTCTATCCCAAAGATTCCGAAGTGCCACCCTGTGGGGTGGATGACATGACCAAGTTGGCTTACTTGCACGAACCAGGGGTGCTACACAATTTGAAATTGAGATATGATATCAATGAAATATATGTAAGTATATGAAGAAAATAATTCACTCTTGGATACTGGTTTCCCACATTCAGGGAATGCGGTGTTGAAGAATTTATATTAATGTGCCTTGTAGGCAATTTGCATTAGGAGATAGTTTTATTTTGTTTCAATGTGCAAGTTTTATACGAGGTTAATATGATGAAAACTTGTGCTTCCAGACTTATACAGGGAACATATTGATTGCTGTAAACCCTTTTACAAAGTTACCCCATCTCTATGATAGCTATATGATGGCACAATATAAAGGGGCCGCATTTGGTGAGCTTAGTCCACATCCATTTGCAGTTGCTGATGCTGCATACAGGCATTCTTCCGACAACACTTCTGTAAATTTGTCGTTGAGAATTACACTTATTTGGTTATCTGAAATTCCTTTCCTTTGGATGCAGACTTATGGTCAATGAGAAAAAGAGTCAATCCATATTGGTCAGTGGTGAAAGTGGGGCTGGAAAGACAGAAAGTACGAAGTTGCTTATGCGTTATCTTGCATATATGGGAGGGAGAGCTGCTTCTGAGGGGAGGTCTGTTGAGCAGCAAGTTCTGGAGGTTAGAACATTTGAATATCAACCTTCATGATTACATGATACAAATTTCGGCTATCTAGTATTTGGGTTTTCAAAATGCATCATACATGTGTTATCTTCTTTTCTCATGCAGTCAAATCCTGTTTTAGAAGCATTTGGGAATGCAAAAACTGTTCGGAACAACAATTCAAGGTAGGGAGATGTCTCTTTGGAACATTTATTTCCTAATTTAACTAGTGTTGCTTGAAATTTCATTTTTGACTTCCATCTGTATTTGGTTTTTGATGAATCTTGTAGTCGTTTTGGTAAGTTTGTGGAGATCCAGTTTGACCAAGGGGGAAGAATATCAGGAGCTGCTATCAGAACTTACTTGCTGGAAAGATCTCGTGTTTGTCAGGTGTCTGATCCAGAGAGAAACTATCATTGCTTCTACATGCTTTGTGCTGCACCACCTGAGGTAATGGGAGCCTATGATTGCTTGCTTGAGCTCACAACCACTTGAACTTAGTTTGAGTTATTTCTTTATATAAAAGATCTCTCGTGAAACTCTTTATTTGAACTTAGTTTGAGTTATTTCTTCATTAATTCAATCTTAAAGGAGGTGAAGAAGTATAAGTTGGGAAACCCAAAAGATTTCCATTATCTAAATCAATCGAACTGTCATGCTTTGGATGGAATTGATGATGCCAAAGAATATATCGCAACAAGAAAAGCAATGGAAGTTGTTGGGATAAGTTCGGAAGAGCAGGTAATTTCTCACCTCATACTTCGTTATGAAAAAAAGTAGAGATTCTTAAAAATAACCATGTATTTTCTCCCTCTTATTTTTTTCCTGCTTCATTCCAGGATGGAATATTTCGTGTTGTGGCTGCAATTCTTCATCTTGGAAACATTGAATTTGCAAAAGGGAAGGAGGCGGATTCTTCTGTTCCCAAAGATGAAAAATCTTGGTTCCATCTTAGAACTGCTGCGGAGCTTTTCATGTAAGTGTGTAACTTCTTTGAATTAAAACCAAAATTTGGAAGAGTGATGACATCTTCAAAAGGTTGATAACATCAAATCCTATCCAGGTGTGATGAAAAGGCCTTGGAAGATTCTCTCTGCAAACGTGTGATCGTCACTCGTGATGAAACTATCACAAAGTGGCTGGATCCAAATTCTGCAGCCCTTAGCAGAGATGCTTTAGCAAAGATTGTATACTCAAGGTTGTTCGATTGGTAAGTCTTCTCTTTGAAGGAGTATACGTCGATTGGAATTTTGGTACAATCTCCATTTTGTGATACACTTCATTTTATGTTGTTGATTCATATGCTCAATGTTCCTTCCCTCAGGCTGGTGGACAAAATTAATAATTCAATTGGCCAGGATCCTGATTCAAAGTTCTTGATTGGAGTTCTGGATATCTACGGATTTGAGAGTTTCAAGACAAACAGGTGCTCATCTGGTATGCCTTTTTCTTGGATAAGAAACAGAGATATTTAAAAATTATAAAATTTAATTAACTGTAAAAGAATAAATCTTTTGAACAAATTACAAAACTTCTCTTTAAGAAAATGAAAAGAGACTACTGCACAAGTAAGCAAAGGAAGAGGCCAAACTAGCGATCAAAATAAAACTAATACACAATTCAGAAAACTGATGGAAAAAGAAACTAGTTAATTCAACGTAAGCTGATTTTAAATGCTGTATCATTTAGTAAATAATAATATATTTTAATTAATTAACAAATGAAAAAATTGCTGAAAATATTTACAAATGTAACAAAATTTCAGAATCTCTCAAAAGATAGATACTAATAGAAATCTATCATGTCTATCATTGATAGATGATGAAATTTTGCAATATTTTGTAAATATTTTGGTTCATTTTGCTATATTTGAAAACAACCCATTAACAAATTCAAATACAAAATTAATGTTTTTATAATAATTTATTAAAAGTAATATTAATAATTAAACATTTTAGTTTAATCACTAAATATAATTAAATAAGTATAAATTAATTATGATGATAAAATTAAATATTAATAATAAAATTACATATTTAGATAATATAAAATATTAATTATTAGTTATAAAGGTATTTGAAATTTAACAAACGTAAATAGTTAGTATATCTATATCTAATAATTAATTAAAAATAAATAGTAATGTAATGATTATTTAATAAATTAATTATAGGTTTTACAGTTCATCTTCGAGCTGTAAAAATTTCACCTATCCGAACACTAATAAACCCATGATAGATTTGTTTTTACCTTTTAAGTGTCTTGTTAGATAGATTCTGGTTTTAAAAAGTGAAATCTTGGGAAACAAATTTGGATATTAAATGTCTAAAGAACTATTAAACAACCGTGCTCTATGAAGTAAATTAGTATTTCTATTGCTTAAAAGGTCTCTAGTATGTAAGATAGAGTTCTTGGTCTGATTTTCCACCCAGAAGCATTTCCCATTGGTTTCTTATCTGATTCTCAACATTCTTTAAATATTACAGTTTCGAGCAATTCTGCATCAACTTAACTAATGAAAAGCTTCAGCAGCATTTCAATCAGGTAAAAATGAAGCATTTCATTTTTTTCAGGTTAACTTGCAGCCTTCTTCTTCTTCTTCTTCTTACTACTATACTATTATTATTGTTACTTTTTAATAAATTTGCTGCATATCCTCACAACGCTTATATCTTTAATGAACAGCATGTTTTCAAGATGGAGCAAGAAGAGTATACAAAAGAAGAAATTGATTGGAGCTATATTGATTTTGTTGATAATCAAGATGTCCTTGATCTCATTGAAAAGGTTTGTAGTGTGTGGTTCTCAGTAAAATGTTTTCCCTAGTGTTTCCTAAACTTTGTATTGTTTGGATGGGATGTTTTGAATGAAGAAAACTGAGCGAAGATGTAGAAGTGTATTGATCAAGACTAGATTATTATATACAAGAAATAAGGATATAGCAAGTTTCTCAAAGCTGACATTAGGTTGCATTGTGGAGTGTTCGGACGGGACCCGGTACCCTATGGTCATTAAGAAAGGATCCTCTCTCTCATGGAAAACTAACTATAACATCATGGGTTGACCTAGTGGTAAAAAGGGAGACAAAGTCTCAATAACTAACTTAAAAGGTCTAGGTTCAATTCACGGTGGCTACCTACCTAGAAATTAATTTTCTACAAGTTTTCTTGACACCCAAATGTTGTAGGGTGACGGGTTGTCCTGTGAGATTAGTGAGGTGCGCATAAGCTGGTCTGGACACTCATGGATATAAAAAAAAGAGAGCAAAGGAAAATTTATAGGCAACACGAGACTACCCATGGGCTTTCATCAAGGCTCAAGACCACTATTTCCAACATTGGCAGTATAGATGCTGGTAATTGAAGCATTACATAAAAGATTTTTCCCTTTGATGGCCAGGACTCGTTCTTTTTCTTCTTGCATCCATTTAATTGTTAACGGAAGTATAGTTTCTTGTTTCTTATTTTTAAAATGTTGGCTCTTTATAATTGGCATTGAAGAATGATTCTACCTACCAATTTTCCCCAAGTTAGAAACTATTTATTGGCATCATCATCATTCAAGAACCAGTGGAACAATATATGAGAATATTTATGTAGTTTCTGCATGATTAAATAACGTTAACCTGATAACTTGGATAGTGGAGATTAGTTCTCTTTGGCATTGTGTATTGATGTCTATCAAATGTTTGTTCCCTTCCATTTCTTGTCATCTTCTTCACTTATACACATGATTTTCAGTCTCCAAGTAGTGCTTTTATGCTAGAGATAGATGTGAGTAGAAGTGATTTCTGACATCATTAGGTGAGGTCTCTTCAAGTATCATATGCTGTATTTTTATTGTCCTCTGAAAAATAATTTGGTACCTCTATTCTATTTCTCTTTTAAATGCTTTCATATTCATTCTTGCTAATTGATCTTTGGTTTTCTCAATAATAATTCAGTAAGTTGTTAACAAAGCAATCTCTCCAATTACCCCATAACACTTGCGGAGTTATCTTTATAACCCTTTTTCTTAATCATTTGCAATTTCAGAAACCTGGTGGTATTATTGCCCTTCTGGATGAAGCATGGTAAGCGTAGTGATATTTCTGGCATCATTTTCTTTGTTTTTTTTGTCCATGTCTAGTGTGTGCGGTTCATGAAGTGAGTATTGATCATAATCTACTATGTTGTTGTAAAAGATAGCTTGTGCTTGTCATTTGCAGTATGTTCCCCAGATCAACTCATGAAACATTTGCTCAAAAGTTGTATCAGACATTCAAAAATCATAAACGCTTCAGCAAGCCAAAATTAGCCCGGAGTGACTTCACAATTGCTCATTATGCTGGTGATGTGAGTATTTCATCCCTTTCTCCCCCAAAATACTCTCACAATATCCTATAATCTGGTCCTTATCCATGAATAAAAGATATGCGATAATCTTGGAAGTTGATAAACTTTGTTAATTTGTCTAATTATTTCTCAGGTCACCTATCAGACTGATTTATTTCTAGACAAAAATAAAGATTATGTTGTTGCTGAACACCAAGCACTCTTGAGCGCTTCCAAGTGCTCCTTCGTGGCATGTTTGTTTCCTCAATTAGCTGAAGAATCATCCAAATCTTCAAAGTTCTCATCAATAGGTTCTCGTTTCAAGGTCCGATACAGCTCCTTTTTAGGAAATGGGATCCTTGATGTTGTTTGTGTCTTTTTCTTTAAGAGGAGCTCATTTTTCTTTCTCGCAGCTACAATTGGTATCACTGCTGGAAACTCTAAGTGCTACTGAACCCCATTACATTCGATGTGTAAAGCCTAATAATCTTCTAAAGCCTGCTATCTTTGAGAATAAGAATATATTGCAACAATTACGATGTGGGGTAAGAATATGGTCCTTACATTATCATTTCTTTAGAATAAAGGGTATTATATTAAAAGATTTGAAACCAGTTGGTAGGTGTGGATATCTTATTTCTCCATATTTTTGTAATCTTTCTTTTGATATTGAAAGTTATGCTTCCTTGTAAAAGAAAAGAAAACAAAAATTAAAAATTGCAGTAGAACTCTTATAATAATAGTGTACAAGGAACTGTGTCTATTTTTTAATTAAGTTTAAATAATTAAAAATGCTTTCATCATTCTCATGATAATTACATCCATATAAACACAGTCAGAAACATTGCTTTTAATCCCCCCAAACACTCGCACACACACCAAACAAAGAATAAAAAAACTGCCCGTAGAGGATATGCTTAAAGAAAATACTAGTTTCAAGTATACCCTGAAGCAAACTTTAAGTTATCTTTGGTTGTGATTACCACTGCTGGGCACACTGTAATGGGAGAGAAATTGGCATTTTTACTTTGTAGCATGCATGAATCTGATAACTTGAAGCATATGCCACACTGGAAGTCTTAACCACATCTTATGTGTAACAATATTTTTATCAAAATGTTATTTCTCACTTTCTTTTCATTAGGGAGTCATGGAGGCAATAAGGATAAGTTGTGCTGGTTTTCCAACAAGGAAAACTTTTGATGAATTTGTTGACCGTTTTGGACTCCTTGCTCCAGAAGTTTTGGATGGGAGGTATAATTGGTTCTTAGCTTTCTTCAGACTGCAGAGTATGTCTAATGATCGGTGGTTCTGACTCTACAACTTTTATTTTGTTAGTTCTGACGAAGTCGCTGCTTGCAAGAGGCTTATAGAGAAGGTTGGACTTAAGGGATTCCAGGTAATTGTTTGATGAGAGATCAAAGTTAGGTCTTGAAGTGACCTTGTGTTGCAATTGGCAGACTAATTGTCACTGTTCACAAGCTCAATACTTTGCGTTTGTCTTTTGAAAGAGATATGTTATTGAGCTCCAACTTTTGTTTTCAATGGTTTTTCCCATATATTTTTTCTAAATCTGGTATTTCCCACATTTTTTTTTTGATATCGACTCAATTCTTTAGTTTCAGCTATGGAATCATTTAAATTTTCTTTACTGAAGTTTCCTCTAGCAGTTATAAACTTCCCTTTCCTTCAATTTTTAAACTATGTCTAGGACGATTGATTTTTATATAAGTTTTATGTGTTCTTAACTACTTGTATACAAAGTATAAACTATAGCGTGTTATGTTACAAATGTAACATATTCTGGCAGATTGGTAAGACAAAGGTGTTTCTTAGAGCTGGTCAGATGGCCGAGCTTGATGCGCTCAGAACTGAGATCTTAGGACGATCAGCAAGTATTATTCAGCGGAAGGTTCGTTCTTATCTGGCGCGTAGAAGTTTTGTATTGCTTCGGAGGTCGGCTATACGTTTGCAGTCTGCTTGTAGAGGTAATAAATTGTCATCAACTAACTGTTGTACTGGTAGACCTGCTTTCATAAGAAGTCCTTTGTAATTAGCTAAGAATTACTGAGTTTTGATCCATGTTGGTTTCAGGACAACTTTCTCGAGAAGTATTTAAGGGTTTGAGGAGAGAAGCTTCTTCTTTAATGATTCAAAGGAATTTGCGCATGCATCTCTGCAGGAAAGCGTACAAAGAAAAATACTCTTCAGCTGTTTCTATTCAAACTGGAATGCGTGGAATGGCTGCTCGCGATGAGCTACGGTTCAGAAGACGGTCTAAAGCAGCAATTATTATCCAGGTTTAACATTTATATTTCACTTTTTGCAGAAATCCTATTATATCAACTTCCATAGGAGAAAAGAAAGAAATATCAATTCTGAATTTGTTGGATTGCACTCATAGCTTTGAATATTGAGACAAAATCTGTCATTTTATATTCCCTTTTTGAGTTCCCTTGAGTAGATCACGATGGAGCAGAATTCTATACCCATCTCTCCTCTTGTGGTTGAGTGATTTCCTTTCCTGTCTTGCAGACCTACTGTCGCAGATATTTGGCTCAGCTGCACTATAAGAAGTTAAAGAAAGCAGCAATCACCACTCAATCCGCATGGAGAGGAAGAGTTGCTCGTAAGGAACTACGAAAGCTGAAGATGGTGAGATCACCTTGTTTCTTTCTAGTCTCATCCCTTCTACTTACCAATATTCCATATCATTTCCAAAAGGAAAAGGCACTGCTGAGTATTTAGTCATCATCTGGTCTTATAATTTGTTATGGGTTAAACAAGAATGTTTTGTCTCCAATTCGACTTCTTTCCTGTTAATTCTAGCTAATTGAATATTTGCACCCTCATTGGCTCTTCTTCCTGGGTTAGCAATAATGCGAACCAATTGGCCATGAAAATAGTTCTGTATGCTGAGAACCTCATTGGCTCTTCTTCTCTGTTTTTGCTTCTGAAGTAATCGGACTTCCTTTTCTACCTGAAAAGACTACACGATTCATTATTTTGCGAGTACAGAATTTGGTCAATGCTACTGGAATTCATTATTTAAGAGTTTGGTTTCGTTAATGCTCACTGTCACGAATTTGTACCTTAATTAGTGACTGGAAGAATACTTAACTAAGAATTAATTTGTAGTTTATAAAAGCTGTTTTCTCAATGTGAATTATTTTCTTTTCCTGAAATTTTCAAGTATATGGCGTCTGAGTTTTGTTGAATTCAATTTCCCTTTAATGTAGGCTGCAAGGGAAACAGGAGCTCTTCAAGCTGCGAAAAATAAATTGGAAAAGCAAGTCGAAGAATTAACATGGAGACTGCAGTTGGAGAAGCGCATGAGGGTAAGCTTGACTAAACAGTCATAGGATACATGTCTAGTGAGCTTTGGTTTGACTTGGTCATCTGCATAAGTTGGATCAATAAGCTCAACAAATCTGAAAATATTCAAAGCTTACCAGAAAAAAAAAATCTAATGAGCCAAATATTTCCAGGCTGACTTGGAAGAAGCTAAAACACAAGAAAATGAGAAGCTGCAATCTGCTTTGCAAGATATGCAGTTTCAATTGAAAGAATCAAAAGCGATGTTTGAGAAGGAACGTGAAGCTGCAAAGAAGGCTGCAGATATTATTCCAATTGTGAAGGAGGTTCCAGTTCTTGATAATGCAACGATCGAGAAAATTTCCAGTGAAAATGAAAAGCTCAAGGTAAGATGCTTTGAAATGTCCAACTTATATTACTCATGCAGATTTCTATGAATTGTGTAAATATCTCAACATTTATTTCAATTATTTGACCAAAAAAGAGAACATTTATTTCAATTATGAATGAGTTCGTTTTGCTGCTGATTGTTACTTCCTTGTGGGGACTTGTAGGCGTTGGTAAATTCGCTGGAAAAGAAAATTGATGAAACAGAGAAAAAGTATGAAGAGGCGAATAGAGTTAGTGAAGAAAGGCTGAAGCAAGCATCGGAGGCAGAAACAAAAATTATTCAATTAAAGACTGCTATGCAGAGGTTTTTGCCATTTGGCTTTAGCTTCTTTAACTTCATTCTTTGTTCCTTTTTTATTTTTGATAAGAAACCAAAAAATATATTATAGCTAGATTGCTAGTCAGTTACTGTGTGTAAACTTAAATGTCAGGCAACCGTGTGCTATTATTCTTTGTCTTCATTTAATTTCAGCTAATTTATAAATTATCACCAGAACCTTATTGTTTTGAACTTTTATATACAGGCTTGAAGAAAAGTTCTCAAATATTGAATCTGAAAATCAGATTCTTCGGCAGCAGACCTTCCTCAAAACACCAGTAAAAAAAATGGCTGATCATCTTCCTATTGCAGCAGCTGAGGTAAGTTTTGTTTAAATTTCCTTTGTGCTCATTTCTTCCTCCACCAATCTTGTTATAACGTGTTTATTTTCTCTTTGTGCTCGTGGAAATCCATTTTTTTAGTTAGAAACAGAAACTCTTGGAGAACTTATAAGAGATATTTTTCCTTTGCCATTGGAGAAATTTCAGCTTGTAAAATTGGGCCTTTTGTGGTTTGATGCTGTTTGTTAGGTCTCTTCTAGTGGTTGAGTTTCATGTCGATTTTTGCGAGCTTTCTCCACTTTTTGCACCAATCTTCCTTGTTCTTGAATTGTAATATTGTATTCCTTTCTTTGCAGAAACTGGAGAATGGTAACCATTTGGTTGAAGATAATCGAATTGATGTAATGCACCTTTTGGCTCTTATTATTCTCTCTATATTCTTACTGGATGATGTTATTTTTATTATGTGACATTCATAAATATGTCTAATTATAGGAGCAGTTTGTAACACCAGTGAAATCACTGAAGAGAATTAGCTCAGAATCTGAAATTAAGTTGAGTAGATCGCATTTTGAACACCAACATGTACGTGTTTCTAAATCACTGGTTGCTACACTCTTTTTCTCTCTCTATTGTGATATATTCTAAAGCCATTAATTCTTAATTTTTTATTTTTGGTACAGGAGAACGTTGATGCTCTTGTCAGTTGTGTCATGAATAACATTGGGTTTAGTAATGGGAAGCCTGTAGCTGCATTTACCATTTATAAATGCCTTCTTCACTGGAAATCTTTTGAAGCTGAAAAAACAAGTGTATTTGATCGCCTAATTCAGATGATTGGATCTGCAATAGAGGTATCTGGATTAGTTTCTTCCCTGTTTGTTCAAATTACGCTGTTTACTATCCTATAAAAAGTAGGGATCCTGGCTTCATCAATCGTCGTAAAAGACAATGAGAACTTACCTTTTCACCTCATTTGCTTATTGTTAGGATCCTTCCTAGCTAGAAACACCTCAAGAACACATAATGAACTCGAGAACAATCAAATATTGATTTATATGTAGTATGTATTGAAATATGTTCTAATTTAATAAAGAAAAATAACAAAGTAACAACTAGCCTTTCAAGAGGGCTAGACTCTCCCAAATTTCTCAGTTATGAAAGCTCACATCACACCCTACCTCTCAACCCACCCTCTATTTATAACTAAAAACCTTAACAAACCTACTATCTAATTACCAAAAGGCCCCTCCTAATTCCCATGCTAATATTCTACTACTAATCTTAATAATTCAAGAACTAGGAGTCTTACACTTGCATCATCTCTTTTGTTTTCTCTCTTCCTTAATCACTAACGAGTGGCAACAATTTTGATTTAAAAAATAATAAAGTTAAGATTATTTGTTGGAAGAAAATGCGATTGAGCCTGTGACCCATCCTCTTTATAATTCATTCATGATTTCTTAGCTTGGGAATATTAAATAACTCATTGTGCTTTGTGCGGAGTTCCAGAATCAAGAAAACAATGATCATCTGGCCTATTGGTTGTCAAACACATCTGCACTACTATTCCTGCTTCAACGAAGCTTGAAAGCTCCTGGTGCTCCCCGGAAACCTCCACCTTCAACATCCTTATTTGGAAGGATGACTATGGTATTTCGGATTCACTGTTGCTGTTCTTTCTGAGCCTTCATTTAGGAGACAACTGCTTTCGTTTTCTATTATTTAACACATTAGGGTATGTGGTTGTTCAGGGTTTTCGTTCGTCTCCTTCTTCCAACAGTCTTGGATCTGCTCTTAAGGTCGTGCGTCAAGTGGATGCTAAATATCCAGCTTTGCTATTCAAGCAGCAGCTGACAGCATATGTTGAAAAAATATTTGGAATTATCCGAGATAACTTGAAAAAGGAGTTGACATCATTTCTTTCTATGTGTATCCAAGTAAGTTGGATCCTCCTTGCAGCCTTTTCTTCTCTCTCATGGGTTTTGTCAACCGTAAAGTTCTTTATGGCTTTGTAGGTGAAGCTTTGCTTTTCTTTTATACTTCTGAAGTTTACTCATTTGTGTAATTTACTGGGGTTCTTGTTAGGCACCAAGAATATCGAAAGGAGTACTACGGTCTGGAAGATCGTTTGGGAAAGATACTCAAACAAATCACTGGCAGAGCATCATAGAAAGCCTTAACTTGCTTCTCTGTACATTGAAAGAAAATTTTGTATGGCTACTTTTTGGAATCTTTCAACTTCATCATGTTGAATGTTGTGCACGTGTTTCTCATGAATTTAATTATCATTGTGGTTTCAGGTTCCGCAAATTCTTATCCAGAATGTCTTTGTTCAAAACTTTTCGTATATTAATGTTCAACTCTTCAATAGGTAAGCCATTGATCCCATATCTTCAATAGTTCATGCTAAGAGGAAATTATGTTAACAACAGTGTTATTTCCTTTTAGCCTCCTCCTTCGTCGAGAATGTTGTACATTCAGCAATGGAGAATATGTAAAATCTGGGTTAGCTGAGTTGGAGCTCTGGTGCTGCCAGGCAAAAGAGGAGGTACTTAATTTCCCTTTTCGATAAAGAAGTAAAATTTTGAGATTAGTCTTTTATTTGGTGCAATTTTAGCACAGACGTCTAATTTCTTTTGCTTTCTAAATTTAAATCTTTTACAGTATGCTGGTGCTTCTTGGGATGAGCTTAAACACATAAGACAAGCTGTTGGCTTCTTGGTATGATATTTTACTTCACTCTTAGAAACATAAAATTTTACCGTGTCACCAACAAATGCATATAGTTATATTTAGCATATTGTTTTCTTACTTGTTAATGCTCTTGATTACAGGTTATACATCAAAAGTACAGAATTTCCTATGATGAAATCACCAATGATCTTTGCCCTGTAACTCTCTCTCTCTCTCCCCTTTCACTTATTTATCTATGAATGCATACTTGCTATTATTGAGCTCTGGAATTATGACAATGATGCTTTCAAATTTCAGAATCTTTACTGCCCTTTAAGAAATCTAACACAAAGTCTATGTTTATCTGGTTTAGATCCTGAGTGTCCAGCAACTTTATAGAATATGCACACTCTACTGGGATGACAACTATAACACTCGAAGTGTATCGCCCGATGTGAGTGGTTTCTTTATGTCGATTCATGAAATGATTTTCTATAAAGTAAATGTTGCTCATTATAACTTTTGATATGTGAAAATAGGTAATATCTAGTATGAGAGTGCTCATGACAGAGGACTCCAACAATGCAGTCAGCAGTTCCTTCCTATTGGATGACAATTCCAGGTAAGTCTGAAATGGTTATCAAACAAGTCCTAACAATTGGTTTTTAATATTATTTTTTTAAAGAATGTTGCATTACAAGTTTTTATAAAAAAATATATATATAACATTACAAGGACTAATATCGAACTAGTTGAGCGAGACTCTATCCGACAAGCCATCGCCTATCATGAAGCTAGACACACTCAATCTTTACTTGATTTTTCATTCTTCCATTTTAAATGCACATTTTCTATTTTCCATCCTTCCCTTGTGGTAGTTTTTCAACTATAGTGCCATGTTTCACAATCTTACTTACTAACATGAACCACTTTCAGCATCCCATTCTCGGTCGAAGACCTATCGAACTCACTGCAAGAGAAAGATTTC
Source organism: Cucumis sativus (assembly GCF_000004075.3). Lineage (NCBI taxonomy): Eukaryota > Viridiplantae > Streptophyta > Magnoliopsida > Cucurbitales > Cucurbitaceae > Cucumis > Cucumis sativus. The sequence goes on along the minus strand of NC_026660.2, from coordinate 5,909,156 downwards.
TCGGGCGTGAAGCCAGCCGACGAACTACTTGAGAACCCAGCCTTCCAATTTTTACACGAGTAAGGCTGAGAAGGGGTCGAGTAGGTTGTTACATTTCTGTTGAGCAGATCAGAACAGAAATGCTGTTTTTGTATCCTCCCACAAAGAAAGGTCCCTCTCCTTCGAAATTTATTTATTCATTCAATCTGGGTTTGATATAGTGTACATTCTTCTTCACTCTGGGACTGAGGAGTTGGGGGATAATTATAATTTTGGGTATAGTGTGTGTATTATTTTTATTGTTTCTTATGCCACCATTGGCTTCAATTTTATACCAAAGTTAGAAGGTTTTGCATTACATTATATTGTATTTTTTTTTGTTTCTTTTTTGGTGGTTGAGACATTGTTCTCTCCACCCACATTTCATTGTATAAAGGAGATCAATATCAAGTTTGTATAAATTTGGTAAAAAAAATAATAGGAACATTTCTTGGTGATGAGATGAGGCAACTTTTCTATTTAAATGCTTTTTTTTTGTTGATATTTTTGGCTAAGAGTTGTTTTGGTTTTAATTGATATTTGTTTTTAGTTATTAATGAAACTCAAGAAAATTAAATCATCACTTTTTCTCTATGTTTTCTCACTTAAAAAATAGTTCTTAGATTATGTTTCTGAGCTCAATTGTTTCTTTTTTAATTTTGTGATTGTTCAAATCATTCATTTTGTTAAATGTAGATTCAAACATGGCATCACAACTAAAACTACATATGGTTTTGGTTAGTTACTAAAATGAGTTATTAAATCGAGCATGATAACATAATTTAAAGGTATAAGTTCATACAATTGAGTCGAGATTTTGTTGACTCTTATGCTAAAAAGTTTCAAGTACGCAAACTATGGCATCAAAATCAAAATTTTCAAAACGATCAAGGTTCTAAATCGACTCTGCTCTGCTCTGCTCTCCTCTCCTCAATATAAGTTGACTTAATAAAGTACTAACATTGTTTAAACTTTTGATGAAGTGACAATTTTGCTCACAGGAGGCTAATGTGGCAATCTCCTTCCTCTCATTTTCCCCCTACTGTCATTGTCTGTTGTTGTTTTCTGAAGGTTGCCATCATCACATCCATTCAAATACGTGATTTCTTAGATTTGGAATAATAATGATCTATTTGTTCCAAATCTAGCGTAATTGTGGAACAAATGCTTGTTCTATTAAGGACTGTGACAAACAACAATGACAAAATAAAAGACATTGATGGTTAATGATAGTAAATAGATAAAAGAAGAGAGAAAGAGAGAAAGGATAGAGATAAGGAGTTCTCTACCTCAGGTTCATTGAACAAAATTGCACCATCTTAAGAAATAGTTGCTATGTCAACAAAAGTTAAGATCAACTAATTTCAATGCATTCTTATGATCATTTAGGAGCAGTTTAAAGACTGTTAAAGACAAAAACATACGATGTTATTCATTAACTTTGATATTCAAGTTACAAAGTGAATAGCTAAAATGATTTTAAAGTTAGTGATATTCATTTATGGAGTAAGGTATAAAATCACTATCGCAAACCTTACGTCTTAATAATGGGCTTGGTCATCATAGACAACAATATGTTGAAATGAACGAGTTGTAATGATTATCTCAAGGTAAAGATATACTACTCCACCATGTTTAGACTTTGAGTGGTTACAATAGTTGTAGTGAGACGTATGTCAAGTATCTTTTCTTGTATATGAGACAACGTAACTATCTAAGAGACAATGTAACTATCTAAGAGACAAAGTATATTTCACTGTTTGGTTATGAACTAGACATGCTTTTGAGGCTTTTCTCCTCCCGACAAAGTTGACGTGACTCAACATTAGATAGTGAACCTCTTTATGTCTCCACCAATAGTCAAAGTAATGCCCATCTTAAGTCGAAATTTATACATATTTTACCTTTAGAACTATACCCAAAAGATTTCATGTTAATGAAACTATATATTATTCTAATTGCATTCACTTGCTACAAATGAAATCGTTACCCTATTGCTCCAAAAATATTGCTCTTCCCTACAAGAGAGAATAATAAAAATGAAAGGATTTTAACGATAAGTTCCATTGCCACGAGAAAAGGGTATTTCCTAGTGGTAAGATTCTTGCAAAGAGTGAACATATATGAGAGGTTCGACCCTCAGACTATAAAGGAGTGGAGTGAACTATTTTAGCCGACTCCATGTGTTGCCCCAAGAATCAGGATTATAACTATTCTACTTTTCCTTTATTTTCCATCTCTCACTATTCCTAAATCCCATTTTCACTATTGCCCACTCTCCTTTTACTATTCCTCACTTCTCCAAACATAGATTATAATAACACAAACTATAATAACCTAGACATACAATTATAACCCACTACACGTTCTTTCGTATTATTGTATTACCTAAGAGGATGAGTCTGATTCAGCAATGACCGGTTGATTACGTTAAGAAAAGGACTTTTTTTGGATTTCCTTAAAAAAACTGAAACCCGAAAGGTCAAATTGTCCAATAAATGGAAACAACCCCATGCATTGGGACCATATATAGGACCTCAATAGGACCACCCAAAATTCTATTTGCCTCTTCTTTTGTTGTATTTTTGTTCTTCAACTTTATGAGATTTGGTCCAACTTTTTCTCAAATATGGCCCAAAAATTCCACATCATGCACATGAATTTTAGACCCTTCATATGGTATTTTCATGGCATTCCATTTGAAACATTGGTCCCTTTTTTCCCCAAACTTCTAACTCTTGATTTTTCTTTCTTTCTTCTTTCTTCTCATCATTATATTTATTTTTTTTATAAATTGGAACATCAACATCTTCATCTCCTTTTGATATATTTGGATTTATATATAGTGTTGATGATGAGACATGATTGTTGGGTTATAAAATAAATCAAAACAAATGATTAGTGTCAATTTCACAATAGAAAATTTGAACTTTAACATTTTAAATATAAGTTAGCAAAGTCAACGTCAAAGTTTCTTATAATCAATTTTGTAAAATCGGTTTTAGCGACGATAAATGTGAATAAATAATCATGTATTTCTTTTTAAAAAAATAGATCTTTAACTATTAAACGTTTTGTTTTTCAAGTTATTTTTACTTCTAATAGAAAATGTGTAAAAAATGCTATAGTTAATGAGAGGAAATAAAAGTAAATTTAAGAATGTGGAAAATATTTTATAACTAATGCAAAATGCACACTTGCAATATACCTATAACTTTTTTGTTATTATTTAAAATGAAATATAACAACAAATATGATAAAATAAAATAAAAAAGAAACTTTGTAATAAAGAAAACATTATTCTTATTTCTATATTAAGATATTTTCACAGTTTTTCTTAATTTTTAAATTTTAAAATTAAGATCACATCTAACAAATAAGATGTTCTCTCACACGTGATTAATAAGTCTTTTTTTTCTTTTTTTGTTGAAAACATCGTCATCTTTAATGCAATCTAATCAAACAATTCGTCACTCTTTATCTCTCGATAAGAATCATGTCATACTTTTGGGCCCTTCCTATTTTCAATTCTTCCCTACATCTTCATTTTCATTGGTCAAATATGTACATCATTCACATGAATTATACAAAATCCATATGGTATAGCAATGCATTCCATATGAAAATATTGGTCCTATATATGTGTACATATATATATATATATATGCAAAAAGCTATAAACCCTAATTTGCAAACTCTTTATATATTATACATGTTATTGTTTGACTATTCATTGATTCTTTTTGCTTTAACTATATATGGTTGTTGAAAAATTTTGCACATTATTATCAAAATTATGTCCTTAGAAAATATATTTTGATTCATCATAATGTATATGCACAAATCATACATGAATGGGATTTCAAATAATTTGCAAATGATTTAATAAAGTCAATTCCAATTATATTGAAGTTTGCATAATGCATGCATTGATATATAGTCTACCTAATTAATTTGGTATGCTAATTACAACAATTATACCTAATTAATGTGGGTCTAACTCCTAAAACAATTTAACTAAATCAATGTTCAATAATAATTTAATTAAATTAGTTGAATGCTAAATGGTATCTTGAAAAATGATTGTATACATACATTCTTATATATATATATATCCAAATTACAATATATATACAAAAAAAAAAAAAAAAAAAAACTTTGTAACAAAGAAAACATTATATTTTAGTTTCATAGAGCCTCTTGTTAAGCTTGGTTATATATATGTGTGTATATAGGTTATATATATGTGTGTATATGTATACGAATATTGATTACAATTTCAAACTTAAAAAAGTGAGATTATTTCAAACTTCAAAGAAAAAATAATCTCGACCCATTAAACTTGTGAATATGTATTGATTACAAGTACAAATTATCAATTGAGCTCAATATCCAATTCGATGAAATTGTAAGCCTAAATGTGAGCTTTAATTTAGTAGTAATTGATCATATGCACAGTCTCCTTAGTTTGAAGTCAGATATTTGATCTCTATACTTAAATATATTTTTACGAAAGGAACATATAAAAGACAATAATCTCCTCTTGGATTTTGTCTCCACAACACAAAGCTAATCCGAAATTGGATAGAAAGGGGAGCATTTGATGGAGAAACAAAGGTACAAAGTCATATCTACCAATTTTGTACCCTAAAATTATTTTCTTTAAATTCATGAAAGTGATATATATGAAGGTCCCATCCAACCCCCACAAAAACCTACTTCAATGTGAGGGAATCTTCAATTTTTTCCACATTCAATTTCCTTGCCTCAAGTTTTGTGGCCGAGATTGAATATGAACTTTCGAGTTTTGAAAGTGATATATATAGATAAAAGAAATTTTTAATTTCAATTAGACTTTTAAATCTACTGATCTTCTAATTCCAAACTAAAATATATTACATATTTTAATTATACTAACACGGTTTAATTAAATCATAACAAACAATTTTTTTTGAATAATTAATTTTGGTTGATGAACATTCAAGAAAAAATGGGCACCACCTCATTTTCTATATATATATTTAATTGTTAATATGTTTTTTTTTTTCTAAATACTAATTTTAGTTCTTTGAATTTGCTTAAACTTAAAGTTTCTTTAATATAATATTTTTTTCTTCCCTCCAAAAAAGAGTTTCAAATGTCTTGAATGTGCAAAAGGACAAATATATGTTCCTAAAAGTCCAATAAATGGACAATACTTTAGTTTTTTCTTCTTTCTTTTTTCTCTTTTTGTTTTGATTTTCTTCCTCAAAAGTGATATTTAAATGGACAAATTGTTTCAATAATTGAACTTCCCATGGCCTAAAATTAATTGAACCTTTCAAATACCCATTAAAAAAAATTATAATTAGATGTATCATATAGTTGGTAGTTCATAATATATATATTTTTAAGTTATATATATATATTTAAAAAATCTCCATATTTTCACACTTCAATAAAATGATTGAGGTGTTGGTAGAAGTAGTTTTATTTAATGTAAGAAAATGAAGTAAATTATTTACAAATATAGAAAATATTTTTAGGTTCAAAACAATGACCAAAGAGGTAACTATTCAAACTCTCTAATCTCCTTCATTAGTTTGATTTTTGTGTGTATTTTTCTAAAGTTGCATGATATATAAATCTTATTAGTTTGATCAATCGATAATTATGTGTGTTTGGTCAAAATAGGATTGTTGTATTCAAATATAATTTATGCACCTTAGTCTTTTTTTTCCAAAAATAGGGTTTAACACTAATGTGTTTGACTAATTTCCAATTTTATTATTATCTCTTAATAAACAAATTAAAATCATAATTAACTTTCAACTGCCTTTCCATGTGGTCTCATGTGTTTTCTCCCACAACTCTCTCTCTCTATTAATTCAGTTATTATGGTTGCTATGTTAGTTAATATTTATTTATTGCTTCTAAATGTTTATTATAATAATAATTATACAATTTAATCAATAATTAATTAATTAACTAACTAACTAATAATTCAAAGAGAGAGAAGGAAAATCTAGGTATTTTACTGAACTAAATTGATTAATAAAGGGTTGACTAAATTACAATATTATTTGATTATTGAGTGTAATTTTAAAGGCATCACATGGATTAATTAATTCCTTTTTCAAAAAAGAAAAAGAAAAACTGAATATTTACTGAATATTTTTGGGCGGTTAGGATCATTTTAAAGCAAACATAAAAATCCAAATCTGGCCAACTACCGCCCTTAGATATTGCCTGCCACCTATATATAATGCATCCCATGTGCTAATTTCTCTCTCTCTTATTCTTAAACTCAATTAACCTAATTATATTATTTGATTTAAATTGTTTTGTTTTAGTCTCAATTTTAAGTTAATTTTAGAAAAACTGTCAAGTAATTAGTGATATCAATGGATTATCGAATTTTAAATTGGTTACTTTTGAATTTTTTTCTTTTTTTTAGTTTAGTATGATATATATCAAATATATTATTAGACTCTCGTGATCTATAAATGAATAATTAATAACACTTCATTCAACTCATTCTTGAATTTTTATTTATATTTATATTAGACTAACAAATTAATTTTTTTTTTTGATTTGATTAATAGAGACTGTATATGTTTTAAGAGATAGACATGAGGTAGTTCACAAGTCAAACATGGAACAAAAAGTTCAAGTTGAATACTCATATACGTGTTTTAAGAGATAGAACAATATGAAATATGAAGAAAAATGATATATTGAGTTTAAATGAAATTTCACTACTTAAAACTCAACCCATTTCAATATTATTCATATTATTTCTTCAATGAGGTTAAATAAATTAATCAATAAGTGAAATACCAAGATCATTAATAAAAAAAAAAAAGTATAAATAAATAGGACAAAGAAGAAATGAGATTGCATTAAGTCAAAACTTCTCCACTAATATCTTAATTAGGAAGAAGAAAAGCAGTACTAGAGTGGAAAAGCACTTTTGAAGTGGGTTGGAGAGAGAGAGAGAGAGAGGTAGGTAGTTTAGTTAGTGAAAATAATTAAAAAGAGGATTAAAGAATGAATTAAGAGAGAAATTGGGAAGAGGGAAATGAGAGGAAGAGCATTAAGCATTAATAGAATGGGCATATGGGAAGCAAATTAGAGGGAATAAGGCATGCACCAACACACAACTAAAGGAATATGCATGAATCTCCCCTTTTTCTCAACCTCCTATGTACAATTTCTAATTACTTAACTTTGTTTAACCCTAAATTTCTAAACAAACCAATTTCTCTTTTATCTATAACCAACACCTCCTACGATTTGTGTGCAATTTTTCAATATCTAAACCCTTCTATGTATAATTTTTTATCTTCTTAATTTTGTCTTTTAAAAGTCTTTTGTATGATGTTCGTGTTTTGCGAATTTGTTGATTTTATTGTATTCAAACTTTTTACTAATGTTTAGAAAACTAACTAAATAAAAGATTTGAAATGATAAAATAAATTTATATATATATATGATCAATATCTTAGTTGAAAATTATTCCATAAAAAGGGTTGATACTAAACATATAACCAATTTAGTGTAAAAGGAAAAAAAAAAAACTTATGTAAAAGATAGGGTACCAAACTCATGGACCAAGTCCACGAGTTCAACAAGTCAAACATGAATGCCCCGTAAGCATGTCATCTCAGCTAGGTAGATATGGGTCTGGGTCCATGGTTAATACCTAACTCGTGGACCAGGGTTCGACACGTTTTTAGTCTAAATCATGGACCAAGTCTACAATTTTCAATTAACTTGTGGACCCATTCCATAAGCTTACTCGTATATATAACCCTAAAAAAGTTTTTTTAAAAAAGGTGTATACAAATTTTTAATAAACAAAAAAATATTATTTACAAACTCTTCAATCACAAGTTAAATTCAGAACATTAAAGTGGTGATTACTAAAACTTAAACAAGTTATTACCATATTGACAATCACGTTGGTGGGTTTCATTTAAAAACTTTAAATTTGATTTCAAAATCTAAAAATTGTGTTTTAGCTAGTTGAGAATTTGAAAATATATAATTTTTTTTTAATAAAACATGTTTAATTTACAAATTTAAAATTAAAAAAAAAAAAAGAAAAAAAAATGTAAGAATATGATTGATTATATAATAAAAATAATGGATATATAATATATGTAGATGCATATGGTCTCATCTTAGGGGTAGGAAAAATATTTGTCTTAGACAAACATATCTAATAATTGTTTCATTGTCAAATACATATCCAAGATTTTTTCCAGAGTTGTGTTCTTCTTCCTAAACATTGTAAGTTAATTTATATTGTAATTTCATCCCTCTAAAATTTTAAACTTTTCAATTTAGTCCTGGTATATTCCAAAATTTTCTTAAAAGGTCACTTCATAAATATTATATGACCTCCGTTGAGAAGGAACTTGTGGTCAAAATTTTGTAATTACAAACCGAAGCTTAACGTATTTCATTCATATAAATAGAGGTTCAAATACATTTTCTTATAGTTGTAAATATAACAATTAGATTCAAAATAATTAAGTACATACCAACATTATAAGAAATTATAAATATAGCAAATATTGATAGACTATGTTGCAAATAGATCTATCATTGATAAATTATAAGAGTTTATTAGCAATATAAGTTTATCACTGATAGACTTTGCTATACTTACAAATTTTTAAAAATTTTCTATATACTTAATTATTATAACTACTATTTTTTATTTGACAAAACCTATCTGTTTTAATTTACAAATTCTTAAATGAAAAATAAGTAAAATAAAAGAATTTAAACTTCTAACTTCAATCAAAATGGATCAATACTCTTCTTTCCATTTGAAGCGATGTTATCGAATTTCTTCTTTTCATTTGAAGCGATGTTATCAAATTTGACACACTTGCAAAAATAACAAAAATTTTGTGATAAAAATAGCAAATTTAAAAGCTAATAGTGTCAATTGAGCTAAGCTCATGTTGGCAATTACTTGTTATATTTGACTTATTCATCATATTAAAAAAAAAGAAATAAACCATTTTTTAAATGTTTTTGGTAATTTTTCATTAAATTATTTAGTTAATAGTGAGTATTTATTGTAATTTTTTAAAATAGGAAATAGACATTTATAGAATTATTTAATGAATGAATGTAGTAGAAGAAGAGAACATCCTTTTGGTTGCCCTAAGCACACATGCCAAAATTAAAATGGTAAATACATTGGGGAATTCAAAAGTAATAGATATAACTTTGAAGAACTAAATGATGTGTGTGTAACAGCAAAGTCCATGGGAATGGAAGAAGGGGCGGCACCTCGATTTAAGATATTCTTTTTTTTTTCAATTCATTTAATTTAAAATACTTCTTTTTAATTCTTTTTTTCTTTTTTCTTTTTTCTTTTTAATTTAATGTTCTTATTTATTAATTATTAATTATTTATATTTTATTTATTGAAATGATCAAATCAATAATGGCACAATTGAAGGGAATGTGGCAGATGCAATGCCTCTCCTTCTAACATGCCATCTTTATCACTAATCCCTCTTCTTTAATTTTCTTCTTCTAAATTAATTAATGTATCTTCCTCTTCTCCAAACTCGTTTTTCCCACCCACTGTATTTATTCATCCCGTGATCTTTCGATTACATTTTCAAATGTTTGATTTTGAAAAATGAAAGTCATTCAAAATAGATTTTTAAATAAAAAGAATTTTAGAAAAAAAATTTTTTAAAACCAATACAAATGGATCCTTAATTATCTTATACTAATATGAAAAAGTCATCGTTTTATATCTATTAGTAGCATTATTTATTTATTTCCAAGACGAAGATCGTATTAATTCAGGATAGAATTACACATTGATACTTGAATTAGTTTTATATTTAGTGATGTTTTTTCTTATTGCTAGCTCTTTGGGGATATTATAATATAGTGTAAAAGTGGAAGAAGAAGAAAAACTATAGTATCTCATGGCTCTTAACTATAAGTCCTAATAATCTTTTGTAAAAGAAAAGATAACAACAATAAAGTCTAATATATTATATATCCATCCATTTATATTAGATTTCCTAAATTAGGAGGATCAATTTTAATTTCTGACCACATATTTGTTGAATTAATCTAAACAAATATAAAATGATAAAAAATTAAAATTGGCAATGATTTAAATCATCATATAAAAATATGTTTTCTTATTTCCTAAATTAAATTGATAATTCAGTATAATAATTGGGATGATTTATAAAATAAAGATACTAAGAGGGTTTGTTTTGTAATTATTTGAATATAATTAATGTGAAAATAGTGGAATAAGTGTAAATTGAAGAATGAGGTAAGCCACATTGTAGCTTAGCTAGCACAATGATTTAAGATTAAGTTTATTAGTTTATATAAATAACCAATACTCTTTTTATAATATGGTTTTATTCATTATATTATAAAGTATGAAATGTGAAGTCCATGTTGTATTGCATGTGAGTTAACCTATATATATACACATATATAATGTATGGATTTTTAGAAGTTGTAATTATAAGTTTAATTAGGATTAAATAATTAAGTTGAACTTACATTAATTACAATAGTTTATATTCTAGAATCTTCTATTTTAAGTCTCCCTCTTTCTCTCTCTCTTCATGTGAAAGTTATTCCAATTTTAATATGTATAAGAGAAAAATAATTATACAATTTTTTTGTTTGTTTATTTTTTAGAAAAAAAGACTAATATGTAACCAATCATAACAAAGACAAATTGTTGATTTTGGCATTTTGCATTGTATTTATATATATCATACTTTAAAATGGTAACCAAACGCTACATCTAATCTCATGCAACTCTCGACTATACAAAAATAACCGTTAAACAATATTTAAGCATATTTAATGTTTTATGTCATGAAAGTCTAATTATAGTGTTATTGGAGAATAATTCAAGAGGTAGAAAATTTTAAGATGTAAAAAGATAAAATTAAGAACTAAATCAGTATGAATTGTAGAATTAAAAAATTTATGATAATAGTATTTATGTCACTACATTTTATAAATTACAAAAATAATAAATTTAATAGTCGATAATCTCATGATTACCATTTAATATCACTAATTTTGTCATATTCGCAATATGCAAAAAATAGATGTCATGAGCTGTCTTTTTTTAAATGTTTTTGTCCAATTTTCCTAACACTTATATGATGAGAAAGGTAATAATTTTTTTTCCTCTAAACTAATAATAAGAAAGAAAGAAAATATTTACAAAATATAACAAATTTCATATTCTATCGATAATAGATAGAAATAAAAGTCTATCAATATCCATTAATATGTATCGTTGAATATACCGACCTCTTAATAGTTTTTATTAAAGTTTTTCCAATAAATACATATTAAAACTTAGTAAAAGAAAGAAGAAAAAACCATGTTTGACCAAAGTTTTATGTGTCTTATATGTATATATATATATAGTCATTTGTGTTTGACAAAAAGAAAAAAAGAAAAAAAAGAAAAAAAAGTCCCATGTTCTTAAAGTGATGATAATAGCATATCTTGGTACCAATCATAGTTACAAAGATCATAGATCACAAAATATCTAAACACATGAAAGAAATATTCCCACCTCTCTTTAATTCCTTTAATTTAAGTCCAATTACTAATTTTAATTTACAACCCAAAATTAATAATTAATAAGAAATATGAAAGAGTGAGTCACCATGAATCACATGAAGAGAAAAACAAAAAACAAAAAACAAAATTAAAAGAGTGTTTTTAATTATGTGGATTTTCTAAATCTTTCCCTAACCCTTTAATATTATGCCCTTTTAGATTCTTCAAGATTATTCTTTTTTTAATTTCCTTGTAATTATCTTAATTATATATATATATATATATATTTCTCCAAACAATTCTCATGGTGTGTTTATGTGACACATACCCATCTCTTATTACTTAATTGTATTTTTATTCAAATTAATTCATTATTTCTAAACTTGGAGTAATAATTAATTTTGTTTATTGTTGCAATGTTTGTGGAATTGCATCTATGTTTGATCTCATTGTGACATATAATAATGGAACCACTAATATTTTAGGCTAAATTATATCAAAATATTTTTCAATTTTATACTCAATTAAAAAAATCTCTCTAAATTTCAAAAATTGCAAATATTGTTCATTTAAAAAATTACAAATCCTTTAGAATTTTAATTTTAAAGTATAGAAGTACTTTTCCTAAGAATATTTTGTATAATTTAGATTAATATATAAACAAATTGTTGTTTTAAAAGATAAGAAAGTGTAGAGAGAGCAAATAATTATGGAGTAAGAATAACATAAAAGTTAAAGGAAAAATTCAAAACTCATATAATTGAAGGATTAAATTAGCTTAAAAATGAGTTAAATTAAGGATTAAATTAAGGAATTCTTATCCACAAAGGGGTGAGGTTGAGAGAGAATATGGGACTAAAAATTAATATATTGAAAAAACTATTTGCAAATCTAATGGGCCCTTTTATAATCATGAACAGAACCTAACCCTAAATATATTATTAATTTACTTTCTTGATTCATAATTAATTATTAATATATATTCCCTTTCCACCCAAATTCTACCAGAAAGTATATATTCCTCTCTTCATTCTCATTGACCAAAATTAATTAAAGTGCTTCCCTAATTAATAATCTTAGGTTAAAAACCATTTCAACAAAATTAATATTTTCCCTTTCCTGCATATAACAATTTATTTTCAAATTGTAAAGTGAACAAAACAATCACAAATTTCAAATTGTTAATTTCATGAAAGATTAGAGATTAAAAGTTTTTGAATAAGTAGTAATTGTCTAGAATTTAGTCTCTATTATGAATTTTTTTTATCAAAATCAAGTAATAACTTTATCTATATACAGACTAAATGGTTAATGACTTTAATGTTAGACCATATGATAAATAAAATGCAGTGATTAGGCAAACGATTAGAATATGATGATAATGGTTACAATAATCAAGCTTTAACATCACTAATTTATTAATAATCGGTATATTAATTATGGAACTAATTAAATTTGAATGAAAAGTATATATTTTTGGTCCAAATAATAATGCATTTGGTAATAATTTTGAAAAAAAAAATCCATCTGTCATATATTCCAAGCAAGATATGTAGGTGTCTGTCACATTCATGAACTTTATTTGAAACAATTTCAAGATGCTCTCTATAAATATATATATGTGTGTGTTTGGTAAATAAAAATGGTAATTATATAAATAAATATTATTTTTGCAATTTGCATACAAATATATTATCATACAAATTCTTGAATACAGCATATCACATATTTGTTTACAATAATGTATTATTTTATAATGCCCTTTTGTAAGGTATCACACCCATCAGCCTTATCATAAGCATTAACTTTTTAGAAAAATGGAAGAATGTCCAGTGAATCTTTATACTTTTAAAGTTTTCTCAATTTTTAATTTTAGATTAGGTTGTGTTTAACCATTTTCTTCTTGAAAAATATTTAGGAGATCACTCGAAACAAACACTTAATTTTAGAATTCATATAATTGATATACGTAAAATGAAAAACAATCGATGTACTCTTTTGGTCGTCTACTTGTAAATTGTGAGGATCTCTTTTACATTCAAGGGTAATTGTAACTTATGATCATTTCAAGAATAATAATAAAGGATATAACGATATTTTAAAAAATTACAAATATAGCAAAAATATAGCTGATAAACTTGTATCGTTGAAAGACTCGTATAATCTATCAGTGATAAATCAATATTTACAACATGGTCTATCGGTGATAGACTTCTATCATTGATAGAATTTGACAAATTTTGCTATATTTGCAATTTTTTTAAATGTCACTAAATACTTAATTATTTTGAATCTAATTTTGTAACTATCCTTTTATTCAAATGAGATATTAGTTCATTGACATACTCTTCCTTAACTCAGATGTATTTTTTCTGTGGGTCTATTCTTTACGTTCACAGGAATTCTCCTATCTTAATTGTACGAGAGGCTTGTTAAATTTTTTGAAATTTACTATGATTAAAAGAAAAGTTTTCAAGCATTCTTTATACTTTCCTAGTAATTTAAAAAACCAAGTAAAGTTTTAAAAACTAAAATAAGAAGTAGTAAAGAAAAATATTTTTGTTATTAAAATTTAACTAAAAAACAATCATTGAAAAAAAAATTAAAAGGAAACAAGGGTAAGTTTAAAAAAAAAAGAAAAATTTAAAACGAATCCATTAGCCTAAAAAATTAATTTTACATATAATAACTTGATGTTAATTGACATATATTTTTAACTAAGTATCTAACATAAAATTGAAATTTCACAATTTGAGGACAAAAAATTCAATTCATATCTAATAGATTAAATTAGTTTTACTTTTGTTTAGATTGAATAAACTTATTAAACACAAAACTAAAAGTTGCTAAATTTATTAAACATCTATATATATTCAAAATGCAAGGACTAAAGTAATAAAAATCTAAAATTGAAGGACTAAATTTACAAGTTAAAACATTCAGGTATTTGAATCTAAATAATGAGCAAATTTTGGTTGGCAGCTGTGTATATGTTTGAGCATCTTATTTTGCTCGAGATACTAATGTTCTCATACATGATTTATTAGTAATTATATATAAACAAACACTATTGATCTTTACAAATCAGTCCACTATTATACCTTTATATATACATATATATAATAAGCATATAGTATTTTTAAAAAATTACATAAAAATGCCAGCTTATTGGTAAGGTTGCATACAAAAACCAATGATTTTTTGGTTTCTTCAAACCTTTTTTGTTATACGCGTGACTGAGAAAACTCACAATTAATTATTATCACACTCAATTTTTTTTCATAGAAAGTATTAATAAAATATATGAACAACTTTTCAGGGTCATTTTTAAAAAAATAATAATACTAAATGAACAATTATTTATTTAATTATTCAATTTTTAAGGAAAAGGGAACCTTTTTAGGATTTGAAAAAAGAAAATGGGTAGGGGGGTGGAAAAGTGTATATTCCCATGCTAAAAGTGGAAAGCTAGGGCAGGCTTGTTCATCAAATTCCAAGCTGGGTGTGGGAGCATTGCAAGGCTGGTTGGGTGACTGCTGGTAACAAGAACAAACCCTAATTTCGCATAAAAGTTCCCTTCCTCAACTTTCAAAATATCTATTTTAACTCTTGAATATATGTTTTTGTTGAGATTTGTGTCTATTAGATTGTTGAACTTTGACTTAATTATAAATTTGTAAAGTAACCTATCTTAGAATTACTTACTTGATGTGGGACTGTGCGTCATAACCAATTGTTGTTGCTCCAATACATTCTCAAGGTTGTTGTTAATACATAATCTCCAAGGCAATCTCATCTGTTTATTAAAAACAATGGTTTTAATTAATATAGTTCAAACATCAAAATATAATGTAGTGTAAATTGGCCTACCTTTTCCTAATAGATTATTGTGAGTTTAAATATCTAGTCATATATATATATATATTGAGCAAGATATTTAAATTGAGGTATGTCAATATTAACTATGAACATGCACAAAAATGATATCATCCTACCATATAGGAATATCCTGTCCCTACTTAATTTTGACTAAATAGCTAATGATTTTATTTTTATATGAACACATTGATTCTCTCTCTCTATCATATTATGTAATGTTGCATAATTTTTTGTTGGTGTTAGGTATGTAAAGTTGAGGGGTTTGATGATGAGAGTGAGAGGAGCAATTAAGTTGGGAATGATGATAGAATACTACTACTCCTTTACATTTATATATGAGTTTCTAAAAAAAGAAAAGAAAATGCCAAACCCCATATAATAGGGCTCCAAATCTCACTTTTCATGAAAAGGAGTTTGAGATTGTAATTTCAACAAATATATATAATATTAGTCCCAATGGCCACATAACCCTTCTTTTTACACTTTCATATCATACCTTTCACCGTCTAAATCTACCTCATTATTACCTAAATGTACCTTTAGCTTCATTCTATGTCTCTTCTTTCTTTTTAAGATTTACATACAACCAAACACTTCTGGCCACCTAGCATGTACATTAAAAGAAGAGGAAAAAAGAAGCTTAAATCTTTTAGGTTTTTAGGTAATGATACTTTAGTTCTCATGGTTTAAGATATGTGTATCCATTTAATGTAATTCACTGGGTAATATTATCAATTTAAGTATAGTTCAATCGATAAGACATTGATTACCTTTTCAAAAGTTGATATCTTGATCTTCATTCTTGCGATTGTTGACCTAAAAAACATAAGTACAAAGAGATATATAAATTATATTTTATTTTGAATTGAAAGATAGTTAATTTGTCCACTTGTAACTATAACTTTTTTCAAAAAGTGCTTAGAGATGAGTGTTTCACTTTAATACACTTTTCTAAAACTTAACCTCAAAATCACTGCTGAGGAATACACTCTAAAACTAAAAAAAGTACACAAAGAACATAATTTTCTCCGAAATATAGAGCCTAGGAAGAAGTTTAGTCATTAGTGACTTTTCCAGAGAGGAAAGAAAAGAAAAGGAAAAATTCATATGATATTAAAATTTAAAAAAAAAAAAAAAAAAACATAAAAATATAGAGTTAATGTTTTATCAGCATAGATATTGAAGTGTACCAGTTGGCAAGATGGGTGGTGTGAGCCATAAAACAAAACAGCCTTTCAACTCAAACAAAATTTCAAATTCCCTTTGCAGCTTGGTTTTTTTTGAGGTCCAAAGATGCTGACGTGTGGCCCCCTCACCCCATGCCCTCCTCTTCCTCCCTCCACGTGGGATCTTTTCTACATGTCCCAGTCAGCATTATAACCCCTCCCCCCATTTATCTCTTCATCATTGCCATTAAATTTCTCTGCTGGGGGCTCACCTGATTCAACTTCCTTTGAAAACTCCATCTCTCCCTTTCATTCCTCCCTTATTCTCTTCTCTCTCTCTCACACTTGATCTGATCCATTTACTGTCACTACAGACCCGACCCGATTTAACTCCGGATTAGATTGCCCACCCTCTTGTCTAAGTTTGTTTTGGTCGAACAATTGCAGGGTAAAGAATTGAACCATCTATCCATATAGATTTAGCACTCACCCTCTCCATGTGTGGGAGAAAATTTACCTACGATGGAATAATTAATGATTAAGATTAAATATACAGTTTATGGTGGGAGGCTTTCTAACATTAAATTCTTAATGAAGAGTATGAACTAATGTATTAGTGAGATCTAATATTATATTGGGAAGGGGAAGAGGGAATAAGAAAATAAAATAATCAAGGGGTAGGCAGAAGCTTATGATTTGAGAATGACCCTTCAAAGCTCATTGACTCCCACTTCCATCACATGCATCTCTCTCTCAACCTCTTTCTCTTTCTTCGTTTAGTGCCATCCAATTCTCCTTATTTAAACCCCCTCCATCCTCCTTTCATTCTCATCCTCACCAAAAATCAGAATTCTCCTCTCCTATTCCCAAAGCCTTCAAACTTTACTCACAATCTTCTCTTACAAACAAAAACACTTCCAAACATCTACCTGTTTCCTATTGGCATCCATCCTAAAGAACACAAACACAACCACAATTGTCAATCAAACAAAACAAAGTCTTTGAGTTACCTCAGTAGTGATGGAGAACTTGTTTCGTCTTGCCGATCATGATGACTTCTTCTCTCGACGTTGCATCTGGGTTAATGGTCCGGTGATCGTTGGGGCTGGGCCATCAGGGCTGGCTACAGCTGCTTGTCTTAGAGAACAAGGGGTACCTTTTGTAGTCCTTGAACGAGCTGAATGCATAGCCTCCCTGTGGCAAAAGCGCACCTATGACAGACTTAAACTTCACCTTCCAAAGCAATTCTGCCAGCTCCCAAAACTCCCATTCCCAGAAGACTTCCCTGAATACCCAACCAAGAGACAGTTCATTGAGTACCTTGAATCATACGCCAAGCATTTTGAGATCAACCCACAATTCAACGAGTGTGTTCAATCAGCAAGGTACGATGAAACCAGTGGCCTGTGGCGCGTCAAGACTGTTTCAACAGCTGGCTCTGCCCGTAACGAGGTCGAATACATTTGCCGGTGGCTCGTGGTGGCCACAGGCGAGAATGCTGAGCGCGTAATGCCCGAAATCGAAGGATTGAGCGAGTTTTGTGGTGATGTCTCACACGCTTGTGAATACAAGTCTGGAGAGAAGTTCACCGGAAAGAAAGTGGTGGTCGTTGGCTGCGGCAACTCGGGCATGGAAGTTTCTCTAGACTTGTGCAACCACAACGCCTCACCTTCAATGGTGGTCCGAAGCTCGGTAAGAATTAAAACAAACTAAAATATCATTGTTCAAATATGTTCAACTCAATGCAATTTGAATCTTGTACTTTTGATTCTAATGGTGTTTGCTTCCTCTGTTTCCAACAGGTCCATGTCTTACCAAGAGAGATCTTTGGAAAATCTACATTCGAACTAGCTATTACGATGATGAAATGGCTGCCCCTCTGGCTGGTTGACAAGCTCTTGTTAGTCCTGGCATGGCTGATCCTTGGAAACATTGAAAAATACGGCCTCAAACGGCCATCAATGGGGCCATTGGAACTCAAAAACGAGATAGGAAAGACCCCTGTTCTTGACATTGGAGCGTTGGAGAAGATCAAATCCGGTGACATCAAAGTAGTTCCTGGAATCAAACGGTTCACTCGCAACCAAGTAGAGCTTGTCAATGGCCAAAAGCTCGATGTAGATTCAGTAGTTTTGGCTACTGGGTACCGCAGCAATGTCCCTTCTTGGCTTCAGGTGAGGCAAACGTTCAGTTTAAACTTAATTTTTTTTCACAGAGTAATTTCGTCGAACATGTAGTAGACAAAAAAAATATTACCACCATTCTCAAACATAACTAACGAAACATTTTTCATTCAAATGAACAGGAAGGCGAATTCTTCTCGAAAAACGGATTCCCAAAAGCAGCATCACCACATTCTTGGAAGGGAAATGCAGGGCTTTACGCAGTTGGGTTTTCAAGAAGAGGGCTATCTGGGGCTTCATCAGACGCCATGAAAATAGCTCAAGATATTGGAAATGTATGGAAGGCGGAGACGAAGCAACAAAAGAAGAGAACAACTGCTTGCCATAGACGCTGCATTTCCCAATTCTGAAAACGGCTGCCATTGATGAATTGAGCTACACAATGTAAAGAAGAAACAATACAAATAATCATACTGTACAAAGAAAAAGGGAAGAAAAACAAAAACAAAAAAATAACCATAGAAACACAGCCCTCTCCAAAGGCCCATTTTGACAAATTTGTTTTGGGCATTTTGTAAAAGATGGAAGATGAGGCTTTTTCTTTTTTTTCTTTTGGAATGTTCCTTCATTTGTTCATGGAATGTAGTTGTAATTGACAGTTCTTTCTATTGTTCTTTTCATCAACCATTCTTTTGGTAACGAGTCAAATCAAATCATCATTGCCTTTCATACATTGGATCATTTCCATCCCAAGAAAATGTTATTCTTTTCCAATTATCTTTCTTCATTCTTCCCATTCTTTGTTTTCTTGCAACGTCGTATTCGAAAAGGATGAATAATCAAAATTATTGTTACTCGTGTTCATAATCTGTGTAGGTGAAGATTCAAATATCTCATCTTTTATTTGATATTTGAATTGAGATAGAAAAAGAATACTCAAAACCTCTTTTCTTTTCTTTTTGCATACAACAATTATCACAACTTGAAGGATATTCTACTTCTAGAGAGTAAGATCATGAGAATACGGCTAAATCAAGTTTATTTTGTCAATAGTACAATATTAAGGGTACAGGCGAATACAACTCAAGTTACACTCATCTTTATGCATCACTTCAATTGCAATGGAAATAGTGCTTAAAGAAAGAGGTTTATCACATTACAATTTATGATTGAACATTTAGATAAGCTACACATGAAGTTAGAAGTACACCTTTTAATGTTTATTCAACTCTTTACTTGAAATTAAGTTCAGATAAAAAAACGAACATGGACATAGTTCAACCGATATAAAATATATATTCAATCAAGAGATCAGACGTTTGAATTCTCTCTTGAGCTTTAAACATTGATTTTAGAAAATAAAAAAAAAAATAGTTAGAGATTTCTCTCTCTTCAAATGGAATAAAAGAGAGACCAGTTGAAGATGAGGGGATGAATAATCTAATGGGTTTGACCCCAATACTTAGTGAAATAATGCATGATCATTAGCATTTGTTGGCATTGGGTTTGCACATGGAAGCCCCCAGTTATCACACTTTCATTTCAATTAATTAAAATTTCAACCTTTTTTTTCTCTCTTACTTTTGCCTAAATTTGGAAATACATTTCATGGCAACCACCTTTTCAAACTTTCCCTTTTCATTATTAGTTTCATATATTCAACATTTACTTATTATTATTCTTACTATTTGTACACCTTTCAATTTCATCACATTTGAGAGTTGATTTAATTCAATATTGCAATTTTACCATCTATTCAAATTTTAAGATAATACTTTACCCCAAAAAATATCAAATATTGTAAATAAATTAATCTTTTTTAAACAAATTGAGTGGTTTATTTAAGTAAATGTTTAAATTAAAAGAAAAAGAAATTGGCGTCGCCCGGATTCGAACCGGAGACCTTCAGTGTGTTAGACTGACGTGATAACCAACTACACCACGACACCTGGGATGGTTGAACAATTTTATTTTACTTATACAAACCTAAAAATAGAAATTGGGCCAAGCCCATTAACTCAAAGGACACGTAAGCTTGTTTAATATTGACCTATTTATGTACGAATGTTTACAAATATATAATTCTTTATTTATTTATTTCATTGCCTTTAACAAAATTACATCATTGTTTTCATTTTTTTTATTTTCCTTCTTTGATCGAGATAAAATATTTGGGATGAGAGATCGAGTCTCTGAACACTTTTAGATATGAAGGTCACATTAATATCACTGAACTAAACTTACTTTTGTGCATTTTAATTTTTTAAAAGACCATGTGATATTTCAAAACTTCTAAGTTGATTAAGATATGTCACAGACTTATATCCAATCCCTTTGAATTCTCTATCTGTTTTGACTCGAATTTAAGTAAAAATTAATTAACGAGTGCTATCCATTTCTTTTTGCACGTTATCCTAAATCATGCTCAAAAAATCTTGTGGAGAAAGTCAAATACAAAAAAATTAAAACCACAACCTATGGTTTCTTAATATTGTGCGAACATCATTAATGCTAATAAATCTTAAAAAAAAAAAGTCAAATATAAATTTTGGAAAAGACCATGATCTATTTTCAATGCCTTATAATGAGGAGGAAAACACAAGATAATTCAAATGCTCATTGCACTTCTCAACTACCATTTTTATGAGCAATTTTTAATATATTTGAAGTTGATTCTTAACCTAATTCTGAAAGCTTTCTTAAGATTTCATCACATCAGTGTTTTCAATTCTATATAATTCATGTATATATATATATATATGTATATTCTCAAAATAGGTTGGGTTCCACGAAACAATTAAAATTCGTTGTTTTTTTTCCAACTATGATAAAATTTCGTAAGGTATATAAATCTACCCGTTAGGTAGAAAATCTTAAACAAATCACTGAATGGGTTTTTGCTTGCAATATGGTAAGATATCTTGTCATATAGAGATTCTCAAGCATTTTGATACATGAATTTTTCATATTTCCTACTCGAGGATATCCTCGTACATACATACATATCTTCATTTGCATTATATATTTAAAATAAATATTCAATTATATATATATATATATATTTTGTAATTCTTATTGTTTTTAACCCAAAATTTAAATTCAAATCAATATTTAATTTTTAAAAAAAATCATAAATTGTGATACATTATTTTGTTAGGAAAATATTCAAATTTGATAAAATAAAAAAGGTGAATACAAGTTTAGATCCTAACAGTGCCATGAAAATTGGATCGAATAAGTTGGTTTCGTCCAATTGGATCCATAATATTTGAATTGTAAACATATGGGCTCTCTGGACCCAAAAACCAACGTCTAATTTATTGGGCCTAAAGGGCCTCCAAACCCAAGCCCACGTTGTAATAACAACACAAAACAAATTAAGGGTAGTGAAGTTATATTAAAAATTAATGGCGTCGCCCGGACTCGAACCGGAGACCTTCAGTGTGTTAGACTGACGTGATAACCAACTACACCACGACACCGTTTAATGACTAGTGTCATTGTTGTGTTATGATTATGATTTTTGTAATAAGGATGAAATATAACATATTCTATATAAACACTCTTCGATTTCTTTTTGCAAAATTTTGAAGATTATTTATGATTGGGTTTTGTCAAAACAAAAGTTATCCTAATAAACTTTAACTTATGGTTGCAAAAGATTATATAAATATTATGAGTGAAGAGAATGAGTCTAGAACAAGTCTAAATAGTAAAAAAATGTGGTTTGAGAAAACAATTACATAATAAAGTAAAGTCTTTATTTTGATGCCTTAAATATAGTTAGTTTACTTTAGGAGGTCAAAAGTAAAGTGAAAGTGAACCTTTTGATAGGTTACAACAAATTGAGAAGATGAAGAATTGGAGCTTGAGCTTCAAATCAATGGCGGTTCCTTCCAATTTCACCTCCTTTCCTCCTAATTCTCCTCGCCCTCTTTCCTTCTTCTTTAAAGCTTCCGTTTTTCCCCTTCCCTTTTACAATTCCTGCACTTCCAAATCCATTTCCATCTCGAAACACAATGCCTTCACTGGCTTCACAAGGACTAGACCCATGTCGATTCAATCCGTTTCTTCTTCCTCCTCCTCCTCCTCCTCTTCTTCTTCTTTTGGTTCTAGACTTGAGGAGAGTGTCAAAACTACAATTACACAGAACCCAGTTGTTGTTTACTCCAAGACTTGGTGTTCGTGAGTTCAAATCTCATCCATCTCATCTTTATATTTGTAATGCTTTTTGTTTTTTAGATTTCCTTTATGTCCTTTTCATGATTTGGGTTTTCTTTGATTTGTTGGCAATATTTAGAAATTTGATCCTTCCTTTTTTTTTTTTTTTTTTTCTCAAGGTATTCTTTTGAGGTTAAGGCGTTGTTCAAGAGGCTTGGAGTGCAGCCATTGGTCATTGAATTGGATGAATTAGGTGTTTTTTCTTTCGCTTATTTTAATACTTGCTTCTAAACTGAGGACTATAATCATTTTCTTTTCTTTTTTTCCTTTATGGTGATAACTCGATTTCCTGTTATATGTTCTAACTCAATTGTTAACTTGAATTTTGGGATTAAGTGGTTAGCTAATATGGCATCAGATTAGGAGATTCTTAATTTGAGCTGAATTGATCCCTGGGATGTTATTTTCTCCCAAATTCGTGATGTTAATAGTTCATTTGTTGGTTTTTATGAATCAAAGTGATGACCCCATATTGATCTATAAAACTTTGGTGGATTAATATGGAGCTCCATGTTTCGTTTTCAAACCAGCATGAGTTTTTCATACCATTTAGTTTTCTTGAATCCGTTTATGCATTTTGTAAGCTGACAAGTTTTTTTTCCGTTCAGGTCCCCAAGGGCCACAATTGCAAAAGGTACTTGAGAGGCTTACAGGACAACATACAGTACCAAACGTTTTCATCGGTGAGTATTGTGTTTGGAACTTTTAGCTCCTGTTTGACAATCATGGTTTTTTAGAATTGTGCTTGCTTTTTCACAATTTCTTCATCACGTGCTCATCTTTCTTAAGTAGACATTTGAATGTTAACCCAAATTCTAAGAACAAAAACAATTTTTTGAAAACTGTGATCAATATGTGGTAGTAGAATTTGTAGGCTTAATTTGTGAATATTCTTCATTGAAATAATATCTTCCGTAATAAATGACCATTTGATTCATGCAAAAGTTTTGCTTTTAACGGATTTGTTTTTTTGTTTAATCTCCATCGAGTACCTTTACTTATGATCCCAATCAATTCCCTTTGAACAATATGGTCATCAAGAAATTATAATGGTTGTCTATAAGCTGAGAACAGAAGCACCTAGAGGGGTTTAGGATTCTAGATCTCAATAAATGAATAGAGAACAATGTGGTAGCCCCTCGATCCCGGAAAACTTGACTTGGCTGAATGTGCCTTGCATGAGCTAAGATCTGATCATGGCATGGTACACTCTGAAGAATGGGCTGGCTGGTGCTCATAGTAGGTGGCATCATGTACACATAGTAGGTGGCTGGTGCTCCCACACTTACATGAATGGATGTGCTTGTAAATAAACAAAGACATTTAGTTTGAGTAAGGTGTCTGTGCCCAACACATATTAGACACCGAGTCGAAAACACACTTCTATTTCTTTTTAACAAAATGCTTTACAAACTGTAAAAAAGTTTATTTGCTATTGAAAGCTGCCCGCCCCTCTTTAGAAATGCAAGTAGGAAACATGGTTTTAAAGAGTTGGGGATAAAATATCCAAAAACTATGCCGGACCTCAATAGAAAAAATACATTCACGTTGCAAATGGTTCAAATCTTCCTTTGTCTTCTCACAGAAGAAAGTACTATTGATTTTTGCACACAGGTCTTTAAAGAAGTCTATGCTGTTAAACCTTTCAAGAGGAACTAGCCACATGAAATACCTTATATTTATCAGAATTCTTACTGTCCGAAGCATAGGATAGGAAATGGAAAAGGGTGGGGGTTGCAAATTCAATTGAGTATGCAAAGTTTGCAAAAGAAAAAGATCTAAAAATCAGTATTGCAAATAAGATAGATGAGCTCATAATCTTTTCTATTCTTTTAGGGCGAGGTCCAGTCCTATTAAATTTGTTTCCTCTTTTGTTTTTTTCTTGAAATGAGCTCATATTACTAAAAGCCTTGTTCGTTCATCACATTTTCACTTCTTCCTTGGTGAAAATCTCTGTATTTATCATAAACAACCAAAAAACACATAAAAATGATCAAATAGCTCAGCTATACTGTTGTATTGGTTCCTCTCCTGCTATGAAAAGGAATGTCCCTTGCACTCTAGAGAGAAAGAGAGAGCTGATTCCCTATACTCTTAAACTTCACAACCTTTTTATAGGAAACAATATTCAGAAAAAGGTGACAAAATTAGGTGACCTAAGAACAAGAGAATTTAAGAGCTGTAATTACAAACGAAATTAGTATGCCAACAGGGGTCATGCCTGCTCCATTGGCTAGGGTTTGGGGTCTCTTAGTCATACAAGCTTTATTCCGAAAGCCCTCAAGCACAGGTGCCCTCTTGTATAAGGGAGCGAAGCTCTGAGTCCCAGTTATAAAAAAAACGAAATGAAAAAAAGTATGATTTGTACACCACTAAGAGGCATTGTGTTGTATGCATTACGTTGTACAAAAAGCCAAAAAGACTCAAGGAGAGGAGAGGACTTGTCTTCAAATACTCTGTTCCTTTCCTCCAAAGGCCCCAAATAAAAGAACACACTACACAACGCCAAAAGGACTCTTCCCCTATCACTAACAACCCTTCCATCAAGCGTCTCCAAGAGCCAACCATCAATCTTCTTAGGGAGGCAGAATATAACTCCAAATTCCTTAATTAGCGTACGTTGCCACAAAAGAGCAATGGAGGGACAAGTAGTTGGGATTCTTCCTCATACAAACATTTACAACACACGTAAGGGTAAAAGTGAGAGGTCTCAATATCTCTCATTAGGGAGAGCAGTAGGCCACCAAAACAAGAGAGCGATGAACCCAACACCTTCTGGCAAACTAACAATACTACTGCCCCTTCGTGTTGTTTTAAATAGCTACTACCATTTTATTTATGGATGTTTACTCATTAGTTATCATTGTTTTATTCATGGTACTGATTGTTGTTTAAACTCACATTTCTCTCTGTGGCCAGGGGGCAAACATATAGGTGGTTGTACAGGTACATTTTTACAGCATAAGTTTATATAGAAGCTTTAAATCATTTAAAGGAATTATACATTGCATCACTTATATGGTTAACCGATTTCGTGCTTGCTATTGTGATGCAGATACTGTGAAACTATACCGAAAAGGAGAACTCGAACCTATGCTATCTGAAGCTAATGCTAAAAATTCAGAGACATAAACCTCAAGGCACATTTTGTTTTCTGAGCCATTTGGTGACTGACCTGTTGTTGATGTTCTCAATTCTACCTCAAGAGACACTTGTGTTTTTAGTTAGGAAAATGATGTATGTTAAGCTATTTGTGGATGAATTTGTTACAAGGAACTCCAACTTCTGCCATGAAATAAGAAAACATTTTATTACCATTTGAAAAATTGTTTTCTTGACATTTGTTTTTATTGAGATTTTTCTAAAGTAATAAACTTTTTCCTGTAACTCCAAGATGGTATATTTCTAACCAACAACTGAACAGTTATTCACGTTTGCTTAGTTTTATAACAAAATATATATTTTTTGATGTTTTAAAATGGTAAAATTACTTGAAATATTTACAAATATAGTAAATTTATATAATCTATCAATGATAGATACCGTTGACACTTTGTTTGAGTTTCACTTGTCCCATGAAATAGTTTAATATTATTTAACCATGACATATCGACGTTTTTAAATATAGCAAAATGAACTAAAATATTTATAAAACATAACAAAACTATAGATTTTATTAACAATAGACATTGATTATAGACATGAAAATATCTTAAGTAGTTTTATCATTTAAAATATTTTCCACGACATAAATGAGGCTCCAAAAGTCGATGAATATTTAGTTATAAAAAAATATATACCTAATTTTGAAAGGTAGACCAACTAGTTTTGAGAATATAATAATCATTTAGGAAAAGTTGGTGACAATTATTAGTGAACTTTTTGGAGGAACAAAAAAATATTCAAAACCCATATTGAAAAATTGCCGTTTTTTATGTATCCGTTGCGTTTGAGTATTGATGTCAGTCATCAGACCCATTGTTTGTTTCCACGAAGCTTCAACTTTTTCCAGTCCCACCCCCCAAAATATACTTTCTCTACTTATAACTTAATTCAAATTATTTCCCCACAAATACAATTACATTTACATACACATCAGCACATAACGGTTCAAGAACCATTACATTAACTAAGTTAAGTGAGAGATTAGATTGATTTTAACTAAATAATGTGTCAATATTAAAATCTATTTACACTTTGAGAAGAGTCGTGAAATGTCTTAAAGAAAACGCGTTCAATGACTTAGCATTCATTTAATAAGTTTTTGTTTTGCAGTTAGATATTCTGTTCAAACGACCACCTGTTTGAGCAACAACCAACAAGGCTTTACATCTACATCGACCTATTTGTATAAACATGCCCAAGATAACATTGTTCACATTGATAAAAAAAAAAAAAAAAACCTTCCATTGCTAATTAGTAAATGTTATGAACTAAAAGAACGTGTAAAATTATTCCAATCGACTTTAGTAATAAATCAAGCTTGAATTACTTCATATACAATTGATTTTGAACTAAAAAGCTATAAACTAAGTAGTGCTTGGAGCCTAACAATTCTTATACATTTTCAATATATGACAACTACTTTTTAAAATATAATATATATTACTAAAAACAAGAAAATTATACGTTGACAAAGATGTTTGAAAATTCAACAACTCTTATTCTTCTTTCATTAAAAGTCATAATCATCAACTTAGAGAGTTAGGATCCACTCGACCATAAAAACAATTTGACCATTTAGAATGTCACCTTCCAAAGTTCTTTTCTTCTTCGTCACATGTCAATAAACACTATTTTTTGAATAGAAAATTTAACTGTAGTAATTCAAATGTGCTATCATGATCATCATATTTTCGTGTTTATATGTTGATTGTAATCATAATAATACTTAAAGCAGTGAGGAAGAATAAGAAAAAGATGGTTTCAAGTGAGAGAGTTGAGGGAAAAGGAAAATAATAGAAAGAAAAAGAAACGAGAGGTAAAAGTAACTCGTGAGTTCAATGTTGTTGAAACCTAGTACGTTATGATTTAGTGTTAAAATCATGGCTACATAAAATGATTTAATTTCTCTAAATACTATTAAGAAAACAAGAAAAATTATCGATGAATCTGTTGAACTTAGATATAATTAAATAATAGCATAACGTTTAAGTATTTTTATTCTTAATCTAGAACATTCTAATTTTCATGGAATTTATTGAACTTAAACATAAATAAATAATAACATAACCTTTAAGTATTTTTATTCTTAATCTAGATCCTTCTAATTTTCTTGGAATTTCACCATAGTTTAAATACAATAAATATATATATATATATAACAAAATTTCATAAATATATATTTACCATTTTTGTAAAAATATTTGATTTTATTTAAAAAAATTCAGAAATTCACTGAAAAGTCTTTAACATCAAGATGAAGTCAAATTAATTAAAAGAATTAAATGGAAGAATTAGAGCGTTTAGAATAATTTCATTTTAATTATTGTGTTAAACAAGGAAAGAAAAAGAAAATTATAGAATTGTACAATATCTATCTTCATCTACCTCTTCAAAAATTAAATTAAATTAAATTAAGACCCAAAAAGGAAAAGAGAGAAATAAGAAGGAAGGTGAGAGGATGGTGACTTGGGGGATAATTAACAAAGCAACCAAATAAATGAGAAGAAAGAACAGCTCACTTCAACCAATAGGAAAATTTGGGTATCTTTTCTTTCTTCTTTTTAAATTAAAGAAAAAAATATCCTAAAATGAAAAACTTTAGGCTTAAATTACTATTTTGTCCCTTACTTTTCCACTTCTTCATTTTTTACCTTATTGTACTTTTCTATTTCTATTTCTAATTTATACTCTTAATAAACTTTTTTAAAAAAATTTCTACAAAATTATTGCTTTTCAATACATGAAAATTATCGTTGTTGTTATTAAACCAATTTTAACAAGAAAATAACTCAAAAATACTAAATATTAGATTTATCACGGAATTAGTATTGGTGTATTTATAACAAAATATTTATAACATATAGTAAAAATTTTCAGATTCTATCGATAATATATCTCGATAGTTACAAATATGCTTATATCATAAAAACCTACCAATTTCTAGAATCCAAAATTTTGTTATAGCTAATAAATGTTCTAATTTATTTTACTATTTTTAAATATGTCACTTAACTTTTTTATAATATCGTAAAAAATTAACATAAAATAGTGTAAAATGTTTATTTACTAATTTACATATTTCTTTAAATTCTTATTTCATATTATTGTAAGGTTTGAGACTTTTTCATTTAAAAGAGAAACATAAAATTAGAGCTTTGAAAATAAAATAAAATAGAAAACAAGTGAATGTAAAAATGTAAATTTAGTGATAGAAAAAATGTATATGAAAATGAGGAGAGGTGGGGGGCAAAATGGGTATTTGAATTTAATGGTAATGGAAGAAGAAAGTGAAAAAGTCAAAAGTCAAATATTAAGAACGCGCTGCGTATAAAGCTCCGATGAATACACGCGTCTTCTTCTTCGATGAGCGTTTTGGTCTATGTTGTCTGTTGTTCGTTCAATTCAACCTCTCTCTCTCTCTTTCTCAGTCTCATCCAATCCCTAATTTTTCTGCTTCAGCTTCTTCAATTCTTTCCCAATTACCTGAATTTCTTACCAATTTTCTATCTTTAGAACCTCAAATTTATACTTCCCCACTTCTTCATTTCCCCTTTGGTTCTTCCTGTTTCTGTGAGAATCCAATTCCTCCCCCCCCTTTTTTTTTTTTTGGCCTTCTTAAATACCTTCTAGGTTTCTTCCTCCTCTCCTCCTCGGATCAATCGTCCCCCATTTTCTTGTTCTTCTTAAGGTGACAGATCCCCGAAGCCTCTCCCAGGGTTCGTGTGGACTTTAAATTTCACTTGCCTTCTTTAGTTCTTTGGTAAATTTTATATTTCTTGATCCATTTTGGGCGGAAATGGGTCGCTAGCCTTTTTCCTTTTTATTATTATTATTATTACTACTACTGTTTTTTTTTCTTTCTTTGTTTTCCTCTCTTGGAGGGTACGTTACTTTATTGATCGTCTTGTTTCTCTGCTTTCTGATGGTCTTTGAATCTAGAACCATGGCTGTGTTGATGTAATTTCTTGACCCTTTTGTTCTTTTGAGTTTAGAAGCCCTGATTTTGGCCTTTTGATTTAATCTCCTTTTCAAAATGTCGTCTGCGGGTGTCATTGCTCTTTGTCCAGTTCGCAATGAGCATTTAGTTTATCATAAACGTCTAATTACTCCATCTGCTTTGGAATCTAATGAGTCGATTTGGATATATGTTTCTGTTTCGGGCTCGATGAGTCCTATGCCCATCTTTGCGTCGGAATCCATTGAATCTGTGAAGTTGAGGATCCAATCTTGCAAAGGATTTGTGGTGAAGAAACAAAAGTTAGTTTGTGGAGGTCGAGAATTGTCTCGGAATAATTCGTTAGTTCGTGATTATGGTGTTACGGATGGAAATGTGTTGCATTTGGTGCTTAGATTATCAGATCTTCAGGTCATCAATGTCAAGACTTATTGTGGGAAAGAGTTTACCTTCCATGTGGAGCGGGATAGAGATGTTGCGTATGTAAAAGAGAAGATTGCTACTAAGGTAAAGGAGTTTGTGGACGTTGTTGATGAGCATGAAGTAGTGTGCGATGGAAATCCACTAGATGATCATAGCCTTGTAGACGATATTTGTAATAGGCAGGATGCAGTCATACATTTGTTTGTTCGGAAGTCTGCAAAAGTACGGGGCAGACCTGTTGATAAGAACTTTGAGCTCTCTATTGTGGCATCAAATTTCGAAGAACAGTGTAAATCTGAGTTTTCTAGGGAAAATAACCAGAAGGAATACAATGAGGATAAGGAAGCTTATAGGACAAAGTATGAATATGATAAAGAAAGTGCACCAAGGCCTTATCCTAATGGAGGTAGTGTTATGGAGCCCATTGTGGTTAACCCTAAGGTTGAATTACCAAAACCCATTTGGGATATGGTGAACTCTACTGTAGATGGCTTAGACTGTGGGCATTTTCCAGTTAGCTCTTTGGAGGGAACCGGTGGAGCATATCTTATGTTAGACCGGTCGGGAAAGAAGTATGTATCTGTTTTTAAGCCAATTGATGAGGAGCCAATGGCCTTAAACAATCCACGGGGGCTTCCATTGTCATTAGACGGTGAAGGGTTAAAGAAAGGAACCAGAGTTGGAGAAGGAGCATTTAGAGAAGTTGCAGCTTACCTATTAGATCATCCAATAAGTGGACGGCGTTCAATGTTTGGTGACAAGAATGGCTTTGCTGGCGTTCCTCCTACAGCATTAGTGCAGTGCCTTCATGATGGATTCAACCATCCCAGTGATAAGTCAGTTAAAATTGGTTCTTTGCAGATGTTCATGGAAAATAATGGGAGTTGCGAGGATTTTGGTGCTGGGGCTTTCCCTACCAAGGAGGTCCACAAAATTTCTGTTTTGGATATTAGATTGGCAAATGCGGATAGACATGCTGGAAATATTCTATTGGGAAAAGAAAGAGAAGGGGATCAAGTTGTGCTTATTCCAATCGACCATGGATACTGCTTGCCAACAAGTGTAAGTTTTCTTTACTCGCTGTTGGCATATTTTAAATTTGGTTAAAGTATGAAAGGCCCTTGAATGTTGTCATTTGTTTCAAAAAAACCCTGCACTTTAAATGGTAACAATGTATGTTGCCCTTGAACAATTTTTTTTAAAAATTGGATGAAAATTGAGACACAAAATGTTATGGACCTAAAAAGACACTTCAGATCAGCGCAGTATTTTAGATGATCATCACAGAATTCTGAGTCTCGTTTTCGGTTTGAAATACTAATGATTTCTATTCCATTGGTAGTTTTGAATGCTTATGAAAGTTCAAGGTAATATTTGATTTTTGAAAGTGTGGCGGTATGGCAAATTCAAGGGTATTTATTTTAATTTAACCTTTAAATTTTCATGACCTAAAGAATCAAATATTAGACTCATTCTTATGCTGAATTTTGTTGGTTGGAACTTAATTTGTTCAGGGAGATTTCAATGGACTTTTTCGAATTAGCCTTACTCGTATTCCATCAAAATGTATCTGAATTGATATTCTCTGTCATTTCAGTTTGAAGATTGTACATTCGACTGGCTGTATTGGCCACAATCCCAGCAACCATATGATGCTGAGACGTTAGACTACATAAATTCACTGGATGCGGAGGAAGATATCGCCCTTCTCAAGTTCCATGGATGGGACCTGCCTCTTGAGTGTGCACGAACTCTTCGCATTTCAACCATGCTTTTGAAGAAAGGGGCAAAGAGAGGGCTCACGCCATTCGACATCGGTAGCTTTATGTGTAGAGAAACCTTGACGAAGAAGTCAATGATCGAGGAGTGCGTGGAAGAAGCAATTGATTCTTTGGTTCCTGGTACAAGTGAAGCAACATTCCTTGAAAGTGTATATGAAATCATGGATCTCCGCCTTGATCAGATTGCTGCTTCATTGTCCTGATGGGGAAAGCTAAAGATCATTTTTAGTAACTAATAATAGTTGTAAGTAATTAATTAAATATGTGGATAATGCACATATATGATGATATATATAATATATATATATATGTTAATGAAATGTTATGATCTCATGTAACGAAACGACAGGACTATATCTGTTCTGCTTCTTTGTTCTTTGTAATAGCCGCTGAGAAAGGGTTCTCTTTGGCTTTTTCAAATGGCACTTCCTTTGGAATTGCTGTTCTTATTTCATGCTTGTATTTGCTCTCCTAAGGTCTTTCTCCTTTGGAGTTTCAATGGAAATTTAATAAAATATTTATAAATTTTTTAATTTTATTTTTTCTCATTCTGTTAATTATGAATGATTGAACAGAGCAGGTTGTTTATAAGGATATTGTGTTGTTCCTTTTGTGAAGCATTTTTTAATCGAGCCTCTACTAAAGTTAAGATTTAAATTCTCTTTTTAACTTTGCAGTTTATACACTGATCTTTTGAAATGCACATTTTCATCCATTGTTGTTCCTTTTTCTGGAAAAATTGACAAAACTAGCAAACTTTTCGCTTTTATTTTCTAAAGTAGCACATGTTTTTTAGGACTCGTAAAATTGTTTTTCTTGAGATCGACTACCGAGATATTCTTAAAATATTATAATTTTCTAACTATATCTTCTTGGTGCTAGACCGATATTCTACCAATTTTCAAATTTTCTCCGGTTCAAAAAAATTGTTCAAACCTTTTCAAATGTTAACCAGTCGAGACGAAGTAAAAACTTTCTTTTGTTTTAATTCATGTTTTGGAAACGTTAATAATAGGACTTCAAAGAGATGAATCTGTTCCATTTACTATTGGCAAGCTCATTAAAAAAAAATCAGTTCCTTCCAAAATGGGATTGAGTCTTCGAAACAGACCTCGAAAAGAACTACTTCTACAAAATAGATGTGTAAAAATGTTTTTAGCTCAACCTTTTATTGAAGAAAAAAAACTAAAGGATTTTGGAAACAGTTTTCAAAGAAAGGCTCTCAATGCTTGACATTGTAAAAGCTAAATCTCAATTACAAGAAGGTTGGAATTGGAAATGGTTTCAAGGCCTTTTTTTTTTTCTTCTTCCTGTTAGATTTGAAGAATAGATATGAACTGATTCAAGATTGGCTTCTGGTGGATAAAGTTGAAGCAAATGTTATGCATTACAGTCAAATACATAAAGAGTTGAATCTCTAACAAGTTTACTGTTTATTTTGTTCTTTCCAAATCCGTCCCGTGATCCGCAGCTTCAGCTCTTTCCTTTCTCCTCCCGAAAAGAACAGCGCCATGTTTCGTTGTATAATGAGACCGTCATGGCTGTCCCTAACTTTCTTGTGGTTGTCCCGAATGCTTCGAGGGTTGCCTTCCCATATCAGCTTCCTACCATTTCCACCAACCTCGAGGCTGTAACTGAAGTTTCGAGCGTCGGTTTCGTCCCCCATGAATCGCAGAAATGCCATGTAAACTGGTGCCATACCCAGCTGAAAGGCTTCAAAATGAAGACAGAAATACTGGCCAAAGCAGTGGAAGACCTGAGCCAAAGGTGAAATAAGAGCATAAATAGAAGCTCATTATAAGTGAAAAATAATCTTGAATATTGTCACCCACGACTGTTCGATCATGTTGAATGGATACGTACAGTTAGCATCCATGTGGCGTTTTCGACTTCGCATGGATTAGCCTTTACATAACGATGATTAAACGTGCATCCAGAATGCATATCGACCTTGTGATCATCCCGAAGATGGGAAACAAGGAAAGGAATATTGCCATCAATTGGGCAGTCTGATCCAGCATAAGGGCAGGTATATGGTCTATAGTAACAGGCAGATTCATGTTTGAGTTTGCTGTAGTAAGGCAATATCTCCTGGCACCCAAATGTGGAGAATTTACAAGCCAGTTTAAGCGATTCAGCTATTTTTTCTAATGCTAGACATCTGATATCACCGAGCTCTTGCCTGCATGTCGGGCAACGGTTGTCTACCCTTGTTTTACACGAAGAACAGAGGGTATGCCCATTGGGACACTGCACAAACAAAACAAAAAGTTCAAAACATTCAGCAATTTCTTCTCGTCAACTATCCCAAACTGGATAGTCATTACCCGAAATTCATTCATGAAGATTCAATATCATTTAACGCTAGAGATTTCACAAGATTGACGAATTAGTTGTTTTGTCCTTTCGAAGAATCCACACATATCGTGGTGCGAATACCAAAATAGACAAGACATTCCTACGTGATAGTGTTAAATAGACATACACACATACACATAAACATCTATATCCAGCCAAAGCCAAGAAGGGAGTATTCAAAAATCGTCCAGGAGTTCTAAGATTGAGTTTGACATAAGTTCCCAAGTGATTTTGGATGAAAATAAACGTCACATTTAAGAAATTCAAAAATGATTTTAGAATATTTTTCCAGAAACACTTGATGTAGATTATGCAAAAATGATTTCTAAAGTTATTGGCTGAGAATCATATAAAATCAATATTGTAATTTAACACTTGTAAACTTTGAGATGTGATGCGACCAGACAAACTTGTGACTAAAAATTTAGAAAATGTAACCACACCCATAAGCAAGTTAATTTTACAACCACTTTTATTGAAAATGTTTTAAGAACAAGTATAATTTTAGGAATTGGTTACTAACATCAAACAAGAAGAAACGAGACCTGTCGTTTGTACTAACCTAATGCAAAACTAACATCGTTGCATAGCACCACATAGTCAACAAGAAATCAAACAGAATATTAGATCAATTACTCAACTTTATGATGCTGTATTGAAAAATACAACCATCTATTTACCATGTCCAATGCCTATCCTAAGTGCCTCAACCTTCTAACTCGCTTATGAAACCGTATGCTATAAGCAAAAGAGATGATCTGAGCATTGATTTAGAGCAAAACCTTTGACAATATTCAATCTAAATTGAAATAGAAAAAGAGATGATCCCAGCATTGTGAGTCCAAGAGAATCCTATATTCTAGCCATTCCAGCCTGCAAGTACCACTGAGAACTCGATTTGGAACGGGGAAGGTAAAACAATGAAGTAGATTCTTTTCAAATTTCACCTTCACCATTCCATTCACCTGCCCTATGCAAGCCTGATCTTGCAGCGCTAAGATAGTCGTTCTAAAGGTCAAACATAGGATTCCCACTTCCCCAATTGATGATATTTAAGATAATATGAGAAAGAGATCCCAGATTTTCCCCTCCATGTATTAATTAAACTAACCTAAAAAAGAGCCACAATTGGAACATGATTTCAGTTTCTGAACAAAGTTGACTAAACCACAACAAATGATAGCAACACAACAAAATGGCTCTTCATTTTGATGATTATGAGTATATTGAAGGGCAGGGCTTTAGCAAACAATTTAGACTCACAAAGATTAGAAATCTCCACAAAGGCAAAGGCAAATGAAAATGCAAATAACTATAAAAATAATCATTACAAGAACCGATCGATCGAGAAAACCAAAGGCCCAATGGAGGAGAAGAATCTCAAGAACCTCTAACAACAGACCCACAATACGAAATAGATCAGAAAACAGAAAGCAGAAACGGATCAAAACAGTGATTGAAGAAAAGAAAAAGAGGGTTGGGGGAAAGGAACCTGATGAATTGGGGGATACATAGAATTGGTACAAACAGGACATTCAAGAAGCTCATGGACACTTGTGGTTGTGGGATTGTCGTTATTGTTGATTCGAGGCTTGGAAATCGAAGGAAACTGACAGTGACGTTGAAGGGTCTTATCTTCCTCGTCCATCACATCCATGGATGGCATACCATCGATGCCATCCAGCTCCATTTTTGCAGAACAAACAAAGACCTATCCAACTGGGTATTAATTAAATCGAGAGAGAATCAAAATGTGATGATGGGTTTTGAAGGGGAAGAGGTATTCGCCATGAAAACCGGCGAATTGGGGATAGAAATGAAAAGGGTATCGAGAAAAAGTGAAGAATGAATGAAGAAAGGAATGAAAATGGATGATCAAAGAGATGAAATGGGTGGTTGAGATTAGAGAAATGAGGAGAAAGAAGAAGGAAGGAGGGATTTAGAAGGAGAGATTAGTTAATAATGGAAGTTTTTTCTTTCCCTTTTTCATTCCAAAATTTCTGATAGGTCGATACGAGGGACAGAGATGTCGATGTGGATCGGTTATAAATGAAGAAAGTTCCTTCTTTCTGAGCTGTTCTTCTCTTCTCACTTTTCCTTTTTTTTCAACTTCTCCTACCCAATTAACAAATTATTTACACAACAAAATCAAATGCAACAATTAAGTTCAAATCTTTACATTTTCATAGTTCATTATTTAGTTTCATATAATAGTTTATACTTTATAGTTGATTGTTTTAAAATAATAGTTATCTAATACCATCTTTACTAAACATATTCGTTATTATATTTTCTTCCACGAAAATTATTATAAATATTTAGCCAATTTTAAACTAAATTAGATTTATTGAACCGATTATGGAATAAAATTAAACAATCTTTAAAGTGAATATAGTTCAAAAATAATTGACCGACTTTATATCGACGAAAGTTTAAATCTTTATAATCCTTTGTTATATATAAGCATAATTAGATTAGTTTTTTATTTCTTAGTATAATAAAGGGTAGGTGTTTGAATCACATACCTAAGTGTATTAGTATATCTCGTTGAGTTGTACTCGGTGCTCATTTAAACATATATATAGATTAACTAGTTGGTTTCAAGTCATTGTAATATGGACTCAAAATTAGAAATGGTCACAAGATGGAAACTAGCCACACACATTTCTTATTAGAGGTGAGCATGATAGACCAAAAAATCGAGTCGACGGACCAAAACGGACCATGGTTTAGTTGAAGATAAAAGAGAGGTTGATATGTGTCAATTTGAGAAAAATCCAAATCGATAGCTTCTTTAAAAAAAATTTCAAAGGTTTAAACTGACTTAAATCGACGATTCAACTGACCAATGGTCAGTTTGTACTCTTCGTGACCGTGATCGGTTAAAACATTTACAAAACCGATCATAATCGATTTGGTCAAAAAATCGACTTCGAGCGATCGATGTTCAACCCTAGCTTCTATTCTATCATCGTTATGAAATTTGTTGTAAGAAGTAGTTCATGGATTGGTTTTAATCGAACAATCACTTCACATTTGTTTTTAAGAAAACAAACCATATAGATTTTTTAGTTGGAAAACATTTAATAAATGACTAATTTCCAAAAAAGAAAACAAAAAGAAGTTGTCTCATTTGAAGAAAATTGTTTGGGACCTCTTAATAAAAGCCAAATAATATTCCATATGCATATATACATATCAAATTAAGACATTTATTCAAAAATAAAAGATTGTCCTAAAAAGAGAGATTTCAAATACTATCAAAGTTCCAAATAGATATCTATTCCACTTCTTATTATTCACCTAACAAATTAAATATAATGTATTTTACATTTTAAAGTTTCTAATTTTAACTTTTAAACGATTGCGTCCCATAATTACCAATTAAGTTATTTTTCATTATAAAAACATTTAACATAATTAAGTTAATATGTCAACAATGTATTGTTATACTGACTTATTATTATGACACGTGGAACAAACGCGTTGTTTAAACATGTCATGGAAAAAATAAATAAAGTTTACATTTATATTATGCAAGCATATGTAAGTTTTATGTGTAGTGACGTATTCATTTGTCTAAATATGTTAATAAGATAATAATTAATCGTAACAATCTGTTTACATTGTTGTTTTGTATAGAAGAACAAACATTAAAGACAAAATTGAAAATTTTAAAAATTAGTAATGCTTTAAGAACTACGAATAAAAAAGTTGAATGTATGTTTTGATTTTTAATTATTTTAGAGTTTTGATTTTATCTCTGATGTAATTTTTTTGGACAGTTAATACAACTTAACTGACATATAATATTTGTTAACAACGAAGAGATTTGTTGTTCAATTAACGAATATTTTGAGATTATTGCAATACCATTAACAAATGTATTAAATTTACATGGTGGAAAAATGAGAATATAATTGAAAAATTAATATTTATATTAGGGATGACATTGAAACTTTGAATAAAGATTGGGACCAAATTGAAATAGAAACTAAATAGTAGGACTAAAATATTTAATTTGACTCAATAATAATAACAATAATTAGTTTCTCTCTCAAATTATTGTACTTTGGAATAAATTACAAAATGGAATTTCATTTTTAAATTGTTTTATTTGAAATAATTAATTTTTCCTAAGATAATAATATAATATTAAGATTCCTAACCTTAGCTTCTTTCTCTCTTTCTTCTCCAACACAAATATTATTCATTCTCAACATACTCCTAAACTCTATTTTAAAATCTAAATTGGGTAAAATTAAATTCTCATACCTTAGTACAAAATTCTCATGAATTTTAAATATGTAGTTTTGTAAATACGAATTATAATACGTAAAAGTTTGTAATAAAATAAGATCAATATTAATGTCTAAAAAAAAGGAATAGCTAAAGGTGAGTATGATAGACCAAAAATTTGAGTTGACCAACTGAAGGTGGTCTGTCGGAGATAAAAACGAGTTTGGTCGATATCAGTTAGAAAAAAATACATTCAACAGTTTGTTTGTACTTCTTTATGGTCCGGATCATAATATTTACTAAACCAATTATCATAATCAGTTTGGTGGAGATTTGGTTAAAATACTTATTAGTAGCGATACGAAAAGTTAATGATAAAATGATGTCTAATAGATAGGTTAATTAATTAAAATTTGAAAAACAGATAGTAATAAAGAAAGAAAGAAATAGGGAGAGATATTAAATGATATGGTCAAATAAAATAAATTTGATGTACACATCATTTTATGATATATTGAGCTATCCATTGTTTTTTTTTTTTTTTTTTTTTTGTAGTATTTTTCTTTTAAATACATAATAAACAAAAGCTTAGAAACAATGACATTTATCATTTAAAATTATCTTCGAAATATTTCTATAAAAAAAAACAATTCTTTGATTGAAAATAAATTTAAAATGTTAGTAACAAACGAAAATTTCCCCATATATATCAATTAAATTAATTCTTCTGAGGGTGGGTTAAAAATTATTTTTAGAAAATATTTTAACTGTTTTTTTCCCTAATATACTTTAGTATACATTTTGGAAATGAAAATGAAAATTTTCATTTTATATATATATATGATATATATAGTAGAGATCATGAGAGTCGAGAGCCCATCATGCAAGTAATTAAAATAGAGATTAACAATAAAAATAAAATGATAAAACCTTATTATTTAAAATATGGTAGATTCTATTTTGGAATAAAAAAGTTGGATCGACCGAACAAATTATTAAAAATTCCAAACCTACCGTTCAAGTACAAATCATATAAACTTCAACAAATCAACCTAACTCAATTACGGGTATAAAATATCTATTGCAACCAAAATGCGATAAATTCAAAATTTTTCTTACTTCAACATTGTTGAACGAAAAAGAAGAAGACTTCATTCTCTTGCAAAAAGAAAATACATCAAATACACCTACACGTGCTACGTAAAATTACAAACAAAACGTATATATATGTTGAAAACTATGGATACATGAATATGGAGAGGATTATAGTAAGATTTTGGTAGGTATAAATATGGTATAAATAATTGAAGAAAAGAGAATGGAAGCATATATATATATATATATATATATATATATAGGCAATAATAATAATAATAATGTTGGTGGCCAAAACATACCTTTGGATGGATAGTGGGGTTCCATTAATTGATGTTTGATCCAAAGTTTGAATAATGTGAGGTAGTGGTGGGTGTGATATTAATCTACATTTTCATTTTGTCAATAATTGTCAAACGGTATGGGAGCGGACTCTATTTGGTTCGAGGATTTTATGTTCTTAAATTTTTATAGAGTAGAGATCGAACCTTCGACATTTGGAGAGTAAAGTCCAATAACTCTGCGACTTCATAAACCTACTAAAAGAATACATAAAATTCGATTTTAAATATGATGAATAGTTAAAAGCTGATTGTTTTCTTGACAAAGTAGTTTAAAAGTTTATAAATAGAATTGTTCTTCTAAACAATAATAATGTTTTCATTTTTCAAATGAATGAATCGTCGTGAATAGTTTACTATTTGTAATCGTAATAACAACGACTTTTTTCATATCTTTTGAGATAAAAAGTCAAAATATAGAAGAAAGCATTTTGAACATTATTAGGGGGAAAACTAAGAAACAAATAAGTAGAAATAATTCAAAAAATGTAATGAAAATATAGGAAGGAAAATGAAGGAAAAATTCTTTTCTTTAAGTGATGAAGAATTTTTTTTTAATGTTGAGTTGTGAAGGAATATAAGCTAAGAATTATTAGAAGAAATGGAAATAATTTTGAGGCAATCAATGATGATTTAAAAGGGAAATTTTGGAAATGAAATGATGAAAAATAAAAAAGGATTACTTGAGTCCAAAGTTAAGCAAACAATGGCATTTATTAGAGAGATACTCTAATGGTTTGGTCTTTTATATAATTTCTCACTTCACAAGTAATGCTTTCCTTCTTCCATTATTTATTACAAATTAAACACAAATTTATAAAACTGTCAAAAATATTTATAAAATTTACCAAAATGTATTTATATTCCATCAATATAATTGTTGATTGAGTTATCAACTCTATTGAAATAAAATAAATAAATAAATTATGGGTTGAGTTGGTTAATAAATTCACCTAAAATAATTAAAAGATTTTTATTTATTTATATAGAATAAATATTTATCAAATTCTATTTTAGTTTTTTCTATATATTAAATTATTATAGACCCAAATAGTTAAAAAATGTTTAATAAAGATTATTTTGTAAATATTTAAAAAGTTTTACCATTTACAATAATTTCTCTACTTAATTAATTTCATGATTTTTTAATAAACTTTTAATTGATATCCGGACTTATTACTTGTTTTTCTATGAATACAATTTTAAAGAATAACTTGCTATATCTCAAAATTTTCAACAACAAAATTTATAAAATTTTAATACTATTTAAGAGTGTGAGTTGAATTATATATTTTCTTAATGGTTTATAATATTTTTCAACTAACAAAATTTATAAAATTTTAATACTATTACCACTTTTCTTTAACATAAACACGAAGCTCCGTCCTGTTTTTTCCGTTCGAGATTTGGACTAAAGACCTCATAGTCCCAAATACATACATGTATATATATGAATAAATGTATTTTTATTTTTTTGCTTAATTCAAAAAATCTCAGTGGGAGAAGAAAAAAACAAAGGAATACACAATTCTATCCAACAAGTAATTTCACCTTATGAACAATCAACCCTAAAGAAAATACCCACAACAAATGGAGAGTGAGTTCACCACTGATTTGGGAATGCTTCTCTATAGTTTGCATCTTCATTCAATTTAAGCTCCCTCTTAGTTAAAGCGCTGGATTTTGCACCCAACAGCCTCCTTGATAACCGATCTTTCGTCGACACTTTCTTACGCAGCATAGATGCAAGTGTTTTCTTCTTGTTCCTATCTGATCCGGTCCCTTCACCACCTGTTTCCATATTTTCACCAAACGCAGAAGATCTTGATGTCGATGCCAATGCAGCGTCCTGCAAAACACCTGCATTGTGCTCTCTAATTTTTGCAAGTTTGGCACGTTTCAATGCTTTCTTGTCATGTTCTCTCGTCTCTGCTGCCTCTTTATCTCGCGTACGTACATTTTTTACAGCCTGTCTCACTAGCTGTTCAACTGATCCAATCTTCAGATCAGGAGTTGTCTCATCCAATGAAGAACTCACGTTCAATGGCCGTCCTTCATCATCACGGGGCACGATAGGCCCATGAAATGGACACACTTTTAGATCTCTTCTTGGACAAAGTCCTCCTTTCCTTAAAGGAGCACGACAAGGTTGAATTTCGGGTTGATCTTCCTTGTACAAGGAAGCCCGGACATTCAGTTCCGCAATTTTCTCGGCAGGAATAGTTGCATCGTAGTCTACTCGACCCCAGTGGCTTTGAAGCTCTAATCCTCGCTGGTTAGCTAGAATATCTGTCCTTGAATCCCAATTATTTAAGAAAGAGCCCCATTCAATAACTGGAGCATCAGCTAAGAGCTTATTCCTTAGGGAGGAGGCTGAATTACTACTACAAACTTCACCATTTTTCACCACATTGCCAACATGTGCCCCACTACCAGTTTTAGAGTTATCTGCACTTTTAATCACATTAGATGTTGACACCACAACAAGATCTTCATTTTTCTTTTCGGAAGTACCTCCATCTTTTGTTGCTCCCACCGGACCTTCTTCCCAGAAATCTTCATCTTCGTCATCATGGTTTGCACTTTCTGTAAAGTTACAACCCAATTCTTCACATTGCCTCTTCACTACACGTAGACTATTTTGTAAATCGATGAACTCCCTTAAGGCTGAATCCCTAAATCTTATGTCCGTTGAATCAACCCTAACAAGAACAGAGATCCACTCTTGGATAGAAACCATATGTTTAGACATGAGCTTGTAAAGCTCCCTTAATGCATCAAAAATCACTTTATTATCATGATTTTCATGAACCATTTCTCCTTTCAGTGCAGCAAGACGTATCTGTCTCAGCTCGACAGATCGAAACTCTTCTGTGGTGTCATCATCCAAAGGAATCATGTCTCCGTCATCCTCTTTAGAATGAACAATATCCAGACAC
Organism: Cucumis sativus; assembly: GCF_000004075.3. Classification (NCBI taxonomy): domain Eukaryota; kingdom Viridiplantae; phylum Streptophyta; class Magnoliopsida; order Cucurbitales; family Cucurbitaceae; genus Cucumis; species Cucumis sativus. Next base: position 5,865,876 of record NC_026660.2, on the reverse strand, counting down.
TCCTTGATCTCGTCTAAAGTCGACTGAATTTCTTCCTTGATAGAAGAAAAATTCTCTTTCAACATTCCATACTTGCGAAGCAGTATCTCTTTTGATCTTATTTCTCTTTCCATCCTCTCTTGTTGGCGTCGCATTGCGTTTGCTTGTATATTTGGAAACTGGAGTCGAAGAGTGTTCTTCAGGTAGTCATAGCCTAATCTAAGCTTTCTGTGGTAGATACCAAAAGAATCATTCCACTTCTCCAAAAACTCGATTGCCTTTGAACGCAAAGTAGATGCAACAGCTGCTGGTTCAGGAAGTACCATACTTCTTCTGAATCCAACACTTAATGTCAACAGTTGATCTAATTTCTCAACGACAATAGATCTGAAAAGCTTTGATCTCATGAAAAGTTCATCAATTACCAGAAGTGTGAGATAGCGGACCTGCCAAAAAAAAAAAGGATCAAAGGTCATATATTTCCACCATTGCAGTCAGACTACTCTTTGTTGCTATTCTCTTCATAATGATTTGCAACAGCTCGAAGAGATGAAACAATGGCATATAGTAACAAATAGGACATTTGGTTCATTCTGAATTCTTTAATTTGTTCCATACTACTGTAAAAACTAAAAAGAAGACATATCAAGATAAATAACACTTAAACCCTCGAATAAGACAAACTAAAGCTGTGATAACACTACTGTTCCTCCAAAGTTCAACTACCTTCCCAGTAAAAGAGAGAAAAAATTAAGCAAAAGATATTGCTCTCTACTACATAATAAATAAATGTGTGTAAAAACCTCTCATACTTCTTATCTCCTAAACAAAATAAACATTACTAAACTCCTCATCAGGACCTTATCTTGATGAACAAGTCAATCCTAGAACTGAGATTTACCCCATTTGGAATTTTACAGAAGAACGGCAGTGGAGCAGTACACAATGTAAAAGTTGGGTGGCAAGAACATGAAAACTGAATTGTGAACTATAGTACTAGCACTTTTTCCAGAGCATATCCTTCCAGACCAAAGACAAAGATGCATCGAAAAGGCTTGTCAATCCAAGCACTGTCATCAAACAACGATTGCAGCAACTAAGCCTACTGCCTAGAGAAAAATACCACTTAGAAAAGAAGATTTACGATGACCCACGGGATCCTAATTAACGCCCATGCTCTTACAATATTTCTTTTCGTATTCCATCTATCAATAGTCGTTAACTAAGATCAAGATGCCATTTAAGCTAAACTTCATCCAATTCCAAGGCAGATAACTTAACAGACGCAAAAACCGAAACGAACGAATACAAACTTAAGGTAAAATCACAAATAATAAACGCATATACCATAAAAAAACAAGTCTGCATCAAAGAATTAAAACTCATGAACATAAAACCTAAACTGAAATTCAAAAGAAAAAGAGATTAGACAAGAAACCTGAGAATGATCAAACTTCATAAGGTCCATAAGAGTTTGGGCAGCGACTCGGAGCTCTGAATCAGAATTCCGCACAACCGATTTAATAGCCTTGAGAAGCCGAGGATGAACTTCCGAATCCGTAGAATTCGTAGCGTTCTCGATCAAAACCCTAACCTTCGATTCCTCTACTCGCTCTTCCTCCATGGTGACTAGTCAAAACAAAGACATCATCCTAATTCTCCAACAGCGGCAATATATATATATAAATATATACATACCACTCTCGGGTCGGGTAGAGTACAAGCGGAACGGCGGCACCGGGCACGGTGGGATGGAAATCCAACGGCGAGGAAAGATTTGAGAATTATCCGGCGTGGTTGAATGGGATAAGAATTGAGAAAGAAATCATGTAGCATTGAGATCTGAAGCGGCAATCTTAATATGAACAACTTTGGTTTTCAATTCCATAATCCATTTTGTCGAGAGATCTTCTTCTAATCGAAACGGTTCACCCATGGATGAGGATTTGGAAGGGGAAGAAAATGAGAAATTTTTCGAGGGAAAAGAAAGATACGGAAGGGAAAGGGTTTTTATTTGTTCTTTTTGCCTTTCCAAATTTGGTTAGGTTTTGATTTTGGTAAATTGTTGCATTATTTCGCCCTTTCCATTCATTATTGTGCTGTTCGTTATCGCTACTCTAACCCACTTGTTGATTTTCTAAGCAAATTTCAAAATGGTTCACAATTTCCATAGGCCACGTTCACTCGTTTACTGTGAGCTGCCACATCATACGATGGAAAACATATGGACATAATCCTACCCATGAGATTGGTTCGACATCTTACTTAACCGACTATGGTCGATTCTAAATGTCTTTTGGTACGTTCATTGAGCTAATGATTCCTTTAAAACATACTTGATAACAAAATTTATCTACCTATTGTATCTTTCACCTTATAACTTTTTTTTGTTTATATTCTTAAGTTATTTTTAAAACAAATTTGCTCGTACTTTTGTTTATTTAATTGTTATTTTGATTATCTTTCCAAATTGGACCCAAAATTACAATTGTATGAATTATTGGAACATTGGATAAAGACTAAATTATGAAAACATCATTCAATTTTGTACAGTTTTATATTAGTCGAGATCCAATAAAGCTGATGAAAAAAAATCCATGAGTTACATTAATTATACCATAAAACCTAAAAGAAAGAAAAAAAAAAAAAGGTTAGAATACTCTCTTACTATTGGTATTAAGTTGGCGCCCAAGTTTAGGCCTCTAGGGTTAATTTTCTTTCCTCTGCCGCCCATTCTCTCCAAGTCTCCATCTTCACCTCGCTGCCCACCTCTCATTCTCTCCATCTGTCTTGATTTTGGTTGTTATGTAGAGAGATGGATAGAAGAAATCAAGGAGAGGAATAAGAAGAAAGAAGAAGATAAGGAGGCGAAAGCCTCAAGCTTTTGTGGGTTTTTCATTTCTACGTTACTGTAGGTCTCAAACCCATTAAACACAACAGTTTCTCTTTTCTTTTTTTTTTTTTTTTGTATTGTTGAACAAATCTCTACTCCTTCCAACATTTTGCAATTACCCTTCATTTCCATTACAATGTATGATTTTATTCACTGTTCTGATTTCTGTGTACAAGTTTTGTTCGTTCTAAACTCATCAAGGATATGATGTTGAATAAGTAAAAGGTCTGAGAAGGAAGATTGTGTTGGTAGAGACAATGTTTGAGGTTTGAGGGGAAAGGGGAATAATGGAAGAGGGCCCCTGTCCTTGTGAGAGTCATCGCATTGTGACTTTCGCAACCTCTTCTAAAGAAATTTGTTGGTAACAATAACGGGTTTGAATAAAAGGCGTGGGTTGCATTCTAACATTGGATGCTTACCTAGACTTCGCCCGACACTTGGATTTCCCTCTGCCTCAAACATTTGCTTTCTGCTTCCACTCTTTCTTCATTGATCATGACCTTCACACTGATCCTTCTTCAGTTCTTTTGCATTTTTTTGTGCTTTAGATCTACAGCGAGCTTTGAATGTTGTTGTTGGGTAGCTGTTTAGTTCATGTGGATTGAATTTTGTTGACAAGGGATTGAAATTTTTTTACTATTTTTTAGGTTTTTGAATGTTCTGTTAATATAATAATCCAAACAAGAAGATAGGTATTGTAATAACATAATAGGTCTTGAGTTTAAGTTGACGAGTTTTTTGGATATTGTTGTTAAAGAGTGATCTTTTCTCTGGAATCAAAGGAATGGTTGGATAATTTGAGTGTCTACAAGAACATTAATGACTTTTACAAGTCATCTAACTACTACTTTCAGGAACAAGACAACCTATGCTCTTTTATGTGTTGGCATTTCACATTTGCATTAATGTTTGTTTCTACATGTAAAAAGTTTACTTTGACCATCATGGGTCGGCCTAATAGTAAAAAAAGGGTCATGGGTTTCATAAAGGGCTTAGAGGAAATAAGTTTGTTCGATCAATGATGGTGAATTAGTGTCCTGCGATTGAATTGAATTGGTTTGTTGGCTACAACCCATAAGATTCAGATATTGCAAGTTTGGACTCTTTTGAACACTAACCAGCAAGGTGCAGATTCCTTTTTGGTAAAATGCAGCAAGTATTATTGCTCTAGTTTTCTTTACCATTGAAGTGAAGTGTTCGAATTAGATTCTAACTATTGAAGCTCATTTATTGTTATGTATGGGTTGGTTTCGTAGTATTTGATTGAAGTCTATAGTTGATTTTGGTTAAGAATATCCCTTACGAACAGTCTCTCAGTAGTCTCCACATATAAACATTGTTTTCATTGTGTAGGCTTCTAGGATTTTGACATTTATTTGAGGATTGGATTTTGGACTGAGAACTGTAGGTTTTCAATCAGGGTATTTTGGTAGAGTTGTGATTTTTGAAGGAAAATGAATTTTAAATCTTGATGTGGGAACTGCTTACTTCTTATAGATTTTGTATAGTTCATATTAGAATTTTCTGTTAAAAACAATATGAGCTAATTGATCTCAGTCTCCCCCGTTTCTGCAGAGCTCTAATTTGTAATGAAGAAGCTCCCACCTATCCTGAGAAAGCTTCAAACCCCTCAACCAACACCCCCTTCTCCATTGCCCAATGCAATTTTGCCCCCTTCTCCTCAAACCCCTGTGGCCCCTCTTCTCAATTTATCCTTCTCTTCTCCGCACCATTACAATCAACTCCTCCATTTCCTCAAATCCCACCTCACATTTCCCTTCACACCTAATAGTCTCCTGCATTTTCTCAAATCCAAGCTTCATTTTCACCCCAAATTCACCCACTACGATTTCCATGTCTTCAATTGGGCTTCCACTATAGATTCCTTCCGCCATGATCACTCTACCTTTGCGTGGATGGCCAGGACCCTCGCGACCACAGATCGTTTCTTTGAGCTCACGTCCCTTCTTAGGTTCTTGGCCTCCTCTCCTTGCCCCTGCTCTGATGGTATTTTCTCTTGCCCTCAAACAGAATCCATTTTTCAATTTTCCATTAGTGCCTATTGTAGAGCTAGGAAATTTGATGAGGCTGTTTTTGCTTTCGACTCCATGAGAAAATTGATTGATGGGAGGCCTAGTGTTGTGGTCTATAATATTTTGATCAATGGGTTTGTGAAGTCTGGTAGATTTGACAAGGCCTTGGGGTTTTACAGTAGGATGCTTAGTGACCGGGTTAAGCCTGATGTGTACACTTTTAACATTTTGATTAGCGGGTATTGTCGCAATTCACAGTTTGTACAGGCTTTAGAGTTGTTTAAGGAGATGAGGGAAAAGGGTTGTAGCCCAAATGTAATAAGTTTCAATACACTGATTAAAGGGTTCTTCAGGGAGAGGAAGTTTGAGGACGGGATTGCCCTGGCTTATGAGATGATTGAACTGGGATGCAAATTCTCTAGTGTCACCTGTGAAATTTTAATGGATGGGCTCAGTAGGGAAGGCAAGATTTTTGAGGCATGTGAAATTTTGCTTGATTTTTCGAGGAAGCAAGTATTGCCCAAGGATTACGATTACTATGGCGTTGTTGAAATGCTTTGTGGCAAAGGGAATGCAGGCAAAGCCATGGAAGTTGTTGACGAGCTGTGGATGGAAGGAAATGTTCCCAGCTTCATTACTTCCACCACTTTGATAGATGGACTGAGGAAAGAGGGGAGAGTGAATGATGCAATGAATGTAACAGAGAGAATGCTTGAAGTAGGTATGATTCCCGACAGTGTGACTTTTAACTCCCTTCTTCAAGATCTATGCAATGTGAGAAAGACTGTGGAAGCTAATAAGTTGAGATTGTTGGCTTCAAGCAAGGGGTTCGAACCAGACAACAAAACATACTACACTTTAGTTTCTGGTTACACAATGGAAGGCAACAAGGTGGAAGGGCAACGGCTTGTGGAGGAGATGTTGGATAAGGAGTTTATACCTGATATTGCAACATACAATAGATTAATGGATCGGTTGTTGAATACGCATAAGAAAAGATCAAAGTTGGTAACGTAATGGTGAAACAAGCATGAAGTTGAGACGATTGCTTCTCTTGTGCTATATATGATTGCAGATTCCCTTAGTGATTTATCTACCATGGTTCATCTTAAGAATGTAATCCAAAGCCCATTTATGAATGGCGCAATATGGGCCCGTTTATAATTCCAACACTTCTCAAATTTCTAAAAATCTTGATTACATTCCAGCCTCGGATGGAGGTGGCGGTAATTATTGAAGCATCTAAGTTTGCACAATCTATATTGATATCTGCTCAACTCTAGCTTGACATTGCAAAACTTGGATAGAATGTTCCAGTGGATGGTTTAGGACCGAAATCAAGAACACGAGCATTGCATAAGTACCTGATGATTCAAGAAAGCAGAATATTTCTGATTTTGGTGTATGGATATTCTCACATGTTTGAAGCGGGGACTTTCATGTCCTCATTAAAGCCTTGTTACGAGAACAATTGTGAGTATTTGCCTCTCCTAGTCGTTCCTCTAAGCGAATATATCAGTTGAAGTGATTCATTTGTATTATGATCTAATTGTACTTTATTTATCTCATTTAAGAATCAAATCAACACATCAATAATTGTATTATTCATACACAAGGCTTATTAGAAGATTATTGAAGAGAAGACTACTCTTCCTTTTAGATCCAGAGAAGATTCAATCTTTCTTGATCCAAGAACAAGCTCGGTAGCTCTTGAATGAAAGTTTAAAGATTAGAGAGAGAAAACATTGCAAAAAAAATTATATCATCGATTAAAGTTCTTAGAAAATGTCATGTTGTAGGTGAGGCTTGACTTCTGATATAAATGTCAAAAGAAAAGGAAAGAAAAGTTGATTAGATTGTTTGAACCAACTCAGCTAGCACTCCCAAAACAAATGGATGTCTCTCTGAAGTGTTGGATTGGATGGAACTCTTTTTCCATTAATATTAGTGGGAAATTCAAGCCAAAAGAATATTTGGTGCTGTATAAACTATAAAGAACATATGAGGTCTGTTTTTGCCCAAAACCAATAACTCAAAGTTCATTATATTTATTATTGTGGGTGGATGTTTCGTCCATTTTTTAACCATGGACTAGAGAAAAACTCAATCTTCTCTTCCTTTTTAGTATTAAATAAAATAAACATCAACTTACGCCTTACTTTATTGTTTAGATTTTAAAAAAAAAAATAGCTTCAAACGTTCGAGAAATGAATTGTTAGGTGCAAAAGTGCATCAACAAATTGTAACTGAAGTCTCGTATTGATTTGGAAAGTGAGAAATCTATAACATGTTATAGATGAGAACAATTGTTCTCTGTTTTTCTTCCAAGTGGTTTTGAAAGTAAAGTTTATGTTCAAAACGAGCAATATAATATCATCGTGGATAAGGGTGAAGGATTCATTATCTTTATCAATCGGTATTCAAGTGGGAGGAGATTAAGCGTGCAAAAGATGGTTTTACTCAAAACTTTGAAAAGAGCAAAATCTCACGTTAGCTAGAAGAAAATAGTTTAACTTCAAAGTGAACAATATAAGATAAGTGATGAAATTATAATTTAACGTACCTTTTTCATATCCTAAATTACGAATGTAATTGATGATTTTGACCAATTAGAATTGTGGATTTCATATGATGATAAAGTATTATAAATTTATATTTTTGTAACTTAAAATATTTTACACTTTCCGACACTCATTTAAGCACTTTGGATTTAAAAGAATTGGTCGGCAATTATACGAACAATGAAAATTTCAAAAAAAAAAAATCAAACAATTAAATAAAAGTGTATTCGAATTATTTGGTAAATAAGAAAACAATTAGAATCGATGGCCGCCCCATTCAGTTTGTTAATTTATTTGTCCGTACAATCCTTTCCATTCATATTTTTAGAGAGGAAATACTTAATTTTAAAAGGTTTTTTTTAAAAAAATATAAAATTTTGAAATAAAAGTGATTTTTTCATAAATATTTGGTGAAATATTCTATTCTTTTGTTATTTAAAAAAAAATAAAGGCTTTTATTTTTACTCTCAATTTTAAAGAAATAAGTTTGTTTACTCAAATATTACGAGTCCATATGGTACAAGTTTTATATTGCATTATAATTGTCTATCAAATAAAATTGTAAGAATTGTGAATTATAATCTTTACAAAATTGGGGTATTTTAAATATTGGAAGGAAATAGGTTGAGTGTTTTCAAATATAATAAAATAAAATAAAATAAAATATTTATATAGTATAGCAAAATTTCAAATCTATAACTATCACTCTTTGGACTTCTATCGACTTCTATTGGTGTTTATAGGTTATATGGATACACATTTATAAAACCATCAATGTCTGTCATTCATATAATATGAAATTCTCCTATATTCTTAAATATTTTCAACAATTTCGTCATTAACAATAACCTCTAATATTTAACTTTAAATGTTATTTTTACTCATAATTTTAGAAAAATGCGTTAATTTACTCAAACTTTTAATATTCACCAAATATTACGAGTCCATATAGGAAAAGTTTTATATTAGATAAGTTAGGTTGATTTTCGTGTTTAATTGAGACGGCTTTGCTCTGCCTATCAAATAAAAATACAAGAGTTATAAGCATTATTAAAAACTTTGGGGTAAAAAAGGGTTCAATTCAAATTGTTGTCACAAAGCATTAAGGGAAACCAATTAATGCATTTCATAAAATACATATGATATACTCAAAATCTAAGGAAACAAAGTTGAGTGCACATTTCAAAAAATATTGTTAATAAAGAAGCACTTAATTCATCTTTCAAAAGTGTTTCCATGGAGCTTAAATTTCACAAAGTATACTTCCATTATTACAAATGTGACAAATATGTATATGTTAATCAATGAAACATATTTATAATGCTAAATGGCAATGCTTGGTCAACTAATTTGCTTGTACTTTTTTTTTCTTTTATGATAATTAATGAAGTAGATATATAGCACTACAATTTCGAGTTGAATGACTGCATAGTTAGTAGGTTGTGATTGTTATTAATTCATTGTTCCTTCCTCTATTTTTGGTAAAAGAGTTGTGGTTTTGAATGACATAACTGTTACAAATATTTATAATATACCAAAAGGTTATTGTTTATTAGCAACAGAGAGGTTTGTAATATTTATAGATTTACAAATAATTTTATTTATTTTGCTATATCTGAAAACAATTTAAAAGAAAATATATTACTCAACCGAAATAACAGTTAATATATGAAAAACTATGATTTTTAAATATAATAAAATGAACCAAAATATTTATATAATACAGTAAAGTTTCATATTTTACTGATAATAAATACTAATAGAACATGAAATTTTGTTATATTTTATATATAAAAAAAGCAGTTTTGTCATTTACAATATTTTTTTTTTACAAAAATTGTATTAAAAATAATAAAATTTATTAACAATTGATATGAAAATATGATATATTTTGTAAATATTTTAAGAGAAATTATAAAAAATACATATAACAACATTTTTAGATTCCATCGATAATAATTATTGATAAACACTGTTTCTACCGATGAAATTATTAAACAACGATAAAAGTCTATTAGTTTTTATAATGGATAGAATCCAAAATTTTACTGTAATTTGTAAATATATTTATTTGTTTTACTATTTTAAAAGCTTCACCTATTTTAATTCATTTTTCTATGTTTTACTATATCCTTCCAAATATTAAATCGATTTTAATGGATTAAATACATTTGCTAGGGCAATTTTCAACCAAAAAATTATTTTAATATTCTCGCAAATCACTCCTATGTATGTCTTTAAAATCGTAAAAGAATTCCTTTAAAACAAAAGAAAAAGAATTAGAGAAGCAAAGGAATTCAAAAGCTATTTTCTATAATTTGACCTCAACCAAAATTTTAAATTAAAAACATCACTCATTTTATCAAACTTGCACGAAAGATAAAATCAAATACATACATATATATGTATGTATGGCATTGGATATTGATTATCCTTTTTGTTGGTAGATACATACAAAATAGTGGGACGAAAAATGGAAGCAAAATTAAAGTTAGATGTATGAATTTTCTTGCATAATGCCATTGGGAAATTATAATTAGAAAACTATGAACCACATAAAATAAAATAAATTTCATCACAAACAAAATAATAGTTGAAAGAAAGAAAGGAAATAAAAAATGAAAAAAAGTGAGTGCCGTGTTAGGAAACAGAGATATCCATATTCCTGGTCAAGGAATTCAAACATTCAATGCCAAACATGTACCAATCTCTCCCTTTGTATTTTTCTTTACTTCCATATTTTCCCATCATTTTCATTTTTTTTTTAATTCGTTTAAATTATATTCAAAATGTCGAGTTTTAACGTTTTGCGTTTCGAATGTGTGTTTGGTTTAACTTTTCAAACGTTTAATTTTGAAGATAAGTTAGTTGAAAATGAAATTAAAGCATTTGACAGTCTGGTTAAAAAACATGCAAATCCGAAAGTAGTGTTTTTTCTGCTAAACTTCTGTATTTTTAAAAATTTTGAACGACATATTTTACTCCATCCATACCTTTTGTTTTCTTGATTTCAAGTGTCGATTTATCATAAACACGTAGTAGTGCAATAACATAAAACTTAAAACAACTACTATAAATCCCTTCACTCTACAAAGTGTTTTGAAAAAATTAAAACAACGACAAAATATCTGTATACCCTGTCAGTAAATTTATATTTAGTAAGTTTTTCAAAACGATGTGAAATTCACACAGTAAATACGTTATTGATTAATAAATCATTTACTAACGTATCAAATAATTAATAAGTGAAAGTGTATTGTATATTACATTTGTCATGGTTTAACCAATGCAATGCAGGTGGAAATATAATCTAAACTTGGGATGTGTCGTTCCAAATCATGAGACTTTGTGAAAGCCTCTCTCCCTCTCCCAAATCTCTACCTCCCTACCTACCTACTTCATAGTTCTTACATATGGTGAAATTTTGAATTAGTAGTTTTGAGAGAAAAAAAAAATTATTGATTTTAACTCATCAAATACTTTTCACTCAATGGAATGTTAAAAATACTAATTTACCTACTCCTTTATAAATATTGTTAGTATATAAATATGAGTTTGAAAATTACAAAATAAATTAAAGATGAAATTGAAAATAATTATTCAATGTAATTTTTTTGTCTCTCAAATTAGCCTTGAAATGGAGAAAAAGTGCTTAATGTCAATAGTGGTTAGGGATATCAACAACTCTTTTGTTTGTTTATCTGTAAGACAAATAGTGAATTAATTAGATGCATTTAAATTTTTATTCAATGAATTTTGAAGTAAAAGAAAATTAAATTTTCATATGAAAGTATCTATAAATTACAAATTTATTTGTCAAACCAACCCTTTATTTTATATCAACTTATTGTACTAAATAATAATAACAATAATAAAATATTCATTGTTATTATTACTAAATAATAATAACACATTTAATATTTTCATTATTTCTAATAGATGAAAATATAATTCTTCCTAGTTTAAATTTATTCCATTGTTATAAATTCTACATGTATTTAGTTTACGAACAAAATTTAACGAATATTTTTACGAATGTGAATAAAAAAAATATATAATTTAAATACTTAAGACGATTGATATTTACGTGTCATCGTATTTAAGTATTTTAATTTAAATACAAATTGGTCTATTGTCATTGGATAACATGTGTCAGTTGAGTTGAACTCTGGTTGATAACCACTGTCTCGTTAACGTACACTCGTGTTGACTTTATTTGTATATTCTTATTAATTTAAAATACTTAAATTTATAAGATTTTTTTTTTAAAAAAATAGCAAAGTAAATTAAAATATTTACTAACTATCACAAAATTTTGGATTATATTACTGTACCATATCAATTATAAAATTTGCTATATGTGGTAGATATTTTATAAAATTTGTTGTTCTTGAAATTTTATCTAAACTTATTCACAACACGTAACTAATAATTAAAATTTAATATAATTCAAATGTCAAATGCCAAATATCTATAACAAGTTTTAAACAAACACCGTAGTATTAAACAAAAATAATATGAAAAACTTAATTATTAAACTTGAAATTCTATCACGTGGGTCCAACTATCTATTCGTGTTGGATTATGTGTAAAAGTAAGTTTAACTCAATCATAATTAACCTAACATTCCATTTCAAAGGTACGAGATTCGATTATTTATACTTATAGCACACTTAATTATGTTTTCATTGAGTACATTAAACGTTGGTAATGGATGATTTGCAAAATTTAGAAAGAAGATTAGAAGTGTGATTAGAATTAAGACAATTTAAGAAACACACACTGCTATGCTCTCTAGTTGTAGATGGCCCCCACTCCCAATCCCATATCTTAATCTCTGCCTTTCAAATGGCTGCATCCATGCCTCTCTTTTCCACCCAAATAATAACAATAACATTAACATCAATTTAATATACTCTCTTTCATTTTTCTATAATAAATTTCCCCAAATAAACATTTTGAATTTAACGTTTTTATTATTTACAATATTTTTTTCTTAAATAAGAGAGAGATAGATAAAATAGGGATTAATACTCCTCCAATATATGAACCCAAGAAAAAAGAAGGTTGCCAAAAAATGCCAAATTTCTCATTCTGACTCTTTAATCTCAACCCTTCCTTCCTTATCACACACACACACACCCCTTTCCCCTTTCCCTCTCCTTCTCCTTCTTCCTCTTCTTCCTCTTCTTCCTCTTCTTCTTCATTTCCTTTCCTATTTGTATTTGGATTACACCTTCCTTCCAATTCCCTCTCTCTTCGTTATCCATTTCTTCTTCTTCTCCAATTCCCCTATTCCCCTCTTCTTCTTTTTCTTCAGGTCATTACTGTTTCTCCATTAATGCCTTCCTTTTTATTTTATCTCTCCATTTCCTTCTTCATTCAATACATAATACATAATCTTTAATGGGTTTCCTGTTTTCAGTACTTCCCAAAAAACAATGGCACCAAGGAACAGCCATGGCAAGCCTAAAGCTCACGATAAGAAGAAGAAGAAAGAAGAAAAGGGTACTTTTGTATTTTCAGTTCTATAACACTATCTCTCTACACAAATTATTATTGGGTTTTCTTCTTCCTTTCATATTATTATTATTATTTATTTACTTTGGGTTTTGGTTTGCAGTTCTTCCAGCTGTTATGGATATCTCTGTTCTTCTTCCTGATGACACCCTTGTTGTCTTAAAGGTCTCAATTCCCTCCTCCTTTTCTTCCTTTTATTATTTCTATGGAATTTCAATGTCACGTGTAAAACTCTAAACTTTCAACTCCAAATTAATAATACAAACTTTATATATTAATTCAACTTTATTGTTTTCTCCTTTCAAATACTTTTTAAGAATTTTCAAATTTTAATTATCACTGGTAGATGTTTTTATCCATATCATAAAATTGAAATTATTTACCAAATATAATTAAAGTATAGAGAAATTTAATAAAGATTATGTATTTAAAAACTAAATGAAAGCATAGCATAATATTTAAAACAAAATACTTGTGTTCGGATTAAATTTTGTTACTCTTATGTGACATATTATAGGAGAAACTAAAAAGCTTAATAAAATCTATTAAAAATTTAAATTATGGCTTTTGTTCATTATTAACACATTAATACAACAATTTAACATAAATTCATCGTAATACATAACAACATTAATTAATTTCAAATTACTATATTAATATTTTGAGAAACATTTTTTCGTCGTTTGAATATTTATGGTAAAACAGGATATAAAGTATTCAAAAAACGAACATATGCTCTTTTGTACAACAATAAAATGTTAAAAAGTTACCATTATTAATTCTTATGAATTTGATAAAATCTTTAAATTTATCAAATATTATTTACAATGAAATTCTAATTTTCTTTTTCTTTTTCTTTGAATGAAAGTTTAATTTGAAAATGATTTGAGTTTGGATTAAAATTGTTATTGTCAAACATAAAGAAATAAATGTGAAAAATAGAGTGACGGTAGGGAGTGTTTCATAAAGCAGGGAATCTCAACGGACAAAATAATAGACGTTCGTCGCCTTCTTTCTGTCAAGACCGAGACATGCAATATTACCAATTTCTCCCTTACACATGAGGTAATTTTTTTCTCTCTCAAACAATTCTCTTGAAAATACTTATAAATATTAATGATTTTATATTCAATACTTATAAATATTAATGAAATTTTATTTATATATGTGATAGACCATTATGGGTGTTATAATAAATAGATATATATTTTTTACTACATATAAAAAGTAAAACTTTGTTGTATTTATAAAGTGGTTAACTATGTTAAGATGAATTGTTTTTGTTTATTTTTTAAAAATGATTTTGAATTTCTAAGATGAAAATGACCTATTTGTTGTAATTTATTGAAGTCGAACAGATGAATAGTTTATGTGTTATTTGGTAGATACAAAAAGTTACGTTTTAAAAGCTATTAGGACTCGTAAAAGAAGTAACTCGTGTTTCTTGTAAATATTGTTACATCTCTCCTGTCTTTCTAGTGTAGATTACTGTAATTAATTGAATGTTGGAAAAATAATTTGTGTATCTTATAAGATGAGAGAGTTCTCTTCGTATTTACAATATTGGAGTTTACTAATTTTTGTTAACCAAACATTTTTTTGAAATTTATGAGCTCTGATATCATATTAAACAAATATGAGAATTCATCTCGCGTATGTTTAATGTTTTTTTTTGTAGCACTCTCAATTATTGGGTTTGAAATGAAGTTTTGAGTTTTGGTTATGCCTAGGTTTAAGATTGCTATTGAAAACCATAAAAGGATTATATACAAATTTTCACTTATTTAATTGCTTGGTAATGTAAGTGACAAATACTACCGATGAAAATATTTTCATCGTGTCCTAACAAAATTCACAAAACATAAAAATAAGCAATAAAATGTTACAAATATAAGTACAATATAAATAATAAAAATGTTAATTTCTTTTTCAAATTATGAAATGTTTATTTACTCAATTTTTGTTTTTACTTTAATAAAGTCTCTATATTTGTTATTTACCATCGTAAAAAAAGATAAAATATTTAACTTTACTTGTGTGTGATTTTTTTTATCTAATTAAATTGTATTCTAAACTTAGGTAATTACTACATTTTGTATCCACAATTAATTTTCCTAATTAACCTAATAATTTTAACAAAATACAATTTAAAAAACTCATAAATTTGAGTAACAAAAGGTTATGTATAAATGAGTATAATTGGATGAAATTGAAAACTTTGGATAATGAACCATACAACTTGACAAGAAAATTGATTCTTTTTTTTTTCCAAAATATTACCCAGGGGTATTTCGGTCATTTTGTAATTTCATAATTTGTTTTGTTCTGTTTTAAAAGGTAAGAGGGCCTCGGTTAAAAGATTCGGTGGACGTGTCCGCACTGAAACCGTGCACCCTAACGTTAGTGGAAGGTATGAAACGCTGCCGTTTAGGGAACATTTCTGATTTCCCGCTCTTTCTCTACTTCTCATTGTCTTATCTTTTAATTTATTTAATCATATTCGTCTCGTCGACGGACAGAGGACTACGACGAGGAGCTTGCGGCGGCGCACGTCCGGCGACTCCTTGACGTCGTCGCTTGCACCACGTGTTTTGGAACGTTACCTTCGGGGAAGGATCAGAATGGCGGTAAGCTTGACGGTAATGGCAGGAACTCGTCCGGTGCGCTGGATAAGAAAGCGAAAAAGTCCCCGAACTCCGCTGCTTCGACCATTTCCGGTAAGTTCGACGGGTCTGCAGCTAAGCAAGATGATTCGGAGGCGGAGATCAGCCATTCGTGCCCTAAACTTGGAACGTTCTACGATTTTTTCTCTCTCTCCCACCTCACGCCTCCTCTACAATGTAAGTCTCTTCTCTGTGGTTTCTGTTTGCATGCTTGTTCGGTTTTATATGAAAGACAAATTAGTTTTGTTCTGAGAGAATTATTGTATGTTCTCTCTTTCTCTTTCCGGTAGTGTTAGTTATTTTTAGCATTTCGTAATGTTGTATAAGCTGATGGTGCTGTAGTTATACGGAGAGTGACTAAGCAGGCAGTGGATGGAATTTTGCCAGACGACCATCTCTTCTCGCTTGAAGTAAGTTGCCATGTTCTTCTAGTATTCAAGAATAACGTCGCTCTGTACATGACTATGGCTATACTTTTTTAGATTTATACTGTACTGATGAATTTGGCCGTTTTTCTTTCTTTGAATTTGTAAGGCCAAGCTTTGCAATGGGAAGGTTGCGCGCGTGGAATCTTGCAGGAAGGGATTCTTTAGTGTTGGAAAACATCAGATTTTGAGTCACAACCTGGTTGATTTATTACGCCAGCTGAGTAGAGCCTTCGATAATGTCAGCTTCTTACATTCTCTCTTATCGGTTAATTCTCAATTTTTTTAATAAAATTTATATACATTTATATTTTTGCATAAAATTTATATACATTTATATTTTTACGTAGCTGTTATTTGAATATTTTGTTTCCTTGAAGAATCTGTATTTCGTGTTGTAGTCTTCTTGGATATGTTGTAACAGGGTGGAGTCAGCAATTTTTCATATGTGGGTGCAAAATTTTACGCATTAATACTTCTTGTGTACATAATTTCAAATTCCAAAACTTGGGTAGCAAATTAGTGAGAAAATGTGGAATTCTTTAATGCTTTTATATAACGTTCTTAGTCTAGAATTAGTCGAGAGGAATAAATTATTCAATGAGATCTTCACATTGTGAATGCTTCTTAATGACTATTGGATGTCAATTTTGAAATATTCATGCTTCTAATATCCACTAGTACTAGATACAAATTAACAGTACTTTTGTAATTTCTCTCTTCTACGTTTACGTCGAATAGTGTAAGGTTTGCTGAAGAGAACGGCAAGCTTTTATTTTGCTGAAGAATTTTTATTATCATGAATTTCAGTATTTTTTTAATTTAAGATTCTGAAATATTGGTTGAAAAATTTCTGATGTTTCAGGCATATAGAGATCTCATCAAAGCATTCTCAGAACGCAACAAGGTTGATGGTGTTTTTTTTTTTGGTTGGTAGTATGTACTACTTCTCATTTTTAATTTCTCTCTTATAGCTATTCTTGAATTTCCTTGCAGTTTGGAAATCTTCCTTACGGGTTTAGAGCCAATACATGGCTTGTTCCTCCTGTATCAGCACAATTGCCTTCAGTTTTCCCTCCTCTTCCTGTGGAGGATGAAACATGGGGAGGAAATGGTGGCGGTTTAGGAAGGGATGGTAAAAGTGACTTGATACCATGGGCCAGTGAGTTTCTATTTCTAGCATCTATGCCTTGCAAGACGGCAGAAGAGAGACAGATTCGGGATAGAAGGGCTTTCCTTCTGCACAGCCTTTTTGTTGATGTAGCCATTTTCAGAGCCATTAAAGCAATTAAACATGTTATAACAGTGTCAAAAGTGGACCGTTTAGTTTCAGAGGGTGAAGTTCTCTTTACCGAGAGGGTAGGGGATTTAAAAGTAACGGTTGCAGCAAAGGATGTTCCTGATGCAAGTTGCAAGGTAGATACCAAAATCGATGGAATACAGGCCATTGGAATGGACCAAAAGAGCCTGGTGGAAAAGAATTTATTGAAGGGAATCACTGCTGATGAAAATACTGCTGCCCATGTAAGATGTTTTCCATTTAAAGTTTCATTCAACAATGTCTGTGGTTGGATTGGTGTTTTTGTTGTTACTTCAACTTTCTAATTGTTTCTGTTTCTACTTTAGCAGTTAGTTTTTATGGCTTCCTTTTCAGTCATCAATCATTAAGTTTTTTATTGGGTATAGGATACTGCAGCCCTAGGTGTCATAAATGTGAGATATTGTGGTTATATCTCCACAGTGAAAGTTGAGCAGAAAGAGAACGAGAAAGTTAGTTCTCAATATCAAATCATTGAACTTCTTGACCAGCCTGAAGGTGGTGCCAATGCCCTTAACATTAACAGGTATAAATAATCATATTAAATGGTATTGCAATTTCCTCCCAATTCTCTACATGCAGATTATGTATATGTACTGTCACTTGTTGCAGCACTTGAACATAATTTCTACCTTTGGTTTTTGCTATGAGGCTCGTAAATATAGGTCAAGTATCTTATTTAGGCCAAATTACAAGTTTAGCTCCTGAACTTTAAGCTTCGTGTCTAGTCGTCTTTAAAATTAAAGTACAGTATAGGTCCTTAAACTTTCAATTTTTATGTCCAATTGGTCAATTGAAATTTCAAATTTATGTCTAGGAGATCCTTGAGACTTACTAATTTCCAAGCACTTTAATTATTTGACCTATTAGATACAAAATCAAAAGTTGAGGTACCTATTAGACATAAAACTAAAAGTTCAAAAATTTATTAAACACTTTTTAAAAGTAGGACTAACTAGACACAAATTTGAAAATTTGGGGACAAACTAGGAATTTAACCTGATTTGTATGTCAATTCTGCTCATTGCCTTTTGTTAACAAATATACCACCAAATGTTTGACCGAGCCATTGAAATTTCTAAAATTATTTTTAATTATCTGAAAACACTTCTATCTTTTGGTAGTATTTGGCCATGTTGAAGTATTTGTAAAACCTTAAAAATTATGTTGGAACTCCTATTGCTTCCGTGACGGTTGTTGCTTGCTCTTAAAATTCTTGGTGGATAAGGTGTTTTATTTAAATCAAGTTTGAGCAGTACCTAGAGTTCACCTTAAACTTCCTATTCCTTCGGTTGACACTTAAACTAACATTTTGATTTTATTCACACACAATTAAAAAGTACGGATCTAATTTTTGAAGACAGGATGTTACTTCATGTTGTTATGTGTTATTGGCGTTGACTATCAACAAGGAAGATGTCAAAACTTTGGTTTGATGCCAGAGCTTTACTTGTCCTTAGTCAGGCCAGTTTTTTTATGTCACTGAGTGTCTGATGAGTCTGATCTCGGTATTTTCTTACAGCTTGAGATTATTGCTCCACCAAACTACACCTTCGGAGCATAACAGATCTCTCACACATTTGCAAAGTATGGATCAAGAAGAGCTTGGTGCTGCCCAAGCTTTTATAGAGAAACTGTTAAAAGAAAGTCTTGTCGAGCTTGAAAAGGAGGAGACACAACCTAATCATTTTGTTAGATGGGAACTTGGAGCCTGCTGGATTCAACATTTGCAAGATCAAAAGAACACAGAAAAAGATAAGAAACCATCCAGTGAAAAGGCCAAAAATGAAATGAAGGTGGAGGGACTTGGGACACCTCTCAAATCTCTTAAGAATAAGAAAAAGCAAGATATGAAAACATTAAAGATGCAGTCTAGAAATGATTCCAGTTCAGATGGCATGACTGGTGAAAACGATGCTTCTTCGTGTGAAGCTGAAAACGAAAAAAATTCAAAAGAAAATGAAATTGCATTAAGGAGGAAGTTGTCCGAAGAGTCCTTTGATCGGCTGAAAAATCTGGACACTGGTTTGCATTGCAAGGTAATACTTCTTTGAATGCTGTTGCATCTTCCACCATCAACCATACCTCAACTCACTTATTATTTTTTATTTCAGTCGATGCAAGAATTAGTTGACTTGTCGCAGAACTATTACGTGGAAGTTGCTCTTCCAAAACTGGTAAATTTACATTTAATAGTTAGATACTTATTTATTTTTGTTGCATGTTAATATTGTCATGGTGATTCCCTTTTCTAGCATTTATCATGCTTTACAGGTATCAGATTTTGGTTCTTTGGAGCTTTCACCAGTTGATGGCCGTACTCTAACAGATTTCATGCACACAAGAGGACTTCAGATGCGTTCACTTGGTCATATTGTAAGTTCCATGATGTATCCGTGTCATACTTACGCAATTTCTTGTTGCTTGTTTTCTTGTATTTATATCAACGAGCTGAAAGGTGCAAAATGAACATGCCGTGGGTTGTTTTACTTTTGCTCTATCTTGCCAATCTTCAAACAAGCTTCTCCTTTCAGATTCTTTCTTCCATGATTTAGATCAATTTATTATGGTCCCTCCTGTTGAGCCGGGTATGAATGAATGAGGTTTTAGAAACAACCTTTTTAGCTGCAACATCTCGCAATGTTTATCTCATTCTTTCAACTAGTGCTGCTCTTTGTTTTCTGTTTTGACCTGACTATAATTTATAAATCACATATATCAGGCTAAAACAGCTTGACTTTATATATTGGACTATGGAATATGGCTTATATGTATTTATGTACGTGTGTGCATATATATACCTTAATGTATTTTCTTTAAAATATTAAAGATAATACTTCTTTTCCATTTGATTTTCATTAATTAATTATATTTTTTTGGAGGCCAAGAGAATACTTCTATAAAAAAAAATTGAAATTTCCTTTATCAGTTGATATTATATTTGAGTTCTGTTACCTTGTTAGGTCAAGCTTTCAGAAAAGCTCTCACATGTGCAATCACTCTGCATACATGAGATGATAGTACGGGCTTTTAAGCATATTCTTCGGGCTGTCATAGCTGCTGTTGACATTGATAAAATGGCTGTTTCTGTCGCTGCTACATTAAATCTGCTCCTTGGGGTTCCTGAAAATGTGGATCCACAAAAACCTTGCAATGTTCATTCCCTTGTCTGGAGATGGCTGGAGCTATTCTTAATGAAGCGATATGAATGGGACATAAGCAGCTTCAACTACAGAGAATTAAGAAAATTTGCAATTTTGCGTGGCATGTGTCACAAGGTAATAACTATTAAGAACTTCATTTCAGTTTCAAAATCCTATTCATAGGGATGGGGATCCATTCTGCAGTGCTATATATAAATTCACCTCCTACATTTTATGTGACTTTATTCTTATTAGCTCTTTCATGTATTAAGACATTTTTGCTAATGAAAGATCAAAGAACATAAGCAGTCCAGAAAAATCAACTCAACTCAATAGGAACACCCTCCCCCCCGAACAAAAGAAACAAAAAAAAAAGAAAAGAAAAGAAACGAAAGGCAAGAAAAACTAAAGATAAGTTTACAAGGAAGTGTTCCAACTTTTGAGGATATGAGCCCATGCATAGTTATAGAACTCTTTGTTCACCACCTCTTCGAGACCTCCCCATTTCTCTAATATTTTACTTCTTTTTCTAACCAAAGGCTGCACAAAATAGCAAAAAAGGTTGCCCTCTGCGAGGGGTCTTCCTTTGCCCCTAAATAGAGGATAGAAGATCTCCTTCAATATTGCCAATCAACATCATTATGATCCACAATAGGAAGAAAGAACAACATATCATGGGAACAATTACAGTAATTTGTCTTTTATTTTGGAAAGGGAGACAATTTTGCCAATGCAAGATTTATGATTATTTGAAGTTAGGGATGGAAACAAGGTTATAATTGTAATTTTGAAACCCTGAACAAACTCAAGTGGCCGAAGGTTATTTCTTGTAAAATGTCTCCTTGAGACCAGATATGCGCTGACTTTTAGGAACTCTTTAGGATAAGATGAGGCCTCACCTTCTTATGGCAGGTGAAGGCCTTGACTTTTGAGTGTCTTGCCTTCTTGAGGGGCCATGAGCTTCAGAAAAGCATGACAGGTTATAAATGATAATTGAGGCCTGTTTCTAACGTTCTCTTACTGTTTATATTTTAGGTGGGTATTGAGCTGGTTCCACGAGATTTTGATATGGACTCTCCATTTCCGTTTCAAAAATCAGATGTTGTAAGCCTGGTCCCAGTGCATAAGGTGATTGAATGGATGCTTAACTGTAGGATACCTTTTTTAATAATGTCATGAAAATAAGAATGATTGAGTTGAATTTGCATGCCATGCAAACTTCTTTCAGCAAGCAGCATGTTCATCCGCAGATGGAAGGCAGCTTTTAGAGTCTTCGAAAACAGCTTTAGATAAAGGAAAACTTGAAGATGCTGTAACCTACGGTACTAAGGTATGCTATTCACTATCGTGGTTTTATTTTTCCTTGTTGTTTTTTGGTTAGGAGGGTTTATAACAGGTCCAGTTCTCAAAATTAAGTACTCCTAGAGGCCTTTACCTCCTGAGTTGTAGTGTTTAAATGTACAAATTAATTGAAATTCTTGCTTGGTTCTTCCTTTCCTACCTCAGGCTCTTGCAAAACTCGTTGCAGTTTGTGGTCCCTATCATCGAATGACAGCTGGAGCTTACAGCCTCCTTGCTGTAGTTTTATATCACACTGGTGATTTTAATCAGGTAGTTAACTCATTCTGAAGTGTATCTTATTGGACCATGTACGGCACCTTCTTTTTGTTCTAGCTTATTTATCCATTTCCATAATATATATATATTGGGAAGGAAGGTATTGAGTTGAAAGTTAATTCTTTATTTTTCATTATAGGCTACTATTTACCAGCAAAAAGCCCTGGATATCAATGAGAGAGAATTGGGACTTGATCATCCAGATACAATGAAGAGTTATGGGGATTTAGCGGTTTTCTATTACAGACTTCAGCATACAGAGTTAGCTCTGAAGTATGTCGTCCATCCTCACTACTATAGAGTCCCTAACTTACACATTGTATAAAATGGGTCCAGGGTAATAGAAAATGTATATATGATTTTTTTTTATTAATTTTTTAGTGATCCAATATATTCTTAGGGCCGCATGCTAAAGCTCTCTTTCCAATCAATATTTGTCATCCATAGCCACGCTAGGATTACTGAATGAGTTAATCTGTACAATTGTCCCTGATGAATTTCCATATTTGTGATTTACATTATGTATCCAGTTAAATTCTTAACCAAATATTGAATATATTAATTTGATGGTCGCCAATGAATTTTATTTGTTCTGCAATGGCCCATCGATTGGCCTATATGTTTTTGAGATATCACTAAAAAAAGTTTGTTGTTTAAAAAAATTAGGTATGTAAAACGGGCTCTCTATCTTTTACATCTCACTTGTGGCCCCTCTCATCCCAACACTGCTGCAACATACATCAATGTGGCTATGATGGAGGAAGGGCTTGGAAATGTGCATGTTGCCCTCAGATATCTCCACAAAGCTCTCAAGTGTAACCAACGATTACTTGGCCCTGATCATATTCAGGTTTTGCCTTGACTATACTTATTTTAATTTTACCCCTTTTCATAGAAATAAATTAATTTCTTTAATATCTGAGCAATAATTACTAGGGTTTTCTGCTCTAATCATAATGGGTCGTACTAAAGGATATACCTGAATCCGTGGGAAATTTATGGCATAATGGTGTAGGCTTTAATGCTGTGGCTCAGTAGCTTTTATTCTTTGATCATCATTTCTCATTCTTTCTTCCTTAACCCATACATATAAATTTGTTAAAATTTTAAACCTGTATCATTTTATTTGTGATAAATGAGTTCATATAGTCATCACACTTATTTATTGAGCTCTGATTTAGGTTTTCTAATTTCTTCAGACAGCTGCAAGCTACCATGCTATAGCCATCGCACTCTCACTAATGGAAGCATACCCTTTAAGTGTTCAACATGAGCAGACAACTTTGCAAATTCTGCGAGCAAAGCTGGGCCCAGACGATCTGCGCACTCAAGTAATTCAAGATATCTGCTCATCTAGAGGACTATAACATTGTTGTTTCTTTTTATTGATAACAATTTATATTCATAATTGTATAACATTATCAAAGAAGGAAGCTGGCTATTTCAAATAATACCTTTTTGCTCTTTTAAAAAATTTTGTTCTTAAAAACTTTCCTACCTTCTCATGTTAGATTTAATCTTACAGGATGCTGCTGCTTGGCTAGAATACTTTGAATCCAAAGCTTTTGAACAACAGGAAGCTGCAAGGAATGGTACTCGGAAGCCTGATGCATCAATAGCTAGTAAAGGCCACTTAAGGTAAATGCCATTTTCTAATTTTTGACTTGTAGGTCAATTTGACAAGTAGCGAAACTGTAATGCAATTCTATGCTCTTTATTGGTTGCTTTTACAGGTTTACTATTGTGTTTTTTTCTCTGTTGTTTTTATTTGCATACTTGATGATGCATGCAAATGAATTTTGGTTAGCTGAACTTGGAACAAGTTAATTTTTGTGTGCTTGTCCTTGTCAATTATAGGAAGTAATTTATTTAACAGTCGTTTTCCTAGGATCTTTTGCCTGTTTTATGGCAAGAGTCTCACTTGCACCACATGTACAAAATAGACATGGAAAAGATAATTTTAGATCTGAAATCCAGTATGCATTTTCCCCATTTCCTTGCATCATACCTCATCAGTTTTGAATTAAAACTTTTCATATCCATATTGTGTTTGCTCTCCCTTTTTTGGGTTATTAGAAAATTAATTTGTTCTTGTTCCTGCTGTATGATGCTTTTAGTGATTATGCAAGTTGTAAAATTGAAAAAACCTGAGAAATATTACTTTAGAGCTTATTGTTATAGTTTCTTCTTGATTTAGACATATGATGCTTTCAATCCTAGGGGCTAGAGGTTTGAATCCTCGAATCCTCCAACCCCAGATGTTGTTGAACTCAAAAGGTCATTGTTTCTTCTTTGAAACTTGGCAGTGTCTCAGATTTGCTCGACTATATAAATCCCAGTCATGATGCCAAAGGAAGGGATGCAGCAGCAAAGAGAAAAAACTATATTGTGAAGGTAGTTTAATGTTAGTCATAGTTCGATTAGATAAGGAATCAACTAAGGTGACTTCATGTATAGTTAGTTTCATAAATGGTTAATTGATGATCCCTGGTAGGAAAGTTTTAATTACTTATAACTTTAGTCATGTGTACACTTGGTTATGATGGAAATCGAAATTTTTTATAAGGTTGGGGCAGAAACATTTAATTGTCTTTGACGATGCACAATGCTTATTACCTCCATGCCAAAAGATAAGTGGGGTATCTATTATAAAATGTCTCTTCAGATGAATCTTGTTTTCTTTTTAAGAAAAAAATCTTATATAGATACTTTTTTCAACATCATATTTTTCCTTTGGGCAAAAATTGTACTAATAACTGTTTTTCAAGTTATAATTAATAATGAGTAGATGTCCCCAAGGTGTGGCCTCGTTTGCAAGGTATTGAGGTCTCTTGATCATATCGTCTTTGAGCTCCCAAGTTTAAACTTTCAAGTGAGCTTGATACTAAAAACCTTTGATGCCTCCCGAGTCTGGCCCTTGGGGTGGCCATGGGTACCCTTGGGTATAGGAAAAAAAAGCTTTGACCCTAGTTATAAGAAAAAAAAAAATTAACGAACAAAGACAGGTCATTTGTTACATCGATTAAACAGCATTTAAAAAACCTTGCTGTTGCTTTCTTCCATACGTAGTTTGCTTGTTCATCTCATTATTCTTTTCTCCTTGCAGCTTAAGGGAAGATCTGATCATAGTGCAACCATGGCACACGGTGAAGAATCTCCCCAAGAGACCTCAAAAGAGGTTTCTGATGAAGAGACACTTGTACTTGTACCAGGGGATGTTCCGAGTACAGACGAGGAGACTACCACACCCGTTGAAGTCCAGCAGCCTGTTACTGAGGAAGCTGCTGAGGAAAGGCCAAAAACTGTAGATGATGTCATATCTGAACTCCACCCTGAAGGAGAAGATGGCTGGCAATCAGTTCAAAGGCCAAGATCAGCTGGGTCATATGGGCGGCGGCTGAAGCAACGTCGAGCCACTTTTGGCAAGGTTTTTAGTTACCAGAAGATGAATATAGATGTTGAGAGTGAAGCTCATAAACTGAAGAATAATAATCCAAACAGTCGATTCTATGTGTTAAAGAAAAGAACAATATCCCATGGTAGTTATACGGATCATCATTCTATGAATTCCTATCAAGGTTCCAAATTTGGGAGAAGAATAGTGAAAACCTTGACTTACAGGGTTAAGTCAATTCCCTCATCTACAGAAACTGCAACAGTGGTGTCGGCCACTGAAACTGCTGACAAGGTCAGTTCTGTAGTAGATTCTGGTAGATCCTCGACTCCAATTGATGCTAGCTCATTGAAGAATACAATAGTTAGCCTTGGAAAATCACCTTCATACAAAGAAGTGGCTGTAGCCCCACCAGGTACTATTGCCATGTTGCAGGTAAAGGTTCCTCAGAGTGATACAACTGGTGCTGAAGAACTCAGAGTTGAGATACATGAAGAAAAATCAAATGAAATGAAGGAAATCTCTAACATTTCTGTTGTGGAATCTTCAGATTTATTGGAGAAGGATAAACAAGTTGAGGAGAAGAATGATGAAACTCAGACAGGACATACTGTGGAAAATAGCCCTTCTCAAATGGTGTCTGAGCCCGTAGAAGGACTTCAATCTTGTGTTGCTGATGTGAATGAAGTTGTAGAGGACAATGTACCTGAGGATAGCACGACCTATCCTGGTGGATCTTCTGAAAGTAAACCTGCTGTGGAGGATCTATCGAACGACTTTGAATCTGACAATTTTGACTCCCATGAACAAGCTGAGGATTCAAAGGACAAGTCATCAGTTTTAAGTTCTGGCGACACTAGAGGACTCAATAATAAGAAATTATCTGCTTCTGCAGCTCCATTTAATCCATCACCAGTTATCATACGCGCTGCACCTGTGGCCATGAATATAACAATTCCCGGTCCTCGTGGCATTCCACCGTGGCCAGTAAACATGAATATTCACCCAGGGCCTGCTTCAGTATTGCCAACAATTAATCCATTATGCTCATCTCCTCACCAACCATACCCATCCCCTCCACCAACTCCTGGTATGATGCAATCCATGCCCTTTATATACCCTCCTTATTCCCAACCACAGGCAATACCAACTTACACTCAGCCTTTATCCGTACCTGGTTATTCCCAACCAGTACCAACCAGTACATTTCCTGTAACCACCAGTGCTTTTCATCCCAATCCTTTCCCTTGGCAATGCAGTGTGAATGCTAACCCATCGGAACGTGTTCCAGGCACAGTTTGGCCTGGTAGCCATCCTGTCCCATCACCTGTTGACTCTGCTAATGATTTCATGAAAGATTTGAATGTCAATGGCGACATTTCTTTGAAAGTTCTGCCAGCTGATATTGACACCCTAGGAGAAGCTAAAAAGGAAAATAATTCTCTGCCATCTGAGCGTATGGTTAGTGAAAATAAAGGTGCTGGGATTAGTTTAGAGAATGTGGAAGAAAAGTGTAATTCAAATCCATGCATGGTTGAAACTTCAACTACCATTTTAAATGGAAATGTGAAAAGCAGTAGTGAAAATGTAGAGGAGGAGAAAACCTTCAGCATTTTGATAAGGGGAAGAAGAAACCGGAAACAAACTCTCAGAGTGCCGATTAGTTTGCTAAGTCGACCTTATGGCTCACAGTCATTCAAAGTAAATTATAATAGAGTGGTTAGAGGAAGTGATCTCTCTAAATTTACCAGCTATTCGGCAAGCAAAGAATGTACAGCTAGTGCAACATAGCTGTGGGTTGTGTCATACTTGAAGACAGATTGTTCAAAGATAGAGAAGGATATTGCTGATATTATATCCTCTAAGCAAATCGAGTTACTGGAACTGGATGTCTTCTGGCTTCATGTCTACGTATCATCCCTGCCTTGTCACTTTCATGATTCAAACAAACTCAGAGAACAATTGAGGTTTGTTTTCTAAAGCACAACCTATAAGAGACTTTTATCTTCATCATCTTTATAAGAAAACATTCTTCTTTTGTAGCATAAACAAAATATTTCTCTGATATAATTTACAAGTATACAAACTAGCATTTACGTCCTATATAGGAAGTCTATATCTTAAGGTTGATTCATGTCTCCATTAATTGAAGTAGTCAGCCATTTTCTATTTCTTAATTAAATGTTACCCCCATATTATAAATCTAATCGTCATCAGGGTCAAAGTTTGGTTCCATAATTTGCCACTAAAAGAACAAATTAAAGAGTTGGTTGGTGTTCATAGGCTTTAGTTTTGGTGCTACGATTTCTTAGGTTGGAGTTTTATTAGTTGTTAGTTAGGTTTAAGTAAGTAGTTTTCTGGTAATTGGATTGGCAGGGTTAAATCTTCTATAAATAGAGGGTTAAACTTTTGGGGTTTTTGCAAAAATATTTATGACAATCGAGCCCATGTCATAATATTTTCTAAATTTGCAAAAGTAGCAAATTTAAGAGTGATGACTCTCTAATAGTCTTTGATAGTTCCGATAGTCCTATGATTACCGTTTGATATCATTAATTTTGTTATATTCGTAATATGCAAAAAATTAGTGTCATAAGCTATTTTTTTCTAAATGTTTCTGTCATTTGATGCAATTTTCCTAAACTTTTCAGCTGCAGCTTTATTATATGGTATTTTCTCGATGTGCAAGCATGATAAACATGTGGTGAAGAATCAAACAGCTCTTGAGGTGATTCTTCATTATATCGTTGGAAAATTGGATTGCTTCGTTCAAAGATAAGTTGGTTTCTGGTTTTGGGATAGTGATAGCTGTGATTTTGGTAGGGTTAGTTTAAAAGTGTATACCACTGATTATTTCATTTATGTTTGACCCATAAACTTCTCATTCCTTTTTTTTTCTTCTTCTTCTTCATGATCAAGTTGATTAGAACCTTTTTTATGTTCTAATGACATAACAATGAGCCAAAAGAATAAGGAATTGTTCCCATTAATATCTTCAACTTCCTAATAATGTCTGATTTTGAAATGTTTTAATTTGCCATATTTGTGGTCTAAATTTTAGTATTTGGAAATTTTATATGATAGAAGTGTAACATTTGGTTTCCTTTGGATTCTTCTCTCAAAGTTAGAATGTTTAGTTGAAGTGAGCAGAAGATATGTGGGAATATAAGAGGAATTTTTTAGTACTACTCCTATACTCCCATCCATAATTTGACGACAGATGTGTCAAATGATATATAAATTCATTGTTCATTTAGTTTATGAATTCAACAGTTTTTAAAATTTACCTTTTTCACATTGAAGATAGTATGAATTCCTTTTCCCTAGTATATAATTTGTTTGAAATAGGAGTTATGAAAGTTATAGCTCATGTGAATTGACAATGTGGACGTTCAATTTTTTTTTTTTTGAAACGGAGACAAATGTTTTTTATTAATAAGAACTCTAAATACAAGACATTTATATAAAGAGAACAATAAAGAAGAAAAAGAAAGGAAGAAATGGGAAAACTATAGGGTCAGGAGGCGCATCCAAACAATTTAATCAGATTGACACCTCTTTGGACGTTCAATATTTAACACTTTAGATGTCTCATCTTGATGAAAAACAGAAAGTTAGTATTGTATTATTTGTTGTATGGATTATTCGTGTTCCAAATCTAGGTTAAAAGTAGAAGATTAATTATTATTATGATTTTCAATTTAACCATATGTGACAAAAGGGGATTTGTACGTTTGTACTTTTAGTAAAATATACCCACTTTATGTTGGCAACTTGTGAACTTATTTAAAAGACAATTGAAGTCTAGGATTTGGTTATGGTTTTTTTTTTCTTCTTTAAAATTTAGAGATCTATCGATATAGAAAAATTAGTTATAGAATTTGAGAAAACACAAAAATGATCATTTATGTTCGTTTGATAGCTAATCGTTTTTTTCCATAGATTTTCACGTTAAAATGCTTTCCATTTAATCTCTATATTTTAAAACGGTTTACATAAGTTTTTGAATTGAAATTTAAAACCTGCTGACATAAAATTGAAAATTCTATGATCTTTTGAGCAAACAAAACTGAAGGATTTAGGTTGGTAAAGCTTTATCTCACCGAACACCAAATTTATGAAGTTCCAGTTGAAAGATTTGGGTTTATGATTAATAAAGTTATAAAGAATATAAATAAATGGGTGTTTGTTGAAAAGAAACCATACTTCATTCAATGATGGAGAGGGATCTGTTTTGTTTTGTTGATAATTTGTGTTACTTAGCCCAAGAAACAGCATCAATCTCGGATTGGGCACTTCTATACAACTCCAACCTCTTCCCAATTGAAATTCTTCGTTGCATGATGGCAGGATCCTCATCCAACAATTTCCCTAATTGTTTCGACTGTCAAAATAATTGGCAAAATCAGAGTTGGAATCTTCCTTTTCTTTTCTTTCTTTTTTTGGACTATAAAATGAGAGTGAAAGTTTACAGCATTATTTAGGTGCAAGATACAAGAATAAACTAGGCTTGTATCTACCATGATTTTATCAACAAAAGTCTAAACTTAAAGCTCAACTCAACTGACACATCTATTTGTACTCATGGACAAGAGGTTTCGGTTTCAAATCTTTCCACCCTTACAACTTTTCTAACTTGGCACATTGGGCTTTTAAAATTATATTGGGTAATTATAATTGGTGGCAATTTTAGAAATAATAGTTAAGTATACATCAAAATTTTTTAAAAAAATGCAAATATAGTAAAATTTATGGAGAATTGTCAAAAAAATAGCAAATTTGACAAAATATTTATAACTTAAATATGCTTCTATTAGTGATATTGATAAACAATGATAAAAGATATTAAGTTTCTGTCAATCCAAAATTTTGCTACAACAGATAAATATTTTAGTTTATTTTACTATATTTAAAAATGCTCCAAAATCTATCACTTATAAACTTTTACTATATTTAAAAATGCTCCAAAATCTACCACTTATAAACTTTTATCTCTGACAAATAGCTCTTTAAATGAGACTAGTCCTCCCAATCTAGCTCACATCTATGTTCCCGACTAATGTGACTTAGCTAAACTTTACATTAAAACAAAAGCTCACATCATTGAGTCCATTGGGCCACATCTATCGATATAACTTGGCATGATGGAGGATTTCTACTATGTTTCCTAGTACCTAGACATCTGATATGCTTTAGCCTTTAATAAAAGCATAGGAATAATAACTACGTGGAAAGCAACTAGAAAAGAAGAAAGTTAAAAGGGTAAAATAGATGGGACTAAAATTGTAATTTGACCCTTCACTTATTTTCTATTTCATGAGAAGCCGAGATGATGGTGAGTTTCTTACCTCCTTTGTACCCAATTCTGCAAAGAAATGATCGAGCAAGCTGCGTTTGGCCTCCCGGACTTGACAATATACTATTGATTTTGGAATAGAATTCCTCAGAGTCCCACAAACCATATTGACGTAGGACAACACTGTGGATCCTGTAAAGGAAGG
The DNA here is from genome assembly GCF_000004075.3 of Cucumis sativus. Classification (NCBI taxonomy): domain Eukaryota; kingdom Viridiplantae; phylum Streptophyta; class Magnoliopsida; order Cucurbitales; family Cucurbitaceae; genus Cucumis; species Cucumis sativus. The sequence continues at coordinate 5,834,829 of NC_026660.2, read as the reverse complement.
AGCAAACCTTAATTGCTACACAAAACAAACTTCTCTTAAGTGCTTACACTATTCATTTTTTCTCATTAAAACCTCAAGTCCGCAATGACTTGATGTCACTCACATGCTAAAAAGACCGTATGTTAAACATTCGGGGCCCAAAATACTTTATGTTCCTCTTAGTTTGTGATTGAGGCCAGGGGGGGGGGATATCTCTAGTCCATTGCTATACAGGGAAAAGAAATGTTGGTATTTCTGCTTACCAACTCGCCGGAGATAAGAATCGTTGTATCTATCAAAAATCGAATGTGTTGGATTTCCACCCTTCTCAACATCTTGAGGAAGCTTGCGAAAAAATTCAACAGTTAAGTAACCACACTCCATATCCACTAGTTGTAAGGTGGCTCTCTTGCTTTCTTCCTTCATCCTCTCTAATGAGTTAATAGCTGCCTTCAAAACCTCTGTTCTCAAGGTAGGATATTGCTTTAACTCCTGGATGAGACCAAAGTGAGAGAAGAAAACTGTTAAGTCGTTTATATTAAAAACTAGCAAAATTGGAGCTAGGAGTTTGGGGGAGAGAGAGAGGACTCATCACGAAAACTTATAAAGACCATGTAAGTACGGACTCATAGTTCACTACTTACCGTAGTCTCACTGACAGACTTCTGCACTAAGTCTTTAAGAAGAGAAAAAACCTGCAGTAATAAACATAGATGTGAAAAAGCAAGCACGAGCAGGAATTGATGAATATTAGTTAAGTTAAATAAATAAAATTGTATGTTAAAGAGAAAATGTCTGTCAATGACAGGTTTAGAACTACTTTAAACCAGGACCGTTTCAACTAAAACTTTGTTATTTATCCATTTGGATTAATCTTAACACTAATACTTGACCACCAGCCATCAAGAAAGAAGTTCGTTTCACAAGAAATTTACTAAAATTTGAAAGCTAGATTACTCTTGAAATACTCCATCTTTCAAATAGATAGCAAATTTCTCGATCTTAGATCTAAAGACCATTGCATGACACCATAAATTTTGACCACTTGGCAACCTGTGGCAGGTGGGAGACGGCTGGCGGACTACAACAACTGGTCTAGTATGGACATAAGCAGTCAACGCCTAGTCTACTTAGCAGATGAAGAGAATTTTGAAACATTAAAAATTATTTTAGACCATGTTAACTATTAGTCAAGGGTTTACTGTTCTTTTAAAGAAAAATTAACACTTGGAGTTTATTTGCCACATAATCAAACAAAATTGAGCTAATCCACGTCATGGTATACAGCCTAGTTAAAATTCCACTGGGTTAAAATTAAGTCAAAGACCATTTAAATTACGAGATCAAATAGACATCAATCTCAAACGTCAAAAACCAAAAGTATATATTCCTAAAAAAATTTATTACGTGTATTATTTAAATTTAGTAAATAAATGAGAGTGCAACTCAATTTGGAGAATGAGACATTTTAGTTGATTCGTGATATCTAAACATATCATATATAAACAGGCTGAAGGAAAAGGAATATCATGCCTCAATAAAATGAAAATGGTGCAAAAGAAAGAACTCGTAGATGTAAATAATATAACTAATACTACTTACCTAGAAATTTGTGCAGTAATTTTAATATTCATCCCATGCAGCATTGAAACTAAAAATTACTTTTGCCTATTCTTGATCGGTGAACATCTCCATAGAGTTAAAATGTTTATAACATTTAGTCAATAAAAATACCAACTAATTGCATAACAACTGAAATTTGAAAGCACTTAAAAAACAGATACTCCCACTATCTATTTTTGCATGGATAAACAATATAATCCTAATCCATGACCTGTCATAAGATCCTCCGGAGTTGTTTAACAAATACTTTGAACCATGTGATGCATTTGTCAGGTGAGAAAAAAGATATACGGTTGGTTCCTCATTTTAATTATGATGAGCAATAAAAAAGTGTTACCGCATCTACAGCTGCCTCTGCAGGAGTTCTAATGGTTACCAAGGTAGATTCAACAAGCCGGCGATACCCTTGTTCAGGTGCAATTAAATGAGGTTGGTATCCATCTGCTTCAGTTATTATCTTTCGAACATTGTCCATAGAAAGATGCTTGTCAAAATGCAATCTCTTTAAAGCAGCCGGGAATTGATTGTCAAACACAGAATAAATCTTCTCTCCACCTGGGCGTCTAGAGAATCAAACACGTTTGGAAAGGCAATCATTCCAGATATGATTAAAACCACTAATAAAAATAGGATAAGCAATGGAGTATCACATATACATACACGCCATCTAGATGTTCTTTAAATATCTGATCAAATGTGCGGGAAATTTCCATGATCATATATAATTTTCCCTGCATTAGGAGGGATTGGAGGGAATGCAACGTTACAAGTGCTTAACACTACACAATAGTTTGTAGAAGCTACAATTCACATAGGAATGAGAAACTAAATGCTGAATAATTCTTCCAGCTACTGTTTATTTTTAAACTTTGGAATTAGTATATAATCAATCGATGTACATCATTCACAAAAAGCGATTATCCTTTCATAGATGTTCTTGTAGATTCCTCTACACTTTCCAATATGTTTGAGATTTATAAAAGAATTAAATTTCAGGGTAAATTTCCCTTGAAAACTATAGAAAATCACTTTTTTTACATTTCTAGACTGACATCAGATCGTTCAAAAAACCCTTACCCAGTTGAAACAGTGCAAGAAAAATGGCAAAACCATTCCCTTTTTCTTTTTGTATTTTATTTATTTATTGATTGAAAAATGGCAAAACAGTGCAAGGAGAGGGGAGAAAATGCATAAACACAAACCATGCAACTTTAGTAGAATGAATGTATTCTTCCAGTTGAGAAACTAGGGGTGGAAAATGTTGCATAAATGGAGCTACAATAAAATTGAAGAAAATTATACTTTTTTGGAGGGATTTTTAAAGATAGAATAATTGAAAAACTATTTGTGGTCTATAGCAAAATTTTAATCCAAGTCCAAAATGGATAACCAAAATCTTAAAGGATAGTTGCAAATTTAACGATTAGATTCAAAATAATTAAGTATATAGCAACATTTAAAAAAATTTGCAAATATAGTAAAATTTATCAAATTTTATCGATGGTAACCGATAGACTATGTTGTAAATATTGGTCTATCACTAATTGTCTTGCTATATTTGCATTTTTTTAAAATATTGCTATATCCTTAATTATTATTACTCAAATGACCATCAATTATAATTACCCAAATTTTAAACCGAAGCCTAGTATCTTTCTGTTTTTTTGGATAATTATAATTAATGACCATTTTAAGAATAATAATTAAGGATATAGCACATTTAAAAGAAATTGCAAATATAGCAAAACTATCGCTGATAGATATGTATCACGGATAGATTTGTATAATCTATCAATGATATATCAATATTTACAACATGGTCTAACAGTGATAGACTTCTATCATTGATAGAATTTGATAAATTTTGCTATATTTGCAATTTTTTAAAAATGTTACTATATACTTAATTATTTTGCATCTAACGGTTAAATTTACAACTATCATTTTTTTTCTATAGGATGGAGATACTTTCCTTTTCCTTCCATTCGGGTAATATCTCCTATTTTTTATTCTTTAAAAGAAAAAGAAGGCAGGCAAGCTCAGTATGGCCAATGGAAACCCTCTGGCCTCTTAAGAAGGCAGCTAAGCTTTTTAAACTTTCACTTTAATGACTATGCTCCTTAATTCCTTGTAAAACTAACAGATTTTTTTCTCAAAAAAAAATCGTCTTTCATTTTTCCTTTTTCATTTCATTCGTTCTATTCTTCTTTTCAACTTTGAATATTCAATTAAATGTAGCTTTCTTTTACGAATAAAACCCCTCAAAACACATCTACCAGGCACTTATTTATGTGTTAGTAAGTTGCGGCAAAAAAATGGCTTCAAAGTAATCAAAACAGTAAGAAGTGGACAATTTTAAAATGCTTACTCCAGTATCAGTTGCAATGGATTTTCCAAGACGACTCAACTCTGCCTCCAATTCAGCGATAGTTTTGTTAATAAGAGACTGAAGGCCTGGAATTCTAGACTTGATGACAGATTCCAGATGCTGAAAATTTTTTTCCACCCACGCTTTTCAAATTAGTCATCCAAACAAGACTAGCAAATGTCAGAATAGGTAAGAATTCACTGGCAGTTCAGCAGACAAAAAAAAGGTTTTAAATCTTTTTCGTCCTTGAAAATTGGAGCGATTGATGGAAAATGTTGTTGTAAACATAACAAACAAAGAAGAAAAAAATCATGTGATCATTAAAATGATAATGTTAACCTGCATGGGCAATTCTGTACCTTTGAAAGCATCTTCCCTAAATGTTCAGAACCCATCCTGCTGGCCATGTGCTGATACTCTGGACTAGTAGCAAAATACTCACGTTCTCTACGACGAGCCGCAATCATATCAACGCTTTTATTTATATCAGCTTGTGAACGATTAACAACACCAATCCAAGGAAACTGCAGTTTATATGCTCTTCCTTCTAAAATCTGCAAACCCGTAAGTAAATTTATTTTTATTTATTAAAAAATAACAGAAGAATTAGTCATTCAAATATCCCGAGGAAAGAGGAAAATTTAAACACCCAAAAAATTACTTATTTGAATAACTTGCTACAACCATTTTCAATTGATATTCATCATCTAGGCCTCACAAGACAAAGAACTTGACCTTCCAAAAGTGAGCAAAAACAAGATGGAGGGAAAGTGATGACCAAACCAAAACAGAGAAGGAAATGCAGGAAAGTTCCCCTTATGAAGGCAATAAAGTGAAATGGTCTTCTCAGGCTTAGGCTATAAAAGTACTATATAAAGAAGAGAAAGCATAGTTGAAAAATCCCACTGAGGATCTTAACGATAAGAGAACCGTTCTTCATGGAAAAATCCCATTCTTGAGGAGCTTTTTATTTTTATTTGTTCTCTATGAATTTGGTGAACAATCTGGCATATATCTACTTGATTCTACACCTTTGTTTCAGCTAGTACTAAATCTTGATCTGAATGAGTTTGATTATTGGGTGGGTGAAATTGATCTAACTTCAGGGCAGCCGTTGTAGACAAAAAAGTTAGAACATTATCAAGACCTTTTTCAACCAACAAGCATTGATGTGAATATCTGTAATAGACATATTAAACAAGATACTGCAATAGACAAGTTGCAACTGGAACTTTAGGCCGCCACACGTACATCAACTGCATTTGTCCCTTGGTCCATAAGATCGATTTTCGTCAGAACTCCAAATGTCCTCTCACCTGAAAGTTTAATAATTTCATGAACTAGGACAAAAAAGGGGAAAATATAGTTGACCGCAAAACAAAATACCTTCAAGCCAATTCCAAATAGCTTCAATCTTTTATTTATTTTCTTTTCTTATGAGATATCAGACTTTCATTGAGAAGAAAATGATAGAAAACAAGAGCATACAAAAAACATAAGCCCACAAAAATGGAGAGAATGGCAACAAACTACAAAAATGGGCTTTAATGAAGACCTAGCAAGTAAACAAAAAGATCTTGTCATCGAGGTCCAATGTAACTGCATTGCTCTTCTTCTACCAAACAACTCCATCCATGTGGTTGTCCAATCCCATATCCCGTCATTATTTAAAGTCTTAAATTTTAAGTTGGAAAAAATGACGATCTTAGATCTGCCACTGGATGAGAGTAAACCTACCTCTGTAAAAATAAAAATACAATTTTTCAAGAGGGAAAGCCGTTGTCCGATCTTCTCCATGAGATCAATACCAAAATGATAAACACCAAGAATTTTTCCCAGGAAGGAAGCCAAGATACGTGTAGGAAAAATTACCAATAACAAGGGCTCTGACCATTCATTATAGTTGGTATCAGTTCCAAGGCCAACAATGACCAAAGTGTAAATGAGTTCTTTTATATTCGACCACTTTCAAAATTGACCAATTGACGTTTCTTATCCCTTCATATTCAACCCAGCTCGTGTATAAGGAAACTACCTTTATCTCAAACTAAGATGCAAAGAACCTTTGTTCTTTGTTTTTATGGCTCCTCTTGCCTTGGGCCTTCCTTATTTTTTTCTCTCTCTTCCCTTTATGAATTCTTCTAGTTTTTCATTAAAATATATAGAGTAAAAGGAAAGAGTCTGGACAAAACTCTAAACAAAGTCCAACAAGCAATTAAAATAAAAACCTATATACAATTTCACTGGTAGATGCATAGAGGGTAAGAATTAAAAAAACATCTCTGATTTCTAAAACTAGTTCAATTCACAGAAAGAAAGAAAAAACAAAAAGAAGAAGAAGACGATTACTCTTTGGCTCAAGTCACGTGTAATTGATCAAAACATAGTCAAGGTAGATAATGCCATATATAAAGATTCTAATTTTTAAAACTAATCCGAGGTCAAACAAAAGAACAATGGATCAAGTCATGCATGCTTAATGTAAAGGTAGGCACACATTCATTTTACATAATCCAAAAGAATCTTGTTTCTGTCTCACCTTTTGGATCTACTTCACGAGAAATTTTAATTGCATCAGATGTCGCAAGATCCTGGTTTGCTGGAGAAATGGCCAGAATGATGCAATTAGGCTGTAACAAGAGATATGTCACACATAAGTGAAACAGTTACACGTCGCACATAAGTCAAACAGTTATATGCCACAAACTGAAACAATTAGTCTGTAACAAGATATTGCAAACCAGGTTAATTATCAGACTAACATTTTCAATTAAAAAAAACAAAAAAAATTCAGAAAAACGCAACAGCACCATTTACGTAATACTATTATATTAAAAGGGAGCCCCATATTAAATTATATACTCTGACAATTACCTTTTCTATGAAGGATCGAACCATGTTCTCTATATCTTGAACAATGCTTTCAGATTGGCCCTCTACATATTAAAGTCAATGCATCTTCTCACTCAAATTTGCAATTCATGCAGTTTTTTTTGTTCAGTCATCATAAATAGCTTATAAGAAGATAAATGGAGTTGAGAACTTGGATTAATTATAAACAATAATTGAGAAGTTCTAACTAACCAACAGCTACTTTTGTCAGCCCAGGAAGATCGATGAGTGTCAAGTTAACGACTGCAATTAAAATAAAATAACAATTAACCACTGTAATTAAAACTCCATAAGAAAACTGGAAAATAAAATTTCGAGAAAGTAAGTTGATAGGAATTTTTCATAATATAAATACAACCTATCAATATAAAACAAGGAAATGTTGTAATAATAAAAAAAGACCACATCCAAATTATACCGCAATGCGTATTCATAGTAGAAATACAACCGCATCAAATTGACATAAAAGGTTTTCTTCAACTTTGCAAAAATGCTATAGATCAATAAAAAAAAAATGCACTTTTCAAAAAACCTAACAAGACCAAGTGAAATTAAACATGTACCTTATAGGTCAATTGTTTGTAACTTATAAAAATATTGAGAAAAATCTAACTCAAAACTCCACTCTGGAATTGTAACTTCCTTTCTCTTTGTCCGTTGGCAATCCTCCTTCTAGGATAAGCAATTGAACTTATTTCTTTCTTTGATCATTCGTGTTCTCATAATTAGACCGCTAACTAACTAGTGAACCAAATCAACTTTACTACCTAATTCTAGACTCAGGGTACTTGTCAAAATAAAAAATAGTGAAGAAGAATTTGGTCGAAATTAGATATAGAAATTAAAATCTTATATTATCTACTCAGCATCATCAAGAGTATCCCTACAACAAAAGCAACAGAAGCTGCTTAACCAGAGAAAATATCTAACCATTGGGAGAGTAGATACTGAGATGGATTGGAACACTTGAAATTTGTTTACTGCGCCCCGTCTCTCTATCAGTCTCGTCTGAGATCTCCTGTCTCAGGGCGGCTACATGAGTAACGAGTAGAGATGAATTAATCAACAAATAAACATTCAATAGTTGCGAAAATATGTATGAAAACAAGTACCAAAATCAGTAAATTTTTTCCTAGGGAGATGCATGAACTCTCCATATTCTTTTCCATCGTCGATTCTATGAAGCTGCAAAACAAGAGGGCGTCGGGTGACAATCCCTGCAAACAACATATCAGTATCTTATTTCAAATTCCAAAGAGTGTGGACATAAGGGAGAGAATAAAATTTGCTAATAATATTGCATATTTTGTGTAACTATTGGAAAACAACTGCCTGACAAGGTTCATTCGTCTGCTTCCCGAGTTCAGCTTGTAATTAATAAACATGGGTAGAGCTGACATGAAATACAATACAAATTACCAGGAGTGAGATGCCTAAATTACAACTTTTAGAAGTTGACCGTTCAGCTTGTAATTACCGAGAGTGGCAAGGTCTGTTATTTTAAGACGTTGCATCCCCTTTTAAAGAGAAACTTCTGAAAGCTTATAGTTTGAAAAAATCACTTTTCTTTCAGCTACTGATTTTTACAAACGTCAAATGTTCTACATGACAAAAGCCAGGGCCAACGATGAACAACAAGGCAAAAAAAATCTATTCTGAAGTACTTTGCAAGTTCACGATGCACCCTTCAAATGAAAAAGACAGTCATCAAAAAGGAGATAATGACAGCAGAAATTTACCAGCTCCCCGAGGTAAAAAGTCTTTTCCAACAACGCTCTCCAACACCGAAGACTTGCCAGAGCTCTACAACCAATAAGATAGCAGCTTGAGTGGACTGCTGGTCTATAACACATTATGGGAAGTGATAAGGCGAATTGTAATATAAGAACTAATGCCGTTTGCAAAGGTTTCCGCATGTTTCTTGAGCTGCACATCTAACCAAACCGAGAGCCTAAGTATATATGAAAACATCAAATTTAACTCGGGTGAACAACATTTCTAAATTATAGTTGTAATATTGATAACAAGCGATCTAATGTTTGATAGAAGGGAAAAAAACTATCATTCTGATTTTTCTATCAAATATTTCTCTAAAAGGACATGATCAATTTTTTCTATAACATGAATTTTCCAGGTAAGATAAAAGGCACTAACTCGTGGAATTCTGATGAAATTATTGCAGTGATTGGAGAGAAGGGATATAAAGGAACGATGGAATATAGTTCCTAGAGAAGGTCGACAAATTTGCTTAAATTATACAATACATTCTGAAACGAATTAAAAAGAGAAGCAACTCGTGCGGTCAATTATATAATCAAACGAAATAGAGAATAGAGCAGTAACCGTAGAAACATAATGACGTCGCGAAAGATAATTCCGAGAGAAAGTAAAACAAGAACTCGGGCCAAAAATGATAAGATAGCAGTAAAACGGGCGTATTAAAGTAGAAGAACATGGAAATGTGAGGAAGCGGGGCATGACCTGGCCTCCGACGACGGCAATGGCAGGAAGGGAATCCCAGAGAGTGGGTAAAGCGCTCTCTTCGCCATGGTCGCCGAGAGCAGTGCAAGCTCTCTGAAGTTTGTTGACCAAGGAAATGAGATTTTCCATGAGCGAGGGAAATCGGATTGATGAGACGATGAAGAGTATGGATTGCAGCTGAAGTTTAGCTGAGAGTAATTAAGGATGGAATGTGAGAGTGAGGAAAAGGAGGGAGAATGTGGGGCGGCCATTGATGGACTTTGGAAATGGAGAGAAGAGGTGAAGGCGAAGAAGAAGGCTACGAATCCGAGTCCTTTGAACGTTTCCAATCTTTGGTACGGCTTCTATTCTGTTTAGTTATTTCGTTATTTCGTTTTTTCCTTTTCTTTTCTCTTATTTGTATTTCTTTTTAATTTACAAAACAATTTCCAAATTTGTTATAAATGGATTGAGAGATTTAACCATTTCATTATTATGTATAGTAAGATATTTTATAAATGTTGTATTTGATTGGCAATTGTAGGGATATAAATAAATAAATGAAATGAAAAAATATTGGATACTTTTTAAATTGTGGTATAATTAATCAAAATATTTATTAAAAAATCTATATTTTATCACTTACCGATAATTTTATTTGATATAAGTCTAACAATGTATTGAGATCTATCATTTATATAATCTAAAATTTATTATATTTTGAAACTATTTTCAACAATTTTGTCGTTTACAATAGTTTTCAAACTTTTTTTATGTCTTTTACTTTCCCTTGTATTTCTTTGTTGGAAATTACTCACCTCACTTGCAAAATTGAATCATAATTTTGGTTGGAATCAAATTTATGATAGGTCTAGAAGCGAGGCCCTAGATAAGTCTGGAAAAAGAATTGAAAAAAAAATGAAATTCATTTTCACATATAGAACGAAAATGTAACAAAATTTTATATCAATTATATTGATGGACCTTAGTAGAAATCTTTCATTAATAAAAGGTAGAATATTGCTATACTTTGTAATTTCGTGTGACAGTGTCCCTAGTAAATAAGTTATATGAATAATAGCAAAATGAAAATAGTTACAAGTTTGCATTTTTTTCTTCAAATTTATTTGTAAGTATCGAATCAAATGTGAAGTGGACGAATCAAACTTCAAACCTCAAATTTTTTTAAGCCATCTCTAACTTCAAATCTGTTAATACAATAATTATGCCGGTTAAAGTTAACTCCTACCTATTACAGAAAAAAAAAAAAAAAAAGACAAAACATAACTTTCGAACGAATAAATAATCTGTTACAAAACGTATTTGTTTTCTCTATACATAACACAACATGCATTGAAATTATTTTATTTTATTATACAAGTACAATATTGAATGTCCTATTTTATGAACAAAGCACATGTAAGTATGGTATTGTCAAACATTAAATTGTTTTGTATTATTTTCATATATCATATATTTCGTTTTATTTATTATTTGTCACCTCAACACGACTTTTAAAATGGAACGAGATCCACTAATATTGATATGGAGTTTTCTTTCATGTCTACTAGTTTTTAGAAGTATTTTAAAACATAACAAAATAAACTAAAACATTTATATAATATATCAAAACCTTAGATACTGATAGACTTTTATCAATGTATATTAGTTGATAATTTTTTAATTAATAGACAATTATAAAATTCAACACATGTCTATTTGCATTCATTATTTGTATAAATGAATATTTACTATATTATGTAAATACTTACCGTAATTATGTCATTTACAATAATTTCTTTTTTTTTTTTCACCTAAAATTTACGACGTAAACTAAATGAGCATTATACTTTCAAACAAAGAAAACGGTTGTAATCGGCAACATACTGAAAATATCTACAAAATGTAGCATTCTTTTATATTATATCAATTACACACGCTAATAAACTTCATCCATGGTTAGTAGAACGATAAATTTGTCATTCAACCTCACCGTTTACATTTTATTTTTGATTATTTTAATTAAACTATAAAGTTTCGTGAACAATCTTTTTGAATAAAATATATTGATAAAAGTTTTTCGATCTATCATCTTATAAATATTTCGATTGATTTTGATATGTTTAAAAAACATATAAATTATAATTTCCATAATAATTTGTTATCATTGAATCACGAATAAACGATGAAATCAAGTGGAGAATTTTCCTTTCCCCGCGTAGAGTGGGGTGTGTAGCCGCCACGTCAGTTGAAAAAAAGGGTAGTACGGAATCTCCATGCTACCTTCCCCTTCTTCGTCCCTTTTCCTTTTCAATCTTTAAAAACATAATAAATATAAATAAAGATAAAAATAGTTTCCCATTTCAGTTTGGACTTGGCGCTTCCCAGTCGCCTCCCCTCCCTCCTTCCCTCCTTCCCTCGCTTTCCTCAATTTTCTTTGGAGCCAAAAATAAATTCCATATTTTCCACGTTACCCGCCCTTTCCCCTTTCCCCTTTCCCCCTTCCCCTTCCCTTTTTCAATTACCCAATCCCCCAAAGGCCAAACTTAATTTAATTAAAATACCCACCCTCACCTAAATAAACCAATAAATATATATTTGGTTTTTTTTTTATTTTTAATGTAAATAAAAATGCTTATTAGCCATTTTGATGATTATTGTACTCTATGTATTCTACTATTCTAATGTTAAAAATGTATATTCACATAATAATTATAATAGATATGAATTATAAATTAAAATTATGTTTTTGAGGTTTCCTAAAGTAAAGGTTTATTAGAATATATATATATATATTCAACTTTGTTGACCATAATAATTCGTCTCTCATAGAGTTAATTAAAATTTAATAATGTAATATTAAAGTTTAGTCTTCTTTTTTATTATTATTAATAGAAATGTAGTCTTCCAAATTGTAAACTAGTGCAAATTTATATGATTAAAAACATATATAAATTGCTATATTTTTCTTTTCAAATTATATATTTAAGGTGTTTTTATTAGACATTTAAAAAAATAATAAAATAATAAAACCATTTACAATTTATAAATATTCATCAAATTCTCAATGACAAAATTTAATAAATTATATATAGTTATATAGTTATATTTTATAAATAGTTGTAATTTTCTTTTTTTATTCACAATATTTTTTTCTATATGTTTAATATGTAATTTTTTAAATTAAAAACGTGTTTAATGGACTTTTAACTTTTCATGTTTTTCCTTAAAAAGGTTTTCAATTTTGACTAGTGATCTCAACACTTGAGATCACAACAAATTAAATTTTATTATAGCTGAAGCCACATTTTCTTAATATTGTAAACTTGACTTAGATATATAAATTATATATATTTTTTTATACTATAGACATTAATAAATTCAAATCATTAAACTATGCTCGTACTAATTTAATTAGACAAACATTAATTTACTTTGAACACCTTCGTGAATTGAATTGCACCCGATTTTAACATAATCTATAATGAATCATTAACTAAGATATAAAAGCTTTGAACCCAAATTTAATTATTTTAAATAAAATTTGTGAAATATATTATATTTTTATTACTTCAAAAATAATTATTAAGAAATATAAAACCACATCACGAATTAATAAATTATATCAATTTAAGTTATAAACTAATAATTCTATCCATTCAAATTATCAATTTTGAAATTTGTATTAATTTAGACCTTAAACTAATAACCGCGTAAATTTAAATTACAACTTAGAAAAATCTATTCGTTTAAGCTTTAAATTTATATGGTCTATTTAAACGTCTAAGTTTATAAATGTAAATATGTATTGTTCCATAATATAATTATAAAGTTTAGAGTTTAAATTGATAAATTGAAAATAAAAAAATAAAGATTTGTGGTCAAATTCTTCTATTAACGAAAATTTAGAAAGGTAAGAGTTTCGATTTTCCATTTACAATATATAAAATAATAGTAACAATATATAAAATGGAAATTGTTCCCTTGCGGTTTCCTTTTCAGTTTAGGCGGATCGATCCCCGACTCTGACACAGCTCGTAGCATCGTCGTTTCCTTTCTATGCGAGTTTGAGTGAATTCTTTCGTTTGAAATTAGCATTCGATTTTGATTTTCCCTCGCCGGCGTTTTTCTTCCGTTTCTCGCGGGTTTTTGTTTTTCGACACTGAAAATTTATTGTTGTTTCGTTGCGATTTCTTTTATCGTTCTTAATCTGAGTTTCGCGGACGTGAAAGTTTCTGGAACGAATTGAATTGTCTGAGTTTTATCGTTTCTTGTGGTTGATTTAGGGTTTATTCCAATTTTTCCGCTGTGTGTATGTTGAGTATATGTGTCGCCTGGAGTGGGTATGAAGCGGAGTTGAATGGTGGACGGAGAAATCCTTCGACATTGTCCGGTGTTCGGTTCCTTTTCGTGGAAGAAGATAATTAGGGCTTCGCATTGTTTTTGTATTGGAATTGGGTTTTAATTTTCCTAACAAGATGATCATCAAACGAACTATGAAATTCGAAACGCCGAATCTTAAACGCTGTAAGCTCGAGGAGCCCGATTCTGCGGATTATATGTATTCGGTGAATTCTAAGAAACGGCGGACGGATGGGTATTATTCTTATGGCATCCAACGTGAGGTTGAGGATTTAAGTAGTGGTTCCGGTTCTTGGTACAACAATGGATTCTATTGGGGTGATGAAATTGAGCGAAATCCGAAAAAATTGAATGGCCAGCGAGCAGTGAACCGCAGCGTTGAGAAATTACGACCCCCGCTGTTGAAGTCATCGCGAGGAAGAATTCAGATGCTTCCTTCGAGGTTCAGTGACTCGGTTCTTCATGTATGGAAGAAGGAAGATTCGAAGGGTAGTTTTACGGACTCCAGCATTGAGGATAATGATGACGAAGAAGAGGAAGAAGGTGTCTTAGAGGAATCTAGAATGAGAAATAAGGGATTGACACTATCGAAACAACAGCAGTGGAAGGATAATTACAGGTTGAAGAATTCAAAATGGGACTCTTCGGGTAAAAGTGAAGAGGAGAAAGATAGTCCTTTTATGGGGTTCTCTAATTTGAATGGTTCAAGAAATTGCAGTTCAAAAACTGTGTCGCCATTGGAAAAAGAAGAGAAACCCACTAGGCTAACTTATATGGGCGCGAAGACAGACTCAAATTCTGAAAGGAAAAGGGATATTTACAAGCCAGAGGAGTTTGCTCTGGGAGATTTAGTATGGGCGAAGTGTGGGAAAAGATACCCAGCTTGGCCAGCGGTAGTTATCGATCCCTTGTTGCAAGCTCCCGAATCGGTTCTAAAATCTTGCGTCCCAGGTTCTATATGTGTAATGTTTTTCGGATACTCAAAGAATGGAACTCAAAGGGTAATTTCTTCGCACCTAAAATATGGGTAATGTTAATTTTAGTCGTCGCGTTCGTTAGTTATATTTATGAGTATGTTCATAATTCACAGGACTATGCATGGGTGAGACAAGGGATGATATACCCCTTTGCGGAGTTCTTGGAAAGGTGTGTAGCCAACTATTTTCCATGAATTGTTTGTATTTTTTCTATAAAATGATCCGGTAAGATGATCAGAAAATTTCCCTATTAATCAGATTCAAGGGGCAGAAGCAGTTGCACAAGAGCAAGCCAAGTGATTTCCAGATGGCTATCGAGGAGGCTTTATTAGCAGAAGATGGTTACGTGGATGCCAGTGTCGGCAGTATGTTAATGTCTCTTCGAGAAGCAGATGTCAGTGGGTTGCCTGATGCTTCGACGTCCAACCAGGATCTGGAGTACTATTCCGAGAAGGTAATATTATTGAGAATCCATTTCATACTTTTCGTTTGTTATTTATCTGAATTATGTTATGAACTCACGAGCTTTTTATTTGAGGTCTGAATGAATTTGAGTTACTGTTATTATCGTGGGTGGGTTTGGATTTCTTGGAATACGATACAGGATAATCGCGCACAAAATTATTATGTTATAAGAGCTTCGGCTAGTGATTTATTGTGCGGGCCTTTGCGTTTACAGTTACCTATATCTTTATTTATATGACTGGTTTTGTCACCCTGTCCAACTTTTGCATCTCGTTACTGTATTTTTTTGCTATAAAAATATGTAATTTTATTATTTTTATCGAAATTACATATAATTTATTTTTTGGTATAAGAACGTGTAATTTTATTCTTTTTGTTCAAATTGCATGTCACTGTATGGCACCCAAGAGGTGTCCCCGTTGGCTGAGATCTGCCATCTGAGTAACAACCATGGAGAGGTCATGGGTTTTTGAATCTTTGAATGATCAGTATGAGGAGAACTCTAAAACTCTTGGAGTCTTCCAGTCCACTTTTTAGCCAAAAAAAAACGTGTACTTGGGGTCTTTTTTAGTCTATGAACTTAGAAATCTCGATTACTCAAGAATTTTTTGATAAGTTGTTAATCCAACTGAACAAATTTTCAAGGTTGGCTGGGATTGGGAAGGTAAAAGTTTTGGAAAAGGGTTAACTTGACCCAAAAAGGTTTGGAATTTAGGAGTATTTTTTCTGGAGTTTAATCCCGTGGTGTGGGCTTAAGGATCTTTATGGTCAATCATTACATCCGTTCTCAATTATTTTTCACCCTAATTTTAGGCTTTGTTGTTTGATGAATTATGAAACTTATCAACCTCAACTTGTTTCTTTCTTAACACTGTCATTTATGTTTGCGTCAATTCATGCCAATGCATAATTTGCACATTCTTACAAGCTGATTTTATAAACTCTGTTCACTATTGTCTTTTTGTTCTTGGCACATTATAATGTAATGTGCTCAATTTTTTTGAGAGCTCTTACAAGTTAATTTATTTTACAGAAAGTAGTCAACAAAGGTTCTAGACATTGTGACGGATGCGGCTTGTTATCACTTTGTAAGACACTTAAGAAAGTAAAGGGGCCGACTTCTGCCACGCAACTATTATGCAAACATTGCCATAAGGTTTGGAGATGCTTATCTTCAACATATTTTGTTGTGCTGGAATCCTTCCCTGCCAATCTTGACCAAATAACAAAACACAAAAGATATTTTTTGTTCTTAATTAAATAGCTATAGTATTTATCTAGATTATCTAACAATTCTTGTATTTACAGTTAAGACAATCAAAGCAATATTGTGGCGTATGCAAGAAAATCTGGCACCACTCTGATGGTGGAAATTGGGTAAGCATTTTTTGTCATTTTTTCAAACCATTCTGTTTGGTATATGCGTTCTTCCTTCGTTATCTGATTTTATTTGTGTGTTTGTTGTCGAACTAGGTCTGCTGTGATGGTTGTAATGTATGGGTGCATGCTGAGTGTGACAAAATTTCAAGCAAGCTATTTAAGGTATGCCTTCTGCACCTCAATGGATGTGCCCTTGTTCTCCCTCTCTCACATACAGGCACACATATTTTTACCTAAGTTCAGGAATGTCTAATTGGTATGCTCACTGCGCTTGAAGGATTTGGCACACAGCGAATACTATTGCCCTGACTGCAAGGTTAAATTCAATCTTGAACCTCCGCATGTTCAGAATAATCAATCAAAAGCCAAGTGAGCACTACAAACACTTTTTGTAATATTTTTTTAGTTATTATGATTTTATTGGCCCGTAAAAATATTTCATATTAATACTTCGGTTAAGAGAGAGGGGCTTAGAATTCCACTTTACTATTGCTGCGATGAAGCTCTCAAGCATCAGATGCAATTAGGAATTTGGGAAGCAACAGGAACTTTTTCATGTTATCAGTTTCCATTTTCTGACCTTAAAATTTATACATTTGATGTGAGATATCTTACACTTTATATAAACCAGTTCTGCGGACAAGGGTGCTGAGGCTTCCATTCCAGATAAGATAATAGTGGTTTGCAATGGCATGGAAGGAGCTTATATTCCTGATTTGCATTTGTAAGTCCAAGTCCTCCGAACATGTCGTTAAGTCACATTTTATTTTATTTCTCTTATTTTCATGAAAGATTTCGAGTTACACATCATTTTAATGGTTTGGACAAATTGTTTAAGATGATGAAATTGTGACCTCAATTCCTATCTTTTAGGGTTGTCTGTAACTGCGGTTCTTGTGGGTCAAGAAAACAAAGACTTAGTGAATGGGAAAAGCACACTGGATGTAGAGCAAAGAAATGGAAATACAGTGTTAAAGTGAAGGCTACAATGTTACCTCTGGAACAATGGGTTTGTAGTGACACCTCTTTCTTTCCTTTCTGTTTTAGGTTTTAGCCAATGTCTTGTACTTGCGATTCATCATTCCTTACAGACATCAATGAAATTTCAGATTGCAGAGTTCAACACGAATGGCATAGATTCCTCGAAGCCTTTGAAATTGGACAATCAGCAGCTAAGCACCTTCTTACGTGGTATAGATTCTCTCTCTTTTAATACACACAAACATATATATGTTGAGAAGGTTGCAGTATATGCCTGCTGTTCGTCTATTCTCACTGTGTATTTTCATTGATAAAATACAAATATTGAGGCTACATTTTTAAAGTTTGTTAATCTTTGTTGTAACAGAGGATTATGAGCCTATCTATGCAAAATGGACGACAGAGAGGTGTGCTGTTTGTAGATGGGTTGAAGATTGGGAAGAAAACAAAATTATCATCTGTAACAGGTGTCTAACAATCTACATAATTTTGCACCAACATATATATTTAAATGAAAACAAAATTTTCTTCAACAAACAGACAAACAAACAAACTTCACGGTTTGAAGTGAGCATTACCATATACCACCTTAGGTTGTAGATTTATATCATCACATATCTGTTCATCATCATTTCAAAATTATTTGTCCACGTGTTTGTCTTGTGAACTGAAAGTGAAGTTTTGAGCCCACATGTGAGAAACAAGGATTCTTTAATGGTTTGTTATCTTGAATGCCTTTGTTTTATTTTATTTTTCTCCATTAAAGCTCTGTTTTTGGATAGAAGATAATATAAATTAAAGCTAAACGTTTTCATCGTTTAACTGTTTGGGATTTGTGACAGTTCATATTCGACACATCCAGGGATTTATATTCATGTAAACTTATAAGTTATGACTTCAGGCACAAATAGTTGACATATAATTATACAGGAGAATTGTTACCCTTCTCCTTTTTTTTATAGGTGCCAAGTTGCTGTGCACCAGGAATGCTATGGGGCAAAAGATATTCATGATTTTACATCATGGGTTTGCCGAGCTTGTGAAACACCAGATACCAGCAGAGAGTGTTGCCTATGTCCTGTTAAAGGTTTGTTATGATTGTATTTTATTTCTGGGTTCCTAAATTTTGGCAAATAGTCCATTCTATATTTAATATTTCAGTGGCTATAAGTCTCAAGACTCTTGACTTTAATAAGATTTTTTTTAAGGAAATATTTTTCTAACTATAGAGGTTGAAGGCCGCTAAGATGAAAAAGAGGGATATGGCCATAAATGGGAACATGTTTATTATGCATCATGGTGGTGTTTGAGTGCTATCATTTTAAAGAGATGCCAGGTGATTTTAAGGTGCTTGGATATTTGCCTGTGGTCACATGCAAGGTGCATCGGTCACCCTTGCATTGGGTACAAAGAAGCACCTTCAATCAGGCATTAACCATAGCTGCTATGTTTTCATGACCATTGAACATACGTGCGGGAGAAAAGAGTAGTGGGATTTGTCAAATCTTACAATACTAACTTTGGTTGGTCTGTTTTCTTGACAATTTGAACCCCAAATAAAAAACATATTGTTTTCGTAAGTTCCTCCATGAGTATTACGTTCTCTTTTCCTTATTCTTTCCTTCTCTACAGGTCCCCACCCACATACCATGTTTCCTCTCATGCAGACATTTTTGTCTTCATTTCTTCACCTTTTGGTTTCTGATTAAACCAATTTCATAAATTTCAATTATTGATAAAAATAAAAAATAACACTCTTAGGGAGATTTTGCGAGCTCCCGTCTCTCCTGAAATCAAAACTTATGGACACTTACTGACCAATTTCACCATACCTAGAATGAATCCATTTCCAACTAGGAATGGATTCATTTTCAATTATTTCTTCCGTTCATTGTTTCATCTGATTTTACTCATATTCTTTTATTGTATATTATTTATGGGTTAGTTTCATGAGAAAGTGAATTTTCATTTGAATATGCCTTGTGCCGATTCGTTTTTTTGCTGTCTTGCAATATGATTAAGGACAGAAAATAAATTATTGTATGTTTTTTTAGGAGGCGCTTTAAAGCCTACTGACGCTGAGGGACTCTGGGTTCATGTCACTTGTGCTTGGTTTCGCCCTGAAGTTGTTTTCTTGAATCATGAGAAAATGGAGCCTGCGGTTGGCATCTATAGAATTCCATCTAATTCTTTTTTGAAGGTAATTGTACTATTTAAAATTTAATTCTTATTTTGAATCAAAATGATAATGTTGATTTTCTAGTAGGCAAAGAGATGTTTGTTGTCTATACATTCTTTCTTTTTATGGATAACAGAAATGTGTAATTTGCAAGCAAAGTCACGGTTCCTGCACGCAATGCTGCAAATGTGCTACTTATTTTCATACAATGTGTGCTTCCAGAGCTGGATACTTCATGGAGGCAAGTATTTTTGGTTGATATTTTGTGATATTTACTCTATAGAATATTTCTATAAATTTGAGTGTTGCTATTTTTGACCTACAATCACAATGCATCTTCTCTTTTAGACATAGGTTGGATTTCTGTTTCTGGCTTGGGAAATTTTTTGAAGGTGCTACAGGTTGACAATTGCTTAACTCTATTTATATTCACTTTCAGTTGCAGTGCTCAGAGGAGAAAGGGAGACAAATTACTAGAAAACTGATATATTGTGCTGTTCATAGGTCAGATTATTACTTTATTGCGTATAATTCTATTCTCTTCCTCCTTGTTTGATTCAATAGATCCCGAGACTCAAAATCCTTCTTTGTCATGTAGAGCACCAAACCCTGATGCTGTTGTAGTGGTGCGTAGTCCTTCTGGCGTTTTTTCTGGCAGAAACTTGCTGCAAAAGCAGAAGGGATGTTACAGGGGATCAAGGCTAGTTACATCAAAGATAGAAGAACAATCAAAGTCTTCAGCCTCTGAAACCAATGATTTTGAACCATATTCTGCAGCCAGATGTCGTGCTTATGTTAGATCAAACGATAAGGTTGTTCACTGACTATTTCAGAAATTTTTTCCGTTACTAATAACTTGTTTTTTTTTGCCTCACCATTATTATCTGTATTTTTCTAGAGGGTTGAAGGGCAACGGCAACCGATATTTCATCGACTTATGGGGCCCAACCATCATCCACTGGATGAGATTATTAGTTTGAGCACACGCAGAGTAATATTCTTGTCTTAGATAGTTTAACTTGCAGTTTTAGCTCATTTTCCAGTGATTAATCAATACATTTTTTCTCTTTCAAGGAAGGAGCAGACCCCAAGTCCTTTTCCTCATTCAAGGAACGGCTTCAATATTTACAGGTAAATGCTACCTCTTTTTTTTGTATATTTATATTATATTTTTAGTGAAATCTTGTTGCTATTTGCTTAATTTCCCTAAATGACTTCAGAGAACTGAAAAGGATCGAGTTTGTTTTGGTAAATCTGGAATTCATGGATGGGGCCTCTTTGCTCGTAGGAACGTGCAAGAGGGAGAAATGGTAAGGATGTTGTTAATTTTTGCGAGCTCCAGTTAAGCTTGTACACTTTTTGTTTTCTTCTTCAGCGTTCCTTTGTACTTTTAACTTATTACATTTTCGTCATACACAATCATGGGGTTGAGGCAGTCTTTTGAGATAAATTTTAGTTATCTAACTAATCAGGTGTTCAAATCTATCTTTAGGTTGTTGAATATCGTGGTGAGCAAGTACGGCGCAGTGTAGCAGATTTGAGGGAGGCTCGGTACCAATTAGAAGGAAAAGATTGCTATGTGAGTTGACAATCGTTTTACAATCGTTTTTTTTATGCATGAAGTATTTCATATGTTTGAAGTTGATTATGTTACATGAAATCTCATTTTGCTTATTTGATAGCATTCAAATATATTTAAATACAAAGGATAAACGAATTACAATGCTAAGTTCTCAAGTATTCAAGGAACTTGGACTATTTCCTTCTAGACGATTTAATCCCAAGTAAACTAAACACTTGCCTACCCTCAATGTTTTTCTTCTATGTATACCAACTCTCTATTTGCTCATATATCCTCAACAATCCTCAACACCATAAACATATTCCTAAGCACCTTAATATTAGCCTATCACTATTCCGCTTATGTCTTTTCTAACTACTATGCTATTTTAAGAAACACCATAATTGAGTTTGATATATGTCTAGAATAGTAAAAAAAGTACTTTCCAACTAAATACAAGTTCATTTCCAAAATTTCCCATTTGAAGTGGTAAGTTTAAAGCCATTTTGAAAAATTATAGAACATTTCAAAAGCACTTAAACTACTTCTAGAGTAATTATGTAATTATTCTCCAAAAATTACTTTATAAACGTCATCTCAAAAACACTCGGTATCTTGGAAAGTTAAAGGGGTCGCCTTTCCCGTTTCCTTACCCTTGCTTAGATCCAAGAGGTTTTCTGTTCCCAATATATTCTCTCTATGAAATGCTGGAATTTGATTGTGCAAGTATTTTAATCACCGAAGTTTAACACTGATTAAATTGTTGCAGCTCTTCAAGATCAGTGAGGAAGTTGTCATTGATGCCACAGAGAAAGGAAATATAGCACGACTGATAAATCATTCGGTAAGCAAATTCGGTCAAAGTCGGAAATTGATTATTTCTTGTAATTTTTTTGTTTGAAACTTTGGAGTGGAAGACTGAAATGTGAATGTGTGTTTGTGTGTTGCAGTGCATGCCAAACTGCTATGCAAGGATCATGAGCGTTGGTGACAACGAAAGCCGAATCGTTCTGATTGCCAAGACCAATGTAGCTGCCGGAGAAGAACTAACGTAAGAACCACATTCTTTCTTCTTCAACTTCAAATATAAATCACTTCTTTAGCTCTCTTCTTCGTTTACAGCTTTATCTCTCTCTCCTCTTACAACCACACAGGTACGATTACTTGTTCGATCCCGATGAACTTGATGAACTCAAAGTCCCCTGCCACTGTAATGCCCCCAATTGCAGGAAATTCATGAACTAACACTTAACTCGGACCCAACTTACTTCAAATCAAACCAAATCTAATTCTTTTGCTACATCTCCTCTGCAACCTCTTTAGGAGAGCAGCTACATTCTTTTTTCTCTTCAAAAGAAAGAAATTAAAAGGCAACTTGTTTTGGTATAGTCATTCCGCTCTTCACTCTTCCCTGTGTACCCCCACCATTTGTATAGCAATTCGTAGCGTAGGTGGAATAAAAGTGTAAATTCAATCTGCGGCTCTTTGGATGCTATGCATAGGCTTATGAGGCATTTTTTTTTTCTATATAAAAAAAAGTCCCTTTCTTTAAATAGTGTTTATTTTATGCCATCTTTGGCCCCTAATCTTTCTAATTTTTCCATTTTGCTACATTTGAAAGTTAAACTTGTAAAGTTTCTGTAACATTATTGTACTACTTTTCTTGTTAGTTGAAGGCTTGAAGCATATAATTCTTTGGTTCTATAAAGAATTGAAAGAAAAATATCGTTCCTGTTATTTTATTTGTTGAATTTCTATTCTAATTTTGAATGAGTGGTGGAATTAGTACAACAAGTTAGATCATTATTCACAAATCAATAGTAATCAAAATGTTAAGATCCAATCGTGAAAATGTTTGTGTTTTGCAATGCAAATGGATTAGGAGAGTTCTAATTAAATTATGATGACTACATTCTAACTATAAAATAAATTGAATGTTAAACATTCTAAAATTTGAAGAAAAGTTTGATTGTTGAATTACAAATTTAATCTTTGAAACTTCATGTAATTGTTCTCCACTTTTAAAATGAAAAGTTGAAATTAGTGACTTAAACAACTTTTAAAATTGTCAAAATTAAAAATATTAATGAGGAATTATAGGATACAGAATCAAATATTTGGAACTTACTAAATAATTTTAAAACTAAAAACCTATAAGCTATTCAACACAAATAAGCTATTCAACACAAAATTAATATAAGAGAGGTGTATAATAAAAATTCATAGTTTAGACATTCTATTTTGGAAATTTTTTAAAAATAGTAGATTTTATCAAATATTTACCGTATAACAAATTTTATTACTAATATCATTTAATTTATTTATTTTAAAAATAAAAAATAAATTAAAATATTTTTAAAAATAGAAAAATAAATTAAAATATTTACCAATTATAGTAAAATTTTGAATTTTATCACTAATAGAAATGAATAATCACTGTCTATTAATGTTGATAAATTTTGCTATATTTTGTCGTACTATTTTTTATAAGTTTCCTTTATTTTTTACGACACAAACATTCATTTTTGTTGACATGTTACATTTCTATCAATATTAGAAAAAATGAAACATAAATAGTATAGTATAGTGCATTTACTCTTTTACACTTATGAGTTACATTTAAATGTAATAATATTAATATTACTATAATTTATTGTTTATGTTAATTTAATATTTTAAATATTTTTTTTTAAAAAAAAGAGAAAGCGGAAAATTTGTGTTTCCCGCGTATATAAATAGCGAAGTTTGAGAATGAGGGGAGCTTTTTTTGAATCTCTAAGCAACAGAAACAAAATAGAGGCTCTGCATTTAAACAACGTCCATGGGGAAGAAACTGAGCATTGCCTCAGCGAGAGATCGAGTGGTTACGCGATCTCAATCCATTTCCATGGAACGTGCAAAAATGACGAAGCGATCTTCGCCAAAAAATCCAGTTGTTGCTGCAGAGCCGGAAGGAATGGTAAAGCGAATGCGGAGAGATATTAAGCCCATTCATTCTTGTAGCTCTCCTCGTTCCGCTTTTCTTACTGCGCATTCTTCTGCTTCATCCTCTGCATCCTCCTCTTCCTGCTGGTTCGTTCTCTTCCTCTTTCTGTCTCAATCCTCATAGTCGCTGTTCGTACGCAATTTCGATTCTGATACGAGTTCGCGCGTAAACATGTGTCTGCTTGTAGAGGTAAATGCCTATGTGTTTTTTAGTATACTGATAATTAGGAAATTCAAATTTAAGTTGCTAGAAGTGATTGAATTGCTTAGTTCACGAAAATGAGATGCAAAGTTATTTTCTCGACTTTAAGCTCTCTGAGCTCGATTGTGTAGTTCGCATCTGTTTTGTACTGCTGAGGACTTTGAAATAGAAAGAAATGAATAACTAGAGTTTTTTCTGTGAGATTACGAAGCTCAAGGTGAACGTCTGCAGAGTTAAATCTACGCAGAGTGAATTTGTTCGTTTTCTCCATCAGGAGAAGATTGTGAAGAAGAAACGTTTATTCGTGATTTTAGGATGTGCAAACTGAATGTGAAAATCTTTGTTGAAAACCGCGACACGTTGATAAACACTTTCTGGAACTCTTGTATTATAATTAGTTTTGCGAAATTTTCAGTATAGTTTAATTGTTTGCTTGTCACAATGATCGAAGAAAATTCAGGACTCTTTCAATTTATAGCTACTTCAGTAGTACATTTCTTACTTTTGTTCACATTAAGTATTCCGAGTGCCCTGGTAATCTTCTTTACTTCTATGTTTTTTGGTTCTACATATATGATTTAAAAAGGACGTTTGTTCTATGTTTACATATTCAATTTTAAATCAGTTGATATATCAGTTTCAGTAATCAAAAGTTCATTTGTTTATTCAGCCATTAGTCTGGCTTAACTTGGGTTGATCGGGATTAAGATTGATGAATCATAGAAAGTATAAATTGTTTCCGACAGTTTGACTGTTTCATCGGAAACAAAGTTGAGGATCAGTATGTAATTTAACCTTCCGTATGAATTTCCTTGAACAAACATGACAGGTACGACGCGGACGTTTGGACAGAGGTAGCAAAGTTTCTGGATGGAAGATCTTTAATGATGCTTGCGGCTACTAGCCGGTGGTTTTACCGTTCAGTCATGGAAGACAGCATATGGAAGTATGTTTGCCTACGTGATCTTCAGGTCCCTGCTCCTCAACATACTGCCTTCAAATGGATCAAACTCTACGTTTCTGCCTTCGGTAAGGATTGGATTCAAGTTCTCCCAGTTGTATTCCTGCTATGGTGAATGCGTATTGCGTTTGCTTAACTATTCAATGACCTGTGTTCCAGACGGAAGCCACTCTTACATTTTCCGGCAGCCAGAGAAACATCTAGGTGAGTGGTTTTGATTCCACTTAACTCCTTATAGTAATTTGGCATCCTGTTGTACTTAACCACAAAAAATGTCAAGGACCTGTTGATCCACGGCTACTGTCTAATCTTATTATCAGTTTATCAATCTTACCTAGTAGATATATAGTGATCCTGATTCCAATTTACTATTGAATTGTGGTTTGCTTCTTTACCACATCGTTTATTCATTTCAATGAAATCAGATTGGATGCGAATTGGGGCATTTTTCCTAGATTCTTCAGTAGCACTACTATCAGAAAGGCTAGGCTCCCAAATGAAAATCCCAAAACAGGATTCAACGGATAACACATTGGAGTCCGGTTGTTGTGTATTGCACAATGTTAAAACTGGGATCTGGATAGCTGGTATCAAGCTTGCTAAATGTTTTTGACATTTTCTTTCAATTGCTGTTATAACTTGATACTCCCTTTAACCTTTTCTCAAGTAAGTTTATATTCCAAATGGATTAATGTGGCAGATCTGCAACTTGTTCGTTGTCCCGTTTGCGACCTGAATACATGTGATGGTAAGCACCCCACGTATAGGAACCTCTTTATGTTAAATATTGCAAGATCTTAGCCTGCAGTTGTATCATTCTAGTAGTTGGTATCCCATACTATGTTTACAAGAATTGAGGAACTCATTAGCTTATTCACTTCCAAATTTCATTGAAAATAAATTAAATCTTGATTTCCAATACCATAGGAAAGTGGATGGTACCGAGCACATACCCATTCATCTGCTAATCAGCATTAGTTCATCGTAAATAGAAACATGCCCATATAAGAACTCAATCTAACCTCATCATCAAAGAATTCGTATTTCAAAATTGTAAATAGTGGATATGTAGCTGCAGAAAATTATCTACAATTGGCTATTGCTGACCTTGCTACTATTATTATGTAGGAACAATGCAGACGTTGGATGCTAGGCACATAGAGCTGTTCCTAAATGAAGGTTACCAAGATGGTAGTTGGGAGTATCAGATTGTAGGTTCTCATGATATCAGAAAGCCTACAGAGTCAGCTTCAGGGGCCATTTTTGATGTCAAGCACCTGGAAGACTCTTCAACATCAGGTATAACACAAGCAGGAATAGTACATTCTCTTCACCCAAGTTAGTAATTTAGGTACCATACATGAAAAGTAAATTTAAAGTGTGCTTAGTTGTTTAGATGGTGAAACATGCTAAATTTCTACAATTAACCTAAGCCTAGTGGTTTAACGTGTTACAAATTAATACGACACAAGAACTGAGTTCAAATTCCTGCAACCTCCATTAAGTTTTTAGATGTTGAATGTTATTACAAGACATTGTTCTACGTCAAGAGAAATTGAGCTAATTCAAGAGATTGAATTATGAACAATATGATGAGATTTTTCCCAAATGAATTGAACAGGATTACTGGATCTGAAGTCATGGACAGGAAATCGGACTGATTGGCAACCAAAGGCAATGATTACTCTCAACGCTGTTGCTGTAAATACCTATTTGCAAGACAACGAAGGTAAATTGATCACCTCCAATTTTTATATGACACTCAAATACGATGAAAATTACTTTTAATCATTTAAAAAACATTTTTCTTAAAGAATTTTCTTAGTCTTCCGTCCACTCGATAATAAGATGGGTTCTAGAAACATGGTAGATTAAAAAAAATTAAATTGGTATTCTATTAAAGATGGACGTAGAAGAAGCGTTTTACTTCAAAGTACTTAAAATAAGTGATTTTAATAAAAATAAATTTTTAAAAACTTAATTATAAGCATTTAGAAATAAGGTTATTGATTCTATATTTTAAAAATATTTTCAAGGTGTCCAGTAATATGAACAAAAGCACTTTTGTTCAAGATTGATTTTGAAATTATTAAAACTTTTATCATGTTTAAAATTCTTTTAAAACACACTCTTGCCTCATGCAAAATGTTCAATTTTATACTTGTAATTTTCATATTATCAAAATTGATTTTAAATGCTTAAAAGTATGTTTAAGAAGATTTTAAAAATGACATAAGTGATTTTAACTATTTCAAAATTATGGTGACTTTAACAAAAAAAAGTGATTATAGCCCCGTCAAAAGTCACTCATAACAAACACTGCAAAAATATATTTGTAAATAAAACATTTTCCAATATGTTTTAATTAACTTTTTAGGTGTTCAAGAACTTTTTATTACTTTTAAAAGCCAATCTAAACAAGTCCGAGTCCTATAAAATATAGAAAAAAAAGTATCATTTTCATCCGAACAAACCACTCTTAAACATAACCCAATAACCCAACTTCTTGAATTCATTGATTAGTAATATAAATTATTAGAATACAGCATAGCATAGTACAGTGGTTGATTGAGATTTGAGGTGTGGAATTTGTATGGCGAATGCAGGAGTTCACGTGAAATATCAAGCCATGAGAGCCGGAGCAAACGGAGAGGTGGTTTCTATCCGAATTTCTCAGCAGCTTCTTTAGTTTCTTCCTTCTTTTATTATTCCTTCTCTTTTCCCTTTTGAACTTCAAATTCAACTCACTATACCATGCGCCACCAAATAAGTATATACCCAAACGAAAACTAAACTAATAACCATTTCTACAAATTAATGCTTTTCCGTTCCAACCCTTTCTCATTAACAAATTATGTTTCAAATCATTTTTCTACTTCTTAAAATGGAAATCATTTTCTTTGTTGTTCAAAACTTCCTGATAAATCTGCTTTTACATACATAACATCTATATATATGAGAAGAAAAATCTATGGCATGACTTGTTGATTTTATTGTCCATCTAGAATAATAGATTGATTTTAAAATACACATTGATTAAATTGTGTTGTGTTTTTTCAATTACTCGAGATGAGATTAATAATACAAAAATGAGAGTTTGGTCATACGACAATAGTTACAATAATAAGTTTTATAGAGCAACCGCTAATCGTGTGTTAAAGAATTTACAATTTCCCATTAATAACTCCAATACAAAAACACAAAAAAGAAAAGTATGTCATTTTAGTTTATTATAACTATCAAAAGTGCAAGGACACACACATACACTCACACAACTAATGACTACTTACTTCACTATTGGTAAAAAGATTGTAAAGAAAATACAAGAAGATCATCCTAATTTCCATTACAAGTTTATGGAGAGAAGTCAAAGGGGTTACAATGGTAAAAAGTTACATTCACTTTCTGGCAAGAAGCTTCTTTGGAAGCTTGTCCAAAGGGGTAGATTTGAGCAAGAAAAGCCTTGCTGCCCTCTCTTGTAAAGTACCTCCACACTTCAAGCCACGTGCTTGCAGTTCGGACTTTAGCCTTTCCAAACCAAGAACCTGGATCATAAAAGGGAACAATAATACGAGGTTAAAACAATTTGAGTTTCACTCTCTAATGTAACATTTAACACGAGCAAACAACGATAACATTAGTTACTAGCCCTTCCGAGTTTGAAATATGGAGTGTATTAAAGTAAAGATTTAATAAGAATCTCCTTAGAACGTGGAAAAAACTTGTGAATATATAATGTCAGGACATAAGCTTTTGGCCTCCCTAGAGATTTTCTGAATTTACCCATGTGTGACAAACAACGAACAGAAGTTTAGAATATAGATTTTGTCTTTTTTAAGAGAAGTTTTTGGGCAAATTATTCCATTGATATCTTAGGATAATTCATTCAATCAATGAAATTGCTTCTTATCCAAAAGAGAAAAAAGAGAAGTTTTTGGTGGGGGATGCAATTACACCCTCAAACATTCAATTGTAAGGATTGGGCCCTCAAACTTCCAAATATGTTAAAATTAGACTCTTAAACTTATGGTAGTAGAAGAAATTGGACCCTCAAATGATAAAAATTGAACCCTCAAACTCATTCACTTGTCACTATTCTACAATTATGTAAGTATGAGGGTCTAATATCAGCACTTGTATAAGATTTTAGCAACTGAAAATTTTGAGTGTATAAAGACAATTATCACCCTAATTTAAGGGTGGTTTTTGCAATTTGCCCAAAAAATTTAATGATGCAATGCAACCTACCTACCTACCTACCTCCCTCCCTCCTAGCAGAAGAATAAATGAGAAAGGATTTTCTTTAATGAAATAACCCTAAATGAGAAAGGAAATTTGACATTAAAGCTATTGTGTATAAGAAAAATAATCATTGGACTTCCTGAGCATACCTCCATTTCGGTAGCAGAACTAAAATCATCAAAATTCAAAGGAATTTCTGGATTGCTCACAGTTGCAGTTGTTTCGTCATGGTCACTCAACTTAGACACTGGAGAGCCATTTGGTTCAGGACGCGTAGACAAATCTTCAATAATTTCACCACTATTTGGATTTGAGGTATCTTGATGATTAGCTGATACATTTTCGGAGTTTACGATTTCAACCTCAAGAGCATCCTGTTTTACAACCTCATCTTCTTGATGGGCAGAAATAGCAACAGCCTCTGGACACGATAAAACTGCACTCTGAGTAGTCTGATCATTCATTTCAACCGCATCAACACGTTCAGATTGAAGTGTTTTTTCACTAGAGCTTCCAACTAATTCCATGGTTTCCTGCGCTGCCATGTCCTTTTCTTCCTCAGATCCACTTTCACATGAGGATCCCCCAGAACCGTCTCCAGCTTTACCATAGTTCACGGAGTCTGAACTCCCTTCAGCGTCCTTATTTAAATCAGATCGACCAACGTTCAAGATGACTGATTTCTCACTTTCTTCTTCATTTTCAGCATCGTCCTCATCTGAATCGTCACTGTCACTTTCACCCATTTTTCTCTTGCCCATCCTAGCAGACAAATAATCATTTGCACAACGCTAATAAGAAAATGCTATGTTATAGGAAATCATTACATTTAAAAATCTCCAGATTATAAATAATTCTCCCACCAGTTAGAAATCAAAGAGGAAAAAATACAATCATTAAATGGGTGCTTATGCTTACACAAATAAAATTAAACTAAATCCAAAAAAACTGTGGAGGGTTGAAAAAACGTCCCTGCAAAATCTCGAGTTCCTTTCACACCAAAGAAACCAAAACAAGATTATGTTGAATTGAAAGCCAACATACAGTCTTTTTGGCACCATGAAAATTGAAATGAGTGACCCACAAAGACTAAGGAAAGGATACTGAATATATCATTTGGCAAGGCCACAGATCAGCCAAAAGTTCCAAACATTTTTAACCAAAGTTGAGATGCATATGAACAATGAGAAAATAGATGACAAGGATGTTCATTGTTAGAAAACAAAAAAACAAAAAACACAACAAGGAGAGAGTAAAATGAGACATTCTTCTTTGTAATTGGTCGACAGTAATTCTTTGTTGGTTATCCATCGTCCACTTCTTATTTGATAGGCTGACCAGGGTATAAAATTACAAAGAGGGAACCCCAAACCATAAAAAGGAATCTACAAAAACCCTTTTCAATTGGAACGGAGGGAAGAAGAGCTATAGTGAGGGTGAGAGGGAAGCATTTACACCTAGTTACAACCATAATGATCCATAGCATAAAAGAACCTGTTGTATTAGTGTTCCTTGTTAGGGAAAATTCTTCCAATTCTTTCATCACAAATATCCCAGCAGTAGGCTCTAATAAGAACTAGGAAGGATGCTACAACTGAAGGAAAAGTGATGGGCTGCATAGGAACATTTCAAAAATGTTTTTGAGGTGGCAATTTCAACAACGAACTATATAAACAAAACACTCACTATAGAATAATCTTAAGAGGTTGATCATTTGAACAAGCCAATCCAATAGGAAACAGCAAGAAAAATGAGGAAATCTAAAAGGGAAAGAAAACTTCAGAAGGAAGTAGAAATCAATCCAAACGCTCTTAGTTTCTATGGTACTAAAATAAACAAAAGATTGATAAAGCTCCATCAAATTTCAGCCTGATTGGTGATTAAGTATGCCCCTATTCACTCTTTATGATAAGAAATAAAAGCTTGAAGGCAGTTTGCAAGCTAATATAACATGATAAAACAAATCAAAGAAGAAGGGTAAGCAAGAAACTAACCAGATCTTCAACTTTTTGGCGTCTGCACCATTGGCCATCAAACCAGCCTTTCTTTTTCCCTTCATCACCGCATCTCTCACGGATTCCTCGACCTCAGCCACACAACGAGCAGATTCCTCTCTATACTTCTCAACATACTTCTGAGCTGCAGAATCCCCAACCCCTTTCTTCCCCACCTTCGCTTTCTTCTTCAGAAACTCCTCAGCCACTTTCTCCAACCTCCTCTCCTCCTCCTCCGCCTTCCATTCCTCCAATCGCTTCTCAGCATTCACATGCCTTAACCTTCTCCCACTCATATCCCTACAAGCATCGAAATTATTCGTCTTCTTTTGCCCCGCTTTCGTCGCCGCCCCACGCAACAGCGATCCGAACCCTCCCTTGCCTCCCAGAAGCCGGAGAAGAAGATGTACAGTAGGAAATCTTCCTGAAGGGTCACCGGAACATGAGAGAACCGAATCGTTCTCGATCTGGCGGCTGCCGGTGACGAGACGCTGGTGATTTGGGGGAATTCCAGTGGTCTGGAAGAGACGGTGCTTGAGGGCATGGCCGTCTACGTAAGGGGACGTCAATTTCAGAGCTAGGGTTTTGCCATCTAACAGCCTCACGAAGAGATTGAAAATCTCGACATTTTCGCGGGTCTCCATTGTCGTAGAGCTTCGAGTTTTGGATTTCTGAGAGAATCGAAGAGGAAGGATAACTTCGCAAATACCCCTTTTATGGAGAAATTCGCAAAAGTAGCCTACTTGGTTTTCGTTTTCAAAACTAACACATTTCTTTTCATAACTCGTAAAATTGTTTTCCCAGTGGTGAAATTTACTTTCGGTGCATCTTGATCGACATTAAATAAGAATCTCATGTTTTTCAATTTTTTTCCAAATTTTATTTAATTTTTTCTTAAAATTTCAATGGCCAATTTCATTCGAAATTGACAGAAAAAAAAAACAGTTTACGAGTTTTAGAAAAATATGCTACTTTTGAAAATAAAAATAAAAAGTGTATTAGTTATCAATTTCTCTTTTTATGGACTTTTTTGACTTTTTCTTTTTCCTACTATTTATATGAAAGTTTATACTATTTATATGAGCCAGTAAATGATTTTGGTTGTAGTATGAGTTTTAATAATCAAAATAAACTTATTCTTATAAAGTCATTATCGTGTATTTATAATTAAATTTAAACTTACGATGCTCAATATATGCATTTATAATAGGCTCCATTTATTAAAATGGAGAGGTCTAACCTCAATCTCATCATTGATTGTGGTCAAGAAAAAAAAGTCATTAGTTTGGGCTTTAAAACCCAAACTATTTTCTTCCCAGGTCCAAATTGGTCGAAGGCCAACCTCTACCTTATTCAATAGTCTTATGCTTACTCAGACCATTGCATGTGGTTTCCTAGTTCGAGTTTTACCATTTTCTTAATCTAGTAGTTTGTAAACTTTATAAAGTACTCAATTATACTCTCTAGTTGAAATCTACAAATAGTATCGAACATTTTTATTTTAATGCCTCCTTTATTCTCGATCTCTATAAAATATTAAACCAAACCATATTAAATCACTACCAAAATCATGCAAGAATGTTGAAACTCATGACATAAAACGATTTTTTAACATCCTCCCTCTTGCTCTATTTTGCTTTAGCATCCTAAGTTTTCATCTTGTTTTTGCTCTTGCTCTTTGACTATAATTTTTTTTCTCATTATGGCTCCCCTTTTTTACTTTCAATTATAGCTATGAAAATGAACGATGGGCATCATAATGTAGGGAACCATTTATACTGTAAAATAAGTGAGAAAAATACATAAAGTTATTAAAAAAAGAGAACACGATTGATAACCTTCAGAAAGAAGATGATGAGTGATGGTAGTATAGTCTTTTGAAGTAAGCGACACATTTCATTTTCATTCTCGAGTTTCGATTAACACTGTCAAAATATAATTTTGACTAGGATTCCTCGACTTACATTCATCGTAAATAAACCAATATTTGATTTCTTTTGTAGTAGAAAACTTTGTGTTGAAATTTTGTTAAGACGGAAGAAATGATGTGATTGCACCTCCCATATTTTGATCTAACATTTAAGATCTAAGCATCAATGAGAAAAAATGAAAAAAAAAAAAAATGTAGCCACCTCAACTCAAGGCCCACTAGATAACCATGAGTGGGAGGAGCCTTTTGTGTTGGAAAAAGCAAGATGTGAACGCTCATTGACTGCATGCCAAATTGTACCCGAGTCAAGTTGAACATGTGGTTTACAGGCGCAAGGTGGTCGAAAATTGCAATTCTCTCTTAAAGCTCAAATATTATACTCTATTCTTTTGAGATTCGCTCAGTTTATCCGATCAACAATATATACTATACCTATATTCATATAAGTATAAAACTAACTTGATCGATGGTGAAAATATATAAACGGAAGTAGGGTTTAAACTTTAGACTATCTTTGTTTTAAAAGCTAAAACTTTCGATCTTTCAAAAGTTGCAACGTTGTCCTTAACCTTTTACAAATATTTCAAAACTATCATTTATAATGTACCACCCGTTACGATACTAAATCTTTATTCAACGTTTTAAAGGACAGACTTATAAATGTAAAAAGAATTGAAGTATCTTAAAATAAAGGGAAAGGTGCAGAAGTGACTTTTATAATTAAATCTAAAATACTTTTAATACATAACTATAAAAATCAGCTCTCTTTGCCATTCCAACTCCACCATGTCATTTGCCAATCAGATCAGAGTAGAAAACCAATGTTGAATTTCTCTCTTCTTTTCTTTTAAATCTAAAGATAATGAAGTTTTTTCCTTTTGAAATTCAAACATTAGTTGAAATAAAAGTATTTGAAATTCACAAGTGGCAAAAGCAATCTCTCTCTCTCAACCAAAAGAATTCTATGAAGAGGATCCCAAGCAGGCCACATGATTCCCTAAAACCTGCCTTGACCAACTTTATGACAGAACCACCAAAAAATTGTATATATAAACACACACACACACAAACACATATATATTATATTAATATAAAAATTAAAAAGGTAAAGGAAAAAGAAAAGAAAAACACAATTAACTATTAGGAGCCTTAGGATTCCAGACATAGTCTGCAAAGTCCAAAAGAAGTGATTATGCTAAAGCAAAAAAAGAAAAAAAAATCCTAATAACCAAAAAAGAGACCAACTGATAGTGAAATATGAAGAAGAAGAAAAAGCAATAATGTTCTAACTAATCCAAAAGTATTTTAATCAAAAGAAGATCCATAAATTACAAATCAACCAAGCTAAGCTTTTTGGAGCTTGCCTTTCCATGTTGACCAACCATAAATTGTGATGCTCAAAAGACATAAAATCAATCTTTTGAACCATTTCACTGTTAAATTATATAAACAAGAGTGTGTCATAGGATGCTTCCATGCTTCCCCAACACGATCGTCAAGACAAGGAGAATCGAAAGCGCCTTCTTTCGTGTTCCTCCCAGTCTTTTCGCTTAAAATACATGAATGAATAAAATTCTTCACCTAGTTCTAAACAAACTACTTGTAGACTCCTCTTCAAATACACTGGACCAAACATAAAATAATGTTGATAGAGATGGATATGATATGTTACTGAACCAACTTTGTAATTCATCTCTGGGATATGCTTGTTACCGACTTTTAACGAACGACTCGATGATGCTGGAACATGGATTCCTTTTTCTTCTTATCGAATCACACGACTTAAGAAACTTGCCCCCCTCTCCATTGTTATTCAGTATTCCCTCAGACAGTTTTGTTTTCCAAGCTTTGTCTACGTGGTTAGCGTGTGATAAAGAAAGACTTTATCATCATCCAGTTGAAATTAACTCCGACGAATTTGGTTCAGATGCTACTGCAGGTGAAGCTTGTGAAGGCCCTGATCCAACCGCTGTTATCGTTGTTGCTGTTGTACCTGTTACATTTTTCACATAAATCTCCAAACCACTTTTGAAACCAACATCAAAATGACATTCTTCAGACACCAATTCTCAAACATCAATGACATACTAATGGATTAGATTACAAGCATTTATATTTCATTTAGCACCTGAAGTTGTCGTTCCCAATGCGTTCGAGCCAGGAAGTGATAGGATACCCGTCGAACTGTGCTGCTGAGGAAGATATGGGTACTGCATTAAGTGTGGATATTGCATTCCAAACCCGTACCCCTGGCTACTTTGAGCGTAATACGGATAGAGATTTTGAAACATTCCAGCCGGTCCTGAGAGCCCATTCGCAGAGTAATAAGGAGAAAACTGTTGGCCCCCGTAAACACCGTAATAGTTCTGCATCGAAAACACAATGCTTAAATCAAAATCAATTCCACCAAGAAGATCACAAACACAAAACAACATCAAACCAAAAAGAAACAACACTCATATAGACATAAAAACACAGATTCACACCAATGGATAAATTCTGTCTTGTGAATATCCAGCAAACCTGAAATGAGGCCAAAAGAAAAAACAAAAAGGACAGTATTATATTAATTAATCGATAAAAGGGGATAATGGGAAAATTGGGTCTTGTTTGATCCCATTTATAATTCTTGTTTTTCAACCTTACCCATATCCTGAAAGAGGGAATGAGTATTGACTAGTGGGTTGATGAATATAAGATGATGAAGAAACATGATAAGCAGGAGGTGTCACAATCCCAGATGCACCTCTAAATCTTCCACCAACACCTACAAATTTGTTCCACAAACTTTGTGGTTACTTTTGAGAAAATATTACTCCCCTTATGTTTGTTTTAGATTTCATATGTTTCACAGCCAAAAAGACAAAAAAATGTCCTTCAAAATGCAGATTCAACCTCCTCCATTGAAGGTGAGAATTCAAAGAAAGCAATGGAAAAAAACAAACACATTGCATGTGGGAAATTTTATAATCCATTGAAGAGATCAAAGCATTTAGTTAACAAAGAAAAAGGGTACAGATGAAAAAGAATCAAGAAGAACCATGTTGAGGAGTGGGAGGATGTGGCTTATGAGCACCAAGAGAAGCAAGATTACAGTTAGCCCTTCTTCCATCAATAACAGGCGAAGGGTTTTGACAGGCTCTAATGGCAGCATCAGGATCTTTAAATGTTACCTAAAAACAAAAAGAAATCAATCAAATCCCAGAAATCAAAATCAAAATCAAAATCCCCATTTTGACAAGAAGAAGGGAAAAGAAAAAGGGACTTACAAAGCCATAACCCTTGGATCTGCCAGTGTTTTTGTCAGTAATTACAACAGCTTCCAAGATTTCACCAAATTGTTCAAAATACCTTCTCATGGTATGTCTTTGAGTCTCCCAAGCCAAACCTCCAACAAAAATTTTGGTGAAAGTGGTATCATTGTATTGACCTCCAAGGCTAAGGCTGCTGCTATTATTGCTGCTGTTAATGTTATGAAATTGCCTCTGTTGAGACATAAGGGAAAAACAAAAATAGAGAGAGAACCACAAAAAAAAAAATATGCCTCTCCCCAAAAAGCACAAAATTAGTCTAGAATGCAAAGAAATCTTAACCCCAAAAAACAAACAAATGTTTTCAAGACCAAATCAATGGACTCCCATCTTTTTCTCTTTCTCAAGAGAAGGAGAAGGAAAAAGAATGGTTTTTGTTTTTTTCTTTTTTCTAATAACTACCCTTTTCTCCACATACACAAACAAAAACAACTACCCAGATTCCTCCAACAATGATACCCTTAACGAGAAAATCATTACTGTTTTTGAGGGTAAAAAAAGGAGAGAGAAAAAAAAGAAAAAAAAAAGAAACCCCCTTTTGTTTTGTTTTGTAATGAGATGTAATGTACATATATATATATATATAGAAGAATTATAGATTATATAATATCAAAAGACAATATGATAATCGAGGACGACGAAGAAGAAGAAGAAGAGAGATAGAGAGAAAATGAGAGAAAGACAAAAAAGCTGCTAGTGGGTTCCCACGCACGACGACAGAGCCTCGAGAGAGATTTTTGCTAATACCAAAAATAGAATATTTAAACTCTTTTTCGTTGTTATTATTATATTTGCTGGATTGGTCTGGATTAGCATTTGCTTCGCTGTATTCGAATCAACACATTCAAGACATTCCTAAACTAATTCTTCTTCCTTCCTAACCATAGACTCTACATCCATTCATATACCCTTAGAGATCGAATCCTCCACTTTTGAATTTACTAAAGGGGAGGATTTGACACCTTGCCTTCTTTCTTCATCTTCATGCTTCCATTCAACTAATTTAGATTTGTGTCTTCCAATATGCTGTAACCATCCACTCATATTAATCAAACCAACTAAATCATTAGTATAAGTAGTTTGGTTGACATGAACATGACCAACGATTTGATTGTCGTCTTTTATTTTTCCTCACCGAACAACCACATTAACTAATTTGGATCGAACCGTATGTAACCTTATGGTCGACAACTTATTATTGGTGTGACCACGTCTATTAAGATAGATGTTTATGATTTTTCGGGACCATTTTACATAGTTGTACTTGGTGTTTGGAGTTAGGGGCGCAATTTTACTTTGTATCAACTAGCTTTTGTCGGAAAAGTTTTCATACTTTTTGATAAGTCTCGTTAGTTTTAACTTATTAGGCTAATAAAACTAAAATATAAATCATTTGTTGCATACTTTTGGTTTTAATTATAGTAGAATTTAGATAATTAAATTGAAAAAAAATCATTTGAGCATGGTAGAATAAAACGTAATCTTAGAATTTTGTGTTTATTGTAATGTTTTTTAATGTTGAGAAGAGCAGAACTTAGCATAATTGTTGTCCAAACTATACAATTTTTTTGTTTTACATAGATTTGTGATACTCAACGTCAACTCAGTTTGTTTGTATTTTAAGATTCGAAAATATTTTGGTAATCGGAGGAAAATGGACAACATATACAAAAATTTAACACATCATCTCAAATAATGTAAATATCCTAAATGAGAAGAAAAATCCTTTCATCCACAAAAGTAAATTTACTATTTCTTTTCTTATGATTTGCTTTTGTTGTTTATTTCTATTATTGATCTAGATTTGACTAATCACTTAGATTAGTATAAAAAGTTGAGTTTAATAGTGAAAGAGTTAAAATAAAACTAAGCTTTTATATAATCAATTATCAAAAAAAATATTAGACTATTTTTTTTATCCTAAATATGGGACAAAACCTTTATGATCATCTTTGAATGTGTTCTTATTTGTTTAAGTTTGTATTAGTCATAAACATACTAAATAGAAAGTCGAAAATATGTTAGATAGTTGCAATTGCATGAAAATGTCATATTCTTCAATCCAAGAGTATACGAATGTTTCATGAAAATGTCATAAACTATCTCTCCAAATTATTAGCTACGCTCATATGCTTTCTTGAAAAGAAAAAAAAAAAACTTAATACTTTGTTGTATACATTTTCTTGAAATATAACTCAAGACGTTTTGTTGTATATGTTCTCGTATAATTAATATATGATTTTTCAAATATTTTCTATCTTTTTCTAACGTGTCCAATTGCACTAGTTCATTTATTTTATAAGAATCCCAATTATTCAATTGGTATTTGATCTTTATTTAGCTATTTAGGTGGTATACAGTATTATTCTTCTAAAAAAACTCTAGCACATCAACTTAACTTTATGATTATGTTTTTCTCCATGTGAAGGTATTTTTTTAGATACCATGATTCATTGGCTAATTTTTAAACTATTTTTATTTAGATTTGTTAAACACTTTTAAATCATTAGAATTAATCTTTGTCGTGGAATAATTTTATTTTATGTTATTAATGTTTAAGCTGATTCAAACTAGTAATAGTTTTTTCATATAACAAATTGTTATGTAATTGCTTGACACTACTACGATATTACAATCTTACAATAAAATATTATTGTGTAGAATTGAACCTAAAAAATGAAGTTTCGTGCCAATACTACTAATAAGTCATATTATTACTTTAGTATTTAATATATGTAATTTATGTCAGTAATGAATTAAATAATATTTGTAACATTTAATTATTGATACAAATGATAGTTGAATTGATGGTATGGTATTGGGGCACAATTTAATGAAGTAGGTCAAATATTAACAATAAAAGGGTTAGTAAAACTAACAAAGGAAGATGAAAGATGAAAGTGCTACATCAACATGTGTGTACATATGCAAAAACATAAACCATTTGTGAAAAAGATCTACTAACAGACAAAGCGATTAACTTGATTTTGCTTTGATTAGTGGAAAATTTTACGAGAATGGACAATGAAATGGCAAGCAGAGAATGACATCTATAGTTATGCCACATGGACATCTCTCTCCCAGTGAAAAAGAAGGTGATAGATATATCAACGCCTCCAAGAGCTTGTTGTAACTCAATATCGATGATCATCTTGATAATGAGAGTACTTCTTTACGGGTTCTAGTACAAATAAAATTTATTTATAATATAAGTTGAGAAACTAGGTAGAAGAATACATGGTTACAAGTACTTAGTAACGTTAACAATAAATTGATTATAATCACTCTTGTAATAACAAATGATTACTATCAAATGGAAGGTTAATCAATCATATAAATTTGGGTTGAAATTTATATGATCAAAATCAAATAAGGTTTGTACTTTGTACTAAAAGAAAATATCAAATAAGGTTTGGGTCCAAAATCAATTAAGGGAAAGAAAAGAGAAGAAAAGGAAAGGAAAGGAAAAGGAAGACGAGGCCTTCTTCACGTTCACCTGACCCCTACGGTTTCAACTGCCATCTTATCCG
The DNA here is from genome assembly GCF_000004075.3 of Cucumis sativus. NCBI lineage: Eukaryota > Viridiplantae > Streptophyta > Magnoliopsida > Cucurbitales > Cucurbitaceae > Cucumis > Cucumis sativus. Next base: position 5,794,447 of record NC_026660.2, on the reverse strand, counting down.
GCGACGGCGACCGTCTACGTGCAGCGGCCTGACACCAGATCTGTGGGTGGAATACACCTGCTGTAATCGACGAACGAAGAACAGTACGCCGGCAACGCCGCTCCTCAGTCGGCCATTTTTCTGTTTCGAGCTACACTAGTGAACTCTGGCGGACGTTTCGATTGGAGCGATTCATAGTTTAGAGATATTCATATATCGTAAGCTTCAGCAACGTCCTTTCAACTGATCGGTGGCCTTCAAACGACACTCCAGCACCCTGCCGCTCGCGCTCGACCTCTCCAAGAGAACCCGCGGCTTCCATTGGCGGAGACGCCTTCCGGTAGTGGTAATTCTCAACGCCAACGGCTCGATCGGCTCTGGATCTGATTACCCACTTCATTTTAGCGGCAAATCTGTGAGTTGGAAGGATTTTGGACACTGTTCAGCAAGATTAAAGGCTTTTGAACGAGTTTCGTAGGTATTGTTGATCTAAATAGCTTTTCAAACTCGATTTAAATTTTGATTGATTGGGGTGTAGATGCAGTTTTGGAGGAATGGATTGTTGGTTAACATTTCTGAGCGCTTTTTGGGTAATCTTACCCCGTTGATTGGACATCTTATGTATTGTTTTTAATTTTAGAATACGTTATTTAGGTTTTGGGTCAAGATTTTCTGTAAGGAAAAGGAAGATTAAGTTGTTTGGAGTTGCTTTGAGGTATCTGATTCTTCTATCAGATTGCCACACTGATAGGTTGGATAAAATGTATGATTTTTGAAGTTTCTGAATGTCGAAAACCGGATGATGCATGATGAATAATAAACGTAGAAAGTTCATGTTAATAGTTGAACGACGATATGACAATTGTGAAAGTTGTATGACAATTGTGAAAGTTGTTTCGTGTTGCATCCTACATGGTTTGTTGGCTCAGCCGTGCCATCGGGTTGGTTCAGTGTAAGCATATTTTTCGACTCCACATTATTACACACACGAGTTATTGAGTCTTATTTGTAAAAGTTGAGTTATGAGATCATTTAAACTGTTCTTATTTTAGTCTATGTTTAAACTGTTTTCAAGGAATTCTGATTCAAGTTTTTGATTATTTTACAGAAAATAGAAAATTATCCTCTCAAAGATTTTAAAATGACTTTAACATGCATGTAGTGATGTCCCTCGTTAGTTTTAGTTCAAAAAGTTAGTTGTTACAATTCAAATCCCATGTCTTTGGTTCTTACCAAACATTGAAAATGATTTCAAATTTGAGGCTTCTAAAGATTGCTAATTTTATGTTGACGATTTTCCTCCAGGGACTTCCAAGGGCCCTGCTCTTAGGAATTAGGGAATCATGATTGGAGTTGGGAAGATCAAGCAATATTCTAATGTCCTCGAAAAACCTCTCAGCAAGGGAAAACAGGAGGTTGTACTCTATCTATATATACTTATTCTTTTTCTTGTTAAAGAAAAATCAACTTCATACCTCACCTCGTTAGATCATTTTGTTTAAAGTAGAGCTTGTCAGCCCTCCTGGATTTTGTCGTTATGACTTATGATCCCTCAAATGATGTCACTATAATCCCTCAAATGATATAGTTTAACAAAGTTAAAACTTAAGATCTCACCATTTTTAGGCTTTTGACGATTTCAACTTGAGTATTATTTATTTATCTTTTAATAAAAGAAATTTTATATTAATGTCATAATCTGAAGTTGAATCCTTTGAGCTTGTCATATTATTTCTTTATTCCCTTTGTCAACAATATTTTAATTAGTTAAGTGAATTTTAGCTACAAATCTACAATATGTTTGTGATTAGGTTTAATTTGTTTATTTATAGGTGAGTTTGAGTGCATTTGCATTCTTGTTCTCCGAACTTGTGCAATACAATCAGACTCAAGTTGACAATATTGCTGAGTTAGAACGAAGGTAATCTTTTATCTGAAGCTATTATATTCTAATCGACAACCATTCATCGTTGTGGTTTTTGTTTTTGTTGGAGGGGGTCAAAAATTAACAGGAGACGTGATTAATATTTCATACATACATGAAGGCTAATGATCTAGATTTGAACTTTCTAATGTTCTTTGCATGTCATTTTTTTTATCCTTTTCCTTTTGATATATTTCTATTTTTATCAATAAATAGAGTTTGTATAAACAACTAAACAAAAAACAAACTCAAATTTTGTGGGGACAAGATTACCCTACACCTAAAGTTATAATCAACTAAAAGAACTCTAGTTCAAGCTTATGACAATGATAGGAACATTGCAAAATGATTTTGGAGCACTCTAACTTGAAGGTTTCCATTGTTTTTCGTTACGCTAATGAAAAGGATGGTTTTAAAGCTTTTTTCCCAGAATGGTCTAAAGACTGCATTTGAGCTAAATCCTAGCTTTGTCCTCATCAAATAGAGAATTTAATGAAGACATCTTCCATCTTCTTTGAAGAATACCAAGCTAACTGAAAAGGTTTTCTAGTAAAATTTCAACTATAAGGAACAAATGAAGAGGTGATTGGAGGATTCCTCTCACTAAAACACATAGGCTCGATTTAAGGAGGAAGATGAAAAGTTTCAGTGATGTTGTATACGCATGGTGCTTGGGAGGAGATTTCAATATTATGAGATGGGCTCATAAACTTCTCCCAAACTTAGGACTTACGGATGTTCCTCACTAGAATGCTTGTTTCACGTGGTCTTGAGGGGGGTGGGGGCATAGTAGAGGCTGACATTATTCATTGGGGTCCTTTTGTGTTTCAATTTGTAATAGTTGGTTTTGGCACAAGAATTGTAAAAACTGGCTTGAAGCTTCGATTTTTGGGTCTCAATTCCAAGCTTTGATATTCCACCAGTCAAGATTGGAAAACTTTTGTTGATGCCATTGCAAGGGGGGGTTTGTGAGTTGTGCTTATTGATTCTTTTTAGTGTTTTACCAAACAGTTCTGTAGCTTGATGGCTTAGAGAGGGTGGACTATAATTCAGTTTATTCCTCGGTCATAGGTTCAAAGCCTACTAGGTACAAAAGAAAGCAAATATATATATATATATCTTTTTAGTTTTCTGTTTGGATTTTAGTTCTCCTTTCAAGTTTCTTTTTCCAATTTTAATTTTTAGTTTGCTTATAATTCTCCCCAGATAGAGAATTCCCCTCACGTATCCCAACTTTTCATCCAATTCTCTCCTTTAGTCTATTGGACTACACTATTTAGGTTTGTTCTTGACTTCATTCGAAGTATTTAGGCAGTTAATGCTGCTGTTAAGAGAAAGAACTTTAGTCTTCTTTATAAGGATTAAGCTATATTTGCGTCCAGGAAGATATTCCAATGAGGATGAAGTTGAATTTCAAAACTTTTTAGTTATTTGACAAAATATTTTTTTCATACTCTCTCTTATACATTCACAAATTTATGTGTACAACTTATAATAAGAATGACAAAGATACAGTTTAGGGATAATAACATGAATTTTGTCCTTTCTTGTTAAGTTTTTTAAATGCACATTAGAACTGTTATCTCGAAGTTTGATGGCTTTGAGGTAAACTGAATCAGGTTGGAGGATGCGGGCTATGCAGTTGGTGCTCGAGTATTGGAACTTTTTTGTCACCGAGAGAAGGTATTGAATCTTATGTTAAAAGCTAATTGAGCCTTTCACTTTTTAAATTTGAACCACCACATTTTGGTTTTCCTGCTTATGTTTGTTTTATGTTCTCAGGATTTTATTTTTGGTTTAAAACACATTGATAGATACTCTAATCCTTGATTTTAGGATGGTAGATTTTCATTTGGATCCGTATTCGTTCTTTTGAATTTACTTTATCATTTAAGTTAATGTTCAGATCTGCTTTATGCTTCTTTGTTCTCACAGGGAAATAGACGGGAGACGCGATTATTAGGCATTCTCTCATTTGTACACAGCACAATTTGGAAGGTTTTGTTTGGAAAGGTGAATACTTGCATTTGATTGCACAATTCGCTTTTAAAGTGGTAGTTGTTATACTTGCATCGCCAAACTTTCCATAGTAAAAAATAAACCTTTAGGGCTGGGTAGCCTAGAGATTTTGATAACATTAATTGTATTCGGAGTCTTATTCTTCAAGGCTTTGAAATTGCTGACTTCCCCCTTGTTTAAATTGTAATTGATGTACTTAAAAACCTATTGGAAAACCATTTTAATATCCAACTCCTAAACCAATGCTAGTTTTTGTTTCTAAAACTTGGTCACGTTTTTTAAAATTGTTTTCCAAAGTAGACTAGAAAGTAAATGAAAATGCTCGTAAATACGCATAAAACCAGCAGAAAAAACGTAATCATACAAGCTTCCACTTTTTCAAAATAATTCCCTTAAATTGCATGGCAGAATGAGTACAAAACATCCACTAAGTTCTGCCTTCATGTTGTCAGGTTGCTGACTCACTTGAGAAAGGCACTGAACATGAAGATGAGTACATGATCAGTGAAAAGGAGCTGCTTGTGAATAGGTAGCTATTGTCTCGGTCGTCATGCTTTCAGTTTTATTTACTTATTTTTTTAATTATATTATTGTTATTGTTATTGTTTTTGCTTCACTCAATAACCTTATCATCTACCTTAGATTTATTTCAATTCCAAAAGACATGGGTGCGTTTAACTGCGGGGCTTTTGTTGCTGGCATTGTCAGAGTAAGTGCTGCAAGGCCTCTTTGAAATGGATGGTATTCTAGTTTATGTAAGTTCTGATGTGTTCCGTCTTGCTTAAAGGGTGTGCTGGACAATGCTGGGTTTCCCGCTGTTGTAACGGCACATTTTGTTCCGGTGGAGGGCCAACAGCGACCACGGACGACTATTTTGATTAAATTTGCAGAAGAGGTAAGTGTTACCCTCGTTGACCTTTCAACTCTACTCTCCTTTCCTGATTAATGCTTATTGAAGTTCTTTCTTAAGCACTTATTTGTGCCTAGTGGGTGGATATAAGGACGAACACTTGTCCGTATTGACATGTGTTTCTTTTATGATTAATACTTATTAGAGTTCTTTTTAAGTACTTATTTGGGCTGAGTGGGTGGATATAAGGATGAACACTTTTAGTTTACGGGTGTTGGACACTTGTTAGTACAATATGTATATGTTAAATATTTTTTATACAAAACGAATATGGTGACACTTTTTAGACACGTATTAACATAGCAAATAGATGTATAATCGTTTTCTGATGTCTCATTTTTAGGATTTCCTCTCAAATGATTCCATGCTCTCTTTTTTCTCTTGATCCCATTTCAGGTATTAGCAAGAGAAGCAAGATTAGGTTGATATATGGTTTGAAGTAAGGTTGGGTATTGTTCTTATGCTTTTAGCATTTTGATATTGGAGAACGGTGAATTTCTTTCTGGCCATTGAACACAGAATTTCACCTGATATCTCTCTGTTGTGAAGCTGTAAGGAAATTTGTGCTCTTCAATTAATCTGTATAATTGATGGCATCGATTACTTTGTTGCGAGCAAAATGAGCTGTGAAACTATAAATGGTTTATTCAGCATAAATGTAAACCGAAGCAAATTCAAAACCTCCCTCCCAATTGCTTTTTTCGTTTAATCTATCAGTACTTGGACTTATATTAACTTGTTGTGTCTAAGCTATAAGATTTAGATACAAATTAATTGTTTGAATTGTTTTTCCATTAAGAATCATTGGTACAAAGCCATTTTCTAGAGTTCTTGTATACGTTCTACGATACTACGTCGCAGTTATGTTTGAGTTTTAATTTTTTGTTCAAGCCATTCTTGCAATAAAATGGAAACTTTTAAATTTTGTTCAATTGTCTTAAGGATCTTCACGAAACTTCTGAAAAAAGCACAATTTTCTATATCATTGTTGGAAACTCTACTTCTTTTGATATATCAATGATACAAAGTAACTCCTTTCTTGCTCCACTTTCTTGATATCGTGTCTATATAGAGACGCATTGGATCAAATTAAGATTCAAACCATGTAAAACAACACTTTCAACCACTCAAGCCAATTTTAATCTTACCCTACGTTCTGGTTTGGATCTTATAATTTATTTTCTAATTGTCATGTTGTTTTTGAAGTCTTAAATATTCACTTTCTATATATATATATATATATATAGTATAGCAATTCAATGTGTAGTTACCTTCATCTGAATAATTATATTCCATTAGCATCAATTGCAAATTGTATTATTGAACTAAAAGGGCTCTTACTAACAATGAGGAGTGTTAAACAGTTCAGTTGGCTTTCTCAAGGAATAAAAACTATATCTTATAAACAAACCTTACAAAAACTAATGTTCGTAACATAACACATTTACATTTCACTCTCTACTTCTCTTTCTCCTCACCTACGATCTCCTCTCTCCCCAACTACATCCACAATTGCACTTCGAAACTACTTTCAATGCTTTCAGATTTGAAAACTCACACTAGCCTGAAGTGAAATAAGTAGTAGCGATCCTTTTGGGACTTAAATTACCAGATTACCAATCTCGTCAATCTGGGATTTTAGGAGTTGAGATTCTGCTTCCTATTATTTTTGGATTTTGGTTTAGCAATTGCGGTTTCTTTCTCACTTGTAGATCTTGTGTCTTGTATATATGCTGCCTGATTTGATTATGTGTTATCGTGATTATGAGTTGTTTGTTTGGTTACTGTTTGACTAACTATAAACATGTTGAATTGATGAACTAAGTCGTTGAAGTTTCTGATGGGATTATATATGATTGATATGAGTTGTGATGTGTATGTAGTGGTAATTGGATTATACTTGTGTATTTGATATTGAGTTTGTATTATGAATATGGACCAGTATGTAAGACGCAGATGCTGGCGTAATTTTGGGTCACTGCGGTCGCATTTCCAACGAAGATTATATTAGATCCATGGTCTTGGTTACAAAGATTATTCATCTTCATGACCTTTTGCTTCATTTTTATCTTGGAAATTTTGATGATTTCGAAAGTGGGTACGAGCAACGTCGGAAAGAAATGAACAAAAAGTTTGAGATATATGATAAGCAGCTCAACATGAGAAGGTGAAAGACGGAGCAAAGTTTGCTGCTGCTAAGGAAGCCTCAAAAAACAAGTCGAAGGTGTAAAGGTTGATGTGGACGATCCCTTCCCCGAGGCCCCCAGAAAATGGAGAGATTACAGTGTAGAGTTCCACTTCCCTGAACCCACAGTGACAGAGCTCACCCCACCATTACTGCAATTGATTGAAATCAGTTTCAGTTATCCAAATAGGAAAAAGTTTAGACTTTAGACTTTCTGATGTTGATGTAGGCATCGACATGGGAACACATGTTGCTATTGCCGGATCGAATGGAGCAGGAAAATCAACTCTTTTGAATCTGCTGGCAGGTGATCTCGTTCCAACAGAAGGCGAAGTACGTAGGAGTCAGAAGTTGAGAATTGGGAGGTATTCCCAACATTTTGAGACCTTCTAAGTTCTAACAATGGAGGAAATTAAACACCAGTTCATTATCTTCTTCGTCTTCATCCTGATTAAGTTAGGCAAATTCGAACTCCCTAGTCACAATATCACCTCACACCAATTGCTACATTATCTGGGGAGGACAGGAAGGCAGAGTTGTTTTTACATCAATTTCCATGTCAAAGCCTCACATACTACTCCTTGACGAACCTACAAATCACTTAGATGTGCAAAGTTCTGATGCATTAGCAGATGCCTTGGATGAATTCAGTGGTGGAGTTGTTTTGGTTAGCCATGATTCAAGACTCATTATCACGTGTGTGTGAGGAATGGGGATGAAGAAAAAAGTGAAATTTGGGTGATTGAAAATGGTAAGCGTAGAATCATTCCCCTGAACTTTTGAAGACTATAAGGAAAAACTACAAATGGCCATTAAAGCTGAGGTTGATGATGATTAGAAGAAGATTTGAAGCATTCTCAAAAGAAGGTGTCAAATTTTCAAGTAATACCTTTGATTTAAAGGATTCATTTTATTACTTATACAAGTTTAATAGCTCAATGGCATGTTTGATACCCATTTGGTATAATTAAATTTGGCTTTTGATCTGAAGAGTTTTTCATTAATATTCAATTCAATTTTATCCTTTTAATTGGTAGATTCATTTTAGACATATTTTAAAAGAATAGTAAAATTTTGAAATTATTTACAAAACATAAAATTGAAATTACCAAAAAAAAAAAAAAAAAGAAAAATAAAGTCTAATTTAGTTTTTTTTTTAAATTTATTCACAAAATATTATAACCTTTTTAAATACACTCAACCATTAACTTAATATTAGCAAAATCATAGAAGGTGATCATGATGATAAAAATATATATATACATAAAATATAGCAAATTTATTTTAAAATTTTAATAAATTTTGTTAATATTCCGTTTCTTTACAAATATTTTGTGACAAGTTTATGAATAATAATTAGATATATAACAACATTTTTAAAAATCTATTCCTTTGTTCTATAACTCTTATGGTCTATTATCATCTATATATATATTTGGGACGTATCTATTAGTAATAGAATTTTAATAGATTATATTTAAATATTTTTAAGTATGGTTATATATTTAAATTTTTAATCTATTTTTGCAACTATCTTTAAAATCTATTTTCCTTTTCATAGAAAGATAGACCGGAGAAACATACGTCTTTAGGGGTTCACGAAGGATCCAATAGAAAAATGCCACGTATGCCATAAAACGTGGCGGCGACCAATTATAGTCTGACGGTGACGCAAAATTCGGGAACCATATCAACGCCATCCACTAAGGCGAACTATTTAAACCCCAAATTTGCAAACCGAAGGATCAAGTCAACATTCAATCTCTTTCGATCAAAGTGGTGACCGGAGGGAAAACTCGCCGGCCGGCCAGGAGGAGGATCGGTTCACTGCAATTCTTCTTCATCTCTCCGGCTACCCAATTTCTTACGAAATCATGGTAATTTTCCTTCTCAGATTTGTAATTGTGATGGATTATTGTTCTAGGTTCTAGATCTCCGATTTGTGTTATTCGTCATTTATCCAGAGTTGGATCTTGTAATTATCTAGATTAGCACTTGTTGATTTGGATCCTTTTTCTGTTTTCTTCGTTGAGAATTCAATCTGAATCTGTTCTGTTTCCGCTTTATAGGGTTTTTTTTCTTCTTCTCCGATTTGACTATTGGTTATTGCCTTCGATTGAATCTCATTACCGGAATTTAGTGGTTAAAATGTTTGTATATTGGTCTTTAGACATTGTATTAAGTGAGTAATTTGGATTGCCCGAGTCTCTTGATTTGAATGGCTCTTTAGTTGGCCTAGATCTTCTGATGAAACCGACCGGAGAAGATTGCGCAAAACGTTGTTTACTAGAGGGAACATTTTTTACAGTGAAGAGAAATCTTCAGCAGTCATATGGTTGAATATTGTTTCCTTGTTTGAATTTAAGTTGTAGGTAAAGGAAATCTCGCTTGGCCGCTAATCTAAGATGAGGATTGTTTTCACATGTTTTACATTTTAAATTTAGATCATGTTTAACTGAGATTTTTGGTTGGAAAATGGCTAGGGCATTTTAGCTTTGTGATGATTTCATTTGGTTATGAATTGTTAGTGTTACTCAAATGACTATATATATTAAATCTCGATATCTTGAGTTGCCTTTCTGAACAATACTTGATGAACTTAAACCTTTTGTAGACAACATCAAGGCGTCTTGCAGACCGAAAGGTGGGGAAGTTTGAGAGGAATATCACAAAGAGAGGGTCTGTTCCAGAGACCTCCGTTAAGAAGGGGAAGGAGTATCCTGTTGGGCCCTTGCTGCTTGGATTCTTCGTATTTGTTGTCATCGGATCATGTAAGACTAATCCTTTGTTGTATATATATCATTTTAGTTTTTGCTTTATCTGATAAATAATTGTTGTGGCTAACCAAGTAAAGTATACAAGTCCTAGTTCTAGGTAAAGAATAGTGCCAAGGACACAAGATAGCATATACTAAATAATAAAAAAAATTATAGTTCTTTTAATTCTTAAAACTGAAAGTTCTCTTTTATGCATATATATATATATATATATAATATATTTCCTTGAGTAGAGGAATTTGAATATCTTGCGTCGACTAAGAAATGCATGCCAATTACTATTGAACAAAAATGTTAGAGCAGACCTTTATCCCCACGCAATCAATTTATTGATGGTGCATTCAGTAAGCTTTTTCGGTATTCATCTCTAGAGGTGATTAAAATGTTGATCTGTCTGGGACCTTATTTCGTCCAAACTCTCATGTGATTCATCTTTCTCCTCTTCTCCTCTGCACATTTTTGCTTTTAGGTGGTTTAAACCTCACCGTGTTAGAACGTTCATGACTTGTTTTACTATGGCTATACACTGTTAACAATAATCACCGGATTTCAATTTGAATATCTTATTAGGATACAACCTAGCAACAATATTCGATAGTCATTTGAGAAGGCTTACTTTCCCTCAAATTCCCACCATGAAAAATCTTACCAAAATGTCATTCATCCCAAGTCCTCAACACACTACATTTATAACCAAGGCCCTTTATGCCCTATCCTATCTCTAATTAGGTTTGGGACTCTCACGTCTCTCTCAGAGTTAGACCGCAATCCTAAAACGTGCGAACTTACTGTGTCTTTGGAGTCTCTATTGTATCCAAAGTATCATATGTATATTTTGTTTTCTGATCTTTGTTTATTCAACAGCTCTCTTCCAGATAATCAGGACAGCAACAGGCGGAGGCATGGCTTGATTTGATATATAATCCTCTGATTTTGAGATGATGGTGTTATTATTACACGTTACGTTGTGTCCTCCCTTTTCTTAGGCAGTAAGATGAAACACAAAGGAAATGTTTTGACTTTTTATTTTTCTTTTTAAATGGAATTGATTCCGCAGTTGGTTGTTCCTTCTTGTTGTGGGAGATTTCAAGAATTTTGACAATTGTATTGTTACCACTCTCTTTCTGCTTTCACATTTCTTGTAACCATCGACTTTGATGTCAGACCTTAAAAGAAAAGAAAAGAAAAAAAAAGGTACATTTCAACTCGACTGAAGTATGTATAATATGACCGAGTGAACGAGAATTTCTCCCTGGAAGAAAGAAAGTGGCGTTAATATTGTTTGTTTTTTTAGAAATATCAGCAGTCTAGGGCTTCTTCTTTTCCCAATAACCACCATCACCTGCTAGCAGGGTAAAGAGTGGAATGGTACAAAGGACCTTAATCACGTCTTTAGAGCTAGAAGAAGAATTAAAAACAAAAGAAGAAAATACGCAGTCCATAACCGTGGCTAGAACTTAACGCCCGAGACATCAGAATCTTTGTAACAAAGAAATGAAGAAAAGGAATGCTTTCTAACGGACTATACCCTGCAATGCTAAAATAAAGAGATTTGAGATATCATGTACAAAATGTGTACAAGGACAATTAACCTATTTTAGGTCAAAAGTTATCTTCAAGTCCTTGAAAGAATCGCTATAAAGTTAACCCCTATTTTTCAACAAAGAGACCCAAAAAAGGAGACTTTTCCATCATCCATACGAAATAATTGACCCAAAAGAAGGAACTTCTACAGTTTTCTGTTTAGAAAAAAAAAGGAAAGAGAAAGAAAAGATTGAAAAACGTACCAGTTTTGTTTTGGAAGAAGCTAATATATTTATTATACAATTCCGAGCCCACAAAAAAGAGAAAAAAAGAGGAAAATTTTAAATTTGTCTTTTTGACATTTCAAGTTGTTTTGTACAATAGGTTTTTACACCAGAATCACAAAAGTCTAGTTTGGGGAAAATCTAAATTAACTGATGAAATACAAAAAGGGAAAACTAGAAGAAGATAGGAAAAATCAGCACCAAAAAAAGGGTTGCGTGGAACAAAATAAAGCTTACAAGTTAACAAGCTTTGCCCAATGAGAGAAGTTGGTCACCCGGAACGTGTCAGCTAAGTCAAGCGACTGCAGTCGGGCATGGGTAAAATGCAGTGCCTGAAGTTATCCATTGTCGCTTCCTCCCACGAGGCACCCCGGGAACTTTTGACCATTCCTTGCTCGTCAGGTCGTATGTAACCAATCTGTTTGTTTGCCTCGATCTCAAGGATAGCATGAGCAACCCCTTGTTTCCCAAGCAATTCATACTAACGTGCTTTCCATAAAACTCCAAGCACCATATGTTTGGCATTCTGTCAACCTCCTTCCATAAGAGAGTCATCTTCTGCAGCTCCCATATGCACACGCATGTGGCTGCGTTTTTTGTCAACAACCCCACGAGCATGATCCGACCTCCGTACTCTGCTAGCGTATGGTCTGTCAGATGTAGCGGGGTGGGAACTATGAACTGCTTCCAAACCCCAGTGACCATGTTGAAGGACACAATCCCTTCGGGGTCCGAACGCATGAAGTAAAGTGTGCTGTCAATGGAGACAGCTTGTGAGCGGAAATTCAGGGATAATGGAAGCTTAATACTTGAGGGCATGCTACCGGGGTGGATCCATGAGTTTTTGACAGAGTCGTAAATCTCATACTCTCCATCACAGCCCAGACATAAGATATTGTAGCCCCAACTTGTCGAACTCCCATTAAGAGTCATCCCTACTGCAACGCGAGACCACACTTCAACCGATCTAGCTGGCAACTCTTTAAGAGATTGAGTTAAAGGATTGCATACATAGAAGTTCCTATGACTGAAATCAAGCAAGCATACAAGGCCTCCAGCAGAAGCAACCGGAAGGACAAGTGATTTAATAGGCTGAGATGAAATGGATGGATGGTGCCATTTCTTCAGAGAAGGATCATATATGGCTCCTGAACTAACCATGTCGTGAGTAATGGTGTAGAACCAAGGGATGGTTTGTGGGACTTGAGCACAGTAAAAAGAGAAACTTTCGGAGTTTAGCAGTGAGTTCCATTTCTGGCAAACAGCACGAAACCGGAAGAATGTGGCTATCGGAAGTCGAGCAATGACAGCTTCAAAGAGGTCTTCTGGGAAATCTTTCCAGATTTCTTCTTCCATCACCTCAGTTGTTGCTGCTGATCCTAACAATTTTCCTCGGTTCCGCTCCTTTCTTGGCTTTTTCAAAGGTGGAAGCATGCAAGTTTCTGTCATCTTACAATTGTCTGATCTACCAGCCACCAATACAAGACCGTAATAATCATCTGTAGAGTTGTCATCAATATCTTTGAAGCACCACCTGTGCAATAGTCGAACTGAAGATGGTCATAAACTAGTCCAGACAAGGGTTCCCAACAACCGTCATATGATCATATAAAACATGAAAAGTTTAAAGAGAATCCAAAAATGTAAAAGCGAGAAAAATACTTCCAAATCACAACCTTCTAATGTTCAATTGATCCTTGAGGATCAGATTCGTAGAATTTCAAGATAAAGCATTTTCGCAGCAATTGACAAGACAGTCTACTTGAAGTATTATATAATAGTATTGCTTCATCACTGGATATTCGCAACCAACTTCCAAACATATTCCCAAGCATTGATTATATCTCAATTGGTTGCATAACAAAATATTTACCCTAATAAGATTAAGACCACACAAAAAACACGTCCTTTAAATGAGTAGAAGAACTCCAAGCCCTAATGAATTTGCAGTTACACACATTTAAATGTTGGAACACAAAGAAGCCATCCAAGTAATTTCTTTCTCAGAGTTTTCGTCCCTACTGTATCTCACTCATTCTACGGATCTGCATTGTTAAAATTTCGTCCAATCTAAACCAAAAGAAACAAAAAAATCGAGCCAAGCTCAAACAAAAGCCATGATTAGTGCAAGTTAGGAGGACTACTAGAAATTTAGAAAACCCTACTTAATAAAAGTGTCCTAGAAGTTAAAACCAAACACCAATTTTGCTTGTACGGAGCTTTCATTTTGATGAAGAGCCAAGGCAAATGACACAGGAAAATGATAGTTTTATTTACAAAAGAAGGCACATTAGCAATACAATCCAGCTCCATATCTCATTCATATGGATACTTCAAATGTATTATATAAACATAACTGATAACAAGATGAAAAAAAATCTGGATAGGAAATAATTTCATTGATTAACTGAAATACCCAAAGAGTAACAAAAGAATTATTAAAAAAAGATATAAATCACAGCATAAATGAGAAAAAAGAGCCAAAAACAATTTAAATTATGCTTATATAAAGCAAAAATCATCATAAGAACCTCTTTAGCAACTCAGGAACAAGTAGATCAAAGCAAAGGTAAATTAAGACTAAAAGAGGAAAAGACTAACTCCTACATGTACGAATTACATTCTTGATGAATAGAACATAAAATAAATAGCAAACTAGTGGTTTCAAGAAACTTAAAAAAAAAAGTCAAAACTATGTCAAATAAATGACATCAAGAATAAATTCTCAACATGTCATTTTCAATTAGTCTAAAAGTTTTTTAGGTACATCAGATTAGGCCCTGATTCAAGTAGCTTTGCAAAAGAGTGATTGATTAAGTTCAGCAACCTCTCTCCAAAATAATCCAGCTGCCGCTCATTCGATTTTTCACTGACCTAGGCTTGATATAACAAATCCACGTTTCACAATTCTTCAACTATGTCTCCAAACAACTTGGATCTGAATACGGCACCTCCTCCCAGTTTTTCATGCCATTTTTAAAAGTGTTGATGTGCAATTTCACCTAGCATCAATCCTGGGCCATCCCCCTTCTAAAAGTGTCATTGAAATCACTAATGCAGACTAACCTAAGCAATATGTAGTATGTATTTTACCATCGAGTATGTAATGATCTGCCCCACAGTGATTCCAGTCTGATTACTGTAGACGAATGATCCCCTACTCGAGGAAGGTTGACTCAATCACCACATTTTTTGGTGTTTTTGACTAAGCCACCAGTATGTACAATTATAGAAACTACACTAGGTTTATTTATGCCCCAAGTAATTTTAAAAAAAAAAAACCAATTCAAGTAACGAATGAAACAATCAAAATCAATAAACTGAAATTAGGTGGTTACATGGTAATTACTAAACCTTCTAGATTTTCCTTCAGCACAGTTCTGACTTCTTGGATTCCTTCAACTTTTTTGAGACCCTGCCTTTCACTGCTCAGTTTTCTCCCTTTTCTCCTCTTCTTAAAACGTGGCTACCCGTAACAAATTCAAAGTTATCACTCCCCCTTCCACTCGATATGAGTTGGTTATCAACAAAACCAGCGACGTTGAAGGAAACAGTAGGGATTATGCAATCACATATTATACATTACAACAAAACGCGTAAAGTTACCATAATCAAATCACTAAATTAAAACAATCCAAACTCCAAATTAAAGAAAACGAAATTCCAATCCGAATTCAATCTCGCCACACTCACAAGCGATCCTCGATTCCTCAATAACACTTCCGAAACTCAAATTCAAAAGAAGAGAATGAAAATTTTACCAAAATCGAAAATTACATTACACAACAGAGACAATAACAAAAAACTTACAGTAAACACAGCTCACAGCTGAAAAACACAATCAAACAAACAAAAAAAAACGAGAAAGCAACACATAAGCAAAAACGCCAAGAGCCAAATCACACGAATTAAACAAGCGAAAAACACATCCGACAAAATACGTACTAAAAAACGTCAGTAGAAGCAACTAAACATCGCATTTAGGAAACCGATAGTAGAGAAAGAAAGAAGAGAGAGATCGGAGGAAGATAAAAAAAAAACGCGTTAAGATAGATGGAAACCTCTGGTGAGATGAAGCTAGGGTGAGAGCCAGTTGCTGCGCAGGTTGTGGCGGCGGTGGCGGCGGCGGTGGTGGAGGAGGATGAGAGTGGTAGAATTGCAAGAACTCTTGAAGCTGACCGATGAGCTGCCTAAGCATGGCCAGGCCTTCCATGCCCAGAGAGCTCCCCTCTCTCTCTCTCTCTCTCTCTCTCTCTCTCTTCACTTTCTTCCTACCTTTCTCTCTCTTCTTTCTTATTTCTTTCTCTCTCTCTAAATTAATCTCTTTTTTCTTTTTCTTTTTTTTCCTTCAGTATTTGATCTACGAATCATGTATCGCCACATCATTCGTTCTCATGAATGTAATGAACCCGCACGCATCTTTCATTTTCCTCCCCCTTCCTTAACTAAATTCATTTTATTTTCTCTCCGATGCCCTTTTTGTTTTCTTTCTTCCTATTTTACCCTTCCCCTTTTCTCCTTCCTCCGGTTCGGTTTAACCAAAAGTACCTAACCGTTTTTTTTTCTTAATTTCTTTTTTGCTTTTTCATCATTATTATCAAATTAATTAGAACAAGTTTTTGTTCTTTTTTCTTATTTTTGTAGGCACGTTAGACTAAACTAAAACTATCGAGATAATATAATAATAAATAAGAGTCGAATTCACCAACGGAGGATGATCTTTAAGCCATATATCAAAAAACTTAAATGATGTGTAACCGAATTACTTCTATTACTGAAAAAACAAATGACGAGATCATGAATATGACAATGTTGAATGACATCGACATAATCCTAAATCTCGTTCGCATATCTAGTATTTTCAGCCATGAGATTTTGTAGAAATCTTTTAATCAATTTCAACTCTACAACGATATAATACAAGCTTCAAGAGCTTTTGACAAACCATTAGCATAACCTTGGTCTTATAGATGTTCCTCAAACCGGACATGATGACTTTTCTGTCCCCATTCTTGCCACTCTTTTGATTCTCCATCTCACAAAATTTCTCACAAAGAATTCATAGCTCAGTTTCAAGGACTTTAGTATCGATATTCGTTCACAAATCTTTTGTCTTCTAGTTTTGATAGATATATTCTCGATTTTCAACAATTATGATTATATTACGGTCTTTCAAACAAATATTTAGTAGAAATATGTGCGTATGACTATTTAATATATACGTACTGAATCACCTTTTTTGTCATATTCTATCAAACAAAAGCTTAAAATTTGCCACAAACTCAAACTTGTAAGACACATGGACTCAGGGCTAAATCAACCCAATGACTCAAAAGAGAAAAAAACTCGTCGAACAACCCCTTAAGATTGAGTAAGAACAGAGAATCAAACATCAAAAGATAACTTGCTATAATTCTTCATCATAATTCCAACTCACTCATTATACAACCCTCACATACCTACCATTTCAGTTATACTCGTAATGACCATCTTTGTTAAAAGACTTAAGGTTGAAGGCTTACTCCATTTTCTCACTAATAAAAAAAAAACCAATAAATATATACACACAGCAACCGGCGGTTGGAGTAGACCGGACGAAGGAAGATAAAAGAAAAGGGTAGAAAAGAGAAAAATGGGAGGAGAAATAAGGGAATGATGGAGATTCCTCAGGTGGGGGCAAAAAGGTAAATTAAGAAGAAAGCAAAAATAGAAAAAAGAAGGAAAAAAGTGGAATAACTCGTATCCACGTGTGTGTGAAGAGAGAAAGGATTGGATGGTGAAGAAGACGGGAGGGAAAATAGGGCCCACGGTATGTGGAAAGATCAACGGGCGAGATCAAATCAATCAAATTCCACAAAAACAAAAAAGGGTCACACGGTATGATTGACCGACCCCGTTCATTTAATATTTTTGGGGGAAAAACTGAGAAATGATGGTTTTGTTAAAATTACGGAAGTACCAAACCAACTTCACGGACCCCGTCCCCCTCCTTTCCTTTATTATTTTTATTCCATTTCTACTCATTTCTCATTATGCTCATTATGCTCATTATTACCCCTCTCCTCTCCTCCAATTATTATTTCTTTTTCTTTTTCTTTTTTCCTTTTTCTCTCTTTTTTTTCTTCTTTAAATTAAATTCATCTACTCATTTCATTTACACTTTTTTTCCCTTTTTTTTTTTACCAATTTTAAATTAGTTTTAAACAAGAAAAAAATTCATGAGTGCCTTACCATTATAACTTTAATTTAAATATAACAACAACATGATGGAATTAGTACAACTATTATCATTGTTACCATTTAGAACAAAAAAAAAAAACAAAAAAATCAAGATGATAATCAGGAATGTACATAAGTCGGGTTTAGTCAAGTTAAAGAAAAATTATAGACCAACTCGTAACCCAAGGTTCACAAAAAATTAATCATATCGGTTCAATATGTAAGGATCAACCCAACAAAAAAAAATCATGGTTAGATCATAGGTCGGTGGATTTTTTTTTTCTTTCTTTTCATCTCTTCATAATTTTTTTAGACAAATTGTCATTCAGATGCAAAGCGACGTATATATATATATATATAGGGTTTATGTTATATACACAATCGGGTTTAGTTGGGTCAACCCGACCCCTTACTTGCAGAACCACATTCTTACTCAATTTTTTCCCTATAATTTTCTAACTCAATTCAACCCAATCCAACATAAAATTTAATAACCCAATCGTTACAGTTTTGGTTAGGTAATCTGAGTTGGTCGAGTTACCGATTTTTTAGATTACTCTTAATGCTAATGACCAAAGTTATAGTTTTAAAGTAACATTCCCTTGTTTATTGGCCTATCATATATTAACGATGTGGTTTTTGCATCTTTGCAATAGTTTAAGGTGTTAATTGCAACTTGTGGTGAATTAGAATGGGCAAATGGTGAAAATTGAAATGTTTTTATGATCATATTTGTTTTTTTTGGTATCCAACACTTTAATTTATTTATCTTATTTTGTGTTAAAAAAAAAAAGTTTAATTTGTAGGTGGTTTGGTTGCTATGGGATTTGAACTTGTTTTCTAAAGAATCTTCACCCCTTTTTATTTTTTACATCTTTCTATGATTATTAAGTCAACTTCATGTTATCACATTTTATAGATATGTAATTTTCTTTTTCATTTATATATTTTACATTATTGGTCCCCAAAACACTTTTTTAAATTTCAATTTAGACTTTGAAGTTGTGAATTAAAATATTATTTTAGTGTATATGTTATTTAAAAAGCTTGACATTTTTACATTGAAAAATGTTATAAGAAGCTGCCACCATGTATTATTTCTTAAGTAAATGGGTTTGAAGAGGATATTGAGTTGCCTTTTTGTTGAATGGCAAATTAACCATATGGATTATAAAAAATCTTATAAAATAAAACGTTGAGAATATTACAAACAAAGTTTGAGAAATTAAAATTTTGAAGCCTTTTATATTATATTTTTTCTTCCTTAAAATTTGATATGGTCAATAACTTTGGTGCAAATGATTTGAGATAAGATAGGTAAATGAGATCATATCAGTTGAAGCACCCAATCGTAAGATTGTTTATTGCAACAAGCCGAAGAGCTATAAAAAACTAGTGTGGTCACATAAGGACTTCATATGACGACTCTATGGATGCAGACTTACGATTACTATTAATATTTGTGGTTAAGTCAGACCAAGTTACAGTACAACCAATCCCTTTATTAGAAATGAGAAAAATGTTTGCTCCAATCAAATCAATGATATAAAATATTTAAGTACTTGAAAGCGCGTCATGAGATTCAGTTTAGATATATTTGGTGTTCATAAAATTTGACGAAAAATTATTTGGATCGAGTGTAGTTCAGTTGAGATTGTTGTAGTTTTATTGACTTTATAATTATTAAAATAATTCTTTCCTAAGATTGTAAGTTTGAAATTAATTGTTTTCATAAGTTTGTACTTTAAACTAATATTTAATAAAATGTAAAATTTGCATTTCATAAATTCATGAAATATTTATTATAACTTTGACTTACCACATAAAATACAATTAAAAATTTAGAGACTCGTTAGAGATTTATTTTTTAAAAAATTTATTAGTCACATATCGACTCAAACTTCAACTTAACCAATAATTCATTTATTAATTAAAAGAAATTAAATTTAAAAGAATTATTTTTTGAATAAATTTCATTGACACTCTCACGTTTATAAGAATCCTTTGTATTTCCAAAAGATTAAAATTTACTTTTTCAAAAGGCAAGAAAAAAGATTCAATTTTATTCACTTATGTAATCCCTCGTCTCTGTAGTCAATGGATACTAAAAGGTCGTTTGATCACTTTATATTTTCTAAAAATAATAACTTTGTTTACTTTAATATTTTTTCTTAATTAAAATATAAATTTTTGAGTTAAGATTTTTAAATATATTATAACAGTTTTATTCAATTAATGTGTGCAATATAATTAACAAATAATGCTACTTTGCTTAAGAATATCCATGTATATAATATATTTACTACTTTGGTTAACTATAATTATTTCTTTAACTTTTAATTTTATATTTAATTGGTTTATAGTGTATTCGATTTCTAAAAAAATATTAGATGATAGCCAATATATCCATACATAAAATTGATTTTTATGTTTAATGAAACTTTGAAAGTAAGGTTTTGTGTTTAATAGATACATGAATAAAAATATTATTGAATATATGTTTAAGATTCTGGTAAATATAAATTGGAAAAGTAATATTTCATTCGGTAATTATTTAAATTTTATTTGACACTTAATTGGTTTTTTTCTAATGAGTTTTTAGATTTTGAAATTTAAAAATAAAATATCACACCGATTTGATAACTATTTTGAAAAAGAAAAAAGAAAAAAATTGTTTTTAGTTTTTTTATTTTATTGAAAAACTAAAAGCATGTTTGATAATTGTTTTTGGTTTTATGTGTCTTTTTTTAAATAATTTACAAATTAAAAGAATGTTTGATAATTGTGTTTCTACTTTTTGTTCATAATAATAATTTTTTTTAGTGATATATTTTTTTTTTATAAAGATATAATCAACCTTCTTCTCTAATATTTTTTTCATATAGTATACATAATTATTTTGATAACCATTTTAATTTTGTATCATTATTTTTCTATTTTCTAAATTACATTTATAATTTTTTGTTTATTAAAAACAAAAACCCATATTAAAAACAATAATAATAAGGGATTTTTTTTAAAAAAATTGAAAATAAATAAATCATTTATACTTCAAGGAAAAAGGCTACTAAATGGAAAAATATTTTGTATACTTTATCATTTTTTTTATATATATAAAAAAAAGTAGAATGTAAACAAATATTTTTAAAAAAGATAACAACTAAAATGAGATTTTAATCCCATAAAGAAAAGTAGAATAACATATGAAAAGAATATATATTTTAACATTATATTAAAAAGTAGAATGGTTCCAACCTAAAAACTCAAAAAGAGAGAGACATCCAATTGAATTGAAGATAAGATTATACATCAAATAGATATTAATTGAAAGTCCAAAGTTAGTATTAATGGAACATGAATATTTTGAAATTCCCAAAATATAATAATAACAATAACATATATATATATATATATATATGTAATGGAGTGGAAATGAAAAGATGAATATTCTCTCAACATTTGTATTTAGTTAACTTACTTTTGGTTGCAAATGTAAAGTGGGTCCAAAATAAAGGAGAAAATACCTTTCTCATCTCTCTCATTCAACAAAATAAAGTAAATTGAAGAAACTTTTTTTCTTTTTAAATTTTTACTCTAAGTTTGAAATTTCATAGTGCACTAAATAAAACCAAGACAAAGTTATTGACCAGTTGACTCCCTTTTCACCCACTCAAATAAATCCAAATTACCAAATAAAAAATTACATTACATGACAAACATATTTAGAAAAAATAGCTGATGATACTTTTTTTTAGATATTACAAATCTGACAAATATAACAAGTAATTATTTTTTTCTATTTTTATAAGTACTCCTTGTCAAATTGCCTCTTAAATATTAAATTTATTATAAATCTATTAGAAATAAAATTAATGTTAATGATTCATAACGAATTAAACCTAACGTTATCATCGTTATCATCTATGTCTTCTAAGATTACTTTTATAAATATTCCTTCTTCATTGTTACAATGTATTCAATATTTTCTTTTCTAATTGTATTTGATACTATTAATCTCAATCTCTCGAGCATTGGAATTTTTTAGTGGGACACACTATTAATTTGAAAACTCTTACCTTATAAAATGGCATCTCATTCCTTTTCCAAACTCTTTCTATATTTTTTAACCCTCTAGGAAAAATAGAACTTTCACGATGTTTCATCGTATTAATTTTAACTAAACTAATCTCTCTTTACCCTTTGAAATCAATAGATTATTTTTCTTTTGCCATATATAATTGTAGGGTAGAAAAAAATTACTATAAGAAAATTTCCATATACCTCTATCTATTTATGGCTTGAATTCAAAAAAGTATATATATTTAAAAATTTGGTGACACACCCCATCAATTTACTGAGGTAAAATTTATAATTTCCTTCCATTATTATTATTGAAACTTAGTTGAGAATTTGAAAAAAGTAAAGCTTTAAATATTTATTTGATTTTTCTTTTCATAATTTTTTCCTAACTTGCAAGTATGTGATTCGTAGCAACCAATCTTCCCTTACCTAAAAAATGGTTAGAATTTTGCCATCAACCCCTCTCCTCAAATTTGTCATTCTTGAAAGTAATAATTATTTTCGTTCAAACAAATGGTTGCAATTATACTTTCAAATTTTCAGTTTATACATGAAAGTTCAATTTAACTCAATTTTAACAAATGTATAAGTTCGACGGTTTCATTTTTTAAAATAAAATTTTAGAAACGGTTTTAAATATTTCTCTAGAAGAAACCCACCCAACAGTTGGGTAAATAATAATGCAACAAACCTCTACTTAAAGACATGGCAAAATAAATAATAATAACAAATCATAATATATACTCATAATAATATATATTTTTTTGCCACAAAATTTGATTATAGCTTATTATGTAAAGTTCATTATAACACAACTTTTTTTAAAAGAAAACTAAATAAAGTATAATTTTAAAAAGATCAAAACATATTTTATGAAAGTTATAGGTTTTTTTCTCTAATTATTTTCTTTGAGTTTAATATTTTTCAATCTCATGATCTCTCACTCCTGTTTTCCTTAAAGGTAAAATATGAGACGGTATTATATTTTTGAATGAATAGTTAGGTATGCTTTTAGGGTTTAAAATGATGATGATGAATACAAATATTGATATAGTAGTTGACATGGAAACATTAGAAGATTGTGTATGATATCATTTACAACACTATTCATGTAAACTTGACATGGTAGCTAATGAGTAAACAAAATATATGGATGTTGTTGTAGATGGTTCATGTTACGAGTAATGTATAGGCTAAAGGTACATAAAACGTACATAATGAATAAAAAGAAACTACTAAGATCGAGAAAGTGACAACGAACGATGAGAAGGGCCAAAGGAAGAAAGTTAGTTTGGCCCAAGACCAAACTATCCCAATGAGCCTCAGCTAAGGCCACGAGAAGAGGGTTAACTTGGCCCACATCCAGTTTCGATCAGCCTGATTTGTCTTAGCCTTGGCAAAAGATCGAGGTCACCAAATCAAGCCAATTTGGTCACCCAACCATATCGATATAGAAAAAAGTAAGCAAAGAAGGTAAGCAAATTATCCACTAGCTAGCAATCTTATTCTACGACGAACCTACCAACTTTCAGACTTAGCATGAGAGTGTGCATGACCTACACCACACATCAATGTGCATTCTTTTGTTAAATTGCAAGCGATTTTCCTCCTTCAAAATACAAATTTCACCACTGTTGTCACCTTTAAAGTCATTTCGAAATAAGTCCAATAAAATTTTGGCATCAACAACAGTGCCAAATCAAAGTTAATTACTTTTTGCAGTGAAACAATAATATACAGTTAATGCAAAATTTCAATTGAGTCGTCCCTACTGTTAGTCCTCAATCGAAACAAAATCTAAACCCTAATTAATAACCGTTTTTGTAGTTTAACCATGGTTTGATATATAAGTTATTTTCCAATATAAAAGAAGATGGGGAGATAGAAGGTAATAAGGGAAGAAGGGTGGGGGTAAAATGGGAAGAAAGAGGTGATGATGAAAAATAGAGGGGAAAAAAGAGAAGAAAAGTTTAGGTAAGAGAGAAGAGGTTTAAAAAAGAAAGGAAAAGGAAAGAAGAAAAGAATGATTAGGTTTGGCAAAACCAAGAGAAGGGGATGGGGATGGAGTTGAGGTGGGTAATGATTTCTCTTGTCTAGGGGAGAGAGAGGAGAAAGAGGAACTTTTTTTTCTTCTTCTTCTTAGAGAGATAAAAGGGTATTTTGGTCATTTTTATTTAGAGTATGAATGGGAATGAATGATGATGATGATAAGTCATAATGGAAGAGTTTGGATGATGATGATGATGATCATTATGGGAATTTGGCTTTGCTTTAAGCTTTGCTCGTGTGTTCATCCTAATTAGGTTTAGACCATCTTATCAGCCCTCACTTTTCTTGACCATAATCATTTCATATTATGACACAAAGTTTAGAAAGATAAAAGATGCCAACATTGAGAATAGTCGACCACCCAAGACTTACATGAATAGTGTTATGTTGAAAGACCGATCTGGAGGTTGATATTGAAGAAACAAATATAGTTGTAAAAGATAGTCGTTAGTCGTTAGAGCTCAAAACTGATTACAATATACAATAAGTACAAAAAGAAAGAAGTTAGGCATTAAGAATGGAGACCGCTCATTTTTAATAAAATAAAGGTACAAACACATACTTTTTTTAGTTCGGTACAAACACATACTTGAACGTCTGATCTTAAAACAAATACAAGTCGTGATATACAAAAGATAAATTAAACTAAAATTGATAACCAAAATTTATTCTTAAACTTAACTTAATTGAGTAATTAAATTTGAAAACAATAAAGTTTAAGTTAAGATTTTCAATTGGTTGAAAATATTTATAAAATATAACCAAATTTAGCTTATAAAAATGATACACGTATAAGAATGACAACACATATACAATTTTGTTATATTTTTATAAATACTACGGTTCGTCCATATTTAAAATCGTCAATTTATAAAAAAGTGTTGGGCTGAGGTGTCATCAATATTTATTGGTTTGTGCAATAGAAAACGGCCCAGAAGAGAAGCAGAGAGTAATTTCTCTAAATTATACTTCATACCAAATTTAATTCAATAACTTTACGAAACAAAAACGTCAAAATACATTTTGGCTTCATCCATTTTTATTTGAAAAATTATATCAAATAACAAAACATTTAATAAAGACCGCTCATTCATATCTGTTTTTTTTATTTATATGGTAAATATAACCAAATTAATAATAACAGATAGTAATTATAGGACTATCAAACAATAATTATTGAGTTATTGAATTTTAACTTTGCTACTTTTGCAATTTAGAAAATGTAGTGAAATGAATTTTATTGTGATAATTTTTTTTGCTATTTTTGGGAAGGTCCTTTTTAATTATTTCACCCTATTGTATTTTTCTTTTTAAATTCCATTTGATATGTTTTTCACATATTTTGTATTATCGTTTTCTTCGTATTTATTTATCTATCTTTTATTTAGATTTATTGTTTAAAAACATATATGATATTAGAGTTTTTTTTAAAAAAAATGTAGTTACATATTTATTATCTTAATGTTATTTTAACTAAAATAAAAAGTTTCAAATGTATGGAAATAATGTGACTACCATCTATTGAATCTAAAAATTTTAATAGTATATAAGTTGTGGTATGAGTTAGAATTGATATATAAAGATTAAACACAATATAAGGAATGGGCAACAATATATATTTATATATAATACTAAATTGTAGAATTACTCAATGTTTTGTTGTAAATCCTTTACAAATCCAATTACATTCAAACTGTATATGATTTTAGATATCCCCCATCTATTGCATATCTTTTATTAGTTTACACTCATTCAATAATAAAGAGACAAGAAATAAAAAATGGAAATAATAATAATAAGAAAGAAAAATCACACAAATCTATTAAATGGCTTTCTTCCAATTCCAGCAGGCAATGAAATAGAAGAATCCACACTCAAATTCCCCATAGATTGATTGTTATTATGATTGTTATTATTATTATAATCCAAACCCCTTTGAGAGTTGATATTTGGTGATAAGTTCTTGTTTGAAGACTTATTTGAGAACAAATTGGGTTTATCATTCTTCCATCTGAAAGGGAAAGAAATTCTTGTTTTTGATTGAGAATTATTATTATTAGTAGTAGTAGTAATAGGTGTAGGTGTTGAACATTCTCTTAGTTTGGCTTTGGCTGAAACTGTTGGAGCCATATAATGTGGGACTGAGAAAGGAGGGCAACTAGTAAGGCTTTCATCATCTTTAATTCCCATATCAAAAAATAATGGTGAAGAATGATCAGTACTACCTCTTGCCCTCGAGAACGACCTCGACGTTCCCGGTGGCGGGGTTCGGAAC
Organism: Cucumis sativus; assembly: GCF_000004075.3. Taxonomy (NCBI): domain Eukaryota; kingdom Viridiplantae; phylum Streptophyta; class Magnoliopsida; order Cucurbitales; family Cucurbitaceae; genus Cucumis; species Cucumis sativus. The sequence continues at coordinate 5,768,222 of NC_026660.2, read as the reverse complement.
ATGTTTGGGGAGGGTCGAGACGGTTTCGGTGTGGTGAGGATGGCTGACTTTGTGGATTTGGGTGTGAGAGTCATTGGTTGATGATGATCAATGTTGCTGTTTTTGTTATTAGTTGGTGTGGTGGTGGCTTGGTTTTGTTGTGGAGTTTGAGGGGCTAGAAGGAAATTTTTTAGAGTTTGAGGTTCAGAATTGGAAATATTATTATTGTTGTTGTTGTTATCATTAGAAGAAGAAGGAGGTAATTGACGCTCTAACCAATTCCACCACCATGGGAATCCTGAAGTTCCTCTGATATCTGCCATTGCTGTTTGAGCTGAATTTGGACTTGCCTTCCATAACTACACACATGAATACAAATATTATATTCTTCAATCATTTATATAGGATATGGTTTATCTATGTATACTTCATATAACTTGGAAACTATATATTATTTTCTCGAAGGAAATCTCATGACAAAACATTTCAAAAATGATTATGGTAGGAAGTTTAAGAGGGTTTTATACAGTACCTGATGAGAATATGCATAAGCCATAGCTCTCTCCCTTTTGACAATAGCCTCAGCTTTTCTTTGCAATCTTGCCTCTATTTCTTCTCTTGTTAACAAACTATCATCCCAATCTGCTTCTTGGTTACCTGCTGCCTCTGACTATATATTTATATATTATCCTTCCATTATTATTAGCTTTTAACATTATAAAGGAATGAGAAAAAAATGATATTTAATTTCTTTTTTGATGCTAGCTAGGGTTATGTAAAGTCGAATCTTCTTCCAAACGATCGAATGATCGAAAACGACAAGCAATCAAAACACAGAAAAGAATGAATTTGGAGATCAATAAGTTGCAATAATAATAATAATAACTCACAGCTTGAGTGAAGTTCAATTTGCCTAAGGCAGTACTGTCAATAATGTCCTTGTGGTTAGGGCCATGATGAAGAGACTGAGTTTCAAGCATTTGAATCCTTCTTGACTGAATTTGAGATTGAACCCTAACCAAAAGCTGCATTTGCTTCATTGCATTCATTGTTTGTCTCTTCACATTTTGCCCTCTTACCACTCCTTGAAGTCTCACCAACCCCTTCAATGCTCTAAAGCTCCTCCTTGCCTATCAACAAGAACATACCGATTATCGTTTTCGTGTTCCGTCTCGTTTCATAACCATTTCATTGTTTATATTTCCAAAAGTAATAATATTGTTAATGCTCTCTAAGTCAGCAACTTTTCTTTCTAATTTATCGACGCTTCATGCATGTTTTATAGATATTTTTGTCACGTTGAAGTATTTCAACGAGGCTTTAAACTCTTTCATAAAATGCAAATCAAATATATACCGTATTTAGCATATGGTCCAAATTAAATGATATGATCATATAGACTTGAAGAACAAAACCTACCACATAACCTCTATATGCCGCTTGAATTTTAGTTGCTGATGCATGATGGTTCCGAAGAGTTGGTTCGGGTCGAAACCGAAACTCCTTAGGGCGATTTATGATCGTTGGAGATGCATTTCTAGGAGGAGAGACGGATGGAGAGGGTCGTCGAGCAGAAGAGATTCTAGGAGAAGCATTATTTCTAGGAGTAACAAAGGGAGGTGTTATTGGTGGTGAGGAAGGCCTAAATGTTACTCTTTGTTGCTCTCTTTCAAAATCCAAGAAAATCTTCTCAACACTACTTGGCTCTCTAAATAGAGGAATGAAGGAATTGGACTCTCCATTTGATCTTAATTTTCCAACTCCTTTGTTCTTTTCTTTCTTCTTCCTTTTCTCAAATTCCTAACAAATGCCATCAAGAAGATCAAGAGAAGGAAAAAAAAAGTGAGTTTTCTACATAAACTATAGTTTATTATATATTTTTTCATTTCATTATTTCATATCTAATATTCATAAAATTTGTAAATATATTTTAGTATAGCCTTGAAAAAATGATTAATTAACATATACTTACATTTCCAAGCTTTTCCTTGGAGTTGGGTGTAAAAGCCCTCTTTATAGCAGCAATCCAACTTCCCTTTTTACCCATGGACACCTTGCATATTACTTTTTATCCCTACATTACAAATGCCAATAATTAAATTTTAAACAATTACAAAATTTAGATTTTAATTATTTTGTTATAAATTTTCATTTAATCAAATTATCTTTTTAGTCCCAACTTTTGAAATGTTTATTTTAATTTAAAATTTTAGATAAAAATTACTCAAAGAATGATTAAATTTATTAATGAAAATTTGAAAATAAAAAAACTATATTCTAAAATCTAAGAGACCAAATAGACTTATATATATTTTTCATACACTTCTCGATTAAAAAAAGAATTTTGGGGAGGGGTTTTTGGGTTTTTCTTTTTGAAAATTTTTGATAAAAAATAATTTGGACAATTATTTACTAGAAAATAATTCACTTAATAATTTTGGACAATTTTTCTCAAATAATTCACTAATAAAAGATAATTGGGTTTGGTAGGATATCTTCATCTCAAAATTTTATCATAAAAAATTGTGAATAGCTCTCTCAGCTTTAATTTACATTTACATTCTTCCAATTATTTAGTTTCGATGATTTATAATTAGAATTAAATTTGATAATTTATGATAAAATTTCATCAAACTATAGAGATTATATTAAATTGATCATCGACATTAAAAGAACCAAAATCATAATTTAACTAAAGAATTATGAATATATTTCAATTGATTAAAACATTCTACATATCTATATGGTTTCAAATCTAGACGTTGTTATTAAACTTGAAAAAAAAATTAAAATACCTCCTAACAATATCCCATGGCCAACGATTTTACGAAAATCTAAGAAATATTAATAAGTTCGAAGATGATCTTGCTAATTTCTTTCCTATTTTCTGTCTCTTAAAGTCTTCAATTCTAAGAATTGAAAGATTATATGCTCAGAGAATTTAAATTCTTATAAGGTGATGATTCTGCTCAAAGAATAATTAACACACGAGAAGATGAAGAAGAAGAACAATGAAAACAAAAACCCTAGTAAGTTAAAGATTGAACAAAAATTATGTACCTCATAATACAAAGCTTGGAGAACATCAACAAGAAAGAAAATTAAAATTGGAAGAAGAGGTAGAGAGAGAGAGAGAGGGGCAAAAGAGGAGAGAGAAGAAGAACACACAATTCCTGAATATCTCTCTCTCTCTAAACTTTCACATGATCTTCAAAAGAAAATTCTGTGAAAAAATTCTGATGGGTTTTCTCTCTCAAAAGAAAACAACTTTAGATCTTATATAATAATTTTGTATAAAAATGAATAATAATATATGATGGGGTTTGTTTTTGTTGCCACCTTTCTTCACCTTTTTAAGAGATCATTTATAAGTTTTTTTTTTCTTCTTTCATTTGAATTATATATTGATGAATGATGAGATCAGAATATATTGGAGTTAGCCATTTTCTCACTCAATGAAGAAACCCAATTCCCAACTAACTTTACTTCAATGGTAAGAATAATTGATACAACACAGTTTGCCAAAGAGGAAACAAAAATCTATAATTATTTCCATCTTTCCTTCCTTTCTTTCTTTCTTTTTCCCCTTAATCATTTCATCATTCCTTTTAAATATGTATATACATTTATATACATCTTCCTTTCATAAAGTAATTATCATGTAACATTTTCTACCAATTAATTTAGGTGATTTTGTTTTATCTATTCAACTAAAACTATTACTATGATTGATATAACTACCATTCTTATTTCCAATTTTTTTTTATGTTGAGTCGTGTTTGAATTTATTTATAAATCGTAAAATGAGAACATTATATATTATTGAAATTAGTAATTTTGTGTTTGAGATTAGGAAAAGCAGAGAAAGAAATACAAAAAATTGGTTGATAAATATGAATGGTTTGATTGAAGATATATAAAGTTATTGAATAAATAATGTGAAAAGTATAGAAAGAAGAAAAATGAAATTATTTGATATAATCAATTAATTCAAAATGAATAAAGTTGGTAATATGGGGGGAGGAATCGGGTACGGAAGAGAGAAAGCTAAGATTGCGATTACTCCACGTTTGTCAGAATCTTATTGGAGAGATCGTGGGGCCAGGAATGTCCGTTGTTTGAGATATGGCGATGACAGCGGTTGGATCAGAGTTCTGAGATAAAGCATGTGATGATCCTTACACCTTGGTGATCATAGCCACGTGCTTTGTTCATTACAATTCTCTCAATATATTTTTATATATATGATTTTTACTTTTCTAAATTTTATATGAATTAAGCTTTTAAATTCGTAGTTGAGATTCTATCCATATTTCTACATTTTTTTTTCGGATTAACGTTAATGTAAAATAGCTATTTAAATTTTTTACTAGCTATATAGTAAAAATTTCATAAAAATATAAAAAGTGCACCAAAATACTTGATAATTTATCGTTATTTCCATCAACATTTTATAATAAAATTGAAATCCTTAACATTTTGATCGACATTTTAAACTTTTATTAAATTTATCACTATGATTAAGTTAATAAAAGATTTTTTTAATATCATAGTTTTAAAGTAAAATTTGATGTTCAGTGGTTTAGTTACGTGAGTAAATTTTTTAACCTAAGCTTAACTCGAATGTCGAATATTTTTTCCTCTCGCGTGGAATTTGAATTTTGTTTTTCTTTTAAAAATGCAAAATAAAAGTCAAATTAAAACTGCTCGTTATTTTTTTTAATTGGTATATTTTTTAATTTTTTTTTAAAAAAACTATTTATTAATTTAAATATAGTAGAGAATTTGGATGAGTTTTTATTTTTCTCTCTTTTAATCTTGAATTAAATGTGATAAATAATGAGGTTGTTGTTGTGTATTACATAATACAAGTTAGTTAAAACCATCCTTTCTTCCTATTATTTCTTCCTTGAATTTTGCTTTTTCTTACAAATATGTTTGGTGGGGGCACTAATTCATTTCATACTTTTCTCTTCAATTTATTATATATATATATGTAAGATTTATAAATATGTTCATTTTTGGAATCCCAATTGTTGTCCCTTTGTGTAGAGTAATTACTATATGCTTATTTTCTTAACTTTTATTTCATATGACACACACTACATGCATAGACCTACAATATTCATCTATATATATTCTAATTATAAAAGTAATAATAATTTTTATATAAAAAAAATCAAATATGTTTTGTATATATTATACAACTTTTTAACCATTTAAAATGTTTAACTACAAATTTGTTGGGAATCTAACTAAAGTCTCATGTTAAAAAATAATCATCGTCGTTAAATAATTGAATACAATTATCTTTATTGTAAGGAGCCCTTTTCAAGTGAAATCAAAAGCAAAACCATATATAATAATTTAGGTCCAAAATAGACAATATCATACGATTTGAAGAGATATACCTATGGATCAAAATTACCTATATATATATATATATAATTTCAATCTTATGATCTTTTATTCTCAATATAGTAGTAGGGTTTATTATACGTGCCAAAATGAGATGCATGGTATTTTTTAAAAAATTATATATATTAACAAAAAATATTAAGAAGAAAATAATAATGAGATTGGTTAGGTTTGTTGTTATATATAGTTGATTATATTCTAACAAACTATATGATATGGACACATGAGAAATAATTGCATATTTGAAGAAATAATAATAATTTAGGAGTTTGAGAAATTTTGTAATAATATTTAAAAGAGAATTAAACTAAGAATTAAAAACACAAAAAAGTAATAAAAAAAATTGTCAAGTGTTCTTTGAAATGGATTACACAACCACTAAGCTTCCTTTGAAAGTTAGTTATTTGGAGAGTGGCTTTTAAGCAATACATTATATCTATTGAAGTTCTTAATTTTGGCTTCTAATTATGTCAAGTCTTTTTGGATTTACTATTTATCTATTTTAAAATTATATATATATAAAAGGATTTTATGTCAAAATTTGTTCTTCCATATATTATTCTTCTACACTTTAATTTGATCTCTTTGCCCTCAAACCCTATTCTGCACATAAAAATTACATATAATTAAGAATTAACTATTTATCCAATTATAATATGTTAAATAAATAGTTTAAAGATTGATTGATTTATTTATGTGTTTTATGTTTTTAGATTCATTAAAAAACGATTCAACAAATATTCATTTTTTATAATTTGTTTTTAGAACTATTTTTTTTTAATTTTTATGATCGATAACAAATTTTGTGAACAATAATTTTAGGCATGATTTTAATTGTCCCTACGCTTTAATGTTTTTAAATAGCGATTTATTTTTTAAAGAAAAAAGCAAAAGTTTTAAAACGGATCGAAAATCGTTTAAACAACTTGATTAATCAAATTACTTTTTAAATTTGGAGAAGATATATATTTGACTTTTTTTTTATAAATAAATTATATATATTAGCAAAATTTGCATCTAAAGTGCTTCAATGCAAGACCCTTTGCACAAAGACATTACTAGAAAAATTTTGCAAAAAGAAAAAGAAGAAGAAGAAGAAAGTTCAAAACTTTACAAGTCTTGACATTAAGAACTAAATTATTAAACAACTTTTCCTTTTTGAGGCTATATTATTATATATTAAATGTATGGCATTGTTCTTCCTCAGCTATTACCATTTTGCTAAGAGGGCTTGGTCCAAGCTTCTTCCTTCTCCTCATCAAATTCCTTTTCCTTATTACTTCCATTTGGTTTCTCCTCCTCACTTGCATCATTGCCTCTTCTTCGACCACGAACCTCCGCATCAAAACGTCGTCCGTGAGAGACTTTCCTCGAAAAAACCGTCGACTACTTTCGCCGCTAAGTCTTGCACTTGGAAGAAGTACTCTTTCATGTGTGATAATATGATTAGTAGTATTATTGCCATTGTTATTATTATTGTTGGTTGGAAAAGGCTTAGATCTTGGATAGCTATGGCTTCTTCTCGGTGGAATTTCAGCTTGTTGAAAAATTTCATTGTAAGAAGAGATTGGTGCACAAAGACATACTCTTGTGAATGAAGTTGCTATCTTTAGAGAAGTGCATTTTCTCATTTTGTTGTACTTGCTACTATTGTTGT